>NC_040908.2:10915256-11540256 GCF_004126475.2 Phyllostomus discolor
CTCCACGCTAGAAGAAAATGGACCGAGGACATTTCCATGTTCTGATGACCTGATTCTTAATCAAGTTCAAAAGATGAACACTTTGGAGTTCTTCACTCTTCCTACAAGGGAGAATCAGGGAAATTCCCAATGTCATACGGCTAGAGGGTAGAGAGGCAGAGCTTCATGTGTGTGACATTTCAGGCATTCTCCGTGGAGTCAGCATCCAGCCACCTCCTGCCGCCAGCAGGAGCGCAGTCTCTATGGTTACGCGTCTTCACTGAGCAACCGGTTGTCGCAGCTAGATTCAGTGGGTCTCTGCGTCACTCCACCTACCTAAGCTATTAGTAAGCCGTTCACTTAACACCAATTACCTTGTTCTCATGTCCGTAAAGAATTCTCAAGTCTGGCTAATGAGAAATCATCTGATTTCTTAAAAGTTAAAATGGTACCAGAGTGCATCGTCAGGGAGAATCTTTGCTCCAAATGATCTTAAATGTCTCCAACCAACGGAACATCACAGTTCTTTAATGAGTGGCCTTTGTTAACTAGCCTGCGTTAGCATGTCCGTGTCTTCTTGTACAGACCCACTTGTTGCTAATCAGGGAGTATTATTGTTTGTTAAACTGAACACCCGTAACAAACATTCAGACACCAGAAATCAAATCCATCATTTTCCTACGTCATCAGAATTGAATGTCAGTTTTGGGGAAATGCCAGTAAAAGAGCCCACAACAACCCGGTGAACAATTTCTCACCATTAATCAGTCCTGTTTCCTGGACATCGTCTGTACCACTTCACTTAGTTTTAAAGTATATTTTATTGACTACACTATTATAGTTGTCCCAGTTTTCCCCCCTTTGCCCTCCTCCATCCAATGCCCCCCTTCCCTCCAGCAATAACCCCCTTAGTTCATGTCCATGGGTGGTGCTTCTAAGTTCTTTGGATTCTCCATTCCCCATACTTTTCTTAACGTCCCCTGCCTATGATGTTCCTACCAATTACAATTCTTAATCCTTGCACCATTTCCCTATTCTCCCCTTTACCCTCCCCAGCTGATGACCCTCCAAATGATCCCCATATCTATGATTCTGTTCCTGTTCCAGTTGTTTGCTTCGTAAACTTTGCTCAAGCTAACATAGTTACGAATCCATGTAAAGCACAAAGAAGGCACTGACAGCATAAAGAGACTCATATTGGTGTATGTGGAACCATGGCATGTACCTTGATCACTTAAAAACATCTGCCAAGAACAGCTTAAAGTTCTGGAAAAATATCATGAGATCACTTAGAGTTTTATAATCTAAATCAGTAATCATTTAATTAGATCTCACTGGACTAATGTAATTTGAATCAACAGAGTAGATAGATATTTTATTCCTTTTTAAAATCTACAGTACTTTAAACTTTATTAAATGTGTTGGGGTGACATTGGCTAATAAAATTATGTAGGTTTCCAGCATACAATTCCATATGACATCATCAGTATATACTTCATTTCTAATAGATTTTTGTGAGAAGGCCATGAAACTAATTCACTAAGAATATTTAAAGTAAATCCTGATTTCTTTACCCAATGTTCTGTAATACAACCCAATGATTTTTATGTTTGTGGTAGTTACTTATACATCTTTTTTTTACATATGCATATATATTAGCTTATTTTACAGAATAAGATAATGTGAGTGTGATTATCAAATACATAGATCTTTTGGGAAAAAATCCTTTTCCAGGGTGACCCCCACCCCCACAAAGGAAATTATGGCTTCTTCTTTAAAATAAGATTGCGATGTATTATAAAGATGGCAATATTAAATACATAAAACTGTAATTGATATAGTACTAAGATAATGTCTTTGAGAGAAATTAGCAGATATTTTCTTGTTTACTGTTATTCTTTCTAGCACTAAAATGTGCTAGTTTGTGTTTTTTGTTGAGATATAATTAACATGTAACATCATATCAGTTTTAGGTATGCAACATAATAACTTGATATATGTATATATTGTGAAATGATTATCAGAATTAGTGAACATCCATCACCACACATAGCTACAATTTTTTTCTTGTGAACAATTTTTTCGGTAGATCTTACAGAACATGTACGATCTACTACTTTCTTATCAACATTCAAATATACTTGTATAATACAGTATTGTAAACCACAGTCACCATGCTGTACATTATATCCTCAGGACTTAGTCATCTTAAAACAGGGTATTTGTACTTTTTGACCACATTTACCGTTTCCTCTCTATTATTGTAAGGTACTTCATCCAGCTATATGTAAAATTTTTCTAACTTAATATTTGTATGATGCTTTCCCAGTTAATAAGCAACATTACACTCGTCTTATTGACCTTGTGATAGGAAATAATAAAAACTAAATTTTGCATTTGCAAACTACTTTCATTTATTATACCAACTGCTATTTTAGTGGCTTGTTAATTATACCCTATTATTTAAAGTCCAGCTTGCAAGAGTGCAGCCCCCAAGGGGATGCAAGAACACACCCCATGCACAGCTCAGAGATACAAACAGCTCATCAAAGTCAGCAGACTTCTGGCTACTTTCTGGGCACCTCAGCTACTTTGGTTCAGAGTTCTTGAATAATAAATTGACTCTAAATGACATGAATACCAAGCTCGTTCACTTTGTTTCCCTCTCCTAGAGCAAACACTGACCATTTCATTAAGAATTAAAAACACCAGCTGGCACAAGATGCCTTGGAACAAGATGGCTAATTTCCATACCCTGGACTCTAGCAAGTGTTCTCCAGCACGCTTCCCCGAATCCGTGGGGGACTGTGCTTTCTCCCAGGCAGAGAGAGAGCAGGAGGGCATATCCAGCTCAAACACGAATATTAATAAAGTTGTAAAGTAGAAGATAATTGAACCATATCAATTATTTATCTAATTATGAGGTTATTAGTCACCTAAAATTACTCGGCAAGCAACTCCAGGGACTATGAGGTACTGGTATATGAAGTGTTGTCCAAAATCATTAGGCCTGCAAAACTCCATCTGACAACACTTCAACATTAATTAGCTTTCGGATCTAAAGGATGAGCAGAAAAATGGGGATATGGTAACATATTCTATGTAGAAAAAGCTGGATCTTTGAAGGCTAAAGATAAGAGAAAGCACCGTGGTTTTGACCGAGTGATTCCTCATCTGAGATTATGCCATTTTGGCAACCGTACCATACATCAGCTGGTTCCCTAGGACAGGAGTTGTTCTGTGAAGCAGTTTTTAAGCCCAGCAATTAATTTAATAGCAGGTAGGATTCTCTGTTCACTGTAAACTTCAACACCCGTCCTAATATTTTCATACAGGTAGTAACATTGTTTTTTTTTCCATTCTGTTAGAATAATAACCTTCCAAAGATGTTCACATACTAATACCTGAAGCCAGTGAATATGTTACTCTACTTGGCAAAAGGGCTTTTGCCAGTGTGAGTAAATCACGGCTCTGGAGCTGGGAAGATGAGCTCGTGTGGTCCGGGTGGACAGAGTATGATCATGAGGGTCCTTATGAGAGGGAGACAAGAGGGTCACAGTCAGAGAAGAGACGTGAGGACAAAAGTAGAGGCCAAAAGAAAGGAATTTAAAAAACACAAAGAGGCAGAGATTTCAAGATTCTTTGCTACTGTCTTTGAAGACGGAGGGAGAGGCCACAAGTTAAGACATGTAGGGAGGCACCAGAAGCCAGAAGAGACAAGGCGATGGAAAGTCCTCTAGAGGCTCCGGCAGGAATGTGGCCCTGGGGGTCTCCATGAGACCTTAGACCTCTGACCTCCAGAGCAATAAGGGAAGTGTGATAGTTGTTACAGCAGCAACAGAAAACAAATGCATCCACCACTCTATCACCAGAATAAATGCATCAGTACCCTAACAGTTCATATTTCTATTCTAAGGCATTATGATGACCGAGTTAAATAGCACAACATTTGTCATGTTTTCTGTTCACATCTAAGAGAATGCCAGCTTTTTAAAAAACAATGCCACACGTAAAAGAGTTTAGAAACTCCCCTCGTGGAAATATAAAGAAATAATGTACATGTACAAGACACAAGTTGAGCTATCCAGCTGCCCTCTTAGATGTTCAAGAATATAAAATAAAGCATAAAGTAACATAAAATGATCAGAATGGAAAAGTTCTATTGATGGAAAGGATAAGAAATTCCTGTAAGATATACAATAGCTTACAACAGGTAGAAGTGTATGACACACGTTGTAAAATCTAAAACATCTCAATAAAAAGTCTGTCTGGGGAGAGTGGATGGCCTTCCCAGAGGACCTGTATGTGCGGCACCTGAATCGAGGCTCACAGCAGCCAAAGGGACTTGAGAATCATCCGCTGAAACAGAGCCTTGAGTGTTGGGTCCCGAAGTTCAGAGACTGAAGACCTAGTCCCAGCTCACCTGTGGCCCTAGCCAAATCCTAGGCGAAGTAGAAGCATCCTGGTAGTTTTTTTTTTCATTAGGGTACTTAGAAAAGTTTGAGAGTTGATTAAGAAGTGCAAATGGGTAGTCACAAAATAGTCCCAGGGATGTGAAGTGCGGCACAGGGAATTTAGTCAATAATACTGTAATTACATATGGGGCTGGGTGGGAACTAGGCTTAGAGCATGGGGAACCACTTTGGAAATTATAGAAATGTCTAACCACTATGCTGTAAACCTGAAACTAATATGATTATTATTGAATATTAACTACAGTTTTAACATGTTTTCACAAGTTAGTGTCGAGTCATTTCCACTTTGGAAAGCGAGCATCATATTCTTTCCCCAATGGCTGCAGAGCTTTCTCTGTCATAGAAATACAAACGACCCCAACCCCCCTTCAGTGTCCTTCCCCACACTTAGAAAGATGCCTGGGTTGGGGAAAACTTTGTTTCCCTTGTCAGCTCGCACCGCACAGGCCCTCTGCAGGGCCACTCCAAACCTGGACATCGCCCTTCTCCCCGCTTTCCCTAAAGCGCCGCTAGTGCAAATGCATGGTTTGCAGTATATGTACTGCTCCCGAACACCCAGGCAGACCTAAAGAGTCCTAAGAGCCCTGGCTGGCATAGCTCAGTGGATTGAGCGCGGGCTGGGAACCAAAGTGTCCCAGGTTCGATACCCAGCCAGGGTACATTCCTGGGTTGCAGGCCAGAACCCCCAGCAACCGCACATTAATGTCTGTCTGTCTGTCTCTCTCTCTCTTCCCCCCTTCCCTCTCTAAAAATAAATAAATAAAATCTTACAAAAAAAAGAGTCCTAAGAGCACAGCAAGTAACAGCAAACAGAATGAAATGTTAGGCATAACTATACTTAATTTCCCTGGCCACCCGGACACACGGAAGACTCCATCTCCATTCTAAGCCCCTTCTTTTTTCCAGGTTCCTTGCCTCCTTTTGATCTTCAAAAAAACAATGTGGGTGCTCATTACTCTGCTATTCAGAGCTATTCGCACCAAGAGAAATCAGGTTGCCTAGTAAAATGTCCATTGAGATGTTTTGCAAATGAAAGAGCCGTGTGCTCCTAAGAACCCCGACTTCTCCCGAGGCCACAGGTGCAAACAGCGGGCAGCCTCTCAAACAGCCACCGAGTCCTCCTGGCCGCCAAGGAAACAAGCTCTTTGGACCAGCAGCGGTTCTCTGGTCAGGCAGCCTCCCGCTGTCGCCTATCTCCTCTCTCAAGGAGCGTCTTGAACTCCTGCCTGTAGAGAAAGGCTGTACTTGGTTTAAACATCTGCCCCTTCGTTGCAGCTTAAACGATTCGCTAGGAACTCACACAACGTCTGACAGTCCCATCTGAGAAAGACGGCCAGACACAGGAAAACATTCCGTTGTTTACAAGAAAGCATTAATATGAAGAAAAATGCAACATGCCACCCTCTGCAAAGGAGAAGCCAAGTTACCATGTCAAAGAAAGTTTTGAAGTTATCTAATTCCTATTTGCAAAGACACTCAAGGTGATATATTTATGAAACTGAAGGATTTACTCCTAAAAAATGGAGCAACTTTTTTTGATACGCTCTCCTCAGTGAGAGTGAGTGGCAGAAGACAGTGGGACATCCATAAATTGCCGAAGGGGAAAAAATGTCTGTATCCAATAATTATATATATATATAGCCACATTTTTATTTGTACTTAATGGCAACTAAACATTAATACAATTGATCAAACATGAAAAATTAAGTATTCCATTTACATTCACTTCTCAAAAAAAAGAAATACTAAAAATTACTCAAACAGACTGGGGGAAGGAACAAAATAATGAAAACGGTACCTACAAAACACACAGTGATGAGCATGGAAACCGGTAACACAGAGTAGACAAGCTCAGTGATTCTCGATTCTGGCTGCATGTGTCAATTATTGGGCAGAATGAAAACATTGTTTCAAATGTGTAGATAAATAAAGTGTTTCCTAGGCCCCAGTCAGAGAGGGATTATTGAACTGCTGCTCTTCCCAGGAGCTCAGACATGGGGAGTTTGCAGAGCGGTCTCAGTGGTTCTAAACCCTGAGTTCAAATAGGGTTCCCAGTTAGGAACCCTGGTTTGAGTATTTTTTGGGGGGGGGATGGGCTCATAGAAATGGAGGATGGAGCTGGGAGAGAGCTGGAGGACATAGTTTTTATAGCTATATTTCTTCTTCCATAGGAGTAGTAGGTGAAAGTTAATGTTCCATTCATTTGTTTGATTTGAAAATATCATTGGAAGCCTACAGTCGATAGGCTTGTGATAACCGATGGGGATAAATAACCTTGAGAACAGGACCGATTGTAGAGTTCGAAGAACGTAAGGTCGAGGAAGAGTGATCATCAAGGAAACAGACAGACACGATGCATGGTGTTAAGATACCCAAGACCAAGGAGAGAGTGTCTTGTCTCAGGAGTGCCAAGGAGTCAGGTGTCCCTGCCCCGAGGACCTGATGTCTAACTTAATACCCGATCTGCTTCTTACTTGTAAACAACACATTTCCGCACAACATACAAATGTACTTTCTCTTATTCTCATTTTCTCTTTTCTCCTACTTCATACCTGATGAGAGCCAATAGATTGGACAGAAAGGAACCAATCTGTAAGGGCAGGCCTACTGTTTGCAAAGAAGTGAGTATGAAGCTGATTTCAACAGAGAAAGCCAACAGGGGAAATCAAAGCAGATCACAAAGCACCGCATTCTCGGGACATGTTAGGGAGGAAAATGCATCGTGCATGTCTCAATGGTTCTCAAAGGCAGTAATGAGAGTCCATCCCACCTACAGACACTGTTTAATAAAAAGCTGAATATCGGTGTCATTCCCATTTAAGCGTTTAGGAAAGTTGAACCTTCATGGCGAGCGTGAGTTTCCTGTAACAAATTTGAGAAAGAGGAAGGTGTCTTCTTTCAGCCCGTAAGTTTGTCCCTGGGCTGCTACTCATTTCTGCTGTGAGCTTCTGAATTCATGCTTTGCCCGTCTTCTTTGGGATTATTAATATTTGCAACCACCTAGAACTTCCAGACCACAATCTTCCTCAATGAGATGCCACTTCTTCTTCCCAGACTTCCATATCCGAGAAGAAAAATGTGAGATGGCTGTACTCGCTTTAAATTCCCAGTGTCTAACTTCCCACAGTACAATTAGAAGCTTCTATGGAAATGTTGCGTTTCCTGAGGAGTTTTGGTAACAAAAGAAATTTGCAATGTATTAAGGAATATTTTGAAATAAAAACTGCCTGCTGTATATGACTCAGCTTTTCATCTGAAACGGGCCAAAAGTCAGCACAAAAACTGGCACCTTTCGCTTGAGACACACTCCAGTTCCTGGCTCATTCCACTGTCCTGAGACCCATCACCTTCCTGGAGAGTGTCTTTTATACATGGCTTAACAATTCAAATCTCTTCCTCTTTTACAGACACCCCAGTCACTGCGTGGGGTTCTCTGTCTCCAGAGTCCATTTGATTCTTTCCTCACCGAGAAAAATCTGTGTACCGTTCTGTTCTGATCTGATCTGTACTGAAAGCAAGAGTAATTCACACTACAATCCAACAACAGAACACACAGAGGAGGGGAGAATGACTGGGGAACAAGCTGGGATTGAAAGCTTGGCTTTCAGCACCAGCCTGGAGCCTGCGACATCTCCCTCCTAGTCTGAGAGCCATGATGACTGCTCACTCTTCTTGATCGTCCACGTGGTAACTATGGAGTCGAACACAAGAGTTTGGAGGTACCACCACCAAAGGCAAACCTTGCATTTTCTAAGACAGAACAGTAAAAATTTACCCAGAGGAAGAGAAACATTATCTTTTTTTTATCGTTGTTCAAGTACAGTTGTCTCCATTCTCACCCCACCACACCCCTGCACCCCACCCTCCAATCTACCCCCTTTGGCTTTGTCCATATGACCTTTACACATGTTCCTGGATGGCCCTTCCCCGATGATCACCTATTATCATTTTGCCCCCTCCTATCTGCTTACTGTCAGTTTGTTCTTTATGTCAATGTCTCTGGTTGTATTTTGCTTGCTTGTTTGTTTCATTGATTAGATTCCACTTATAGGTAAGATCATGTGTCATTTGTCTTTCACCACTGGCTTATTTCACTTAGCGTAATGCTCTCCAGCTTCATCCATGCTGTCTCAAAGGGTAGGAGCTCCTTCTTCCTTTCTGCTGGGTAGTATCCCACTGTGTAAACGCACCACAGTCTTTTGATCCACTCCTTTACTGATGGGCACTTAGGCTGCTCCCAGCACTTGGCCATTGTAAATTGTGCTGCTGTGAACACTGGGGTGCACTGCCACGTAGTCTGTTCAGCAGCTCAAACCCATAGCAGAAGAAGTACTTTACACAGGTGTGTCTGTTCAGAGCAGAAGCTCTCCTTGGTTTCACTGCTTATCCATGGCCCTCCTGAGCCTATGCACATGTGAGATGTGACCTGTTGCAAAAGCAACCTTACTCCCTTCATCACTTTTCTCCAACAATATACACCGATTAGAAGCTTTGAAGCGGCTTTCACAAAGACTGTCCATTGCCTTTGTGTTGACATGCAAGGTGCATTTGATTTAACCTCAGAGAATAAGAGTGTTTGAGCTTTCTCATTCTTCTGGTTAGAGAGATAAGTATGTCCATACTGCCCATCCAAATATATATACCTTAACAATCATAAGAAGACGACTAGGTTTCATGGGAAGAGGGAATATTTTGAATCTTGTTATAGGCCAAGAGCCATGAAATTCCTGAGAGAGCTGCATGTATGATCTCCAGGGTGGAGATCGTGCACCTTTTACTGGTAAAAGGGGACCACTAATCCCAACCTCAAAATCCGGAGTCACTAATAATGGTTCTGTGAACACCATTGACTAATGCAACTCAATAGAGCTTTCTTGGGAAACTAGACTCATTCCAAGAAGAGAGAGCAAATGTGGGAAACCCAACCTCAGCAAGTCTAACCTTATTTGTTTATGCATCAAAGGCTTCAGTTATCTTAGGCCATGAAGGAGCAGATAAGGAATCCTCTAATTGAGTTCTTCTCAGAGACAATCCCAGGAGCCCGGAAAAAAAAAGACCAATATTTATCGGCTCAGCATTCTAATAAATTAGATTTGATTTGACTTTATACTCTTAAAGGTTTAGTTGCATGTTGGCTTTATGGCAAAGCTTGTGGTGATAATCCTAGGTATTACTTCAGAACTCTGCTTTTATTAACCCCTTAGCAATGCATTATCAGATGAGTTTGACATATATGTTTTATCTTTTAAAGGAAATGAACTATATAACATATTCAATCATATGCACCTACAGGAGTAAATGCCCAAATGCTAGGTTCAGAATCAAAGAATTGTATCCAGTGTGATACGTGTGAAAGGTTGCTTTGGGATCTGGTGGAGGAACCATTCAGCTCTAGCCTGGAGATGAAGAGACGCAGAGGAAAATCAAAAGCTACCTGGTAGGGGAGAAGTATGCAAATAGGGCTCTAGGTTGGAGACAGCCTTATTAATTTTCAGGGGAACTTTGTATAAAAGACCGTGAACAAAGAACACTCACATTACAGATTCTGTAGAGAGTCTCTGAGGAACAGGAAAGAAAAAGAGGACGAAAAAAAAAGGAAACCAAACCAAACCAAACCCACATCCAGCATATTTAAAGGAGTGTGTGTCTGCGTGTGTGAGCACATCCGGCCGTAAACCCACACATGCATTAAAGCTTGATGCTGTCTGGAGCATGTGCCATACCGATCACGAGAAATCTGTTTACAGTTTTTCTCTTCTAACACAACATCTTTTTGCAGAAAAAAAACAGGGCTTCTGCATTATTTATATTCAGAAGACTTGTATAATAAGGTACAGGTACATTTCCATTCCATTGCGTGCATTTATGGGAAGCCATTCAATAGCAAAAGTGATGTGGGAACTAATGAATCTTGTCTGAGGAGGGGGACTTGATGGCATTTTTACCTATCGTTGCATTATTTTATTGCCCACCGTTATTTCCTAGCATTCATTTTAAAGAATAAACACCCATGCCCTTATTTAAGTGTTTCCATCTTCTGAATGGTTCTCAGGATTATTCAGCTACAAGGCTCTTTGCAGATTATCAGCAAAGCCATTTATAGACCTGAATTCATTCCCTTAAGGTTTCTCTGATGTTTGTCCTACAAAGCACCTGTTTGATGAAACAAAAGTGTATCCAGTGTTTGTATGTGTGTTCACTCTTGGTGTTGTGTGTGCTGTGTGTCTGGACAGGGTCTGGCAGAAGTTACGCCTGCTTGAGTGTGGTTGGTAGGGCAATAATATGGGTGTGATAATAGATAGTTCTAATTTGAACATTTCACCTAAAATGTCATATGGTGTGCTTAAGTGTGATATTGTTATGTTACAGAACTGCCTGCTTATGGTTTTGTAATAAAATATTTTGTAAAAATAAGGGTGTTATTTGTGCCAGGGCCTGTGTAACGACATGCATCCATCATTATTGTACTATACAAAGTATTTTCACTGTCCTAAAAATTCTGTGTGGTCTGTGTATTAATCACACTTCCCCCAAAATGCCTAGCAACCACTGATCTTTTAAATGTATCCATGGTTTTGCCTTTGGCAGAGTGTAATGTAGTTGGAATTGTACATACAGTATGCAGCCTTCTCGTATCGCCTTTTTCACTTAGTAAGATCCACTTAAGGGTCCCCATTTCTTTTCATTGCTTGATCGTTCCTTTTATAGAGCACAATAATATTCTGTTTTCTGGCTATACCACAGCATATCTATCCGTTTACTTACTGAAGGACATCTTGGTTGCTTCCAAGATTTGGCAGTTATGAATAAAGCTGCCGTAAACATTTATGTGTGGGTTTTGTGTGGACCTAAGTTTTCAGCTCTTTTGCGTTAATACCAAGGAGTGTGATGGCTAGGTCATATGACAAAAGCCTGTTTACTTTTATAAGAAACTGCCAAGTTGTCTTCCAAAGCGGTTGCCTCCTTTTTCATTCCTACCAGTTACACAGCTCGGTCAGCGTTTGATGCTAGGGTTCCATATTTTGGGCATTCCAATAGGTGTGTAGTGGCATCTCATCTTAAATTGCATTTTCCTGATGACATACAACAAGGAGCATCTTTTAATGTTCTATGTGCTTATTTGCCTTCTGTACATCTTTTTTGGTGAGGTATCTGTTAACATCTTTGCCCCATTTTAAAATTGGACTGTTTTTCTTATTGTTGACTTATAAGGGTTCTCTGGATATTTTTGAATAATAGTCTTTGATTAAATGTGTCTTCTGTAAATACTTTATCTCAGTGTACACAGTTTGTCTTCTCATTCTTTTGGCATTCGCTTTCACAGAGGAGAAATTCTAATGTTAATGAATCCCAGCTTATCTATGATTTCTTTCATTGATCATGCCTTTGGTATTGGAGCTAAAGAGTCATTATCACACCCAAGGTCCTTCCTACCTTTTCTCCTATGTTATCTTCGAAGAGTTTTATAGTTTCCTGTTCTGTATTTAAGTCTGCCATCCATTCTGTGTTCATTTTTTGAAGGGTGGAGGGTCTGTTTCCAGACTCATTTTTCAGTGTGTGGACTTGCAGTTAATTTGGCATCATTTGTTGAAGAGACTCTCTCTGCTCCTTTATCAAAGATCAGTTGACTATATTTACATCCATTAATTTCTAAGCTTTTCATTCTGTTCCATTGATCTGTTCTACTATTCTTTCACCAGTACAACACTGTCTTGATCACTTTAGCTTTATAGTAAGTCTTGAAGTCAGGGCTCTGCCTTTGTTTTTCTCCTTCAGCATTGCGTTGACTCACTCGTGTCTTTCCCCTCGCCAGAGGAAATGTTGAATCTGCTAGTATTCGCAAAATAACTTGCCAGAGTACCTATATCATTTTCTGACTGTTTTCACTCGCCATAATTCATCCACATTATTGAGTAAGTCAGTTTTTTCATTCTGTTTTCTTCTTTTCTTTTCTAGTTCATATTTTATTCTATAGATATACCATAATTTTTTAAAATTAAAAAATTCGTTCACTTACTGATTGACATTTTTGCTGTTTCCTTTGAAGGCTACTACACACAGTTTTTTGATATGGATATATGTCTTCTTTTTTCTTGAATAAACATCCAATGGTAGAAAGGCTGACATACAGTATGTGAGTGATTTCCTTTGCCAAACTTGTTTCCAAAGTGCTTTAACCTCATTGCATTCCCACCAGCAGAGTATGAAAGTCCCAGTTACTCCACAGTCAGCTTCATGCACTTGAGGTGTGGTTGTGTTTTTAATCATTTGTCCATTATAAATACATCTGTAGTGTTTTTCACTCGTATTCTGATTTGCTTTCCCTACATGGTTCTTTGGCCGTGTTTTCATGTGTTAGTTTGCAATTATTGTCTCTCCTTTGATGAAGTTTCTATTTAAATCTTACAGCTATTTTTTATTGAATTGTTTTCTTCTCTTCTGGAAGAGTCTTTCCATATTCACAATATCACTCCTATATCAAATATATCATTTGTCACTATGTTGTCTCAGTCTATGGCTTATATTTTCATTCCTTCCAGGTTATCTTTTAAAAGGCAGAAGTTTAAAATTTGGTTGATTTGAAAGTTTGATTTTAAATTTTGATTACAATGGTTTCGGTGCTATTTATTGAAAAGACTACTCTTTCTCTACTGAAATGCCTTTGCAACTTCATAAAAAATGAGTTGCTCATGTATGTGTGGGTTTGCTTCTTCACGCACTACTGCATTGGATTTCATCATGTGCTTGTCTCTCTTTATGCCAATACCACACCATTTTGATGAACTCTCCTGTGAGAATTAATCTCCAACTTCGTTATTTTTCAGAGTTGTTTAGGTTACTGTGTATTTTTCATTTTTATATAAATTTTGTGATGAGCCTAGCAATATTTCCAGGAAATTGAGCTAAGATTTTGATATAGTTTCATTGCATCAATTTTAGGATATTTTAATATTTTAACAATATTGAGTCTTTCTACCCTTAAATATGGTGTGTCTCTTCATTTACTTAGATGCTTTAATTTCTCTCAGCAGTGGTTCATAGTTTTCAGTTTCAAAATGGTACACATAGCTTGTGAAAGGTCTCATTATATAATTCACTTTATGCTATTTTAATTGGTATCTTTTTACTTTAATTTCCAGTCATTTTATGCTACTATATATGGAAATACAAAGTACTTTTCTAAATTGATCATGTATCTTAAAGCTAACTGAATTGTTCAAATAGTTTTTTGTAGATCCCATTGAATGTTCTACATAGATAATGATTTTATCTGTGCGTAGAGATAGTTTTATTCCTTCCTTTCCTACCGAATGACTTTTCTGGAGGTAAGTCATCTTCTCTCATTATTGCAGTGGCCAGTGCGATAGAGAACAGAAGTGATGGGAGAAAATCCTATGGTCATTCTCGATCTTTGAGGAAAGACTTTTTTTTTTTTACCATTGAGTATGATGTTAGCTCTTGGTTATTCATAAATTCCCTTCCTCGGGTTGAGCATGTTTCCTGCTGTTCCTAGTTTGCTGAGAGTTTTTATCAGGAATGGATGTTGCATTTTAGTAAATGTTTTTCTGCAGCTTTTTAAAGTGATTATATGTTTTTTTCTTAGTTTTTCAATATGTTGAATTATAATAATGGATCTTTGGGTGCTAAACCAACATTGCATTCCTGAGGTAAGCCCCAGGACTAAGTACATTCATTTTATGTACTGTTGGATATGATAAAATAAAACTGTATTTGGAGTTGTCTATTAGTATTTATGAGGGATGTTATACTCAAGTGTTTGTTGTTGTTGTTTTATGTCTTTGACTTGCTTTAGCATCAAAATAATTCTGGTCTCTTACATTGAATTGGGAATGTGTGTACCTTTTCAATTTTCCAGATCATTTTGTGTGTAACTAATTGTACTTTGTCCTTGATTGCTTGGTAGAATTCACAAAAGAAAACAGTTGGGTCTGAAGATATTTATGCAGAAAGGTTTAAACTATAAATTTGATTTATTTAATAGATAACAGGTCTTTTCAGATTATTTCATCTTTGAGTGAGCTTTGATAGTTTATGTCTTTCAAGGGATATTTTTTATTTTATCAAAGTTGTCATAATTTATCAGTATAAACTTATTCATAATATTCTCATATCATGCTTTTAATATTTCATAGAATATGTGGTAACATCAACTGTCATTCTCAATATTGGTATATTGTGTCTTTTCTCTTTTTTCCTTATTAATCTGTCTAAAGTTTTATCAAGTTTATTGATCTTCTGAAAGAACCAGACATCAATTTAATTGATTTTCTTTATTTATGTTTCCTGTTAATTTTTTAGTAAATTCGACTCTGGTCTTTATTATTTCTTTTATTCTGAATTATTTTTAGTTTAATTTACTCTTCTTTATTTAGTTCCCAAGGTAGACACTGACGTACTTGATTTAAGAGTATAAATGATTTCTAATATAGGTCTTTAGTGCTATAAATTTCCCACTAAATACTGCTTAAAAACAACCCTCAACTTTTGATATACTGTGTTTTGTTTTTTGTCTGGTTCAAAAAATGTTCTAATTTCCCTTTCCTTGTTGGTCTCTGGATTATTTAGAACTGTCACATAGCTTTCAAATACAGAAGAATTTCCCAGATAACTTTCTGTTGTTGATTTCTCACTTTGTGTATATTTGTGAAAATATACAGAAAAATATACAGAAAAAAAAATTTGTGTTTCAAACTTTTTTTACAGGTGTTCTATTACAGTTGTCCCTGTTTTCCCCATTACTCTCCCCTGCTCTGAATCCACTGTACTTTGAGAATACACTTTGGTGTGACTTCAATACTTTCAAATTTATCTAAGCATTTTTATGGCCTATGGTATGGTCTATTT
Source organism: Phyllostomus discolor (assembly GCF_004126475.2). Taxonomy (NCBI): domain Eukaryota; kingdom Metazoa; phylum Chordata; class Mammalia; order Chiroptera; family Phyllostomidae; genus Phyllostomus; species Phyllostomus discolor. The sequence continues at coordinate 10,930,577 of NC_040908.2, forward strand.
TGGTAAATATTTCATGTGCCCTTGAAAAGACTGTGTGTCTTGCTGTTGTTGGTTGGAGTGTTTTTTAAATGTCAGCAGGTAAATTGGTTGATAGTGTGCTTCAAGTATTGCATATCTTTAGTGGTTTTGCATCTACTGGTTCTATCAATTATAAAAAGAAAGTTAGTAACATTTCCAGGTATAACTTGATTTTATCAACTTCTCCTTCAACTGACATTAGTATTTGCCTCGTATACTTGGATGATCTGTTTTTAGTACATAAAAATTTGAAAATGTTTTAACTTTTGGATGAATGGACCGCTTTAACAGCAATGACTTTCTTTACTGCAGGTAACATTCTTCCCTCAGAACTGTGTCTTGTCTGATAGTGAAAGAGCTGCTACATTTTCATTTTTTACTAATGTGAGCAAACTAGATCATGTCTTTTTTTTACTTTTTACTTATAAGGGACTGTGTAGTAAAAATATTTTATTTGTATACAGCATATAAATGGGTTTTACTATTTTTAATCAAAAATAAAATTTCTGCCTTCCATTGGGGGTGTTTAGTCCTCTTAGTCTAATGTGATAATTCATGTAGACAGTAGGTTGCACTCTATCATCTTGCTATTTGTTTTTAATTTTCCTAATTTTTAAATTCTATTTTTCTTTATTTGCCTTCTTTTGCATTAATCTGATTTCTATTGCAATCAATATCTTTTGCCGAATTATCAGCTATAATTATGGTTTGCTATTTTCCTGGTCCAGTATCAATGAAACATAAAATAAGAAGGCATGGAGACGGTTGTTACAAGATGGAATTTGAAGGGAAAAAAAGGGAGGAGGCAGGTGATTCCCATATATCAAACAGTTTGCTAAAGTACAATGAAAGGCAGGGCACCCACGAGGAGGCTTGGCAAAGGGTTTGTTTTCAACGGAGTCTGTAGGTTATTTATGGGAAGCAAACTCAGGCCGCCCCATCTCCTTCTCACACTACAACCAAAGACTATCCAAACTGGTCCCCGTTCACAGCCACTGATTAGATGATTTGGCTCTGGAAAACTACCTATTCTTCCTTAGGTGTTAGTCTTTTAGGGATCTCCATCTTCTTCCTAGGACTTACGGAGTAAATGCACGGCCCAGTGCCTGCTTTCTGTCTCATGCAGAAATGGCATCGTTCCCTTTCTTTGAACTAATCTCTCCCTCTGACATCTTATTGTCAGTCTTCCTCTCTTTCTCTTGGTTTTTCCCTCCACAGTGCTGACCCAAATACTTTATGCAAGCTGCCACAACATATCACCCCTGGAATCTCAGTTGCTGAACACAACAAAGATTTATTTCTGGCTCACAGAGAGCCTGGGAGGGGCAGGAAGGATGCTTCAGGGCAGAAAGGATGCTTCAGGGCAGGAAGACTAAAGAATGGAGGCCACACAATGGCTTTGCTGCCTTTGGCAGGTGGTGACACACAGTACCACTCATAGGCCATCCGCCAGAACCACTTACCAGTTACCAGTTACCAGTCCTCAAAGTAACTGCAAGGGAGGCTGGGAAAGATGGAAGAGCATATGGAATATTGCTTTTCTTTCCTGAAGATTGCGTGGCTGCTCTTGAGTGTCTCTTTCTTTCTCTCATAAATGATATCTGCTTAGAGGGTTTTTTTGTTTGATTTTTGCATTTTCAGTTTGAGCATTTGTACAGGCATACTGGATTTTCTCAGCAACTCTGAGATACAGGTTTTGTGAAGCATAAGTAGTCTACCCAAAGTCACAACAGCATTGAAAGAGTGGTCCAAGGCCTGGCTGGTGCAGCTCAGTAGACTGAGCATGGGCTGCAAACCAAAGGGTCGCCAGTTCGATTGCCAATCAACACACATGCCTGGGTTGCGGGCCAGGTCCCCAGTAGGAGATGTGCAAGAGGCAACCACACACTGATATTTCTCTCCCTCTCTTTCTCCTTCCCTTTCCCTCTCTCTAAATTCTTTCCAAAAAAAAAGAAAGGAGTGGTCCAAGATTTTAACTGAGAGTTCCTATCTCTAAACTCTGTTACAGAGGTTCTCAAGCTTCTGCCTCTTCAGCCGGCCTCAGAATCACCTGGGGACCTGTTCAAGCAGGTGGCTCGGTGAAGCAGAACCCCCAGGGGGGCTCTGGTGGGGCTCAGGAACTTACATCTCTTGTCAGTTCACGCAACGCTCACTGGAGACCAGACTTTTGAGGCAGGGCTGTATTATTATATCACAGCAGTAGGCGTGAGTGAAAATGACAAAGTGTGGTACAGTACAGTTATATACTAAAGCATTCAAACAAATCGATATTTCCAAATCTTAGAGGACGGGACGTGCTATCAGCCATGTTGAAAGACTCTCAGTTACTGCCTCCTTTCTCTGTAAGTTTTCCTTTCTGCGTGGCTGGAGGCAGCTTCTCAGGGAGGAGGCTCATGGATTGCCTGCTCCTCCTGGGAGGCAGGCCCTGCCCCACTTTTTCCTCCAAGCCCTCCATCTGCCCCAGCCCACAGAGAGCTCTGGTGCACGTGTTCCCTGTTTAGAGGGGAAGGAGCGCAGGAGCGGTTTTTCATTTTTTTCTGCCCGTGCCTCTGGCACGCGTAACTACGGCCCATCTGTTCTTGTCTCCGATTCAGCCCACCCTTGATCTTCCCTGTTCTTGTAGACTTCACACGTCCCAGAAGGACAGAATTTCTAGCAGGTACTCCTCCTCAGCTCTCGGCTTGCCACGCTATCTGAGGTGCCCTCCCTCAATATCGCCAACCTCAGTTTTTAAAAGTGAAAGTCCCCAGGGGTTGGCAAGAAAACCCCCAATTTATATGTGTGTACAGGATAAGTAACTCTTCTTGGATATACACTTGGTTTATGAGTGATAAATAAATAAAATGCATAATAATAAAAATGTATAAGCGACTGCATTTTTTTGGTGTACAGACTAGCCTATTCCAACATGTACAATGACAGAAACTAACAAGGATTTTTGTAAATATACTTCCCTTATTGCCACCATAGCCTCTTGTCTTCAAGGGCTTACAAGAGTTCCAAAAGGGATGTGTATGACCAATCCGAGGATTTGAGTCCTTTTCCTAAGACCTGTTTCCTCATCCTGTCCTACCAAACTGCTCCTAAACAAAACCCCAGAAAACCAAAGTGGAAGTGCTTTGTGAGAGGTCAGCTGACTTTGACTCGGTCACCAGAATGACGACGTGACCCTGAATAACAGCCAAACCTCCCTGTGTGTGCACAGATGTCTGTGTTCAGGTCATCTGGGGATCCTAGAACGAGGAACCACAGTCCCAAAAGGACTCCACCAGTTGCCTACCACCAAAGGTGACTGCTTTGTTAATGAACTCTGTCTGCGTCAGCATTGCAGATTAGCCTCCACCCGTTCACCCTTTGCGACAAAAATAAGAATTGGTCACCGGACTTCAGCCAGCATGTCCTGGAAATATACAATGCTGTACAGAGAGAATACCAACATCCCTCAAAAAGTCTTTCAGGAGAACTCAGCTGGTTGTATTTGCCATACTGGGAATGGAGTCAGGCAACGCCTGCCTATTAGAAGCAGAGGTGAGAGCACATTCACCTGGAATCAGGTTCATCTGTACAAGCACACAGCTCTTCCCCAAATCTTCAGACCTCCCCAGAGGCTATCCAGGGTCCCTGCTGGATTCAGAGTGGAACCCTGCAGAACCACCACTTGAACGAAGAGCCTAATCCATTCAGAGAACAGGGTATTTATAGCAGGAGGGAAAGCCAATTTACATGGGTGTAGGGGATCGCAGGGGGTGAGTAGAAAAGGCAGGAGAGATTTTCGACATGAAATTCAAAGTTGACATCCTCCTCATTCTCCGTTTAGGCAACAAACACTGAGTGATCAGCAGGAAAGAAGATGCAGGGTGAACAAGGCAGGGTCATCGGCCTTACAAGACTCACAGTCAGAGGCAGGGAAAGGTATCTGCAGACTTGACAGTTACAAATAGTGGAAAGTGATGCATTCTTTGAGAAGCAGATAAACAAACCGTGGGAGAAACCTTGGAGAAAAATCTTTTCACCTGTAAGGTCCGAGGAAGACTCATGGAGGAAGCGATTCTGAGTGGAGACTGGAGACTCAGGTGATACCTCCAAGCCACAGACATTTTCAAGATCATGGCAGGTAGAGGGACTCACATAAGCAGAGATCAAAAAATAGGGAAACATCAGGTGTTTGGGGAAGGAGATTTGTTAATGGTACTATGAAGCTGGAGCAACTAAGACAGAAGCGGGTTTTTGATTTGAAGGGAAAGATGGAACTGGCCTTAACTATTAGAAAACAGCTTAAGGTTCACAGAATGTGGAAGAAGAAACCATTAAATATGTCAGAAAAGAAAGGTACCTATCAAAATTCTTCTTTAGAAAGTAATGCACAAGTGAATGGATGGAAGGGAAGGCTATTTCAGAGCTAAACTAAGAAACAGGAGACTGTTCCAGTAGTAGATGGCACGTTTATTCAACCAATAAACAGTGAACCCCTGCAGAAAGGATGGGGTAGGATGTCCTGTTGTAATTACTGATTAACTCATTCAATCAGCACACAGAGCTGGGCTCTACTTTAGGGGCTGTCCACAGAGCAATAGCCAGTGAACAGAAATGCCCCCTCCCATGGAGAGACCCTCCTCAGGGCCAGGCACGTCCTGCTGGGCCTGGGGCATCAGGTCTGCCTCCTCGCGCCTGTGGCGTTGTCTGGGGCCCTGAGACAATGTAGATGCTGCCACAGGCTCTTCTGCACAAGACACTATAGTTAATGGCTGAGGATCCTGTGAATCCTTTTAATAATGGGAACCTGCCTAAGACCAACAGGCTAGAAAATGAAGACACAGCACCATGGAGGCAGCAAGCATAGATTTCCGTGGCCCAGAGTAGGGACGAGCCGGACAGTTAGTCACATGACTCATTCCTGCTGTTCCCAGCATACTTCATGTTTCCCCAAACCATAAGCTTTTATTCACAATATTACTCCTGTTCCGCGGGGCTTTATTTCATCTCATCTTACCATATAACCACCCTCTTTTATTATTGATCTTTTCAAATTTAATAATATTGTATTCTTGGGCTGACATGCCCTTTCTTTTCTTTTTTATTGTTGTTCGAGCACAGTTGTCTCCATTCTCCCCCAGCACTCTCCGCCACCCCACCCACTCCCACCATTTACTAATACCAACTTAACCATCATTGTTTTAAGCGACCACTGCTGGTATTAATTATGGCACTCCAGTAATAATAAAATTACCCATTTTATTTCATTCTAATCATTGTGATTCAGAGAGGTTAAGTGATTTACTGAAGGTCATAAAACAGGCGATGGAGCAATGCAGGATTTTGATCTAATTTTGCATAACTCTTGGAAGTCTGTTGTTTAGTGCACTTATAGCTCTTTGTTTCACACCTCCTCCAATGGTCGCTGCAAAACACACCGCTCCATTTAGAACTCCTCCGACTCGCTGGGCAGGCTCTCACCGTTGCCTTTCAGAGGCCTCGGGTCTATGCTAGCATGTATAGTTCATATCACACTTTCTGCAAGGTACATCTTTTCCTCATTTTGTTTTTAATTTCATCTGGACCCATCTTCTTCCCACAAGCACTAGTAATAGCTCTTTTATGTATCGTTTATATATGAGCTATTATTACATATTATATATTCTATATATGTCATTATATTTATATATATTTAAAATAATATATAATCATGCATTTCAATCTTATGTTGTTCAAGAGTCCACTGTGTGTTTATGTATGTATGCACACTTATACATGGATTGTTTTTCAATAAATACTATAAATGCATTTTTCCTCTTTATTATTTTCTTAGCAATGCTTTTTTTCTCTAGCTTATTTCATTATAAGAATATAATCTATAATATATGCAAAATACATCTTAATTGATTATGTATATTATCAGTAAGACTTCCAGTCAATAGTAGGTCATTAGTTGTTAAGTTTTGGGGGAGTCAAATGTTGTATGTGGATTTTTGATTATGCGGGCCACGGGTACCGCTAATCCCCATGTTCTTTAGGGGTCAACTGTATTTTCATATGTAAGCATGAACACATCTCACCCTCACAAGGTTTAATAATTATTTATTGATTGAATGTGCACAATACATCCATTTCTATTATATATGTGAATATATACTATATATATAGTGTGTGTGTGTGTGTGTGTGTGTGTGTGTGTATTACATATAGTGTCTCTCCCCACGTGTTTCCTGGCTTGTGCTGAGCACTGCAGATACAAAGAGCCCTGGAAGAGACAGAATCTGCTCTGAAGTCTCCGAGCTCACAGTCTACGAGGATGACAGGACATACGAAGAGACAACTCTGTTCAATCTGATAACTGGTAGGAGTCTGTGGGGGAAGTAACATGGTTGGCGCTTTCTAGAGGATACAGGAAGGTCTCGCAGAAGACCACAATTCCTCCCACATAAAATGTTCTACTTAGAAACATTCTAAAAAGCCCAAATGAAAGAGGTTATGATATTTGAGCTGAGTCTGCAGGGAAGAATCAGAAACTCCCCTCCAGCTAGTACTGAGAATCCCAAGCTGCCTTAGGAAAGAAAGGCTACATCTATCTATATGGAGTCTAGTTTGGGGCTCTTTCTCTGCCAATTCGTGGTAGTGCTTTTTTTCCCCCTCACAATATTTTAATTCTTATAATATTAGAACATCTTTTTTTATTGGTAGTATTTCCAAAAGGTATAAAAACCAAAGCAAAATGTGTATTTATTTAACATATACGCTGATCATTGTAAGCAATCCCTTCTAAAAAGCAATCTTTTGAAACCACAAATAAAATATTCAGGGCATGTGGAAATATAGCTTAGACTATCTAAAACAGGGATCAATAAACTACATCCCACGGGCCAAATCTGACCTGCAGCCTGCTCTTATAAAGTTTTATTGAAACACAACCATGCACATTGGTTGACATTCTGTCTATGGCTGCTTTCATGCCGCAGTTGCAATGTTCAATAATTGTGACAGAGATCATATGATCTGCAAAGCCAACACTGTTTACTTTCTGGACCTTGTCAGGAAAAGTTTTCTAATCCCTGGTCTAAAGCATGAAAAAAAGATGAGGGTGTTGAAACCATAATGGCTAGAGCAGTGGTACCCAAAGTGAGGTCAATGCAGAGATGTCAGTATACAATTTAATAAGCACTGAAATTGAGAGTAAACTTTGAGAAAACTTCTATAGCAATTTGACAAAGTAATTGTAATGTCTGTTACAAATAATAATTAAAATATCAGACTTGTGTTTTGTATTTTATTTTACTAGTTATTTTTTAAATTAACCCTTCCTTTGTGATTTAGTTTTATTTTATCAATGCATGAAGAAAGGAGAAGTTAAAGGAAAAGGTTTTTTTGTGTGTGTGTGTGAATTATGTTTCTTTTTTAAGATTTTATTTATTTGTTTTTAGAGAGGGAAGGGAGGGGGAGAGAGAGAGAGAGAGAGAAGCATCAATGTGCAGTTGCTGGGGGTTATAGCCTACAACCCAGGCATGTACCCTGGCTGGGAATCGAACCTGCGACACTTTGGTTCGCAGCCCGCACTCAATCCACTGAGCTACGCCAGCCAGGGCAGGAAAAGTTTTTAACAGTAGATAGTTTGAGTAGCACTGCCCTAGAACTCAGGTGGTCAAACCTACCCATTAAAGGGGCCAGAATGCACCAGCACAAAATAGCTCATGGTATGGTTTCTGCTTGCAAACTAATGCAGTCTGGACTACTTTAAGGCTTCTGTCATTTGGTAGCTGAAGAAGCATTTACCTCTGCATTCAGTCACCAGCGACAGTAAACTTCATAGTGCCAATGTAAGCACTCTTTTTCGGCCAAGTTGTAAGGCAGAACAAAGGAAAAGGTGTGAAATCTAAGTTGAGAATCAGCTTGCACTTGGAGTCAATGAGTTTTTTTTTCCTATCTTTACTGTACATTTTCTATTACCATTCAGTTCCTTTATATCACCCCACCCCCAGCAATCACCACACTGTAGTTCATGTCCACGAGCCCTTTGTCCTTTATGCTCAATCCCTCCATCCCCTCCTCTCCCCTCCCCACCCCAGCTGTCATCCTGCTCACCACCTGTGAGTCTGCCCCCATTTTTCTTATTACTTCAGTTTGGTCATTAGATTCCACATATGAGTAAAATCATGTGATATCTGTCCTTCTCTGATTGGCTTGTTTCACTTAGCGTATGTTCTCCAGGTCCATCCAAACTGTCACAAGTGGTAACATTTTTCTTCTTTTTTTACAGCTGAGTAGTATTTCACTGTGTAAAGATCTCATAGTTGTTTTATCCACTCATCTACTGAGGGAAATTGGGCTGCTTTCATATTTTGGCAATTATAAATAATGCTCCAATGAACACAGGGGTGCTTATGTCCTTCCAAATTAGTGTCTCAGGCTCCTTCAGATAAATTCCCAGAAGTGGGATCACTGGGTTGAAAGGAAGATCTATTTTTAATATTTTGGAGTGTCTCCATACTGCTTTCCACAGTGGCTGCACCAATCTGTATCCCTACCAATAGTGCAAAAGGGTTCCCCTTTCTCCACAGCCTTACCAATACTTGTTGTTTGCTGGTTTATTGATGGTAGCTCTCCTGACAGGTGTGAGATGGTATCTCATTGTGGTTTTAATTTGCATTTCTCTGATGATTAGTGACATTGAGCATCTTTTCATATGTCAGTTGGCCATCTGTATGTCCTCTTTGGAGAATTGTTTACTCAGGTCCTTTGCTCATTTTTTAACTGGGTTGTTTTTTGTGGGAGGTTGTTGAGTTTTGTAAGAACTTTATAAATTTTGGATATTAACCCCTACCAGATGTATTAGCAAATATGTTATCCCATTCTCTGGGTTGTCTTTTTATTTTGTTGACGATCTCCTCTGCTGTGCAAAAAATGTTTTAGTTCACTGTAGTCCTATTTGTTTATCTTTTTTCTTTTTTTCCTCTGTGCCTGGGGAGATATATCCAATAAAATATTGCTAGGAGCAATGTCTGAGATACTTCTGTCTATATTTCTTCTGTGATTTTTATGGTTTCCAGTCTAATATTTAAGTCTTCGATCCATTTTGAATTCATTCTGTGTGTGGTGTAAGAAGGTGTTCTAGTTTCATTTTTCTGCATGTACCCATCCAGTTCTCCCAACACCACTTATTAAATAAAGTATCTTTGGCCCATTGTATGTGCTTACTTCCTCTGTGGAATATTAATTGACCATAAAGGTGTGGGTTTCTTTTTGGGCTCTGTATTCTGTTCCATTGATCTATGTGCCTATGCATTCCCATGTATACTGCGCACCCATGGTTTTGGCCCAAACTTTCAGGAAAAAAATATTTTGTTTTAATTTTTAATTAAATTATTTAGTTATTTATATTTAGGAACAAAATTGATTATCATATTCCAGCATATTTTTTGCATATGGATATCATGATTGCTTTCTAGAGTTACACTTTTAATGCATAAGCATAAATAAAAGAATTAAAAACATTTATATAGGTACTAAGTTAGTACTACCTGTGTATAATGCTCATCCTTACTTTTCCCTCAAAAATGTGGGTGAAGAAGTACGTATTATACACGGCAAAATGTGGTAGTTTGATATTAGGGAGCGAGATTCCTCCAACTTTGTTCTAATCTCTTAGGATCACTGTTGCTATGCTGGGCCCTTTGTGGTTCCATATAAATTTTTGAATTATTTGTTCTAGTTCTGCAAAATACATCTTTGAAATCTTAATAGGGATTGTGTCGAATCTATAAATTGCTTTGGGTAGTATGGACATTTTGATGATGTTAATTCTTCCTCTCCACGCACACGGTACGTGCTTCCACTTCTTCCTGTCTTCTTCCATTTCTTTCTTCAGTTTCTTATAATTTCCCAGTACAGCTTTTTCACTTCCTTGGCTAGCTTTACCCCTAATTATTTTATTCTTTTTGTAGCAATTGTGAATGGGATTGTTTTCTTTATTTCCCTTTCTGTTAGTTCATTATCGGCATGTAAAATGCAACTGATTTCTGCGTATTCGTTTGGTATCCTGCTACTTGAGTGTGTTGCTTGTGGGGGTGGTTGGGTGGTGATGCTTTGATGTGGTCTGAAGCTGTCCACTGGGTGCTCTGGCTCTGGGGCCTCCTGGGAGTTACAAACCAAGGTTATCCATCACCTGTGTTCTGCCCGGGACCACCCAGCATGAGCTACAATGTGAACTGCAAAAGGCTCTTCCTTGTGCTGGGCTTGGAGGTGTCCAGGCAAGGCCAAGCTGCAAACCAAGGCTGGTTGCTGCTAGTGCTGGGCCTGGGGCCACTTAGCGAGATGTACGAGCTGCAGTGAGGTCAGGGGCTTCTTGTTTGAGATATTTTTAAAGGAAAATCTGAAGCATAAGCCAAGACAGGCTATCCTATAGAAAAGCCACTGGAAACAACTCGGGTGGCGTGAAAGTTGGGTGGGGTGAGGTCTCAGGTAACCACCAGGGTGGAGCAAACCCTGTGAACCAGGATTTAAATGGTTTTGTAGTAGAACTGAATGCATTCAGAACATCCAGTTACACAACAGCCCCCAAAGGAACAGCAGACTACGGGGGCTGGCCTCGCAGGACTCTCGCTCCCTTTCTAATGTGCACACCCCACGGCCCATTCCGCCAGTCTCCGATGTGCCGTTGCCTGGATTCGCTTCTGCACACCAAGGCCTTCTGTGGGGAGACGGCCCTTGCCGGGCACTGCTGGTAAACAAATGAGAGAAACCACATTATGTGGTATGAAAGGCCCAGCATTTTTCTCTTGCTGATTGTAATTAAGTTCATCTAAAGGTCAGCTGTGAGGGCTCTCTGCTATCACGGCTGCCGTATGTGGAAGAGCTTTGTCACATTTAATCCTGCAGCTTTGCGTAGAAGAACTGGAGCCCATCCAGCCCTAGGACGGGATCGCTCTGTGCCTGTGAACGCTTACAGTACGTTACGTTCCCAGGGCCTAGCACTCACAGCGGAGGAGGAGAACGGAGGGGAGGGGGTGCTCCGTGGCTGCACACACAGCTGCTTCTGAAGAGCAATTCCCAATTAATTCACTATCACTAATAGCTATTCCCTTTACTCCCATGTGATCAAGTCCCTTGAAAGTTTAATAAAATTTATATTATTAAAATCATTTATAAGTGTCAATTATAAGTTGGCATTTGGCAAGTGCTTCTAATTCAGATGCTCCCATGATGCCCCTGGTTCAAATGCTCCTCCGGTGCCACCAGTCCCATAAAGACACCTTCTGGTTTGGCCCGGGGGGTTCTGGAGTTTTTGGTCAAGTGCCCTGCAAGCCAACATACACAACTCATGCTTGGGCTTTCACAAAACGCCTACCTCAAGGCTGATACCTATCACGTATTGTTGTTCACTGCTAAAGACCTAACCGACTGCAGAGGTGATTCTAGGATCCTGCTTGAGTTTCATGGCATCCGTGTGGCCTCCTGGGAATCTTTCAACCCTACTGGGTCCCCGTTTCCTCAGCACAAAATGGGAAAGCGCTACTACTCAGTCCGTTACTAGGTGACAGCATAGTTAATCATCCAAGCAGAACACTTTTCAGGGTGAGAGCGGGCATTGGGATGGCAGGGAGAAATCAGGACCGTTCCAGGCAAACCACAACCTGTGGTCACTCTACAAAACCCTTTCTAATGCCAACTGTTTGAGGGAACTAAGGTATTGACATATGCTTTCAAACCCCCACTGAACTCAGAATGCCTTCATCCTTATTACTGTCCTGTTTTTTTTTCTTCAGAAATTCTTTAATTAGTTTCTCAAATGAGCAGAGTTCGACTCAAAACAGTAACTCAACCAAAAAAAGTCAATTATCGGGAATGTAATATTCAGACTTAACTGCAGGAAATTAGTATAAAACGGTGACTAGTGATGTCATTTACAAAGCTTGAGACTCTTTTAAAATGAGGACATGTGTCTTTGCCCTTGGGGGTTACGGTCGTTAGTGCAACACCAATGGACTGGGTCGATTCAGAAAGCCGCTGAGGCATTAGGACATTAAATGGGGTGTTGTGTGTTCTGCTAGCACAGTTTCCTGCTGCATGCAACCCCGTGTGAGGGAAGAAGCTGAAACTTGTGGGCACTTCCTGAATGAAGAGTGCACCATCACAAGCCCAAGCTTTAGACCTTTAGACACTTTTTTGCCAAGCGTGAGTTCCAAGACAGAAATCAATACTAGTAAGACTGTCTCAGGAAGGGTATACTGCATTTGTCCACAGGGCCTTCTTTATCTTTTTATGTTAACATTTGACACAACCATGGTGCATTTGTTGAAACTATGAAATAAATATCAGGACGCTACTATTGACTAAACTACAGACTTTATCTGGGTTGTCAACAATAATTACTAATTTTTTAATGTAGTTTAGCACTCCATTAAGCATTTACTTTTAGAAATATCTTGATGTCCTCAAAAGTTATTTCAGCAATTCTCAAACACAGGGAGGAATGGGGAACAGCAACGAAATGGTTAAGTTTGATATCAAGAAAATCGCTTTTTCCCACTATCATGGCTGGCATTGAGTATGTATGGATGGATGGCTGGGGGGGGGGGTATTTGTTTTCTCCCCTTTAACCAATTTCACAATTGAATGAGCCTCAAGCTTATCTCTTGCCTCAGCAACTCAGAGAGACGCCCACCACAGACTGCACCCAGCACTTACTGATAATCTAAGTACCGCATATAATAGCCCCCTTTTTGCTCCCAGGAAAATACCAACACGTACTGAGGAGGTAGTGAAGCAGAGCATCTATTTCCAAATACAGCCATGCTTGTCTTTGGTCAGATTGCGCTTTCCCCCCTCCCCAAAGTGTCCATTTCAACTTCTAAATCATTGTCTTGAGGCTCCCTTTGCAGAAAAAGCAAGGCAGGCTCTCAAGTGGCCTTTAGACACGGCAAGGAGCCGGAAACCAGAATTTGTAGCTAGAATCCTATTTTAGCAGTGTTATTTAGTACCGTAGCCCTTGGCCCTTTGGAAGGCAGTGGCAGCTGAAAGAGACAGAATTCGATGCCCCCCACCCCCGCAAACATGAGTTTTAATCTAGAATTGAATATGCGACCTTGAGAAGTGGCTTAAATTCTCCCTGTCTTGGCTTCGTCTGTTGTGGTAACAATGGCAATAATGAGGTTCTCTTGTATAGTTATAAGGAGCCAAATGACTTGTGCTCATGTCTGCAGATGGCAGAAGCTCTGTATGTGCAACGTCTCCTTCACCAGGCCCATCATCGGGGAAAGAAAAATAAGACGCTGAAATGGCATTCAGAGTGGCAATGGACGTTATCAAATCAGCTTTTCTTGGCACCGTCTCTCAATGAAGTATTATTCTGGCTTGCTAAGACTCTGGCGGCTGTCTGTTGCAATTCATAAAATGGCCCTTTAACTAAAAGTTTCCAATTCTAACTGGGACCAACACATAAGAAATAATCACCGTTCAGGTTTTCCTTGGACTCCCAAGCCCCGCGGGGAGGGGGGACTGTCTTCATTCCCAAACTCAGAGATCTGCAGGGGCCCTTGATCTCCCACAGAACTCTAGCTTTAACCTGGCTTTCATGACCTTGCGTGACCTGAGCTAATCTTACGTAGACACACTTGACCTCCACTGCTTTTCAACAGACATCCCTGTCTCTCTTATCTGTTTGGTTTCCCCTCTGATCCTCCTTAATAACACGGACAATTCTTTTGCTTAGTCAAGCTTTGTCCTTCTGCCCCTTCAGCTAAAATTGCTCATCTTTTCTGAGGTCTTCCCCATTTCACATCTCTCCTAACTCTGTGTACATCACCAGAGTGTAGAGCCCTCAGTGCTCATTTGCGTTCTAATTACGCCTTGGGTCTGTGCTTTGGTTCCCCAATGGAGGAGCAAACATGTTCTATATGGAGACCTTACCCCAAACACTTTCCCACTGCCTCGCTGTCCCCCATACACACATGCAGGGTGTCTTCAGTGAACACCTTGAAACAAATGGTCCTGGGGCCATTTCTTATGCAAAACACACATAATACAAAATATAATTTCTTATAAAAAATAATTTGATGGATGTCTACATGCGAAATCATTTCAGTGAGTCACAACACCTTGTGACATTGGGTGGGCAGTCAGAGTGTCTTTTTTACCTCCTGGACGAAGGAGCCAAGGCCTCTCATTTTCGTGTCAGTCAAAGTGTTGTCTGTTTTGCCAAAAGAAATTGTGGAGGCCTCTGAAAATGGAGCTTATACTACTTATTGAATTTTTCAGTGCCTCTTTTTAGGAAAAAAGTCAGAAAACTAGAAATAATACTGTAACACTTGTATTTCCCATTACCCAGAATTGGTAGCTGTTTACGTTTTGTCATATTTTGCTAATTCTTTATTTTTTAAGAAATCAAAAGTAGTTTCTTTCTTCCTTTCACAACCAGTTTCTTTCCCTATACTTCTTCTTAGAGGCAACAGATATCACAGATATAAAACAATGTTTTTAGCCTCTATTACACACAAAATACACTTTGTGTGTCCTTAAACATTTTCAATAAGTGGGACAGTGCTATATTTATTTATCCAGCTGAGCTGGCCTTTGTCTCTCAGCATCATAGTTTCTGTGTGTGTGTGTGTGTGTGTGTGTGCGTGCGCGCGCTTGGGTATATTCTATAGTATGAATAGAACACAGAGTGTGTATCTGTTCATATCAAATAAGCCTCTATTTCCATATCTGTTTATCATTTTTTGCAACTCTGAACTATGGAATGTAATTCCATAGGAATGTACTTAACCAAAAATGGGAATTACTGAGGCGTGGAACATGTGAACTTTCAACATTACCAGATAGTGCAAAATTGTTCTCCAGAGTGGTTGCAACAATATATGGTCCTCAAAACAGTGGATGAAAGTATCAATTCCCCTTGCAAAAACTTGCTATTGTAAAAAACCTGTATTGTTTGAAAATTTGACAACTGAAAAGTCATTGCTATTGTTTTAATGTACAATCCTTATGAGTAAGGGTGTTGAATGACTTCACATGCGTAGTTAATCTTCAGGTTTTCTTGACTGTGAGTTTCCTGTTCATTATTTGTACATTTTCTAACAGGTGGGGATTCCTATTGCTTTATAAGCTAGATACTTAATTATCTCTAATATAAAAGTCATGTTAGTGGGAAAAAGCTGGTGCCACAGTTCTGTGTTGTAAAAGATCTAAGCTATTTCTATCTTGTTTCTCTGTAGTTCTTAAAGCTGGGTGTCTCAGAGCCCATGATAACTGATTCATCTCCCACCATTATAAAAACGTGTAGCTGGTATGAAAGGAGGAAGTATAAGGAGAAGAATACCTTTTCCATTTAAAAGCATGAGTTAGTTATGTATGTATAGCACTTGCTTTCCATTTTGTATTGGCCAAACTTAACTATATGGTCATGCCTACGTGCAAGGGAGTTTGTGAAATATGGTCCCGTGCTGGATGGCACTGTGCAAAGCTGAAATTCTAGTGTTATAGAAGGGAAGAACTGCTGTCTTTGGGGTAACAAATGCCAGTGTTGTCACAATGCATGCATTTGGAGACAAAAATATTCAGATGGGCATTTATTACAAAAGTGAGACCAATTCACTTATACCTAAGGGAGACAACCCAAAGTCCTACCCAACAACTGCATCTAGTTACCAGGATCCCAAATCCAGGGTTTCTAAGTTGTATGTGAACTTCTTTTTTTTTAAGATTTTATTTATTTATTTTTAGAGAGGGAAGGGAGGGAGAAAGAAAGAGAGAGAGAGAGAGAGAGAGAGAGAGAGAGAGAAACATCAATGTGCTGTTATTGGGGCCGTGGCCTGCAACCCAGGCATGTGCTCTGACTGGGAATCGAAACTGCAATGCTTTGGTTCACAGCCCGAGCTCAATCCACTGAGCTTCGCCAGCCAGGGCTGTATGTGAACTTCTTATTAGGCCCAGACAAGATGGTATGTTTTATCACTGCTTCCAATTTGGGATCTAACCCTCAAAGCCTCAAATGCATTTAGATACAGTCCTCAGGTAAGGAGAATCTCATTCGGCAGAGTTTAATCATTTCCATCTCTGCTTGCACACTCACTCAATGTAAACTGAGTTTATCTTACAGAATTTTCCTAGAGTGCCAAGAAGACAATTAACATCAACAGTTTGAATTTTCATAACCAGGTTGTTAATGTTAAACATTCAATGGGTCAATGATATCTTCTCATTATCACAGACATGAGTTCGGCATGTTCTTGCCACAGCAGAGCAAGGGTCGCCATGATGTGACCACCTGGCTGGACTACACTCTTTTTATTCAATCCGATACTAACATAGGTATTGCGGGGAAGGTATTTGGCAAATGTGATTACATTTCATGATCAGTTGAATTTAAAATAAATTATCCTAGATAAACCGAGTTGGCCTGATTTAATCAGTTAAAAAAGTCTTAGAAACACTGCTAAGCCTTCCCTGAGGAAGAAACTTCCCCTGGAGACGGCAGTGTCTGCTTTGCCTGAGAGGTCCAGCCTGCCCCTCCCACTGGCCTGCCCTCACAATCGGGTAAGCCGAGTCCATAGACAGCTATGTGGCTGATGACAGACAGATACATAGGTGGGTGGGTGGGTGGATGGATGGATGGATGGATGGACAGACAGACAAACTAAAGAGATCCAACTGGATCTGTTTCACTGGTTGCAGGCTGGACCCTGACTAATACAGAAAACTTCCAGTCTGTGCTCTGCTTTTCTGCTGCCTGACCATTATGCCACTGTCCTGTATTTTAGTTTTTGTTTTTGTTTTTTTTTTTTTTGTGGCGGGACCCCATTTCTATCAACTGATTCTATATTAGTTAAGTTTCTACACCAGGGAAAACCTACAATTCAAAGGCTTAAATGAGACAGAAGATTGTTTGTCTCTTACACAGAAGTTCAGCTAAATCATCCAGGCTGGCAGGGCTGTTCAATGCTGATAGTCTTCACTCAGGAAAGGGTAAGTTTTTAAAAGTATCTATTGTCCTACCATTCGAGTGACATGCTGTACTCACTTTTATTGTTTGTATGTTTATGTTTTAAAAGTTCTAACATATGGGTCCCGTTTTTAAAACATTTTCTAAATGTTATCAATATTTTATCTTTCTTTAAAATAAGGCCATAGCATCTTGTGACTTTTCTCCTTCTGACTATCCTTTTCCCATATTCTATACATTATTTTTAATGCTTTCATTCTAGCGTGTTTTGTAATACAAGAAAACAATGGATGTTATTGTCATTGTGTGTAATTAATTTGTAATTAGATTGTCCAATATAATTGATCAATTTTCCTTATAAATATTTTTGTATTTTAAAGGTATTTTATTTTTTTCCCATTTAGTCTCTATGTAATGAATTATCTGAGTTTTCCTAAGCTTGATACAGTCTTCATTTAGACATTTAATAAACAATTATGTTTATCAACCCTTTAAAACTATTGCATCTTTATTTTCTAACAGATATTATTGCTGGTGAGAAATCTGCTGTCATCCTGATTGCCCTGCCCTTATAGAAATGACAACTGGCTAGGATTAGCATCCTAGCAGGATGGTGCCCTTTTAAGTCAAGTATACTGAAGAGATACTACATTGTAATCCCCATCTACATGGAGGGAAGCTGGTTCTTGTTTCCTACTAAGCATGATATTAACTTGGCAACTGTTACTTTGTTGGCATTAAAAATTAGACCAGATCATCTATATGTGGTCCTGACTTTCCATAGATCCTTTGGCTCTGGGTTACTCTCTCTGCATTATTCAGAAACTGTGCTCATGACTTTGAGCATAGACATTTATAACATACTGGTTATATAGACATTTAATATATAGGTAAAATTTTAAAATACATTTTATCTATCATGCTGATGTGTTTTAAATGGAGTTATATTTGCACTGCTTACAATTCCATTTTGCAATTTTAATTTTTTTAATTTCAAAGACAAAATTCTTGAGTCATTATTGTTTTAATGTGTATTATTTCATAATTATAAATGTGTTACTTATAAAAATTAAAACAGTACTTAATTACATTTTTTAACATCTCCCTTAGAAAATAAGACACTGTTAATGACATTAAAATGTAGCATTAGGATGCCAGCAATGATCTTTCAACCAAATGATTCACAGACATTTAAAAAGCAATTGTATATTAACAATTCTCTCCAATTCTTTTAATCAATCTGGGCACGTCTTGAGTTTGTTCTGATGACCACTGATGCCTCATATTCCATTATCCAGGCCAATTTTGCAGCGATATTGACTGACAAATTACATGTTTTGATATGTTATTAATATTTACAGAGCACCCACCCCAGGTTTATCACTAATGTCACCTTGAGTGCCAGAATTATGCTCAAACATTATTTAAATTTATGGCAATGAGTGAAAGTCATCATAATTATTTTTTGTTTAAGAAATTGATGCAAAGAATTCATTTCAAATGGCTATCACAAAGAATATTCATAACCCTCGACTGCCATCAACTTTTCCAATGAGAAACGGAGTTTAGGAAAGCTACAAGGACAGACAAAGCAGAGGCCATAAGAAACACTACTACTCATTCTCATCTTGCTCTTCCAGAAATAACTTTGCATTTCCCAGATTCTTTTATTTTTCACTATTTATTAAATGTATTGGGATGACAGTGCTTAACGAAATTATATAGGTTTCAGATATAAAATTCTGCAACACAACATCTGTGTATCATTGTGTGTTTACCACACCAAGTTGAGTCTCCTTCTATCACTATTCTCAAGATTCTGAAAAGACTGCTTTCTAAGTGGTCCAAAACCTGCGGACGCAGTGAGAAGGACTGGCCCTCTTTTCAGAAAGACATGAGGAAAAGGAGAAGCCAGAACATCCCAGTGGGCTGGGCCAGGTGCAGTTCGGATACTGACCCAGCCCTAGAGAAAGCGAAAAATCAGGCATGGGTCCTCTGTCTTCTTTTCTGCAAACACAGAAATACTACTGCCAGACTTTTTCCATTGAACATTATGACACTTTAGTTTAGAAATGCATATATGGTAAACAATATTTAGTGAGGCCAGAAACCATGCTGGACTCTTTTCTAGGGAGAAGCTAAGTTTTAGACAAGAATTGAAGTCAGAGTCTGAGATAGGTCAGGGTGAAAAAGGGAGCCCGCTGTTCTAAAACCTCTGGCAAACTCCCTGGAGATTTAAGCAACCAGTAATACTATTCTCTCTCTCCAGCCACCTTACTACCAGTTTGTAATAGTTCTACTTCCATAAGCCAGCACTCAAGACTCCATGCTTCAGCAAGTCACTGTTAATTCAGTGTTTGAACATAGCATCCCTGTCTCCCATGCCCTCCCCCAGACAACACCCACCTGGTTAGCAGAAGGGGTAAGCAGATTATTTATATCATAGTCCCAGGTTGGCATGGGGCATCACATGTGGTGTAAGAACATGACTGTGAAATCCCTCTTTATTTTTACTAACAACTGATCTCATCCTTCCTTTTTCCTTCCTTCCTTCCTTCCTTCCTTTCTTCCTTCCTTCCTTCCTTCCTTCCTTCCTTCCTTCCTTCCTTCCTCCCCCCCCCCTTTCTCTCTCTCTCCTTTTTGGAATTTACTTAGAACATTTTTGTTATTACTTGTTTATTACTATTATTTTTTATTTTGTTGTTGTTCAAATACAGTTGTTTACATTTTTGTCCCATCACTGCCCCCCACCCCATGCATCCCCAGCTCCCTCTCTTGATTCCACACCTGCCCTTGGTTTCGTCTGTGTGTCTTTTATGGTTGTTCCTGAAAACCCTTCCTCCCTTCCCCCTCATTATTCCCTCCCACCTCCCCTCTGGTCACTGTCAGAGTGTTCTTAATTTCCATGTCTCTGGTTACATTTTGCTTGCCTGTTTAATTTGTTGATTATGTTCCACTTATAGGTGAGATCATATGGTATTCGTCTTTCACCAGTTGGCTTTTTCACTTAGCATAATGCTCTCCAGCTCCAACCATGCTGTCACTAACTGTAGGAGCTCCTTCTTTCTCTCTGCTGCATAGTACTCCATTGTGTAAATGTACCAGAGTTTTTGACCCATCCTTTTGTTTGAATGTTCCCATTAACTTTTTAAACTATATCTTTGTTATATACTGTCCAGCACTTATATATATTTATTTTGGGACCCAGCCAGATGAGGCTGAGGTTGACAGTGGTTTTAACCCTGTTATAAGAAATCTACTTTTACTCTGACAATTAATGTCCATTTGTGTAAATTGATACTTGTAATTTTTATTTCTAGAATTTCTAAGTGGTTATTACCATTTTTCCTTTTAAACATTATAATCATGGTTGTTTTAAAGTTTATTTATTTAATATTTATCTTTTCAAGGTAATTTATAATTTATAACTATTGGCATTTTATTAGGTAGCTTGAGTTGTCATAACAAGATACCATAGACTGGGTGGCTCAGGCAATGGAAATTTACTTTGACATTGTTTTAAAGGCTAGAAGTCCAAGACAAAGGTTCCAGCAATTTTGTCTTCTGTTGAACCCTCTCTTCCCGACTTGTAGACAGCTGTCTTCTTGCCGTGTCTGCACACGTCCCTTCCTCTGTGCATACGGAGTGAGAGAGATAGAGACCTCTGGTATCTCCTCCTCTTCTATAAGGACCCAGTTCTACTACATTAGGCTTTAACCTCATGACCTCATTTAACCTTAATGATCTCTTTAAGCCCCTACGTCTGAATACAGTCACATTCAAGGTTAGGGCTGCAATATTTGAATTTCGAGGAGGGGCACAATTCAGTCTATAATAAGCGTTCAAAACTTTTGCTTTGTTCAGGTTGCCGACTTGTCAGAATGGTGACATTTCCTCAAGACAAAATATAAACTAAAACTTAAAAACTCTAAAATAAATTTTTAAATGGGTGTGATTACAATGCTGAAAGGGATTTTTTTTAAAAGATCAAAGGGCAATAGCTAAATAAGAGTTCCAGATTTGAAAAATATAATTAGCAAATTAAATAAATATGCATTTGTCATTTTTGGTTGAGAATTCATCTTCAGAATAATTCCATACCCACCATGTGTGCTTTGGACAGTAAAGTAATATCTATAAGGCAGTTTGCCCTTCATTTTCCAAAGTTCCCTGTGTTGTAATCATTCTGGGTGGGAGTCTTTTATTATCATTTCTTACCCAAGATTCCTAAAACATAGGAATGCTTGAAGCATTTTGATTTGGAACCATGCGAATCCTGCCATTTAGATCCCAACAGAGACTCTAACAAAGAATGATTCATAGACAGAAAGATTAGATTATTTACTGTATAGATATTGTATAATATTTCACGCACTTCTCAAATGTATGCAAGAGACCAGCTCTTTAAAACATATACATACACATTGAAAACGAGTATATGGTCTTTTAGAAATCCTGATCAATTCCAAAATTTTAATAAAAATGTTTCACATCCCTCAGTGTGGTTTCTAATGTTAAAAAAAAGTAACGAAATAGCAATTATCAGGGAGACTGGGTGGCATATTTATAACAGTAAGATAATAATGTGCTGTATGAAAGACATCTGCTGTAGGACTGCTTACTGAGATGCTCTATTTAACTGATCATACGCACTTGTAAAAGCTCTAAAGCACGAAGTTCTATTGCTTATAGCTGATGAAATGTTGACTTTCTGGTTCTTTCTCGATGCCAGGATCAGCACGATTCTCAGTCCGGGCTTGGAAAGGGCACTTTACCAAATCCCAGCCTGCTAGTGTGTGTGCCAGACACTGGAGTATGTGCTTCAAGCTCTTGACCCATTTTATAGCTACAGAAACTATTTGAGGGAGATGTCATTTTATTTTACAAAGATCATTAATTAGGGAATCAAGTCCCAGAGAAGTCGACTGCCCTAAGTCATCCAACTACCAGTGCAAGAAGGATATTAAATCTAAGCTTGCATTCCAAAATACTTACGTTCTGCACAAAATAATTTTGTCTCTGCATTGAATACTCTATTAAAACATGCTTTTAATAACAACCTACATTTTGTCAAATAAAATCTTTCATCCAGTTTAAAGAATTCTCAATAGCTCCTGGCAATAGTTACTTATTAGGAATAACAAGAAAACAGAAATTTGTGGAGGAGAAGCTCTTTTTGTTTTCAAACCAGGAAAGAAACGTGTAGGAGAAGTTTTGAGAGAGGCTGCATCTTGGGATTTCATTAGCTCAAGTGATACAAGAAAAGGCCAAATACATTCTGAATGCAAGAGAAATGATTGCAAAATATATCATATTTGATGTACTTAAAAATAATATCCTTTGCCTCGGGTCCACAAGGAAAAATGGAAATAGTACAATCATCTCTTCTATTAAATGTGAAGTCTGATGCAAAACCTATTTTCACTCAGCCTATCCTGTATTTCTGCAGCAAGAAGGTCTCCCTCGGAAGAGTTTCCATAAAGCAGGTTGAGATGAAATTCCTACTGACCAAGAGCCCTTATAGCTTTGCTAAAGTGCCTCCCACTTGGAGGGACAACACCTTTACAGCCCAGAATGTCTGTGGAGTTGCACAGGCGCATAGCTGCACTATCAAGAGGAAAGCTCGGGCTGCTAGCTATGATGACGGCTACTTTCCAAACGTTGGCTTCTTTGTCATATTGTGTTTTGAATCAAATATATTTTTCATGAGCATAGGTCTCTCTTAAAAATAACATGTATATAATTTATTGCCCCTTAAGTAACTTACTGGAAGAATTTGAGCAGGTGTCAAAAGGTCTATTCAATGTTGATTCCCTCATTCAATATGAAAATCATGGAGCAACCGTCTCCCATGGAATTCCTGCAAATCCCTCATTTAGATACATAAAGCAGTGTCTGAGTGTCTAGCACATAGTAGGTACACACAGATGGCCACTTTGAGCACTTGTTTCCACTCTGAGGGATCCTCTACTTTTTCTGGAAATATCTAATGATATACATTGTAAAATATTAAAACATGGAGCATATAAAATTTTAATGTGCACACAAAAGTCTTTTACAACCTTCTCAACTCACTAAGTGGTCCCACATTAAAATAAAATAAATCTTCACCCAAAGAGAAAGCACTTAAAATGTGCAGCCTTTTCAGATTTTAGTTCCCCAAAGAATTCATTTTTCTTAATAGTGTCAGATACAATAAAACCAACCATTTCAAGGAAAAAATAATTAAAGCACTTACCATGATGTTTTACTCTCGGTATTTAAAAATCAGCCTATTCTTATGATCAGTAATTTGGGATTTCATTACATTTCATGATACTAAATATAGATTTACACAATAGATACTAATGACTCTGGACTTGCCGACACTTGTTACTTAAGCCGTAAACCAGGATATCTGCCAAGAACTTATGTTCTTAAAAATTATGCAGAGAATGCAAAATGAGCATGAAGTAGGGCATACACAAAGGACAAGCACAGATCCTACCAAACGATATTTCCATGTGTTTCGTCTTCTTTCAAAGTCAGAGCCATCTTTACATAGGAGCAGCCTCAGCTGGTTGATTTGTTTTTATTCATTCATTTCAATGTACTCATTTCCTTAAAATACATTGAGTATTTTCTATACACCGGGCATGATCCTTTGCACTAAAGATTTAAAAAAGTTAAATAGAAAAAGGAAGCCTTGTCTCTGCCCTCAAAAAGCTGGCAAACAAGCGAGGGACTAAAATAAATAAATGAAAAGTATAGTCAATGTGCTAAGGCAGTATTACCGGAAGGGACAGGTTGAGAAGACTGGGGAAAGGCCACGTATCTGCTGAGTGTGATTTGCAAAGGATGCGCGAGAGTATGACAATGAAGCAGTGGGGCCAGGACAAACAATCAGCAGAGAAAGAGGAAAAGGTCGCGTGGAAGCACTTTCCAGGTCTTTGCTGGTGGGAAGGTATTTTCCTTCTAGAACCAAAATCAGAATCCCCTCGAGCGCTTGGGTGCCTTTCTGGGTTTCACCTGAAACTTCCAGATCAGACTGCAGAAGGAAAAGGCCAAAACACTTGCTTCCCCTGTGGCTGGGCAGGGAGAGTGTGTAGGGTTTGATGCATGGAAGACCCAGCGATCTAGCACGTGGTGCCAACAGTGGTTTCTTATGAAGGTGCTTCCAGCTCCTCCTCATTAGCTACCGGTTATCATTGCCTCTGTCCTATGTAAAACATTGCTAATTGTGTTGATCACTGTAAATGAGCTTCACTTTAATAATAAAAATACAACAAACCAAATCCCTTAATCAAAGCATCACTTATAACGACAAGCATTTATTATGCTTTCTTGAATGAAATCCGCTTCCTAAAATCAATGACATTTTTAGCCCCATGTTAATTGTTCCATTTATCACTTCTGGGTGAAGAGAAACACTAAATGTTAGTGTTGGTTGGAGGTAGGTAAATTTCTGATGAGCAGAAATCCCCGTGAGGTCATTGAATACCATGCATTATAGTTACTTAAATTAGCCCACACCAATATCTCTATTATGATAACAGTGATAATAGTAAATTCCTGCCATATTTGCAATTCACATTTAAGATAAAATCTAAAATAAATTTTAAACTAGAAATACCTGGCTGTAATTTGTAATACCCTATGGTAAATTTCAGACATTATCTGTTGCTCAATAATTTAAAATTGATCGTATCTCCCTCATCTAAATAACAACTATTTCCCAACTCCCTTCTAAAGTTTAGAAGCTTAATCTTCCTTCTTTTCAGTGATAAGCATGGGCAGAGAAAATATTGTCCCATTACCAAAAAAGTAAAAACCAAAATAACAAAAATACCATACACGGACCAAGCACAGTCTTTAAATGGCTGCTTAACAACAATTTGCCTCTTAGTATCCTTAAAAATCACTATGTTTTCTTTTACTTTTCGAGGCACATCAATGTTTTAGTTACAAACAGCTTCACCATGGCTGTTATTTGTTCTTCCTGTTAAGCATTACACACGTGTGTGTGTGTACAAAACAAACACACACACGTTCACAGGGAATGTACCAAAATTTGGGATAGTCTTGTTCTGTCTTCTTACCCTGATCCCCAACATAATCTGTGCAGTTAATAGAAAGATTGAAAAACACTCTTAAATTGTACTGATTAGTTGAAAGTTTAAGACCAGCTTAAAGCTCTGTCATCAGAATTTTTGAGATGTCCCCTTGTCCTTTGTCTGAAAGTTACAATAACATTTATTAAAACAGAACTATGTTTAATTTCAAATATACTGTACTTCAATCATACTGTCAGTTCTTAAAAACAAATTGAAATAAAGACTAACATATTTATAATATAAACATACACTTAGGGCAAGAACGTTATCAGATATATGCTCAGTTCTTGATAAAATTTTGTACAGCTTTTTTCAAAAAGGACACGATCCAAAACCAAATAACCATTACAAATAATAGCTACTCTCATTCAAACTAAAAGTAATGACAATAACATTTTATTATTTAACAGAAAGTAAAAGTCAGACAAATAATGTTTTTGATGAATTCTAAATATGCAATTATGTGACAAAAAAACTTTGCCATAAGTCCATAATATAAATATAAATAAGCCATATTCCTAAAGTAGCTCAGTATCTAGTGGTGGGCTTAAAGAATCAGACTAAATAATTTACATGATGAACTTGGAACTTCCTAGTGCAAAGAACAACTTTGGACACTTATTTTTCTCAGCTATTACACATTCCTAATTTACCCATACTTTAGCCTTTTTATTGTTTTATATTAATATATCATATTGCTAACAATACCCTTAGTTTATTTCTTTATAATGAGTTCCCATGATTCCTATATGGCACATCTCCCAATTTCTGTTTACTCATCGAATGTTACAGGTATCATGGACTCTTTAGCTATTTATTAAGGGGGTCCATTCAGCTATTTATTAAGGGGGTAAGTGCTGTAATTAATACAATGCTAATCCAAGGTTGGTGATTCATGGAACATTTTTCACTAGTTTCTGACATTCTTTAAATTAGTTTATAACTAGACACATATCTGGACTTACTCTAGATGTAGACCCAAAATAACCTGGAGTCAGAAGCATTTTAATGTTCTCCTATCAGATCATCATATTTTATCATTTTGAAGTTCACTTTCTTATATGAGAAATGGGAGCCAATTAAAAAGAAAGAAAACTATGCGCATATGTAAAAAGCTTAAATAAGAGTCAGATGTCAAGAAAATTGCAACCTGATTAATCAGACTCTGAAATATGTTAACACAATTTTCTGAAGAAAAAAAATTTAAAGGAATAAGGTGTTTAGGAACACGAACCCGAATCCCCGTGGTTCCTAGTTACCCTCTGGACTGGAGGGTACCAACTGGTTGCCCCTGGCTCGTCAGCACTGGGAACATCTCAATACCATCTGGTTCCCAGAGGGCCAATGATCTGGAAGCTTCATAACAGGTGTAGAAACTGTCAAGTAAAATTTTCTCCATTTATATACTTTTCTTGCTTATTACTGCTTGAGTAATATAATTTTGTTTGTCATTTAAATGTGTTTTTTTTAGATTTTATTTATTTATTTTTAGAGAGGGAAGGGAGGGAGATGAGAGAGAGAGAGAGAGAGAGAGAGAGAGAGAGAGAAACATCAATGTGCGGTTGCTGGGGGTTATGGCCTGCAACCCAGGAATGTACCCTGGCTGGGAATCGAACTTGGGACACTTTGGTTCCCAGCCCGCACTCAATCCACTGAGCTACGCCAGCCAGGGCTGTCATTTAAATGTTTTTATTAATATTTTAATTATGCAATTTAGTTCATCCAAACGCTATACTCTGGCCAATTAGGCCAGCCTCCTAGAGAAGGGAGAATGCTTTACAGCCCCCCTCCAAGTCCTGACCTCTGGACTGGGTGACCAGTGCCAGTGAAAAGAAGTCACAGCTTTGTGAAGAAATTCATGCCAATGGGGGACTGATAACTGTCATATACCCATCTTTTTTCAGTCCCAGGAAATGATTGCATTGATTCATTCAGCAAACCTTTATTG
This sequence comes from Phyllostomus discolor, assembly GCF_004126475.2. Classification (NCBI taxonomy): domain Eukaryota; kingdom Metazoa; phylum Chordata; class Mammalia; order Chiroptera; family Phyllostomidae; genus Phyllostomus; species Phyllostomus discolor. Next base: position 10,957,566 of record NC_040908.2, read on the forward strand.
TGCATCTACAATGCAGTAGCCCATCATATTAATTCCAGGCTTGGGCAAGTGCCATCATTAACATGAGAAATCTGTGTGGATAAAAAAAAAATCACACGCTGGGGTGGATTACTTGAGATAAATGGTTGTGGGTTTAGATGAAACCAGAAAAATGGGAAGGAAACACGCACATACGAATCTGAAGATATGAGGTAATGGAACCACAAACCAGGCAAAGCCTCTAGAAAATGCAAAGTCTCTGAAGTCAGACAGGACATGGCAGAGAGAGAGAGAGAGAGAGGGAGGGAGGGAGGGAGAGAGAGAGAGAGAGAGAGAGAGAGAGAGAGAGCAAACTGTCATGAGATAAGATTGGAGAGAGACCAGGGCAAGCCAGGTAGAGACAAGTAAGCCAGGGAAAGGAGTCTGATTTTTCTTCTCTATTGGGTGGAAGGCCACTGATAGTTTTTAAATTGGGGAAGGATATGACTGTACTTATGTTGGAAAAAAATATCTGGTTGTTACAAAGAAAATGGACTACAGTGGACTAAATGTGAAAGACCAAGTAAGATGCTATAGAAATTGTCTCAGAATATGATTGTTTCTGAAAACATGGTCACAGAAGTCATTATCAAGAGGAGAGGGTGGATTCAAAGCATGTTTTATAGAAACAGTAATGAGTTGTCAATAAATCTGATTTTAGGGTGAGGTTGAGCAAAGAATCAAGGGCATATTTCAGGTTTCTGATTTGACCAATTGAGTAATAAAGGCACCCTTAAAAGAGACGAAGAAGAATAAGGGAGAAAGTATGTCCTGGAAAAGTTTCAAAATAAGAAGTTTTGCTCATGTTTAATTTGAAATGGCTCTGAAACATCCCAGTGCAGATATACAATAGACAGGTTCGAAATCTCTCCTGTGAGGTTAGTGGAGAAATCTCAGTTGCAGGTAAGAATTTTGCATTTGTTACCTCACAGGTACTTGTCAGAGCTCCGGTAATGATGGACCACCTTAGGGGTAGAAGTGGAGATGCGTAAGGGCTTTTTATTGTTCGGTGAGGCAGTTCCTACCTTAGCCAAATAAGAGACAAGGAGAAATACGTCAAGAAGGCAAATAAAAATAGTTGCATGAGAGCCAGGAAGAGGGTGCGGAGTCAAACTGGCCAATAGAAGAATATCCTTCATAAAGGAGAAATCGAAGAGATTGGGTGAGACAAGGACAGAAAAGGGTCCCTTGATGAGACCCCTTTCAGTGGAGGGATGTGGGTAGCAACTGCCCTGGAGGCAGACTGACAGGGGAGGAACTGGGAGCACTGTGTGCACCAAACTGTTTTTGGAAAGCATTGCTCTGAATGGAAGCGCACACGTGGGAATGTTCCCAGAAGAATCCGAGGGGACAAGGGACTTGGTTTTGTTTTGCTCGTTAGCGTTTTTTATTAACAAGAGGTGCTAAGACGTGTTTCTTTGCCTACAGAAATAAGAGGACAATAGCACAGAGAGTGCAGGAGCGGAAGAGAAGGAATGAGTGAAGGAACACAGCCCTTGACAAGGCAGGGAGGATTGCGATTCAGGACCCCCGGGAGAGCCTGGCCCACCAGAGGGGTCTTCTGGTGGGCCACGTGTTTTTCGTTGAGTCTGAAGCTGTTCTTTTCTAAACCAGGTCTGCAAAGTCAGGCATCCCATATTTGAAGGTTACCAATTCATCCGGAGGAAAACGTCCTTCAGTGTGGAAATGTGACATGCATTTTCTCTTTCCTCCCCGTAGCCCTAAGGGAGAAGTTTGTTCTGGCTCACAAAGACCTACATTCGGGAGTTGCCTACATTCAAGGCAAGTAGGAAACATGCCTGGAAAAATAATGAAGAATCCCGAGGGACTGTGCAGAGGAAAATCACCAGATTCTAAAATGAGACAAATGAAAGTGTGTTGGGTGTTTATTTAACGAACGTGTAGTAATTCCAGCGTGGTGACATGCAGTAGTGTCATTAAAATCCTACGCAGTACCTGATATCTCTGTCCAGTACAATGATATCAGATCCGAGAAAACCTAACCTGAATGGACTCGAACGAAAAATGGAATCTACTGGAGTCTGGGTGTCCCAGGGACGAGATTTAAGCATGTGTTGGATCAGGGTTCAAACCAGTGATAAGGGCCTGCGTTTTCTCACCTTCCATTAACCTGTTTTGCTTTCTCAGTGTTGCCTCAATTCTCAAGCACGTTTTCTCTCACAGAAGATGGATTGCACAAAACTGGGAGAAGCCATTTGAAACATATAACTAACCAATAATATCTGAAATATATTATTATAAAATTCCTATTAGTCAATGACAAAAAATAAACAATCCAAGGGAAAAAAATGGCAAAATGCATGACTACGAAAAGAAACAGAAATATTTCCAAAACACTGAAATTGTTGAAAGTCATTGAAAATCAAGGCTATCCAAAATGAAATCACCATAAAGGATCATTCTGTATGAATTGGAATAAACAAAATTAAAATTTACCAATGAGAATGTGGAACAATAGAACAATGACACTTTCTTTCATTCTTGCTGATGGGAGTATGAATTATCACAGCTACGTTGGAAGAGAGCTGGGCATCACCTATTTAAGCTGAAGAGGCCCATTACTACATGTGGCCTTTTTGCACATAAATATATATCCTAGAGAGATCAGCCACCAGGAGTCATTACATTTTCAAAGCAGCAATAATGATGCAAAAGTTCATCAGCAGTAGACAAGATAAGTAAGTAAACAAATAAATTGTGGTATGTATTCTATTCATACAATCTAGCATTATAAAGCACTAAAAATAAATGAACTATATCAAACCACTCACAGCATGGATTTCAAGAATAAACTGTTGAACAAAAATAGCTTGTCAAACAGAGTATGTAACATATAACTTTATGTGTGTTTAGTTCAAAATGGGCCAAATTTCACCAAATATTATTTAAGGATATATAAATATAGATATAGACACACATATATTGTTATATAGAAATGTTATATATATATATGTACACACAGACATATATATACACACATATATTAGAACTCTACAGAAGAATAAAGACTAGTACACCATTTAAGAAAGAGCTTATCGCCATGAAGGGTGGGTAGAAAGGAGAAAGGATAGGAAGGCTTCTAAATCACTGAAAGACATTTATGAAGCAATTTGTATTATTCCACTCTACTATACATATTATATACTTTGCATTTTATATGATACATCCCACAATGAAAAAGCTAACCAGATGAAGTTAACCAAATCATTACACACCTAAAGTGCTAATTATATTCGTGACACCAGTGGGGAGGCGGAGAATCTGCTGTGCTTATACACAGCTCAGCACAGTGCGCGACAATACATATTCAGAGCTATACAAATAAAAAAAATCATTTCCTTTTGGCATCATAATATTACTACCTGCATTTTGTTATAAAGAAAAATGTACAGGACATTAAGATCTTCCCTCTTTCCCAAATGCATTATCTACCATTCTAATTTCTTATAAGTTAAAGAAAATGTTTTATTTTTGTGAATTTTATCATTTTTATACACATATAACTAATATACAATATTACATTACTGATATTATTTCCTGCTTTACAATAGAGTGATTCAATGTTTTTATATCGTACAATGTGATCACCCCCCTAATTCTGGTAATCTCCCATTCTAAAGCAAACATTCTGACCTATCCTACCAAACAACCTGATCCTTCTAACTTTACCCCTGCTCCTTTACATAAACTTCAAACCTCTGCCATTGTGTTAATTTTGTTTCTGAACAGGCTCCCTATCAGAGCTGTCTTCCTACTAAATACTTCTGAACCCTTCAGGACTCAATGCAAGTGTTATTTTTTTCTGTATCAACTGTCTGTCTTTGATCCACATCTCATGGTCAAGTTTTCCTCCACTGTGTCCGTATTTGTATATTCATCTATTGGAGCCCTGTCCTATGGTTCATATCCTATTCTATGAAATTGTCAGCTCTATAATATCAGGTAGTAGTTTATTCAGATCCGAATTTCTCCTTAAATAGCAAGTACTATAAATCATTGTTGGATGAATATTTTTTAATCAAAAGAAAAAAGAAACTACATGTTCAACACAGTATGATTTATCACAATAAAAATTTGCAACAACTTGTGTCTACTGATGGAAAAATGATTTGCTAATTATAGTGTATTCATTAAATGGTGTCTCATACACTCATTAAAATATAATTGTGAACCCAAAGATAGTGAAATATTGAAAAAAACATGATAATATAATGGTAACTAATCTTAGTCATTAGAAAGAAGGATATTTCATTGAACATCTAAATTATCATTATGCAAAAACATATATATCCAGGAGTAGGAAATGGAAGACTATCACAGATATATAAAAATAGTTGAGCCCTGGCTGGCGTACCTCAGTGGATTGAGCACGGGGCTGCGAACCAAAGCATCGCAGGTTCGATTCCCAGTCAGGGCACATGCCAGGGTTGCAGGCCATGGCCCCCAGCAACCGCACATTGATATCTCTCTCTCTCTCTCTCTCTCTCCCCCCTCCCTTCCCTCTCTAAAAATAAATAAATAAATAATCGTAAAAAATAGTTGACTATAGATTCTTTTTTGAAGTTTTTTTGTTCAGAATTTTTTTTAGAAATTGTGCCTGAGATTCAATAGTTTCGGATGCCATTGACTGAGTTTCTGATCATCCAGGGCACTGTGCTCCCTTCTCAGTGCACTGCTCAATGCGGACAGTAGACACAGCAGCAACCAAAACACAGCTTCAGATGGGGTATTTTTAACTCCATCCGGTGAAATGATGGTGACGTTTTTAAAAAGAAACCTTCAGTAATGAATTTTCAGGAATAATATTGTCCCCAACTGGAAAGTAAAAATTAAAAAAATTCCAATTGCATAACCACGAACACTTTTAAGAATCTCACACAATTTAAAAATATTCTCTGAATCCCCCGACTGAAGTGCCTGTGATTGCACCACTTACTGCTGCTTCCTGCAGGCAGAGGCGGCGTCTAACGTGGGACCGTGTTCCCCGTGGGAGCGTAAACGCACAAAAGGAGCGCCCCTGAGCAGCTTTGCCCAGGTCACACATCTGAACTGGCTTGGCCACAATACACATAGACTCCTAGGCACCATCCTGAGAGAGTTTGGGGTGACACTCCAGGCTTTCTTATTTGTAAGACATCCCCGGAAGATGTGAAAGTACAGAACAGGTTGAAAAGTACTTGCTTAGAGTATAAAAGTGATATTTTAAGGTTAACAGAAATCTCCGTGAAGTAAGGAACACGCTTTTTTTTAAAGTGCCGTCACGTATAGGATCATTGGTGTAAGGGTGGGTAATGGAAGCTATGGAAATTAGGTCACCTTCCTGTAAGCACTTGGCTGTGCTACTTGAATCCGACATGTCTGAAACCAGTTGCTATCAGCTCTTGCCCGTCTGTCCACTCGTGAACCAGTGCCTCTCACTACCCCTTGTACTTGTCTCTGGCACGCTTTTCCCCCAACTCAATAGAAGTAAAATGACAAATGAAATGATAAGATATTTACAGTATATAACATTGTGAATTGATCAGTGTATACACATCATGAAAGGATTCTCTCCGGGCACACCCTTAATATTAACCCAGACTCCCCAGTGGGGGGTCTCTCTAGTTGAATTCGCCCTGAATACCATGACCAAACCATTCTGCCTTAAGCATAGCTGAGTTCATCAGTCTTCAGTAGGTCGCCACTGATCACTGGACAAAAACCCAGACCCTAAAACTGCCCCTTAACACCCTTGACCATCTGACCTTCAAGGATCTCTCTCCTTATTCTTCCATTTTTTCTTCATGGAAACTACACTGCAGCCACCTCGCCAGATTTTCTGTGTACATGGACCTTCTGTACCCTACATGGGTGCTTTTCTTCACTTCTTCACAGACTACATACAACTTACACAAATTCAAATCCCACTCAGGATTTTCCTTGACGTTCACCATTCAAAGATCTCTACTTAATCTAACTAATATAATAATCTGTGCTTCTGTACCCTGTAACTTTTTATATTATAGAGTCATTAACATCTTACTACCTACAGCATATCTAAGTTCTTAAAAGATAGGATTCCTATCAGATGGACTGTCTTATTTTCATCAGCATCTTGCAACTATTTACTCCTCAGAATCTTTCATTAAATTAATATGTATTAGAAATTCTTTTGACATCCCCAGGAAACTTAAAATATAAAACTAGATAAAATTTTCTGTGTCATTGTACTCCCTTAACCACAAAAATGACAAAGTGCCCCCATGTCTTCTGTTTGGCCTCATGTATTTTTAAAATATTTAAGCTTGCACCAAGTTCTACAAAAGCTTTTATCAGATTCTAGAGAAATAAATGTAAGACCCTATCACCTTGAGACACATGCAGTAGAAATATCAGATTGCATATGTTAGGGGTGAAGAGAAACAAACAAACACATATTTTACAATATTTATGACTTCCATGATATTTAACACAAGATAGTTATGCAGAAATTTTCACATCTCTGCAGGAGTACGGAAGGGTGATTTTCATTTGCCTGTGATTTTTAGCAATGCTTTGCTGTACTCTACTGGGTCCCGAGTAGGCTGTGTTTGGATTTGTTCTTCACAATCTATTTAGTCTCACCCTGAGCTGACCTACCCCCCAGGGCTGTCACTTAAGCTTCTTCCAAGGTACCATTCTCTGCCCCCCACTTCTGTTCCTGCACTCAGTTACCAGACATTATCTAGGCCACCAGGGACAGTCCATTCAGTTGCACCTGTATGTTGGTCAGTCGATAAATTACTGACTTTAATTTGAGAAAGAAGGTGGACCAACATTTATTTTTCTACATTCCCCAAAGGAGAAAGCACTTGTTACCCCTTTGTAGTTTTCTGACCATGGAGTCCTTTTCCATCATTCAGTGAATCTACCCCCTGCTGGAGGGATGAGCAAATGGGGAGATCACATTTTATTTTTTAGACCCAAGACCCTTAGGAAACATCTACTTGTCATTACCATTCTTTTTTGTTCTCCAGTCCTCTGAAGGTCTCACAAAACCTGAAAAGTCCTGTTCCGGGTTTGCTCCACGATGAAAGGACCAATTTTAAACCACTTAATTACCAATCAATCTTAAGTAAGCCAAGCAAAAGCAGCATCTGACCCAATTTGTTTAGGAACCCATTCATTCAGCCTTGCAGCTCCTCTGCCATGCGGGAGATCAGTCAGACTGGAATCAAGAGAAAAGCTTATTGAATTTTAATGTCGATCTAATGTTGCTTCTGCAGTTGCCGGCATTAGAGGGGTGATGGGGAGTCCAGGAAGGGAGTGAAAAATGGTCTTTCTCTCTCTCACTTTTTTTTTTCTTTTGCAAAGAGTTCAAATGTTCAATCTGTCCTTTCTATGAACCTGCTATTTACGGCAACCTCTTTTAACCTATATATAATGCATGAAGACATCTAGGCAGAATAATATTGCATGTAGGCACTCCTATGACTGATTGTGTTGAACCCTGAGAGCTTCTGAATGTCAGGATCATGATATTGTGAGTTCCCGGGCTAACCCCACCTGCTCAGGCAACTCTTATGAACCCTCAGGAAAATTATGAATAAATTTATGGTATGAGACTTCAAGTGTGGATTCTGTCTTGATCTAGAAGACTTACACGTCTTCCTCATTTCCCTGCATCCTTTTTCATAATGTAATGTCTTCAATGGAGTTTCATTAATGCTTTTGACTGAATGACAGAGTCTATAAATTTGTGCAGTGATTTAAAGAGCATCTACAATGTCTGAACAGGAGGAACTATCATAAGTGAATACAGATTTTCACCTCCCTTTTCCCGATTATTATAATAGCTAATGCCTTTTTTTTTACCCCATATCTCACACTCTACTCAGGGGGGAAAAAGTAAGAAAATGAGTAAAGAAAGGATGGTACTCCAAATTAGTGATTGTCCCAGTTCTGCCTCCGTTCTCAGGGCACGTGAGTGAGTGGTCACGTCTCGTGCCCTCAGTTAAAGGAAGGCTCGCCATAGCAACCTGTTGAGCTTTCACTGTTGAAGTTGAACATTATATTTTTTAGTGTAAAATGATGAAGCTGGGATTATAACCCACATAGTCCAAATTCTGAATTGTCGCCTAAATAACTGTAGTAAACCACCTACACCCACTGCAGCCACCTTTCCCAATTTCTCCCCATCTAAAGTTCAGTCCTAAATTCTAGCTAAAATATAGGCACACCCAAGTTTTTCATACAACTCACTTTCTTTAAGCGTCAATCCATTTTTCCCCAGAATTTGAGTCTCCAATGGTAGGAATTATTAAAAAGGATTAAAATAGATGTACTTATGCAATGATTTTTATGTTTCATCCATAAATAGTGCAACAGTCCAAATATGAGTGTATAATTACAAGTCAAGCCATGACACTTTTGAGAATGAAAGTGGCCACTATTATTGATTATGCTGGAACTGTTGGTAAAAATATGAATTATTGTCGTTAAACCACATCCTGTAGGTTACGTGTCTTGAGTCTCTTTTATGCTTGATAAATCTTGCTAGAAGTCTTTCATACTCTTTGATTCTTAATTTATCATTTTGCTTTGTGTTTTGTTTTACTTTAGGCTCTCCCACTTTCATCTTCCACTCTCAAGACAAAAATAACCTTACAATGAATGCATTTTTAGACTTCCTTCTTTTAATATTTAAGACTACAAATTTCCATCCAAGTTACACTGTAACTCATTCCACAATTTTGAGATGTAGCATATGCTTTTATAGTTCTAAGCATACTCTAAATTCCATTATGATTTTTTTCTTTCATGTTTTTTATTGTTGTTCAATTACAGTTGTCTCCATTTTTCCATTTTCACTGCCCTACCCACTCCTGACTTTCCATTTTGAATCTCCCCCCCCATTGTCTTTGTCCACCTTTAATGTTTATTAAGAAATGAGATTTTTAATTTCAAAAACTAAGAATGAGTCTCAATATGGACCAATCACCCTTCCTAGTAAACATATGGCAAACTGTACTAAATTTTAAAAATCTTGCGAGTCAAAAATCATCTCAAATGTGAGATCATGTGTTTAGTCTTTAATTAAAATAACGCAATATAACTCACAATAATCGAATAAGTGGTTTCAGTAATTTTCCCATAGAAAACACAGGATTCTCCTGCAAGCCCGTATAGTCAAGAGAGAAATGTTCAACTCCTGGCAGGACCCCGAGAGCTCATTCCAAGACAATTTGTCAGCAGAAGCCCTGCATTCCGAACAGATGTGCATTCGGCCTTTGTTGAGATGCTCCTGTCCTGTGGACCTATGGAAGAAGGAACTTGCCTGTGTGTGATCCCAGGGCAGTTTGGTTCATGTTTTATCATCTCTTACCTAGATCACTGAAACAACCTCTTAACTGGACAACCAACCTCTAGGCACCTTTTATCACTTCCCATTTCACTGTGAGTACAGTCCTTACACTGACCAGCATGATCTGTCCCTTTCCAACCACCGTTTGTCCTAATGTCCCACCACTCTAGCTCTTGTTCACCATGCTGCAATCACACAGGCCACCTAGATGTTCCCTGGACCCTTCACACACACTGTTCCCATCACCTGAAACTCTGCTCCTCCAGACAGTTTGATCTCTTTCAAATCTCTGCTTAATGTTCAGTGTATGAGTGATGTCTTTCTTATCTACCTTCTATAAAAGTAACAGCCCAGAACACTACACTGGCCTACTTTAACTTTCATATCTTGGTTAATTTTGTTTGGAAAATATATATTACCATCTGACATACTAGCTGTAGGAAGCCAAAGAATACATCCCAAAGACATCAAGTCCTAAACATTGGAATCGATATATATTATTTTCTTTGGACTAAAAGGATCTTTCAGATATCATTGCATTAAGAATCTCGAGATAAGGAGAGAGTCCAGAATTGTCAGGGTGGGCCTCAGTTGCAATTACAAGTGTCCGTACGTGTCAGAGGCTGAGGAATATCACACACACACACACACACACACACACACACACACACTAGGGTAGAGACTGATGTGGCCAGAAGCCAAGGAATGTCAGCAGCAAACCGAAGCTGGAAGAGGCAAGGAACAGGACGTACCTTAGAGAATCTGGAGAGAAAGTGGCCTGCTCACACCTTGATTTGGCCCATTCATAATGATTCTGGACTTCTGGACTCCAGAACTGTGGTAGAATCAATTGCTCTTATTTCAAATCATGTGGCATATGGTAACTTGTTACAAAACCCACAGAAACAACTAATACAATCGGGTCCTAATACAGCTCGTGCTTATTTTGTGTGCTTGCATCACACGCACAGAATGTGCGGTTCATGGTAGCAGAAACCTTGTCTCTCTATTCATTACTCTATGTTCAGGGCCCAAAGTGGGGCCCTGGGCACAACAGAAGGCCAATAAATATTTTTGAACAAATAAGGGAATGAAAATTTGTGTGAAAGATACTAAGTGCACGAGGGACTCAGAAGAAACAGAAATCGATGGACGGGGAGTCTGAGCATGCGTGGATGGAGGACGCAGGGAAGCGTGGATCACCACACTAAACCTTGTCAGTATGGAAATGACTTTCTCATACTCCTAAGTTATGCTGAGATTCATTTCCAGAAATTGCTTTTATCTCCTGAAAAGAAGGTTATGTTCAATATGAATAATTTCCCCTAGATGCATCTTGACATCGTCATTGGCCAGAATGGAGCCTCAGAAAAAGCATTAATGGCAAAATGTGCCTTGTTCCCGTGCAATCATCCATAGTGAGGACAATAGCATAGCAGGTGACAGGACATAGGACACACAGGCCTGGGCGACCTGAGACCCAACCTGGGCTCTGCCACTTCCCATACTGGAGAACATTTATTTAATGTGCACTAGCGAGCTGTGTTGTGAACTGTACTGCACGCTTTGTATGCTGATTCCCTGCCAGTTACATAAACTTGCATGTGTCACTTAACCTTTATCCCCATAACAACTCTGAAAAGGGGATGTTTTCTTTCCTGTAGTATAGATATGGAAACTGAAACACAGAGCACTGAAGTAGTTTGCTCAAGGTCATATAACTGGCTCAAGGTCACATTCCTGTCTCAGGCCTGGCAGACTCCAAATTCCATTTAGTTTCTAATACTATCCGTGCATCACCCCCAGCTAATATTGTGCATCACTGATTTTTTCTGACTTTTTGGTTTCTTCATCTAAAAAATGAGACAAACTTGATAGGATTATTGGCTAAATTAACAAGTCAGTGGATAAGATGTAAAATGCCCAGCAAAGGAACAGACACATTTTATCATAGATATGCTTTCAGCTTTGGGCTCTAATAATGTAGCCACAAACACAGAATTGGGTTCTCTGACCATGTCTTTGCTACGGTTTCTGCCTCTGCTCTCCCCCTCCCCACCCCTCTTCCAAACCTTTCAGTGGGTCAAGTTCCTTACCCTGCTCTCTAAAACTACTCATCAGGCATTTCTACTTCAATATACAGGGTGAGGCAAAAGGAGGGTTACAGTTGTGAGTTTACAAAACACAGAGTTTATTCGTGTCTTACTGTTTATGAATTATTGTATTATTTTCCATATGAACAACTATAAACCTACTCTTGCTCTATCCTGTAGGTTTGTCATCTCTTGTACTATGCTGAAGGTTTTGATTTTGAAGGCCACCTCTTATTATTAAGACTAACTTTTTCCAGAGCGCCGTGGACAGAGGTAGGTTCTAAGGTAGCAGGTAAGTGAATTTGTAGTTTGAGGAGCGTTAGGAATTTGGAGGTCTTTGAAAAACATTCTGCCTTCGAATAAGGCTCACTCTAGTGGGCAGAGCAAGCTTCTAAATCCCTGGCTATATCACCTTTCCCCTGAAGCTTTCCAAGGCCTATCAAGCCCGTGTAAGCATCATCCATGGTCAGATGCAAGCATTTCAGAGCAATCGGTTCTCTGTAGACAGGACCAACCCACACTCTCGCTACGCGGCAAGCTGCGCCAACATGTGTGGGCTCGAAGTGGCTCAGTTTGGAGACAGCCCTTCGCCTGCTCCCCTCCTCCTGTGCAGAGAGGAGGCCGAGTTCTGAACTGGTGAGTCCATACGAGAGGAGGCCTGTTGGGGAGATACGGTGCCTCCGGAGCCGATCTTCCTGCGGACGTGACCAGAAACACAGTTCTCCCTTTCACTGGGGAAGGGGCGCCGTGCCAGCCCCTCTAACAAAGCACTCAGAGGTGGGGTCCGCCTCGCACATGGCTTTCTCTCAGCAGATGTTTCACGAGAGCGGCTGCCAGGGCATTTCTGTGAGGAGTGAAGGTGTTAAAGCTTCAAGGCCTCCAGAATGTAGCCGCGCTGACAGATTGGGGGAAACAGGCTGAAGCGCTTATGGTGATGAGCGAGTAAAAATAGGGCACAGATGTCTAATTTGAAAGACAAGAAAATTTCCTGGCATTTACATCTATTAGTCATTACTATGTTTTTCTTGTATTTTATTCACACATTTAACTTTGGGTGTTCCTCTGATTTACTTTGCCAACTGCAAGCTACCATCCCACAAATGAAAGGAAAAAAAAAGGTACGCTACATTCCAAAAGATCATTAAGAGTAATAGGAATCTCCAGTGATCTTTGTTTGGAAGCCTCATTTGGGCTTCAATGTGACTGTGTCCAAACTGATGTGTCCATACAATTGGGCATCTTGACCTGATTCTATGACAAGAAAGGAACTTGGAAATGTGTCCCTGAGGAAAAACAAAGGCATTTGGAAAATGACAACCAGAGGGCTTAAGAAATGACGTCTCTTTGTTCTAGCGGTTAGCCTTTGTCTTAAGGTCTATGATAACTTTAATAGTTTTACCCAATCCCCAGCCATGGTGTGTGCTGGGCAAAAGCTGAGTGGAATCACAAATGAGTAGTAATTTTACAGTGACATAAACACTTCTCATATCTTACATCTCTTCATGAGGTTTTCGATGAGGAAAAGACACTGTTGCATAGACTAAATGGAGGGGAAAGATTTTAACTCAATAGACAGGAAGGTTTGGGAATCTTGAGAAGTTTAGGGCACCTGGCTGTGTTCACAAACAAAAAGAAAACGAAAGCAGAGGGGTAAGCTGAAACTAGATGAACGATTATCCTTTGCCCAGCACACCCGAGGGCTAGTTCCCCAACAGTACAGAGAGGAAGGATCCTGATCGTTGCCGATAGACATCTCAGAGCAAAGCCTGAGCTAATGAAATGCATAGCATTGCTGTGTACTGTGAGCGGAGCCGCCCCTATACTTGGGGGCTTGTAATGCACAGGCACACTCAGTCACACACACACAGTGGGGGCATTTTCTCCATCTACCAAATTACACAATTGATAGTTCAGTGACAAAGAGATACTGGGAATATTCATATGCCTAAATCTCAGCCATGTTACGTATTGTCTTCAAGATACTGGGAAAATGAAAACAGTTTTTTAAGCCTCAGAAACCTTACAGATAAAGTGGGGTCCATGTTACTAATTCATTCAAATGCTACAGCGTGCACCAAATGCTTGTTGAAGCTTTCTTTGTGCATCCTAAATACTCAATAAATAGTACCTCTGACTATTGCTTGCTCATCTCTTTTTTTTTTTTTTTTTTTGATGCAATATCTTCACAGACAAATTCAAGGACAATCCGTACATCAAGGAGGAGATTCATAGTATTTAGCAGATTCAGGTAGCAGACACTTCTGTATAATTTCACATAACTGTATTCCCCTTCCACAAATGCACACCATCTTCAGCAATTGATAATAGACTTCACTATGCCAGACTCAGGACAAAGCAGAAGTGATGTTTTGATGTAGTTCTGATGGGCAGTTCTGAGGAAGGACTCCTATTCAGGTTGAATATGTCGCAGGAGCTCCTGTTGCTGCACATGGAAATGAGCTCCTGGTGCTGGACTCTGCAGAGAGAAACCAGAGTCCATGCTGATCTTGGGAGGCTGCCGCTCAGAAGAGCTGTCGTTATAATGGGGAGTTCTCCTGTTTGGGATTCCAGTGAAACACATCTTTAGCTAACTCATTCCTCTGGTAACTTTCCAGACAAACACTCCCACCAAACTCACAAAGGGTTCCTTTACTCATTAATCTACACCGTTGAAACATTTTTAATCAGCCAAGGTAATGTATATGGAGAGCATAGCCCGATTCCTAATGCGTGGTAAGCACTCATTAAATGGTAGCTATTATTATTATCATTATTATTAGTCTATTTATAGAAAATCTATTCCTAGCACACTTTTACAGCAATCATTAACATTAAAATCATTAATGCAATCACTATTTGAAGTACCTAATTTTATTATAATTATCTTTATCTTAATAATCCAAATACTACTAATAACTCACAGCTATTTCAATTATCATTAATTACCTCTAACTTCATGGTAATTTATAACGGTGCGGCAGGACCAGCCCTCCATTAAACGCTAAGGTAGGCATATTTGTGTTTGCCTTTTTGCCTCTACCCTGTGGCATTGGTTTTTCTTTCTCCTGTGAAGACCTGTTCCTGGAAAGTATCTGAATGAGATAGTTCAACAGGGGGGGAGGTGGCAGAGACCCACTAAGATATGATCCCCTGCCCCTGTCTCAGTACTTGTCCCGGGCCACACTCTCTCTATCCAGCGGACAGCCAGCCAAACCGTAGTGGGCGACATGGGAGCAGTTTATAACCGTGGACGTGGGCGTGCCCTCTGAAAAGTCATAATTATTTTCAATTCAAAAAAACTTATGTCCCATGGTGGACTAAATACCAGGAGTCACAACTAAGGGCCTTGGGAGGTAATTTTGCAGAAGGACATTCAATGTCAGAGACCTTTACTTGGAAACCCTGTCAGAGGCCACAGCACTGAGTGCTGCTGGTTCACGTAAAGAGGGGATGAAGGATGCCAGGTAGCCCCGTGAGCGACTGTCTGCTTCCTTTACAGGAGCAGCCTGTTAGCAGGGGTGGCCTGTTGGGGAGAAGCCTCATCCTTGTCATCAACACCTGGAGAAAATGTGTCATAGTGTGAACTGGAGAGGAAAACTGGCCAACCCTTGCCCAATGGAAGGATTTCAATTACAAAAGCTGATGGCAAGTGTTAATTATCCTTCAGGGATCAGTAAGCTGTTTCTGTAAAGGGCTCTCATAATTTCTGTCATTTTCTTTTTTGTTCGTTTGTTACAACACTTTAAAAATCTAAAACGCATTCTTAGTTCAAAGGCACAGGTTGTCCATTCCTGCAAAGTGAGCTGGCAAGTCAAGGGGAGCATGAATTGGGAAGGCTTCTGGGAAGAAAGCAGAGGTGTGGACTCATTCATCCTTCTTCTTATCTCAAAACCCTATAGAGATATCATTATTTAGTTAGTGGAGTTGTAGATAACATCCTTTAGGACTTATTATAAGTTAAAAGGAGAAAAAAATGCCAGCAATCCTCAGAGGCCTAACGAAGTTAGCGACTCCACTGAGCAGGAAAGGGATGCCTTTTGTTTTGATTGAGCCCATTCTTCTTCACCATCCAGCCCAAAAGGCTTACACGGGCATGATGACCTCCCGGAGAACAGTTGGCAGACCACAGTCAGCAGCCATAACAGAGACTAACAACCTGGAGGAGCTGTCAGGAAGGCGATGGTGCTGCTGGAGTGATGAACTCATTAATTAAATATCAGAGTATCAAATGGGCTATGAGCTATTAATTTGAAAGCTATTACTGGC
The DNA here is from genome assembly GCF_004126475.2 of Phyllostomus discolor. Taxonomy (NCBI): domain Eukaryota; kingdom Metazoa; phylum Chordata; class Mammalia; order Chiroptera; family Phyllostomidae; genus Phyllostomus; species Phyllostomus discolor. The sequence goes on from NC_040908.2 coordinate 10,973,286, forward strand.
TTTCAAGTTGAAATTATAAGCAAAGCAATTAGAAAGGAACTTCTCAATGAGATTGTTCAGGGAGCATCATATTGGTTTACATACACCAGCTCTTTAATTTGAGGATCGAATTGCTCCCTTACAAATAATGATTCTATAAATGATCGAGTTACCGATTTGATTACAAACCCTGGTTGCTATCATTGGAAGAAAAATCTGCAAACTTTCCTCTGCAAGTCATCCTGTGCAGTAGTGGTTATTCTCTTGCTCACGAACTGTGGCTATCTATGAAAAATAGAAATCAGGGAGTTAAAACGTTTAACATCTCAATGTTCATTTTTTGCTTCTTTGCTCCTAGACGCTGTACTTCAAGGAGGTCGGCCGTGACCAGGGACGGTTCACAGGCAGGCAGTTCAGATGCGGGTCAGTGAAAGTCCGCTCACTGATTAGTCCATAACATTGTCTTTCTCACTCTACATAATCATTTAAATCATATCACTGTGACCAGCCTTCATGCTCCATTCCTTCCTACCTTCTCCATCTCGCCCTATTTTATTTACATAAATCTATCTTCTCCTCATGCATTTCTATCATTTTTTAATTTGTTCACTCTTTTGTTTTGATTTTAAACACCCATATAGAAGCAAAACAGTTCCCGGAATCCAATGGAAGAAGCGATCTCTCTGAATTTCATCCTTACTAGAGAGGCATTAAACGGGAACAGACAAGGCAAGAGCCTCTCTGAAAATAAGTTGTTTCTCTGGGCAGCGTTAGCATTCTGGTTGTTTAGATCAAGGCATACCACATATGCGCCAGCCATTGCTGGTAGGGGTTTGATTAATGCACTAAAACTTATTCTGGAGAAAAATGATTGCTTCTGTGGATTGGAAGCAGAAACGCCTATAGTTCATAACCAGCAGTGAACCACTCTGAACAAACAGCTGGAGACTTTATGTCTGTTTGGTTGTGGCTTGTAGGAACTTCTATTATCTTTTCTCAGTGCATTCTAAAAGGTTTATTCATTCCTCTAAAATGCGGCCTTTCTCTTTGCAACAAAAGGGAGGGTGGGCAGTTCAAGGCTGGCATTGGGAAGTCATCTCAATCTAGAAAATGGGTTCATTCAACAACTGTGTATTAAGTTCCACTCTTTGGGTCAGGCACACTTATAACATTGAATGAAATAGATACATATCCCCACCTTCATGAAGCTTGCCCTCTAGCATTAGTAATATTTTAATCAAATACCAATAATCCCGTGATGACAGCATTCTTAGCACGCTGTGGCCTAGAAAGACTTTCTTTGCATCACTTGGAATACCCAGAATCACTCACCAGTCAATCTCAGACCTCAACAGAATGGAACGGAGCAAGGAGGGGTCTGGTGCTGATGTTACCGAGGACCATCTGGAAATCAATACATTGCCACACTCATGCTGGTGCCCAGCAATGGAGGCTCAAAGCCCAAGCTTTCTGTCGAAAAGGTGTATGTCATTAAAATCTAAACCTCTCTGAGATTCACTTTCATCACTTTTTAAATGCGGGTTCTGCTCAAAAGGCTTTGTAAGAATATAATAGGATGATGTATGTAAAGCACTTAACACAGTGTTTTCTCCTCAGCAGGCAAGTGGGAGCCTCCCCAGGAGGCTTGGGTTTGTTTTGGAGCCAGAAGCCCGCTGAAGAGAGATGCTGGCAGACGCTCCTTCATCCAGGTGCAACGGGAACCGGGGATGAGGATGCTGAGTGTGAACCTGTCTGACGTCTTCCCCTGGGCTACTGAAGACACATGGGTAGTTAGCGTCTCCTGGGCCAGGCGGATGTTTTATAAGTCTTAGGAGAGTGTTGGCTTTGGCAAGAACATGTCACATTTTCCTCTACAGCTCTTTTGGAAATATGCAACTTATACTGTTTACCAAAAACAAAGCCAAGATCATCAGATTAGCAAATTCCAAGATTCATTTTTATCCTGTTGTTAGTAAATGATGGAATGGAGGAGGCAGTCACAATTCACCCAGCGTAAGAGATTTGCCTCATTTTCTGCCACATTCTAGACATTTTGATCTTTGGAGCAAAAGGAAGAAATACGTTCTGGCGCTCTTTGTAAGTATTCCGGGTGCATCCCTATTCCCGACTGTATTCCTGATTCATTTAATTAGGGGCAAACAAATTACAATCACACAGGTATTAGTGTCCATAAAGCTGAAAATCTCTTCAATCTCCAAAGAAATACTTGGTGTAATTAAAAAATGACAATCTATCATTCAAATACAGTTTGACGTGCAGTTTTGTACTTTGCATCATAATAGTTAAGACTCGGATACTTATTTGTGATCTTCTAGCTAAACAACAAAACAAAAAAACAAAAGAGAAGGCGTATCTCCATTCTCATTCCAGTCCATGACTTTGCAGCTAGAAAAGATTACTGGAGAAACTGCATGAGGAGAAGAGTGCCTGCATTATGTTTGAAGAGGGAGGTAGTAAATTCCTGAAGGATGAGAATATCCCTATCCTCATCTCTAAAATGAGTATTTTCCCTAACTCTCATAGTTTATCTCTTCCCTTCAACACCGTGTTGTTCAGAGAGCCTACAAGTGGAAGATGTAATTCAATCAGGACAGTGACTAGGGGTCATCTCCTCTAGGTCTAACATAATTAATGAAGGCACATGGGCAGTCCAGAAGGGATTTAGGGAAATCTAATTTAATAAGCCTCAGTGAGGGTATTTTACATGACTGGCTCTGAGCTAAGTGCTGCGGGAAATGCGGAGCACCGTAGCAGAAGGTCATTTGCTCAAATAAGACGCTGATCCAGGGCAAACACAAAGAAAGATGACAGGTTCATTAGAATGCTAACAAACTTTAAAAAAATAATTGCAACTTTCTACGATTGAGCCAAGATACGGTACTTATAATCTATGGAGTCCATTGTCTTCCTTTTACAAACAAATATCTGGGGAGCCTTCATCCTCCAATAAATTAATATTTTCCTTTGATTTGTCTTACTGCTCTGGTACATCACACTGTTTTTGGACATTATATCTAATACATTGGGTTGGTCAAAAAGTCTGTATGGTTTTCTCTGTAAAATAAGAGACATTTTTCATTTTCACCAATCACTCTATTGATTTGGATATTTTGAGTACATTGGCTAGCTCCCACATGGTATAAGGTTAATTGTTCTCAATTAATGTCTTGATTTGCTTGTTATGAACTTCAACTGGTCTCCCCAACTGTGGAGCATCGTCCGGCGAGAAAGCTTCACCATGGAACTTCACAAACCACTTTGGACATGTTCGATCAGTCACAGCACCTCCTCCATACACTATACAAAACATCCTTGTGTGTGTTGCAGTTGTATTTTTACCTTCCTTTAAATACTAAAGCATAATATGCTGAAAATGTTGCATCTTCCATATATTAAAATGGCTACATAAAAATGTATCAATTTTGATACATTTTTTAAAGATTTTATTTATTTATTTTTAGAGAGGGAAGGGAGGGAGATAGAGAAAGAGAGAGAAATATCAATGTGCGGTTGTTGGGGGTCATGGCCTGCAACCCAGGCATGTACCCTGGCTGGGAATCGAACCTGCGACACTTTGGTTCGCAGCCTGCGCTCAATCCACTGAGCTACGCCAGCCAGGGCTTGATACATATTTTTAATGCATGCTGATATGACAGCTGTCACAATACAGTCTAACAAAATTGTGCTGAGTGAAGTTGAAGACAACTAAGTGCTCCTAGAGCCATCATATGGAAAAGGGCAAATGGAATTTTTGGTCAGCCCAATCCATTAGGTCATCTGATCATGTGATTATCAACTCTTGGTCAATCTTGTTTCGGACACTATGCCCCACGACCCATTATATATATTTTAGTATGAAGAAGTAGGAATAATTTTAATACAGTGCATTAGAAGTTCAAGAAAGGTTGAAAGGGGTGGATGAGTGAAGAACAAAGAAGCTACAGGAAGAGCTCGCAGACTCGGGAAGCCCCGGCAGTCACCACTCCGTGCCCGCAGGACACGCTGCGCTCAGTTTCCTGCAGCGGGGAACCTGGGCTTTGGGAGCTGGTCCGGGGAGGTGGTGGTTGATGACGTCACCGGCTGCCGGACTGAAGTGGGTGGTTTGAGGAAGTTCACCAGAAAGGGACCTATTTCACCTCTGCCGTAGTTTACAACGCTGCCTACAACTGCCAGGAAAACAGAAACAAAAGCAAAAACAAAAAAACAAAATAAACGAAACTCTTTACCTGACTTGTTTCCCCTTAGTCCCCATCAGCCAGCTTTGTTGTGCTCCCAGGCAGATAGGATGCCTGGACTCTGACAAAATTAAATAAATATTTCATCTACCTCAATAGATAGAGTTGTGGGTAGCAGTGGTCCTGGGTGCTCCAATGAAACGGCCCAGCCCCATCGCTCTACATTAAACCCGCTGATACAAAAAGCAAACAAACAAACGAACTCATGCACATAAAGCTTTTCAGTGTTTCAGTGCAAACTGGGGAAGAAGAAATAATCAACAGAAGGTATCGGAGAAAAAGATGGAAGGGTGTATGAAGAAAGACAAATGATGCAGAGAGAAAAACTTAAAACAATAAAAAATGAATAAACAAAAATAAAGTCGAAGACGAATTCACAACCACCTTTAAATCCTCCCACCTCCACAGCAATAACATAAGGTATTCCGTGCATGTGCAGGAACAGAGTGCCGTGGAAACAAATGTCTGGAGAGCAACAAAGAGCTCCTGAAGATTAAATGCACTGGGAAAGAGGCAAGTTACATTTAGGAAATCTCACAGAAAGAAAACAGAAGTAGAAAAAGGTGGAAAATAAAAAAAGACAAAACAATAAGTAAAATGTAAGCAAAAGGCTAGCCCACCTTGTTCGATAGCCAAAGACTATAAATTCTCCAAAAAAGAAAAGGTAAATTAAAGATGAGAAAGAGAAGAGCAGCCGAGAGCTGGCCCATTGTTCTCAGCGAGGCCGTAGTGTTGCTAAGGGGTGACCTAGAATCCAGAGCTGTCTAGGCCTTGTTGTTCTTCTGTCACACATAAACCATTGTACAGGAAAATATATTCATGATGAGCACATGCAGAAACGAAACCATTGTTTTCACCACAACAATACCCAAATAGCCTCTTTTCCTAACGAATGTGAGTCATGGCTGCTGCTTTACCAGTCGCCACTGGAGGAAGGCCTCACGTCTGCTTTCTGGATGAGAATGACTAAGAAACTCCTGAGAATTACCCTGGCTTCCCGACAGCATCCAATCTGGAACAGAGTGCACTTTCTTTAACCCTCCCTCCAGGGGCGTGAGACCGAATCCTGTATTCTTTCTTACCCAGTATCACGAGGGTGCCTCAGGGTTCATTCACGAATACCATCTCCATCACTAAACGAAGTCAATAAAACCACCTTGGTGCAATAAAGATGTGGGCTGGTTGTCTTTGGTTAGAGGGTGAGGACCAGAGAAAAGTATCCGTGACATAATTCAAGACATTGGCCCGTAATTGAAAGGTATCTTTTAATGGAAAGGAACTATCAGATTCTCTGCAAAATATATAGAAACCTGACCCAAAGACATTATTATAAAACCATGTATACAAATAACTTTTCTGAAAATAAATATTAAACTGAAAAAGGCAAAATGAGCTAATGGAACATTAGTGGGACAGAGGCTTGGGAGCAAAGCAGAATATTATGGCAAGAAAGGAGAGGCACAGTTAGAAGCTGCATCCTGCCAGGCCTTCCAGGCTTATAAAGAAGTGTGGAAAGCTAACTGCAATGGAAGCTATTGCAGGCTTTAAGCTAAGAAGTGATCATCTGCCCTGGCTAGCATAGCTCAGTGGATTGAGCACGGGTTGCGAACCAAAGTGTCGCAGGTTCGATTCCCAGTCAAGGTGCATGCCTGGGTTGCAGGCCATGACCCCCAGCAACCGCACATTGATGTTTCTCTCTCTCTCTCTATCTCCCTCCCTTCCCTCTCTAAAAATAAATAAATAAATAAATATTTTAAAAGTAGAAATGATCATCTTCATTTTACATATACTTTTTGGTTGCACTATAAAGATCTTTTCTGATGGACCAAGATGATGAGGAGATAGGACTAGGAAGGCTTGTGCTGTAGTGCAGGTAATAGATGATGGTTTGGGAATAGGGTGATCCTAGTAAGGAAGCGAGGCCATAATCAGTATGTATTTAGAAGGGAAAGTCAGCAATATCTGGTGACTACCACCGGGAGCGGTCAAGCACAGCTCCAATGTTGCTAGTTTGCATAACTGTAGGAGGTTGGGAACACACACACAAAAATGAGTGAACTTCAGCTACAAAAAAAGAAAAATCACGGGGAGGTCATGAGTTCCATGTTAGACCTGTAGAATTTGAGTTCACTCTGAATGCAGCTGTCAAGTAAGTCGCTCAAAGGGGCAATCTAATTTGCAAACCGGAATTGAAGAGTCAGACCTACGTTGCAATTAGGGTAGAGAAAAATGGACATGATGGGCTTGATATGAAAAGTGTGTTGCAAGAGAAAATATAGGCTGGGAAATGGGTGCATTAAGAAATGCAAACATTTCAAGGCTTGCTCGAGGGAGAGGTATTGTCTAGAAGACTGAGAAATCGAGGGCAAAGACAGATGCTGCCCCGAGAGGGGAAGCAAGGTGAGAACTGGGAAGTGTCCTTCGGGTTAATGTTTGTCAGTGAGATGGGGCAGGAGTGGCAGCCAGATCAGAGGACTAAGAAGTTACATCAGATGTCAGGAAATACATATCACTCTTAAGAGGTTAGGTGACTAAGGAGAAGAAAGAGGATGCATTTATTATTCCAATAGTACCTATTCCAAGGTAGCATGGCTCTGCCTTTATAGGTCATCTTCCTTTTCTGAAAAAGCAACTAGGCATCTTGTTTAGAATGCTGGGAGGGGCGGTAAACTTCATTCATCACTTTCAGTTCCTTGGGGAGTTTTAATGTCCTTGTCATTCTTACATGTCCCCATCATCCTATGAAATTTATCTTTGTTATGTGTTGTTCTCACTTTTTTCCTCATGCTTCTTTCAAAATCTGACTCAGTTTGTGAGCAACCAGCCATCTTTATAAGGAGGCTGAAGAATCTCCATCAGCATTGTTTATAGGGTGTGGCCAAGAGGGGGGCCCCCAATAGGAATTTGGAATAGGGTCCAGAACTCAAGGTGTCCAGGAAATATTAGGATGTCCTCACTGCCCCCCCCCACAGGTGTGGCTTGGGGGAAAGGGACAAATGGAACAGGGCCATTGAGAGCTGTTTTGCATAGCAACAGCTTTGCAGCTAACCTCTGGCGTGGTCATTTAACATATCTATAGCCTTTAACTGGTTGCATAGATATGTTAAATAGCTGTGGCCCTGCTCTGAGCCAGGGGAATGGAAGTAACTTCCCCAGCAAGATGTAACTGGGGGGCAGGTCCCCCGAGTTACGAGTTACAGTGCCTGCATGGGAGCTTGGAGAAGATTGGCTTCATGACATGGGGCCACGCCTGCTCAGACTCATGATGGCAGCCCAGTAAAGCTGGAAGGATAGGAGAGTGCTGGCAGGTGTAGCCAATTGTGGGAGGAGTCGGAAATGGGGCTGCAGAGGAAGACTGGCCTGGGAATTTAAACCCAGACGCGGCAGCCATTGGAGGGAGAACCATGCGGCTTTGGCAGAGTGGAGACTCCTATAGCCATTGTGCAAAGAGGACCACTCGGCTGTGGCAACAGAAAGGAGAGACACCTGACTTTGCCAGAGTGGGGACCCCTGCATCTTTAGAAGGGGGAACCACCACTCGGCTTTAGCAGAGGCCTTGGTGACACAGCTGATGGTGCCGGGAACCCAGGGAGGCCTACCAATTGAGAAGGATTACTGGGAAGAACCGAGGGGCCGCCTGAGCCATGGACTTCTGTTTCTTTTCCTGAGATACGGTACCCCAGACTGGGCAAAGGGGGGAAGGAAGGACTCGTGTGTTTGTGGGTGTTTTAAGGGACTTTGGGATTTTGATGAAGACATTAGGTCACTACTTTAAGTCTGTATAGCATTAAATAAACATTTCCTTTCCTTTTCACGAATCTCTGGCATTAAGAGATGTCTTTCCTATAGACGGTAAACATAATGAACCTGGGGGGTTCCTTTCAGGTAATAGAATACCATCCCAGCACCCCCCCTTTTGTTCCTTTTGTTCTGTAACAGCAGCGCTCACCAGAATCACTGACTACAGGGCACTCACAAGTCCTATGTGAGATACACCCTGAGAGATCGAAACACCTCTCTACTAACCGACTTACATTATGAAAATCTGTTCGTTTTTCTCCTAGGCTTTCATACCTAGATTCCGAAAGTCTGTTTCTCTTCCCCCAGCTATCATAACTTCGGACTGTATGCGTTTTTCTCCCAAGGTACTTTGGCTTCCAATACGTGAGCTGTTTCTTCTCTGTTAGACTATGATAGAACTTTGTTTAAGGTTCTCCTTTGGGGAGATTAATTTCTTTCAGTCAAGCAAAGTTGTAATTAAGATCACAATCTAAGTTACACCTAGTAACTTAGATGCTCTGCATTGTGCTGAATGAAACTTCCAGCACTTACTTGGCAACTTAAATCCCTATCATTGCATTCTGTCTCCATACCATACTTGAGACTCTAGAAACACACAATTTCCTCCACTGAGCTAAGTAGCTTGGAGTATACACATCTGTTCATGCAGTCAGCAAATATTTATTTAGTGCCTACTGTGTACTAAGCACTGTGTTTTCAAAATGATATGACTTGTTTTCCTCCCTCTTATCATCTCTGTTTCCATGACATATTTCAAAGATATCTTTCAAATACAAAGGCTTAGATATTTGAAAGCATAAACAAATCAATAAGATGCATTACAATAGTTTACTCCAGCTCAATTCCAATGGAATTTTAAAATGCTGGTCTTGTGGCCAACCCCATTTTGATGTTGTGTAGGTTCAAAAGAATAACATTTTAAAATAGCTACCATATATTAATTTTTATTACATTCCAAGTAGTGTTGTGGGCATTTGTACATATTACGATATTTAATCCCCAGAGTAAGTTTATGATATTTATGATATACGTTCACTTATTTTTTTAACCCATGAGGCAACTGAGAGTAAAAGGAAAAATGTTAAATCATTTTGCTGATGTCACACAGCTAGTGGTTGCTGAACCTGGATTCACAACCCAAAACTGTCAGGCTCCCAGGTGCTCTTCAAAAATTTAGTGTAGTTTGGGGGAGCAGAGATTCCCTACAGAGAACTCAATGAGAAAATACACAACAAAACAAAACAACCAAAAATTTCCTTTTAGGAATGACACTTGCTCTACCATCCCACCCGTTTTACCCGAGGATCCTGATGTCACATTTTGGGGTTCACTCCTAGCTTTTGGACCTTTTCTAACAGACCATTTCACACATTTGCATCATACCGAATACATACACATATTTAGTGTTCATAAATTTGAGCGTGCAAAATGATCATTCTCTACCAGAAAGGAATCCTAGTAGCTTTCAGAAATTAAATTTCTCCCACTGCCCTCTCTGAGACAAATGTGTAGGTATCAGTTGGAGTTTACTGGTTCTTCTAGACATTGTTTTCCTTGGGGGGCGGTGCATGAAAGGATGATCCCACCCTGGAACAGCAACGGGAGTTACTGCACGCCTAGGTAGTGAAATGCAAAGCCACGTCAAGAACAGACTGAACCACCGACTGAAAGTGTCCTTGACAATGTTTGGCTTTCCACACACCAAGGGATTCAGAAGTAAGACGTTTGAAGCACTTGAGATAAATGACTACGAGACTGATATTCTGTCAAATAGGCAAACCAGGGGGTTTTCTGAACAGCATTATTTTTGAGTGAAATTCTAAGGAAGAGGTAGAGAAACCGTCGTTATGGATCTATAGAGCCAGACCACTAAAATCCCTAAACTCCAATGAATTAGCAGTTATTATATGTGGAAGAAAACATAAACTTTATTAATCATTTTCCCATCCACTGTGAAATATCGAAGCTCAGCTGTGATGTAGCCTTTAACTGCACATCGAATCAAGGATCCAACAATAGGAATTGCCTTTTTATGGTGAAAACAGTGTTAGAAGCAAACCAAAATAACACATAAAACAGATCTCCAAGGAGAAAATTGAAGACTGTTTCTAGCGTGTAAAGACCGAAGATGCAATTCCTGTTCTGTGAAAAGCTTTTTTTCCTGGGGTTTTAAATTTTTCTCTTGATTATGTGTGGAATCAAGGGGTGTCTGCGCGGCTGTGCCCATGCATGACTCCCAGAACAGAAAGGGAGCCACGGAGATAGATGGTGACAGGCTCATTTTTAAGCTCAAGCAGCAGGAAGGGAAGTCAGGAATCTAAGGCAGATCATGAAAGTTGGCATCCAATTTTCGTTTCCAAATTCTATGTCGGCAATTGGTTAAAACTAAGTTCACTACCCCAGTAAACGATAGACTCAGAACAAAGTAGTAATAAGAAGCCCTTTTGATTTAACTAGCTAATTTACACATTTCAAAAAATCATCTATATTCAGTGTTAGCAAGGGTGAGGGAAAACATGGATGTTTTCTTATATGATTATTAGATACATAAATGGAAACAGCCTTCTAGAAGACAATTTATTGCACAAATAATTATTTGCAGTGGAGAAGAATTAAACCATCTACTTATCCAAAAGCAAAAGCCTTCAATATCCATTAGGCCATATTAATACAAATTAGGTTTCAACTAATCTTCAAGTCAGAAGAGCCTAACAAAATAAATGAGATACTAATCAAATATCCAGTATAATCCTCACAGATGGCTACATGGTGAAGTTTCTTCCAAAAGATCAGACATACTCCAAAATGTTACTGATTGTAATCTCTCCGTATTTGAAAAAGGTGGTTTTATTTCTGCTACTGTCACACTTTTTAATTTTTTTTGTTTCATAAGAGATATTGTTTCAGTGAAAGATTGTTTAAGAAACAATATACTGTCTTTGTTTTAAGTGCAAATCCTTTTGAATCTGCCAATGCATTTTTCAAAGTATATCCCTATATGATCTTATGGAGAGAATGCTCCTCTGCTAGGGGTAACACCCCTGTATCGCTTTTGTTGAGTTGAGGCTCATAATCCTTTTCTTCTACTGTGATATAACCAGACATAGGTGTCAGACTCAGGATCACAGCCTGTAAAAAGTACAAATACTATAGCTCCATCTCTCAATGACTTTAAATCTGTACAAGAGCACGTGCACAGAAAAATAATATCCAAATATGCAAGGGGCATGCCCCTTGTGTATGTTCTCCATAGAGCAGGTGTCCACCTATGGATTTGCAAAGGAGACGACAGAAAAGGATCAAGACACTAAACTTGCATAAAGATAAATCCTTTATGAATTTGTCCAAGGACTCCCTCGTACACGGTCTGTTTCTTTCTTAGGTCATGGGAAGGGCTTCCTGAGGACTCTTTACTCCCTACCTCTTGGAGTGATTCATTCTTCCCAAAACAGGGCGGGGAGCAGTTCAGCTGAACTCTTTAAGTGCTTTTGCCTGCATGTGTACCTCAGTTTAGTTAATTTCTACATCATTACAACAGTATCACATGCTATGAACATATTATGTGGTGGACCCTCTTCTAACTTCTCTCTCTTGTTCTCTCCTTCTACCAATTACCTCTGTGCCGATGCCGTTACCCAGTTTACTCCTTACATGTGGCAATTAATCAGGTCCCAGAAAAATTCCTGATGCTCGGCCCAGTATGCCTTCTTAGGTTAGCAAACCAATCTAAAGCCTAGGACAATGGTCCTCTAGTACTTGTAGATTAACTTTCAGTTTCACCTATGATAATGTAAAAAAAAAAAAAGCAAAAAACAAATTTTGTACCCCTCGCCTCCCCGCCAACACCACCAGAGACCTACTCAATTAAATTTTTCAAACCGTTACTCTAAAGGATGGAGGTATTTCCACATTGGCTATATGGAGGTTATCAGAGGGAACAAACCTGTTTGCACTTGAAGACTTTTTGATTCAAGGGGATAATGAGGATTCTTGGTTTAAGATTTCATTTACTAAGTGGGTTGTTGAACACCAGACCCTCTTCCCCTAAAATTCTAAGCACTCTCCAACACTGACATGCCTTATTCCAGGGCAATTTAAACACACAGTATGTGCTTTTTTGGATGGATATATAAGTAAATAGATGCAACTTTTCATATTTATTTTTGAAAATATATACATATGATATAAAGATGTGAAAAACATTAATCATATGTATCTCTTCAAATCATGTAAGAAATGCAATGTTTACATTTTATTGATAATTTACAAAGTGATAAAAATCAACAAAAGTTTTTATGCACATCTCTGGTATTATGGTATCAATTTTGAAGTGTGGTTGATCTGGGTGCCTTCGGCGTGACCGTGATATTGAAGTGAATGCTGTTGAATTGGTCATTTATTTCACGAGCTGAGAGCATTTCTGGGAAGATCGATTGGAACTACTGGAAACACAGCTTTTCAACATTTAAGACATCGAATGACAGTCCTGAAGAATGGAAAGACTTCATTTCTGTGTTTGATGAACGTTCGAGCTCATTGAACTTTGGTCTATCACGTAAACTTGCTTGACCTGTTTTCTCACCCTTAATATGGCTGCTTTAGACGAAAATGTTCTAACTGGGTTCTTCTATTCTAATCTTTATGACTGTGCTCTGCTTGAGTCTGTCTGTTATGACTGCCCATACTGAAGTTTATTCTATTCTAGAAACTCTGTATTGGACAGTGGTTAGATCAACAGACTGTAGAGAGAAAATACAGAAATATTGCCCATCTGAACACTTTCTCTCATTTAAGCTCATTTCTATGGGGATATTTTCAATCAGCTAAATAAAAATGATACTCAGCCTGTGTATGGTTACTTTCTCCAGCCAAGACAATGAAGAATGGATTGATTATCTACTTTTTAAAAAGAAATGCTTTTCTGTGAGAAAAAAAAATGATGAGAAATACATAAAAAATTGTTCATAGGGCAAAATTTTCCAATAAAACTCTTATTATATTGATAGACATTGAAATTGCTGCTCATTGTGCTGGGTCATAAATATTCATTCTGCTCAAAACAAATTTAGCAAAATCAAAATATGTAACACTAAGACTATTTCAGCTTTTCTCTAACACATGGAGCCAGCCATACATGCCAACCCAATCCTATCGCTTCTCCTCATTAAGCTTGAAAGCATATTTTGTTACTTTTAGCAGCTCCAAAAATTTCTTTGTCTCTTAGCACAGCACCATGAAAGTTCCCACCTGACACATAAATTGTTCTTACAGAGCAGTCTGTCCCCTGATGCTCTGGTCACATCCTATTCTCCAGACACGTTGCTAAGAGCACTTATGTAGTTTGGCACGAGACTTCGTTTCAGGATCTGGAAAATGCTCATCCTGTTCTTATCAATTCCTAGCAGGGAATGGTCCGAGTTACTCTTTTTAAGATTTTATTTATTTTATTTTTTAGGGAGAGGGGAAGGGAGGGAGAAAGAGAAGGAGAGACACATCAATGTGCGGCTGCCTCTCACACATGCCCAAATGGGGACCTGGCCCTCGACCCAGGCATGTGGCCTGAGTGGGCACATATGACCTTTTGGTTCACAAGCTGGTGCTCAGTCCACTGAGCCACACCAGCCAGGGTGAGAATGGTCCAATTTAGGCAAGGCATTTATTCTTACTAAGAGTAAAAGGAGAGAAGGATTTCTTATAATTAAACAAACTTGGAACAACAAAGAGTGGGTTACCTAGGTCAAGGAAATTTGGCCACACACATATGACTGGGGTACTAGGGGCTCTCCCACATATTATTGGGTGCATAATAATGGTTTCTTCTACTATATCCCTAGAGGAAAATTAAGATATGTTATTTATATGTTTTCCTATTATTTGTTTCTTCATTCCCCAAGCATTTATCAAGAAGTTACTTAATTATAGACACTGGCAAAGTGACACAGTCTCAGAGACAGAGAAGACGTGATTCCTACCTGCAGTTGCTCACAGATTCTCCCCTCTACTCACACGTTCAGTAAAGCATGCTAGAGATATGACTCAGAAAGAAGAAACTATGTGGGGGAGGAACAGGAATCAGGAAAGTCTTTAGGAAGGAAACAAAACGTGAGCAGAATTTTGAGATGTGAATGGGAGTTTCTTAGGTGGTCATCGGGTAGTGTGGGTAATATGTAAAAGGTACACGATTTTGAAAGTATAGCATGTTTGAAGAATAGCAAGTGCTTCACAACGAGTGGAACCCATGCAGTATGTGGTGAAGAGGGGATGAGGTTGGACGGGTACACAAAGTCAAATCCCAAAGGGTCCTGGATGTTAGTTGGCGAGTTTATAGGGATTTTTTTTTTGCTGTGTGAATGGAGAGCCAATGAAAGCTGTGACACAGGAAGCTTACATGGCCAGATGTTCAAATATACTCAGTTAAATGATAATAAAAAAACAGTCACTGCCAAAGGAAGTATGGTACTTTACAAAAATGGCCACAGAGGCTCTTCACCCCTGTGTGTGGGTCCCTGTGAGGAGTCACCCTACAGAGCCTCTCATCAACAAGTGGAGTGAGTTTCTCTGATCATTGAGTCTTTGCTTAGAAGAGACATCTATTCATCTATGGGACAGGCACAAATATTTGCCATCAAAGACTTGAAAATTACTTTCACAGAGGGGCTTGCTCTCTCTCTTGCTGCTCTTGAAAACCTAAGATTGTATGTACAGCGGTCTGAGCTGAGCTCATAATAATGAGAAATATATTTCACAGTCATCCTATTGTACTGGCTACCAGCCTACGAATAACCATGTATGTGAGTGAGGCCCTGCTAGATCATCCGGCCACCAGCCGATCCAGGATGTGACTTAGCTGATGATAGGAGCATCAGTGAGGCCAGGAAATATCATCTGAGCTATTCCAGATGGGAAAAACTAAGCAACTAACACAAATAATCATGCATTAAATAAATGGTTGTTTTAATCCAGTATGTTTTTGAGGCAGTTTGTTTTTAATGGAACAAAGCTAACAGATAGACAAAGAGCATGATGTGATAATACTTATAAAATTATAGTAGCTATTCCCCAAAAATCTATGTGCATTGTTTTATTTAACTACTTAACATTTTATGATTTATTATTTATGTCCTCATTTTATGAAGGAACTGATTTATAGCCATTTCTTTTACTGTAGAATAAATTGAATAAAAGATAAAGTAAAATAAAACAAAACAAAGGAAACAAAACACAAACTAAAGAGAGTAATTTCTTGGTTAATGATGGAGATGCTTGATATTATGGAAATTCTATTGACCTCCAGAGATTTGATAAGACTGTATACATTTCAACTTGAAGAATTAGTGTGTACCTGGTTTGTGAACTTAATCTATGATTACACTCAGCCAACAATACAAATAAATGGAATAGACACCTGTCTGGCGTAGCTCAGTGGATTGAGCGCGGGCTGCAAACCAAAGTGTTACAGGTTCGATTCCCAGCCAGGGTACATGCCTGGGTTGCAAGCCATAACCCCCAGCAACCGCACATTGATGTTTCTCTCCCTCTCTCTATCTCCCTCCCTTCCGTCTCTAAAAATAAATAAATAAATAAAATCTTAAAAAAACACAAATAAATGGAATAGAAATATGCTGAATACATGAAAAAATGTGTAGCACATATTCCACCTAAAGGGGGAAAACTCTATCTATTTAATGTCATAAAAACTGTGGGCCCAATAATTGCTAATACTTCCAGAACTTATAAGTTAAAATAACCTAGAAGACCAGGATGTAATGTAAAATAGCCTGGTATTTAAATAACTGCACTAACTGGTAATAATGTAAAAGCAAGGCACATTACACACACAAAAATTTTGCTAGCATTTGGCTGGTAGACATCTAGTTTGCCATCTAAAGTCAATACTCTCGAGGCTGTCCTGTGGATACTTCGTCTGCTCAATTTCGTGAGTGTGCTTCAAGGTCAGTCTATAGTTGCTGGTCACAGGGACAGTTTACCTAGAGGTCCTAAACCAATTGGTTCGGTATTTTTAGTCAAGAAAAATACCCACCAATTGGGAACAACCCTGTCCCTGGACATAACGAAAAAGGAGCACCTCTGGCTGCGAATGTGTCTTCAAAGATTTGCTATAGTAAACCCGTCCTGTCAGTCAAGAAACATCTGGGCACCCTCATTGTGTGCGAACCCCACCTTATTTGAAAAGGCCCCTGACCCTACCCTAAGGCACTGGCACTCCTTGGCAGACCCATCCTCCTCCTCACTTGCCCTTGGAGGCATGTCCAGTTACTCCTGCATGCAGTCCTTTGGCTTTATCTGTTCTTTATAAAAGTCCACCATGCTGTCTTTGGGGTGGCCCTGCCTGTCTCTCTGGCTGGTTCTCAGAGATGGGGTTCTCTGTTAATGAGAGGATTTAGAAGCTTCATGGGAAAACGTGGGGGATCTAAGTGAACCCATATTCTGGTGAGACACTCCGCAGATCCCAAAATGCCCAGCATTGAAAAGGGGCCTTAGCCCTGGCTGGCGTAGCTCAGTGGATTGAGCGCGGGCTGCGAACCAAAGTGTCGCAGGTTCGATTCCCAGCCAGGGTACAGGCCTGGGGTGCAGGCCATAACCCCCAGCAACCACACATTGATGTTTCTCTCTCTCTCTCTCTCTATCTCCCCTCTCTTCCCTCTCTAAAAATCAATCAATAAATAAAATCTTTAAAAAAAAGAAAAGAAAAGGGGCCAAACTGCCACAGCAAGCACCATGCAGCTCCGCAGAGGGTGCCCGACTTGGCAGACTGTATTGTCCCCACCTCGCTTCCAACACATCTTGCTTCCTCTCTGCCACCAGGCCATCTGCTCTCTGTGGATGGCGGTGGCAACTGGGCCAGAATTTCAATGTCTTCGTTGTATTGACTTCCATCTATTTTGATCTTTACAGCCTTTTCTCTTTGCCAGGAAAAGTTTTTGACCAAGGGAAATGCTATTCAGAGTTGGCCTCTTTCTAAGTTGTAGCACTTTAAAAAAAAAAAAAAACACTGGAAGTGATAAGACGAGTGACAAGTAAGGGTCAAAAGACAACCGGTCGAGGGTAAGTTGTAAGAAAGCACATCAAGGCAGAGTTAGGGAGAAAAGCAAAGCCTATTCCCCAGCTCCATGCTTTTTTTTTCCCCCTTTGAGGTCTGTTTCAGGTTCTGAGAAAAATCATACCCTTGGACAAGAGAACTTGGCTCTGCAGAATTTCAGCTAAGAGGCTCAGACAATTTAAGACTGAGTCGGTTATATCCTGATTCTGCTCTGATTTATGTTAACAGTACTAGAATCATAGCTTATGCCTTTAACCCCTGTTCTAACGACTGCTCCTGTTTCAGTCACCTGCCAATGGTTCATTTCCTCCAGACATGAGGTCACAGCTTTTTTTATTCTAGGTCTTCCATAGAATGACAATGCCTAATAGCCAGGCAAGTTTTTAGAGTCTATTATTTGTTGATCTTTTCTCCTAATGTTTTTCTGTATGATGTTTTCTAAAATTCCTTATCCCTATGTAGCTAGCTTTCTCTCCATGTTAATACTCCTCCACTAACTCCTCCACAGTTAGTATTAGACTTGGTCTATGCTAACTGTCTTTCAACAGGCTTTCAAGCATGTGGGTGTTCATGCATTTATCATTCGGATAGGCCCCACCTGGTTGCAGGGCAAGCCACTAAATGAAAGACCTTCTTCTATCCTTGTTTCCATGTTGCCTTCCTGGTCTATTGATATTTCCATATGACGTGTCAAAGTGTGGTTTCTTTCTAATTAGTCTTTTTGGGTAGAATGCAGTAGATCATATCGGCTCAACAAAGTTTGCATGCAACACCTTAAAATAATGGAAGACATAAATATTCTATTTTAAAAGATGTATGAGAAAGTATGGAGTGTGAAAAGCATGAGAGTATGAAAGTATGGAGATCCAGGTGAATTAAAATTGAGAGAGGGATAGTTGTGGAGTTAACATTCACTGGCCATTTTTTTCTCTCCTGAAAGGCAGTCGCCCTGTCCAGACACTGGCCAGACCTGAGCGGCAGAGGCGTCCTGCTGAAGGAAGGGGAAGATAGCATGACTGTCTGAGGTCTGCACAGGCTGGAGAAACACCAGCTTGTGTGGAGCCACCGAACCCAGGGCTTTTTCTGAGTTCTGGGTAGCATGGAAGTTTGGGAAGAGAGAGAAACTTCTTAAAGGCAGCAGGAAATCTCTTGTGATCTCGTCATATTTAAAAACTAGTCTAACCAGAAGGACTCCAACTATGACTAGACTCTCCTGAAGTCTGTGGGCAGGAAACTAAAGGGCTAAGATGAACACTCCATGGGGCAAAAGGGAACCTCTGTCTCCCAGAGCTAAATCAACCCCCCAGTCTACATTCCAGAAACAAAGATTAATCCAAGGTGGACAGAGACTTGACGATACTAAAGCCCAACACAGAACATTCTAACCTCTAGCTGTGCTGATTAGTAGCTCACACTGTCTCCCTAATGGGGACCAGCATGGATATTTTCTGGGGGAAAAGGGGCATCTTTCGCAGTCTGTGCTTCTTTGTACACAAAATGTGAAGAGGCAAAAAAAAATGTATCTGGAAATCAAGACAAAAGACAAATAATGGAAAGCAGACCCCCAAGAATCTAAATACTGGTCTGAGCAGACAATGATGACTATTAAACAAGACTGTTTTAAACATGTTATCTGTCCTAGTATTTATTGAGCCTTTTTGATATCTCTCAATATTCCTAGAATTTTTCTCATTCATTACCATTTTAAATAGTTCTTCTTCACCACTGTTGCCTTTGGAATTTTGATTAAATATACTATGGATGTTATTATTCTATCCAATCTATGTAGTATGCTTTGAGTTTGACTTTTTAATTTTACTTTTCCCTGTGTCTCTTCCATTAGAATATATGCTCCTTCAGGGCACAGACTTTGACTTTTTGTTTATTGCTGTATCTCTAGGTCATTAAAAAGTCATTTAATGAATTCTACAAATTACTCTGATTGGAGAAAAATAGTGCCTCTGAAAATATAACAATGAAATATCTGCATAAAATTCTGAATGCTACATACAACCAATTCAGTTATATGTATGCCATTGAGAAATTGCCCTGTCTGCTATGGCTCAGTGGATTGAGCACTGGCCTGCAAACCAAAGAGTCACTGATTTGATCCCGAGTCAGGGCACATGCCTGGGTTGTACTCTAGGTCCCCAGTAGGGGGCATGGGAGAGGCAACCACACACTGATGTTTCCCTCCCTCTCTTTCTCCTTCCCTTCCCCTCTGTCTAAAAATAAATAAATAAAATATTTTTAAAAAGGAAACAAAGACCATCACACTATAATAAAGATTAGAAGTGTGTCTATTAAGGAAGGAATAAATAAAATAACAGTTAATATATATTAAAGGCTTACTTTGTACTTCTTGTCTACTACCTTTCAATATATTACTCTTTACTGGGTCAGTAATACTATTACTTAACATCATCGTGGAACTTCAACTTACAGCAGACATATAAAATGAAACAAATTAATAAAATCAATTATTTGTATTCAACCCAGAAAAATTTGTACTGTCAGCTGAAAATCCATTAAAATTAATGAGTTAAATAAAGCAGTTGAATACAAAATTAATTAGAATATTTTCTACATATGACCAATATTTGTTTGGGAACTATATTGAAAAATTCTTCATAACAAATTCAAATAATATACTGGGACAACTTTAAAAAAAACTAATGGGAACTATGTATAAAATGATAAAACAAAACAAAAATTTTGTTGAGACATTAAAAAAAGAAGCAAATGGTGAACTATACCTCCCTGGTTAAGGAGGCTAGATTTTATCAAGATAACATTTATTTTCATATTTATTTATTACAGTGTTTCTAAATGCTAATGCACAGGACACTATTAGGGAAACTCGATATGGACAACATACACACACACACACACACACACATACAAATACATACAGATGTGTATAGCTCAGGACAAAGAAGTTTAGGAAATGCTAAAATCCTCTTTCTATATTGGACAATCATATAGAAATTCAGTAGTTGGTAGTCTTCAGCTATTCTGCATTAAGTATATCTACAATAAATAGTTTTGTTTCACCACAACTTATTTGAATACTTGTCTTTGTCTTATTAACATTCTATTGATGTGATGTAAATGCATAGCACTTTATTATAATAATGTACATATTAAACATGCTAGAGGATGAAATATAGCCCATAGCCTACCATCTTTAGGCTGGAATCCAGAAGGTCAGTCTTATTGCCCAGGCATAACGCATCTCTCCAAATAATTATTCTGGATCATTTCAAAGAATTGCATCATAACTACATAGCGCTAACTCCAATAGCTCTAAAGATATAAAACAAGAGCTTTCCCCCCTTTTTGAAATTGACAGTGAGCTGAAGAAAGATAAGTGGAAAAAGAAAGGCCACAACAGCCCATTGACCTTGTAATTTTGTTGTATTTGCTCTTTCGTTTTCTGAATTAACTAGCAGCTGACACGACCAGTTCTGCAAAAAGCTAAACAGTTCATCTGGTGCCAGGGGTAGGGACGTATAGTGATGTGGTCCGTGGATTTCCCCAGAGGTCTATGTGTCAATAACTTTTTGCCAAAGGAAGGGAAGAAAAATGGGCCTGCAGCTCTTCTTGCCAAACCAAGCAAAGAAGGCCAACCACCCCACTATGTCAGGGTGGGAGAGGGGCAGTGTGTTTGTCACAGCACCTCCATCAAGCTTGTACAGCTTATCTCTGAAAAAGGCACGTGAAGACATGGAAGTCTTATGGGTGGCCTGCATGCCAACTTCAATAACATGGCCGTGCAAAATGCCACCTTTAGTTTGGCTTTTATAGTCCATGCCGCTGCCTTCACGGCAAGGGTGACATATTTGGAGCAAAGGATTGTCAACAAGCCCTGTCCCCCAGAACTGGCCTTGCAAAAGGGAAGCCATGGCTGCCTTCAATTTGAAAGCAGCTCTTTAGAGAGCCAGTCTCTGGGATTCTTAGAACTATAATGAACACAATGGCCTGTCCATTGGAATACACTAGGGAGACTATTCAACGCATAACTTCCCTTACGTGACTCATGCTAGAGATAACGGTCACATTGCCTAGAATGTGTTCCCTGGAAGAGGCTTTACCCAGTGAGGAACTCCAGACCTCTGCAAACATTTCTGAGGTGAGACAGCAGAGGGTTATATCCAGACTGTGCATATCAAGACAAAGCTTTTATCAAAAGACAAAAGGCAAGAAGGCTTGATGAGGATGTGAGGAAATGAGAGCCCTTGAACACTGTTGGTGGGAGTGCTAAACGGTGCAGCCTCTTTGGAGAACAGTATGGAGGTTCTTCAGCAAATTAGAAGTAGAACTACCATTTGATCTAATGATCCCACTTCTGGGTATTTACCCAAAAGCATTGAAATCCGGATCTCGTAGAGTTATTAGCATTCCTATGTTCACTGCCACTGTTATCCACAATTGCCAAAGTGTGGAAATAGCTATGAAAACAACCTAACTGCTCATCAGCAGAGGGGAGGATAAAGAAAATGGGGGATATACAAACAACAGAATACTATTCGGCATTTTCAAAAAGTAAATCCTGTCTTGTTCAGCCAAATGCATGAGCCTTGAGGACATCATGCTAAGTGGCAAGCCAGCCACACAAAGACAAATACTGTATATTCGACTTACATGAGGTATCTAAAATAGGCAAATCATAGAATCAAAGTGTGAAATGAATGGTGGTTG
Organism: Phyllostomus discolor; assembly: GCF_004126475.2. Classification (NCBI taxonomy): domain Eukaryota; kingdom Metazoa; phylum Chordata; class Mammalia; order Chiroptera; family Phyllostomidae; genus Phyllostomus; species Phyllostomus discolor. Next base: position 10,995,084 of record NC_040908.2, read on the forward strand.
CCAGGGCCTGGAGAGACAGGGATTTAGGGAGTTACTAATTAACAGGCATAAAGTTCCCGTTAAGCCAGATAAATAAGCTCTCGAAATCTGATAGACAACATTGCACCTATCATCAAAAGTAATATATTTGCATATTTTAAAAATATGTGAAGAGGGTAGATTTCATATCAAGTGCCCTTAGCAGAATAAAATAAAATGTAAAAGGAAAAAAAAGCTCTCATTTGCCCCTTTACATTAATCAATACCCAGACGTGGTTTTGCAAATAGGCAGCTCGGTGTGGCTCTCCCAGAGCCTTCACACCTTTCACCCCTCCTGATGGAGAATGTTCTCTGGATTACAGCTTTCTGTAGCCAGAGGGCCCTGTGGCTCCTCTCTCTCCGTACTTTGTACCTCCAGCTGGGCAAAGTTTATTCTGTTTTATGTACCATAATCTGTCATGGCTGATTTTGTTATAACAAGATCTGAACAGATGGGGAATGGTTTACTCAAGAATTACTTGCAATATGAGTGACCTATAGAAAAAAATTGGAAACTGGAATGCAATCCTGCAATAAAATCCCAAACTCGTTATCCTCCCGACAGGGTGCCCGTGTATCTCACCCCCACGTGAAAGTGTTAATGACTAATCCGGAGACCTACAAAAGGGTCCCGTCCTCCGGCAAACAGCACGTGCGCAAACAAAGGAAAGAGATAGCTACAGAGGAAGGGACTGACAACTCTTTGTCATAACTTGTCTTTCTGATTTTTTTCCTATCCTGTGGCATATATTTAATAGATGCAAACACAATCAGTTAAATGGAATGGAAGTGCTACCCATAAAGCAATTTCCTTAGAACTGGAAAATCTCCAGAAGTAGACGGATTTCCATCAGCATTTAATAAACTTTTTTTAACACCTACTGAGTCCAATTTCATAGTTCTTCAAAGTTCTTGCTAAGCATAACAGGGAAGATAATCAGAAACCCTTATGGACAATAGGCTGTCTGAAAAGAGTATTCAAAAACAGAGGGAGAGAGACCAGGCAACGAGGGCCCCATTAATCCTCTAATCCAAATGCCCATATTTATATTGATTTTACCAAAAAAATGGCATTTTACATTGTTAATGCCTCTGCCTCCACTCCAAAGAGACCATACAAATAAATTTCAAAATCTTTCTCTGCCTAAGTTCTCTGTGGTTTAGTATGTTTTACAGCAAATGTTCAATTAGAGCAAGCCTGAAGCCATTTCTACATTTAAAAAATTGCAACATTAACCATATGATCTTTGAACAGCATTTGTGACCCAACTACATATTCCCTGCAGTTCCTAAAATAACACAAGTGGAGAAAATAAAATGAAGAGAAAAAAAGCTCTCACTGTTTATGTTATTTCATGTGTTTTTTTAAAATGCGCTATCCCTTTTAATCTACTTATTCATAGCTTAGGCATTTTCTATTCTGTACCAGTCTTTCCTTGCTATCTTGAGTCTGCATTACAATTCGGCCATCTTTTTTAAAATATAAGGTAAACATTTGATTAAACAGTGTTTCTCTGGTACAAGTAAATTTAATGTTTTGAGGGTCAGGACCACTGACATTCATCTTTCATAGTTAATGTTAAATAACATGAAATGAATACACGCTAAGTTCCATAGTTAATAGTAGAGTATCAATATTTCAATTCCCTTTTTTATGACCCAACAATTCACGTCATGCCTATTGCACAAAAAAAAAGGCATAAGGGATAGAGGTCACTTACTGACGGACAGAGCCGAAGCCATCTCCTTAGTCTGGGTAACAGTGGATTGGAGGTAGCTTCTTGTGTTTTCCGCACTCCTCCAGGGGGCAGCTGGGTCTTCGGAAAGAGTAACAGAAGCTGCAAACGTGTGATCCTTAAGTTTTGCTTTTGCCCTGCACCCCAGGTTCGACACGGCTAGGAAATCCAGGGCTTTCGTACTCTGGAAAGTTTTCCCACCGTGACTCACAAACTTTGCCAATCAGGACCCATGGCTGCTTCAGAAAATGACTCGCTGGGGTAACGACACTCAACATTTCAACAACTCTTTATCCCTGTTTGTTAATTATCCTGCAGCACAGAATGTGACGATGGTGCTGCTTTAAGAGGAAAATGACTGGTTTTGCTGTAGTTGAGAAAGGTAGAGAAGCTGGTCTCCAGAACACTGAGCACTTTGCCTCCTGTATCCCTGGGACACTTTGCCTTCCCCTGCTCTCTCCCAGATGCCTCAGCCAGAGACGTTCCCCCTGCCCCTGGGTTCCATTGCCCTCCATTTACCGAGAGTTCTGGTAACTGTTCTTTCTGCAAACTTCCCTGTGCTGCCCCCCTCCATGAACAAAATACACATCCATGAACACCTGAGAGTCATCAGGCGAATGGTCCACAGCTTTGTTTAAAGCTAGAGGAAGGTTCATGGCTTGAACAGATGAAGAAGATGGAAAAAAAATGCAAAGGATGTGGTTGCCACCATCCCACCAAGTCTTTTTTTATTTTATTTTCATTGTAGTTTAAGTACAATTTTCTATCTTTTACTCCCATCCCAACCCACCCACCCAGCCCTCCCCACCTCCCTCCCATTTCCACCCGCCCCTAGTTTTTGTCCATGTGGCCTTTATACTGGTTCCTGTAAACCCTTCCCCTTTTCCCCTGAAACTCCCCTGAAATCCCCTCCCCTCTCTTTTTCTCAGCCTTCCCTAAGCACTCTTCCGCCATGCACCCCACGGTCTCACACACTCACAACCACACCCAGACCGGCAACCACAGCCACGCCCACTGCTTGCATCGGTCCCAGCGGAAGTCTTTCCTGTCCATTTCAGTGTGAAACAAGTCCAAACGGCTCTTTCCTTATTCTTCTCAGTAGCTGAGATGGGGTAGAATTTATCAAACTTGTGTAAAACAGTGACGAAACAAAAGTAGAGGAGACAGCAGGTGACTGCCGCATTAGTCTCCTGTTGGCAAGTTCCCTCTCTGTTCTGTGGAGGGCGTGATCGAGAAAGTCAGAGGAAAAGCAGAATCTTCTCGGAGTTCTGTGGACTTCTTCACAGTTACTCCAAAACTGGCTGGCTGTGTGTGTGTGTGTGTGTGTGTGTGTGTGTGTGCCTTTTCTGTGGTGGATGGTTAAATGCAAACCCAGTTCCACCAATTGGAGGACAACACTCAGAATATAATACTGGTGGGAAGGCAGGTCAGCAGAAAACATCCCTCTCTCTTTATTGAAAATGATGTATGGGCATGTGTCACATACTCAGTGCTGTGACTTTTTGTCACATTGCCTATAAGCAACTTTTTCCAAGGAGTGAATGTTATCTTTTGTCCCACATACCCTGCCTGGTCTTTGCCTTGACTCCCTAGAGGTGGGCACTAGTATGGATTATACTTGTATCTTTCTTTCCTATTAGGATTTTGTTTGCTTTGCTTGTTATTTTTCCTTTGTTCATTTTACCTTACACACAGACACACATATTATTAATACATATAAACAGCTTTGAAATGTACTTTAAATATACATAATTAATTCATATTTGAAATATTGTTTCAAAACTTGCTTTCACTCTTTAACATTATGTTGTCTACATTTCTCCAAATAAGTAGATGATAGATAGACACAGATATATGTACATGCGCATTTACACATACATACAGAGACAATACAGAGAAAGGGAGAGAAGAGGAGAAGGACAGACAGAGAAAGATATAAAAGCAGAAAGAGAGGGGAAAGGAAGAAAGAAAGGGGAAAGGAAGAAAGAGAGGAAGGGAAGAAGAAGGAAGGATGGAAGGAAGGAAATAAATCCATTACTTTCAAATGCTGTACAATATTTTTTGGGGGGAATATGTCCAATTCACCAGTTATCTTAGTGAGTTATTATTCCAGTGGTTGACCTTTAGTCTAGCTCCAGATAGTTATTTTTATGGTTGCATGCAAAGTTTACATGCTATATGTGATATAAGATTATTTTTTCCTATACCATTTACTGAATAGTTTATCCTTTACTCATCTATCTGTCTTTTTGTAAATCTAAAAACATTTTTTGCCATTGTCTCATCAAATATTTCTCTCTCTCATTCGCTTAACTTTTTTGAACTATTACAAGTATGTTGGAACTTTCTAGATCATCCTCCCTAACTCCCAACATCTTTTATATCTCATCTATGTCTTTATGTTTTGGGTTACAAAAATAAAGACTTGTTGATGATTTTCTCAGGTTTATAATCTAGTTCACTAACTTTCTCTTTGGTTATGACACTTTTCCATTTAACACGTACTGAGTCATTATTTGTTTTCATCCCAATGGCTCGATTTCTTATTGCTTGAATTTTTTAAATTTGCCTGCTTTTTTCTCTCATCTTATTCTTGTAGCAATAGACTCTTTTTATTGCAATAAAAATCAGACATTTTTAAAAAATTTCTCTTTCATGTTCTTTTATATCTCATCTTTGCTTATAAATTCTCCTGTTTGTTGAATCTGTTATTTTTGCCCATGACCGTGGGCTTTCTCTTGTGTTCATGATTTTGCTTGTGAACTTGTCTTTGAAGGGAGATCATCTTGCTTGAGGATTCATCACTATGAATCAGTATCAAATTTTGAATCCTTGGGGGCAATCACGTGTTTTAACCCAAGTGACTCATTTTCTACTCTTGACTTAGGGCAGGTAGCCTGCCTGGATAGGTGTTCATAGGTCAATGGTCACTGCTAAAATGTAGGTAGTAAGCCTAGTTCTAGCTCCTTCCCTCACACGGAGCATGAAGCCCTGACCCCCACCCCAGAACACGTATCCATCTTTAAGTGTGCACCCTTTGGCTTCAGTGGTGTAAGGGTGTAATTTCCTCTGAGTTGAGTTTCTTCTTCACTGTTGGCACCTTGAACATTCTCTTTCTTGTTTTCACATCTGCTACGCATTTAAAACGGGGCATGTGATCTCCTAAATGAAATCTCAGCCTGTTCCTTCACCAGAAGTTTACTTCCTCATGGTTTGTAACCATGCCAACCATATCCCACTTCCTGTGTCACTCTGTGACTCTCTTTTACCTTCTGCCTATGAGTTGGTACCCCGATGTCCTCATTTCACTGCTTGTACTCCTACAATTGCATAATGTCTCAATATTTTAAAAAGCAAGATTTGTTCTCCATTACTGTTTCAGATCCCTTAGGCTATTCTTGAAACTTGACCTTTCTATGAGAACTGCGGTGGAATCTCTCTGTGGTAGACTTACCATGACTATGGGGCAAGCACTGATGGCACTATGACTAATCCCACTCGTACACTGTCTCATTACTAAATAACGACCACTATGTGCCATTTAAATGGGCACTTTCTAGAGCAAATGGCCCAACTTCTGTTCTCTTACTTGGGAGAAACTTGGCCTAAGCAGCGACGAGGATGACAAGCCGGTAGCTCCAAATCCCTCCTCTAGAAAGTTCAAGGCTGGGAAGCACCAAGCCTGGAAGCATTCATACTGTAGAGGAATTATTCCCATATCCACTTATTATGGAGTGACAAAGGCTAGTCTGTTTTCCATGAATATTTATAAGCATACAAGTAAGAGCAGTAACTGAGATTTTTGAACCCAATATCAACTCCCTTACGGGCCTGATCATGGGGTAAGAGAACGCTAGGTCAAGAGGTCCGGGAAATGAATTCCCTCCACTGCATCACAGCCCTTCTTCCCTGTACACATTCAAAGCAGGCACTGCAGCACCTTCCAGGGAATGCCTGTGAAGAAGGTGCAGTGAGCATGGGGAAGCCAGGTGGAGGTTTTGTTCAGTTCCCAGAGTCTGGTTAACGTCTCACTTCACAGCAGAGGGAGGGGGGCCTTGGGGGGGGAAGTGTCAGGAAGGAAAATGAATCACCGCACGGGATTGTTCATCAATCTTACCCATGGCCTTTTAGCACCAATAGAGGCAGGTGACTGTGGTAACTCTAACCATGTTACAAGGACAGTGTATTATCACGAAATTACTAATTTGTTGAGGCGACAGTACAATTTACACATCTCGAGTCCCATCTCTAATTGTCTGACACTTATTTGGTGCTGAAAAGCAGCACACAGCAGGAGAAGGGCCGCCAGGCGAGCCAGTCAGTGGAAGGCTTTCAGAAGCCACAATGGGCGTCCCTCCGGCTTGCAGGACTTCACAAGGGAAGGTTTCAAAAGGGAAAAAAGCCTCCTTTCGGATGGAAAAAGAGACTTTGGAAACAGAAAGCGTTGCTTGATAGAGATAATATTAAAATGGGGACAATTTCTGCTTTTTCTTACTTACAAGGCTGCTGTGAGGGAATTGGAGATGGCAGGAAAATGCTTTGTAAACCCAGTGTTGACAAATCTGGGAGAGAGAGACATAGACCGGAGACTGTGTCCTTCATCAGGCTGGAAGGTCAGGTCAGCGGATGCTCGGGTGTGTTGAACAATCCACTAACTCCTTTCTTCTATGAGCAATCCCTTAGGAGGCTGCTTCTTGTCTTTCTTTAAAAAACACCTCTAGATAGTGATCAGTCCCAAGCTTTCCCCTTTTATCCCCTCTAAGTATTTTGCAAAGAATGACAACAGTAGTGCCACCACCTTCTATTGCCACAGAGACAATGGGGAGCCAGCCCCACACTGGATGGATCCAAATCAGAAAGAGCCTAATGTGACAACAAAAAGAGACCACTTTCTCAGTACCCAAAAGACCACAAAAGTAAGCAGAAACAATAAACTTGGAATGTCCAGTCTTAGAGGTTAAATGCAGACTGCAGCCACTTAAGACTGGAAAAGCATATTGTGAAGCTGAAACATGTTTGAAAAGCTCTGAAGGTGAATTGGTGGAATGCTCTGTGAATTTGAAAGGTAGCTCTGCTATCAAGAAAATTCAAAATGTCTTCTAAGACTACAAACACACAAGGACATGTGCACATGTGTGCACAAAGAACTAATACTGCAAAGTAATAACGTATTTGGTCAGCTGTCAAAGGTATGGCGCACACCTGTAAACATGCCCTGAAATTTCAGAGAATGAAGAAGTTCCTTCCCGCTGGTGAGCAAGCGGCACTCCATGGAGGAGACCCTCAATAGATAAACCTTGAACCACGAGTAAATAATAATAATAATTATTATTATATTTATTATTATAAATTATAAATAAATTATAGTTATAATTCACTTGTCATTATAAATATAATTCTATATTTTATAAATTTATTTATAATTGTAAATAAATTAATTAAAATTATAAATAAATAAATATGTTATTATTATTATTAGAGAGAGAGACAGATCATCATATCAGTTGGGAATATCATTAATGAAGGCTTCCAAATGAGCAATCCATTTAAAGAAGATGGTGGAATCACTTAAGTGGGAACAGAGGATATGTGGAGGGGACAAGAGCAGGTAAATCTTGAAAAATGTCATGTAATGAGATTGCAGAGGTCCTTCATTACCAGCATAAAAGGATCATTCAGACTAAACAGAAGAGATTCAGTCGTCACACACAGCCACAAGCAGTTGCAGAACTGACCTCAATAAATGAAGGAAAAGAAGATTGGTCTCAGGGAATATCAGAAATGTTGGTGTCTGATGAAAGACTCTGGAAGAGTCAGCGATGGATTGTTCTCAACAAGACTTTTATTCGTTTTGAATGCAATGATCAAGAAGTTAATTGAAAAGAGTTCACCTCCACCCTCTAGCAGTTAGGTATGAAAATATTTGGGTCTAAAAGGCCAGCATGCTATGCAATCCTGGGTCATACATGGGTCATAGGGGAGCCCAGGCTTACCCCGCGTTTCACTGTTTGTGCCACTTGCACAGGGACCGTGAGCGAGGGCCACCTAACCAACCCTGTGGCAAGTGACGAATCAGAGGCCACTCGGTCTGCGCTGGTCAAACTCTAATCACTCACTAACTTAGTTCACATCTAAGAATATAAGACCTCTGAAGAATTAAACGAAAGAGAAAACAACTATGATTTGAACAATGGAAAATTGCACTTCAATGTTAATGTATTAGAATTATTTATCCAGAGGTGGTCCAATAATACTTATCAAGAATGTTCATAAATTTATGCTCAGAGATTATGAGCAACTGATAAGCCTCCTCTGAGAACAGCTAAGTGGGAAAAAAAGATATTAAAAGTTAGGAACCAAATTTTAAACTTTATATTCACTTCATCCATAGATTTATGGGCTCAATAAATACTTATTGAGTGCCTATAACACAGGAAGTACCATTTTGGGTTTTGGACACACAGAAATGAAAAAGAGTCTCTGCCTCGATGAAGTTTTTATTCAGAAGGAGGCACAGATAGTAAGAAACAAACCACAAAGGCATTTAGTGTTATGACAAGGAACGGTAAATTCCTTGAAGAAAAATTAAGCAGAGTGGAGGATGAAGAGTTTTAGAGGAGTTTTGTAAATAAAGGTAGTCAAGGAAAGGCTGTATAACATTTAGAAAGAAACAAGATCCAAGAGAGAAAGTGGCCCTGAAAATGTCAGGGGGAAGATTGTTAAAGGCAGAAGGATTAACAAATACAAAGGTCTTGATACAGAATCATGTTTGCTGCAGTGAAGGAAGGGAAAAAAGCCAGTGAATTTGGAGCAGAGTGAACGAGGCAGAGGAAATGGTTAATAAGTCTGGAGAGTAGCCAGGGGCTAAATACAGGGCACTGGTTAATGTTAAGGACCGCAAATTTGAAGTGAAATATAATGGGAAGACTTAGGAAGGTTTTCTGTAGCAGGTGGACCTCATCTAACTTTTTTCAGAGGGTTATTCTATTTTGTGAAAAATAGGCTGAAAAGTATGAATGTAGGGAAACAGGTTAAGATATTAGTGCTATAGTCTAGGTAAGAGCTTATAGAAACTTCAACTATGCTGGTAACTATGGATATGGTGAAAGGTGACCATTTGGGAATAGATTTTGAAGACCAACAGGATGGACTGAATGCTAGGAGAGTGAGAAAAAGCAATCAAGGAAAATAATCTAGTTTTGGGCTTGAAAAGTTGGGTAAACGGTGGCACCATGTCCTTACGAGTACCCTGGAGGAGGAGCACTCTGAGGGGTGGGCATGGAATTGGGAAGTTTGTTATGGAAATGCGATGTTTAAGATGCCTGTAAACATTTAAGCAGTTGTACTGAGTAGGTATGGGATTATACGTTTGGCATTTCTAAAAGGTCTGGGTTGGGAAGAACATTTTAAGAGCCTTCAGCGTTTAGATGGTTACTTAAACCAGTGGGAGTGACTGACAACTTGTCTGAAGTGAGTACGGATTGCAGGACTCAGCCTGAGGCATTGCGATGGCCCAGCTACAAAATGAAGAGGAACCAGCACTGTTACGTAGCATGATCATGGTATACAAATATATGAGTAATTATCTATCTCATTGACAATGGACAGTTTTCCATTGCTTCGAGTACTTGTCTCTTCAGATAAATACATGCTGCAATGTGTTTATTTTGTACACAGTTTCTGATACACATGTACTACTTTCTCTTCTGTATACATCCAGAAATAAAATCCATTGATTGTGAGATTCATCCATCTTCGGTACTGCATTTTGAGCCCGTTGTGCTCATTTATACCCCCTCCAGCAGTATACAATGGTTCTTATCACTTCAAAACCTTGTCAGCACTTAGAATTCTCAAGCTTGAATTTTTATTCATTTTGTGGGTGTGAAGTGGTAATTCAAGGGAATGTAACTTGCATTTCCCGGGTTATTCATTATGTTAAGAAGCTTTTCTTATCTTCATATCCCATCCATGTTTTCTATTTTTTGATGCTTGCTTTTATTTCCCCTCTTTTTACTCTTGGGCTGTTTGCCTTGTAAGGATTTCTTCCATGGCAGTATCTATCTCATTATAAACTCTTCTGTCCCTTACAACTTCTAAGCACAGTGAGGTATCAGGTTTGACATAATCTCATGCTGGAGAGAATAACACTGGACAATTTTGCTTTGCTGTTTCGTATTATTAATTGGAAGAGTTCTAACTCTGAGAGAGAGAGAAGCAAGCCGTAAGCACTCACCCACACTTATCGACTTCCCAGGCCCTAAGTGCCTCCTGTAGTAACTGAGCAGATGGACTACAAGATTGCAACTTTCTCTTGTCTTGGACTTCATCACTCCAAACCATGTCATCCCTGGTGCAGAACTGACAGCCACTCATGTCCAGCTTTGGTTCTATATCCCAATCCATTAGTATTGGCTTGAGGTCAGCTCTTTGAATACAAGATCAATTCTAATATAGTTACATTGACTCCTCTGTCTATCAGGGAGTAGATAGAAAGTTGAGGGCAATCAATAAATTCCAAACAACAAATCAGAAAATACATAGTGTATATGAACCGGTTAGCATGCATGGATTGCTCTGAGCATGGATTGCTCATCATTGATTCAAATATAGGTAGTCCAGAAATAATGTGTGAGCATCCACGTCGGAAAGCCAAAATGGAAATCAACTCCTCATGCTATGTCTTCAGCTGAATAGAAAATAGAACATGATAAAATTCTTGGCCTTGTACTCAAAAATCTTATGTTTTCTGTGTCTGTGCTACCATTGCATACTTAGCCATGTCTTCTCTGTATGTGTTTCAGTCTGACTGCTCTAATTTGCTTGTCCTGCAATATGTGCTTATTTGTACAAAGTTTTCAGACACCACAAGTAGCACTCTTCCACATCTCAACTTCATCGTCACCATACACTTTCTTCCCATCTTCTTATGCCTATGAAACCCACCCTCTAACTGAGGACCTACCCAAATCTGTCTCTTGGATTAAGCCTTGAACTCCATTGCTTCGAGGAGTGCTCAAACCCTCCAGCACTCACTTGCAGTAGCACTAACTTAGAGCCTTGTCTTCCCATCACCATTAGTTTCTATCTGCTAAAATAGCGATGCCTGTAGGTCTGGGACTATCTTTGGGGTATTGATATATGCCCCACCCAGGTAGCACGTCACCTGCCTGTGAGTAGATGCTTAATTACAACTGATTCAACAGTACGTACACGTGTCTGCACTCCTACCTCTTGTTAATGTCACGGTAACTACAACTGACCAATCCCCTCGAGGGTCCTCTCCTCTTCCTAACCTGAGGCGCTATGTCAGGCAACTTTTTACATTTGTATCCAGTTCTTCCACCCATCCTGACTCAGTTCTATCTGTAAGGTGAGTACTTGCTATTAAACAAAGAAAAAGCAAGCTAAAATATTTAATTTAGTAATGCTGGCTGATATATGTGGGCTAGCGGACACCCTATTCCTTTCTAAGTTTTATTGGCGTATCCCGGTACCTCAGAGATTTGAGATTCTTATTCCTCAATTCATCACAGAGATTTAAAAGTATTCTAAAGATGAGACAGTCATGTTCTCACGGAGTCTGTAACTGTGTTTAAGCCTAACAGCTTACGAAGATAATAATTATTAGTAAACTTTTTTATTCAAAACTCTTACATAAATGGTACTATTCACTAAGCACAATTCTCAGTGCTTCATTGGCATTAAATCATTTACTTTGTATTAAAATTCTTTGAGGTAGGTACTATTATCCTGCTGAACATTTTCCCTAAGCTGCTGTACATCCAGTCTCCATCATTCTTTTTTTAAATAGATTTTTTAAAAGATTTTATTTATTTATTTTTAGAGAGGGAAGGGAGGGAGAAAGAGAAAGAGAGAGAGAAACATCAATGTGCAGTTGCTGGGGGGCATGGCCTGCAATCCAGGTATGTGCCCTGACTGGGAATCAAACCTGCAACGCTTTAGTTCGCAGCCTGCGTTCAATCCACTGAGCTACACCAGCCAGGGCTCAGTCTCTGCCATTCTTTAGCCCTGTCTAGGACCCAGGAGCCTGATCCAACCAACCAGGATCCTTGCCCTCGGGCTCCTCATTGAATCCAGCCAGTGGAAGATGCCAGCAATAAATGTGAGACTGAGAGGCCTGAAAGGTCGAGGCTTTTACACCCTCAGTTTCCCTCCTACCAGACTGTATTTTGATAGTGGATGCCTTTCTCTGCCAGAGTCCACAGCTTCACAGCCAGCCACTCCTACAGCAATAACTCTCCTAAGGTTCTTTAACCAGTCTCTCCCCTTGCCCTTTAGGCCTGTGAAAGGCAAGATTTCCATTGTCAGAGTACTTTCCTATTCTTTATTAGTTTCCCTTAAGTCTGTGTAATGCCGTTGTAAATGTTCCTTTTGTTAAACTCTCTTAATTGTCTCTTTTGAGTACAGCAGGATCTGGAATAATGGCCTTTTGTTCAACACTGTTTCTTTATAATGTTGATGAGAAAAAATATCGCTTCCCAGCTGGAGCCACTGTTCTGTGTGGGCTCGGCATGTCCCCCCATGTCTGGGTGGTTATTTTCCCCGGTTACTCTGTTTCCTCCCACATCGCGAAGACGAGCACTGAAGGTGAACTGGCATGTTTAACTGCCCCAGTCTGAGTGTTAGTGGGTGTGTTAGAGTGTGCCCTGACACGGAAGGGCGTCCTGTCCAGGGTGGGGGTCCCACGTTGTGCCCTGAGGTACCAGGACAGGCTCTGGCCACTCATGCCCATGGACTGGCCTAAGCAGGTTGAAAAATGATTCTCACTTGCATTTATTAGTTTACTTATATGTATGAATAGTCACATTTATTTCAATGTTCAATATCAGCTGTGTTTTGGGTGTCTGTGTAGAAGTGTGGTGATGTTTTCGTGACCAGACACATGCTCTAGGAACTTAACTCTTATTTACATCAATTAGCCTATGGTAACGTTGGTTTTGTTAGGCATTATTTCACTTAAAGTCACAGTTTTCAAGAATGCATTAGCCCTGGCTTGTGTAGCTCAGTAGATTGAGCGCGGGCTGGGAACCAAAGTGTCCCAGGTTCGATTCCCAGCCAGGGTACATGCCTGGGTTGCAGGCCATAACCCCGAGCAACTGCACATTGATGTTTCTCTCTCTCTCTATCTCCCTCCCTTCCCTCTCTAAAAATAAATAAATAAAATCTTAAAAAAAACCCAAAAAGAATCTACACAATGGTGATATTGTGGGAAATTAAAAATAAAAAAAAGAATCTATTGATGACGTTTTGTGAAGGGTTACTATACAGCATCTTGCTGCCTGGGCCCCAGCCTTTACAGGTGAGGAACCGGAGCAATGATACGACGCCAACATGGAAGATCACACATCCAGTGAGCGGCACGGTTGGGATTCAAAGGTTGGCTCCCTGGTCCCACAATCTGTGTTCTGACCACTACACGGTGTGGTGTCTGCGTCTCCAAATGTAGCCAGACAACTCTTTTGTAACTCTCTTGCGGGCCTCGAATGTCTTCTTGTCAGCTGACACCAAGAGCAAAAGGCTTTCTTTCTTGTCCAGGAGAGAAAGCTCATCAGGGCACTTTCAGAAAGGAGGTGGGCAGAATGAAGCACGGGAAAAAATAGTATTACCTTTGCCCATAGTTTTCATATCATCTTCTAGGTTTACCTGTTGTCTATTTTGTATTTAAATGGTAGAAATGGACAAGATGGATTTAAAAAAACGTAGACGTTGCATAAACTTAAAACCAAGGGAAGAGCGTGTGACAAAGAGCTGTAGCGTGGAATTAACATCCCAACCCCAAACTTCAAAAACTCAGGCCACGAGTTTCCCAAACTAAAACCAGTAGGGAAGCTGAATGTTAATGCAAAAAGGGACTTTGGAAAGGAAACTTCCATACAACTATTCAAGGTGGCCGACGAGATAATCCACTCAAATTCTACAGCCAACCAGCCCATGGTTCTTCCTATAATTTACCATGAAGGCAATATTGTTTTAATGTCACTGGATTAAATGCCTACTACACGTGAAGTAGTTTACCTGCACGTTATTGTTAAGTTTCTCCCCACTCTGGAAAAGTATATTCTATTAGTTCTATTTATTACGTGGAGAATAGAGGATCAGAAGCCATTCTGATCCTTGACTCCATTCTTTTCTCAGAATCGAAACATGAGTGGAAAACGAGATTCAAACTCAAGTATATTCTTAATATTGTATATGTGGTTTTTTAAAAATTATTATTGTACCCAAAGGTGTAGAATTACACAATTCACAACTCAATGTTTTGGGAAAGGTGAAAACCACCTTGCATTCCACTTACGATTTTCCCAGCTCTGTATTTTGACTGAATTTTGAGATCATGCACATTCAATAAAATACATTTTCTTTTTTATAGTTCTCTGAATGCAGCTACAAACAAAGTAAGAATAGAGTATAATTCCATGTATACAGTGGGGATTTTTACACCCAATAGCTGAAATAATTGTAACTTGTTAGCTCTGTCGAACTCTGCCAGTTGCAGAATATGCCTGGGTTTATGCAAGGAGCGGGTCCCTGAAATCTTCTACAATCCAGGCATCTGGGGAATCATGTTTTCTTCCTGACAAATTTTAAGATTATTTAACAAAGGGAAACCTCAATTTTAGATGCAACTCCTTTCCTATGATTCTTTTCTCCTTTCTTCCCCCATCCTTGGCAATGTGCTCAACAGCAAATCAAGTACTTTATTTAAAATCACTTTTTAAAAATGCATCGTTAGGGGTTAGGTAGATGTAACTCACAAGTGTCTATAATAATTATTCAGTTTTGCATCGCTTCTCAGCCTTTTGGCTAAGATCAAGTGTAATAATTATTCAGTTCTGCGCGAGCGACGTAGGTATAACCACAGGATCTGGTCCGTGGGTTTTCTTTGCTGCGTTCCATTTTCTGCCCAGAGGTAGAGAGACTGTGGGCTTATGTTGTTGTAGGAAGTGCTGCTAACCGTGTTTACAAAAATGGTTGAGAAAACCCATGTCTGTCTGACAGCTTTTTACCACATCAATTATAAATGCATTTTCCCTTGGGTGGTATTACCTCTCGCCCAAGGAATTTTCCACTGTCCTGGAGCATTTGCTGAGGAGAATTGATTAGGGAGGCGGCTTCCCAGTTAGATGGAGAGAAACTGCAAATGCTTCTGTTTGTTGATGCCGCTGCCCTCCTAGCACAGGCACTGCGAGACTGCGAACAATTACAGCCGAAAATTCAAGCGGAAGCTGCTGTGATGGGGTTGGCAATGCGCCCCTGTGGAGCAGAGCAGACCCAGGTTCCTGTGACTTGAATATTTCTACCTGGGCAACGTGATCTTTGCTGGTGAAGGAATTACAACCGTGCGCCATCAGCAGAGTTAGGAGGGAGACACAGGTTTTGCTTGGGGCGGCCTGGGGGCATCTGGATTGGCCATACCGAAGAGTTTTTCTCTGATCATGTTTGTATAGACTCACTTTTCTTTTTTTTTTGAACTATAATTTTGGGGTATGAAGTATAAATGAGTTATTAGAAAAATGAGTTTCTATTAAAAGATTTTAAACAGTTCTGGCTGTATTTTCTAAGACTTTTATTTATAAATATGACATAGACTTTTTAAATCAATAAATGTATTATATATGTTTATTTTCTATAATATAAGATTTGACATTTTTGATTCTAATATTAGACCATCCTTTTCAGTGTTACGTATTTTTAATGTTTTACAAGATTTTATTTACTCCTATTTTTAGACAGAGGGGAAGGGTGGGAGAGAGGGAGAGAAACATCAATGTGTGGTTGCCTCTCACACACCCCCTACTGGGGACCTGGCCTGCAACTCAGGCATGTGCCCTGACTGGGAATGGAACCGGTGACCCTTTGTTCACAGGCCTTCACTCAATCCATTGAGCCACACTGGCCAGGGTAGTGTTATTTTATACTGAAGTTCAATGACAAAATTTTAAGAACTTTTTTTCTAACATCTGGTTCAGGATCAATATATAAGAAGTATTGAAATAATTAACTGATGAAAAGAAAAATAGAGCTTAAGGAGACACATTTATTTGGGAAAGCAAATAACCACATGAAGCAAAAGTCTTAAAATGGTCAACCTTTTGACTTTTTGAAATTCGACTACAGATTTCTCATTAGGAAATATACTAAAACTGCACTGTTCAACACAGTAGCCATAAGCCACACGGAGCACTAGAAAATTGGCTAGTCTTGTTGAGATGTAATATATGTGTAAAATACACAGGGGAATTTTAAGACAATATAAAAACGATTGTGGGATATCTCTTTAAATAACTTTATTTTATATAAAAATAAAATACTTTTTACCCTGGCTGGCGTAGCTCAGTGGATTGAGCTCAGACTGGGAACCAAAGTGTCCCAGGTTTGATTCCCAGCCAGGGTACATTCCTGGGTTGCAGGCCATAACCCCCAGCAACCGCACATTGATGCTTCTCTCTCTCTCTATCTCCCTCCCTTCCCTCTCTAAAAATAAATAAATAAAATATTAAAAAAATACTTTTTAATATGTCAAATGAAATGAAACATATTATTATAATTAACTCCATCTGTTTGTCTTTACCTTTTTAATGCTGTTATTAGGAAATGTAAAGTTATGCATATGGCTCATATTGGTGCCTTATATTTTATTTCTATCAGACAGATGTTCTAAAAAATAAGGAAGAACTGCATGCATATATGGACGTCTGTTATCACATGGCTTATGATACAGGAACTTTCGTATACAACTGAAATAGTTCTCAAGGAGAGAATGGCTGTGAACACTGTAATATATATGTGATTCAGTGGTAAGCAGGTGATAGAAATGGCAATGAAGGAAACTGCAGCACCGGATAGAATACATTATTGGAAATAAGTGAAAAAGTAGAAAAACCCACTCTATGTACAGTAGGTGCAGAACTTTGTAAAATATATATTTGAACAGAAAAGAAGGAAGACAACGGGAAAAATAATAATTTTGTTAAAGGAAGTAAGATTTTGAAAGAACTGTTTTTCTTCTTCAAAACCTCACTGTTGGTATTATACTATTTCTGCACAATCAAGAGAACCAGAATAAAGAGATAAAACGGACAGAGAAGGATGTCGCGGCCCCCTCTGAGCCTTCTAGTTGATGTCCTGTTAAGAGTGTTCAAGTATCTTGCAAACCTGGGTAGCCAATTGTCGCTGCCCTTTGCTGCCACGGATCAGTCCGTGTTCTGGTGTGGGAATGTCGTTAACCTCTAGTTCACCTTGGAGCCTTACTATGGGATTGCTAAAACCTGTACAACTACACTAGAATGGTTTGAATTTTACACAAAATCACACACATATACACTTATACTCACAAAGAAACCAATTCAGTCCAACCACTAAAGAAAAAAACACAAGGTCTCATGCCATTTTTCCTGCCCAAACTTTCTATTTTTATTATTACCCCCACCTTTAGGCCCCCATTATCCCATTGTCTCATGTTTTTATGATTTGACAGTCACCTTCTGAGTTCTCTGCCTCCATTCTCCCCACCCCTCCAGTTTTAGACATTACACATGGTAGTTTTTCTTCACAGTGTCTTGGCCCTATTGATTAGGGAAAAAAATGAAACCCTAAATAATCAAACATTTTCATACCGATAGATTAAAAGTCAGTTGTTATTACATATTGGGTTGGCCAAAAAGTCCCTTTGGTTTTTTTCTGTATGACAGCTCTAGTAGTACTTAGCTGTCTTTAACTTAATTTGAAATGTTTTTGTTAGATTGTATTGTGACAACTGTCATATCAGCAGGCATTAAAAAGAAAACTTACCAAAAACTTTTTAGTTTGATGTAGTCCCATTTATTTATTTTTTTCTTTTGTTTCTCTTACCTGGGGAAATATATCCAATACAATATTACTATAAGCAACATTCGAGATATTGCTGTTTTGCTCTATAATTTTTTATGGTTTCCAGACTACCATTAAAGTCTTCGATTCATTTTGAATTTTTTCTGTGTGTGGTGTAATAAGGTGGTATAGTTTCATTTTTCTGCATGTATCTGTCCAGTTTCACCACCACTTATTGGATAAACTATCTTTAGCCCATTGCATGCGCTTGCTTCCTCTGTTGAATATTAATTTACTGTAAATGTGTGGGCTCTCTATTCTGTTTCATTGATCTAGGTGTCTGTTTTTATGCCAGTACCATGCTGTTTTGATTACTGTAGCCTTATTGTATAATTTGATATTAGGTAGACTCCTCCAACTTTGTTCTTCTTTCTCAGAATTGATGTTATGTGGGGCCTTTTGTGGTTCCATATAAATTTTTAAAATATTTGTTCTAGTCATGTGAAATTCATCATTGGAATCTTGATAGGAATTGTGTTGAATCTATAAATTGCTTTGGGTAGTACGGGCATTTCTATGGGAATCTAATGAGTGAACAAAACTAACAAGGAAAATGAGGACAGACTCATAAATGGAGAGCTGAATAACAGCTGCGTTGGGGAGGTTAGAGGGTGGAGGGATGGAGCTAAAAGGAAAAAGGACTCATGGGCATGGTCAAGAGTGTGGTGATTGCTGGGGGTGGGGGAATAAGGGGACTAAATGGTAATGAAAAAATACAATGAAGATTAAATTTAAAAAATTAAAAAACTTATTCAAATTGGTGAATTTTTGTGCTGCCATTTTAATATTGAAAATGGAAGGAAATAGGCAACATTCCTGGCACATCACGCTTTATTATCTCAAGAAAGATAACACAACTAAAACACACACACACAAAGATTTGTTCAGTGTGTGGAGAAGGTGCTGTGGCTGACTAAACGTGTCAAAAGTAGTCTGTGAATTTTTTGTACCATTGACACTTTGGCCAAATAATTCTTTGCTGTGGGGCTGTTTTACTTAGTGGAAAATGTCACGAACACCCTTGGCCTCTACCCACTAGAAGCCAATAGGAGGAGACAGCAGAGAATGGTGAAAATGAAAACTGCGTCTTTGATTTTACAGAAAAAAACTACATGAACTTTTTGGCCAACCCAATAGGTCTTTATTCAATATCAGCCCTCACGTTCTCTCACACCATGACTATGCACAGATTTAATCCCAGTTTACCAGTCTAATTACACTAGTCTAAATAATGTCTGGTTTCTGTCAACCAATACAGTATTCATGCCTGAAGACCTAGCCCCATTATCAGCTTTTGCTAAAGTATGCCAGGTACTACATGCCAATTATATTGGGTTGGCCAAATTTTTCATGTGTTTTTTTCCCATAAAATAAAACATATTTTTCATTTTCACCAATAGCTTTATTGAGTTGGGTAGTTTTTGAGTATGTTGGCTATCTCCAGCATGGTATAACGTTGATTGATCTCAACTAATGTCTCGATTTGATCGCTATCAACTTCAATTGATCTACCTGACCGTGGAGCACCATCAAGTGAGAAATCTCCAACACAAAACTTTGCAAACCACTTTTTTTTGACATGTTCGATCAGTCACAGCACATCCTCCATACACTCACTGCACAAATATTTGTGTGTGTGTTTCAGTTGCATTTTCCCGTCTTGAAATAATAAAGTATAATATGCCCAAAACACTGCATATCTTCTTCCATCTTCAATATTAAAACGGCTACACAAAAATTCACCAATTTTGATGTGTTTCTTTTTTTAAATGCACACTGGTATGATAGCTGCCACAGTACAATCTAACAAAATTGTTTGCAATGAACTTAAAGACAACTAAGCACCACCAGAGCCATCTTCCAAGAAAAAACAAATGCATTTTTTGGCCAACCCAACACAAACATGAGGTACCTAACTTTAATATTCTGTGCTTTATCTGTTATCACCGAAATCTACTCAAGTTCCCATTACAGACACAGGAACTCAAAACTTCACGTTACTTCTCCTTTATTCTTTTATCAAAGCACAGTTTGTTGTTGGTTCTACATTCTAACTGGTTCTTCACCTCTCTTCCTTTTCTCCAGTGTAGGCCCAGCTTGGACCTTGTTTCACCAGCCAAACCACTCTCCACAAAACCACTAAGGCATTATTTCAAGAACACAAACCTGGTTATTCACTCCCCTTTTCAAAGGCTGTTACTTACTCTAAACCACCATCAGGGCAACATTATAGTAGTGTTTTATAAAGCTCTCCCTCTATTGTTCATTTTACCTCTCTAGCAACATCTCTCAGCATTTATTATTTAATGCTGCGGAAACACCAATCTGTTTGTTTGTTTCAACATACTGCACTTGCTTTTTAGGTTTTCCGTCTTGTCTCCTGATTTTCTCTTTCTCTTTGACCAGTGCCTCCCTCACTACATGTCAGCCAATTGCATTATTTCTTCTTCTCCTTTGAAATTAAAATAAGTGTGGTTTTCTCTAGGAAATGATTGGAAAATCAGTCCCCATTGATATTGACAGTTGGTTTCACTGCATTTCCTCTATTCTCTCCACTCGCACATATTTTAGACATACAGCTATCTATTCATTTTTGCAATGTTTCAAAAACACTTGTTTGTCCCTCTCAGCAGATACTAGTAAATGCCTAGAGAGCAAAGAATATATTTTATCCACGTTTGGACAAAATCTATTCTAATATGGTAGGCTCTCAATACCAGTTTGTGGAATGAACTAGCAAAAAATCCAGATTAGGTTATTGCACATAAAATAGTCCTAATAGCAAGAATTTAACCCAGTTTTAATTGTGTCACTGCCGGTGATCAAACTGATATTTATAGAATCTAAGGATTCTTTTCTGTTCTCACCAAAATATTAGGAGCACAAAGGTGAATGAACAATTCTACCCAGAGAGAAAGAGAGGGAAGGAGTGTGCAGGCCGATGCTGCCTTGAACTTGTTGGGCTCTTTTCAAGTTTGTAAAATCAGTCAGTTACAGCTTACAAAGGTGAATTCACGTCCAGGTAAATGTTAGTATTAGAAATTTGAGTTTTGCAATGAAAACATTTTCTATTGGGTTGTTCCTTTTAAATACCACGAACAGAAGTGTTCACAGGGAAGTCAAAGGAATGCATTTGCCTTCCCTTCTCCTTATGTGTGCTATTCCAGGATTATGATGTCACACTTCTTGTGTTTGGAGAGTGTGGATTTCCTAAGGGGCCTTGGAGTATTTTTTTTAAATACCAAGAAAATAAATTGTCATGTTATACAATTAATCGGATAAACATTTATGTTACGTTTACAAAACCCATGTGAAAGTATTTTTCAAATGCTGGCCACATTCACATATATTGTACCTCTTATACAACTTCTTGTAATAAAAACTGGAAATAAATGTTGCTGTAAAACAACTAAGTGATGCACTAAGACCCAGTCCTAAGTGATGAAGAGGTATTTGAAAAGAAAACAAAATAGTCTTAAATAAAAATATGTATAAACAATAATTTAAAAAGCTACATGAAAGAGCAAGTTTTGATAGCTTGGTAATTTCCTCTGTAATTTTCTGCTGAGGAAGAGGACCATTCTTGAGTTTTACCAAATTAAAAAAATAAAGGGAAATAATTACTGTAAAATGTTGCTAGGTGATACCCGTGCATTTTAATTTTTTCAAACTATAAGAGAAAGTTTATTTAGAAAGCCACAGGGGTCATAGAAATGAGCCAGCTGGGCTGCATGGGTCCAGGAAAGAAGTTACAGAGGCAAAAGAAGGGCACTTGGAGCTCAGGTGAGAGAAAGGCAAAGGTACCAGGTAGCTGGGGAGAAGAAGAAGGGGGAAAGCATGCCAACCATTCATTTTTAAAAGCATTCATACAACTTAACACCAAAAAATTCCAATTAAAAAATGTGCAGAAGGCCTAAGTAAACATATCTCCACTGAGGATATACAGATAGATGGCCAAAAGACATATGAAAAAATACTCAGCATCACTAATAGCTGGAGAAATGCACATTGGAATCACTCCGCACCTGTCAGAATGGCGATCATCATATCAACAAGCATCAAGTGTTGGTGAAGATGTGGAGAAAAGCAAATCTTCATGCAGTGCTGGTAGAATAGAAAATTGGTGCAGCCACTGTGGAAAATTGTGTGAAGGTTCCTCAAAAAATAAAAAAGGAATAGAACTACCTTATGATATAGAAATTCCACTTCTGGGTACTTATCTTAAGAAATCCAAACACCAATTTAAAAAAAATGCACATGCCTATGTTCATTGCAGCATTATTTACAATTGATAAGATAGGGAAGCAACTCAAGTGTCCATCAGTAGATGAGTGGATAAAGGAGATGTCGTACATACACACAATGGGATGTCTCTCAGCCATTAAAAAAAAAATAAGAAACCTACCATTTGCAACAACATGGGTGGATCTAGAGGGTATTAGGCCAAGTGAAATAAGTCAGACACAGAAAGATAAACGCCATATGAGTTCACTTATATATGGAATGTGAATAACAAAATAAACAGAAACAAAACAGAAAGAGACTCACAGGTACAGAGAACAAACTGATAATTACCAGATGGGAGGGAGTTTGGGGTGGGGGGGCTGGGTGAAAAGGTGAAGGAACTGAAAAGTACAGATTGGTAGTTACAAAATAGTCATGGTGATGTAAAGCACAGCGTAGGGAATATAGTCAATAACATTGTAACAACTCTGTTGGTGCCAAGTGGGTACTGGGAATATCACGGGACCACTTCATAAATTATATAACTGTCTAATCACTATACTGTGTATCCGAAACAAATACAAAATAATATTGCATATCAACTGTAATTGCCAAGTAAAAAAATAAGTGAAAAAGAAGTCCCTTATGAAGCCTGTGACCCTTTATTTGAAAAATCAGCTTCCTACAGCCATTCTTAATTTTGTGCTTCTCTCAATAGCGTTTTCATTAATTAGTTAACAACATCTGAAAACCTACTGCGATTACAGTAATGTGCCTAAGTGTAAGAACTCTAAGAATGCACAAAAATTCGAAGAATCTCCCAGGACAAATGAGACAAGATTGTAGTGCACACATTCAGTACAATCGGCGTCAGTTCTGGAGACCGTTTTTTTTTTTTTTTTTAAGATTTTATTTATTTATTTTTAGAGACGGAAGGGAGGGAGATAGAGAGACAGAGAGAAACATCAGTGTGCGGTTGCTGGGGGTCATGGCCTGCAACCCAGGCATGTACCCTGACTGGGAATCGAACCTGGGACACTTTGGTTCCCAGTCCCTGCTCAATCCACTGAGCTATGCCAGCCAGGGCTGGAGACCGGTTTTGAAGCCACACTATACCCAGTTGTCAATGAAAGACAGTTAGTGAGTGAAGTTCAATTTCCCCTGTAACTAAAGATACAACCGGAAGAGAAGACTCTTCCAGTTATATCTTTACATGATATCTTCTGGTTATACCTGTAGATGTGTGTTTATAATCACATATCTACACTTCCCATTGACACGCTTAAAAATGGGAGGTGGTATGGTGACGGGAGGAGAACATAGCAAAATACATTGAAGGTCCCGCTGGCTGGCGTAGCTCAGTGGATTGAGCGCAGGCTGCAAACCAAAGTGTCGCAGGTTCGATTCCCAGCCAGGGTAGATGCCTGGGTTGCAGGCCATAACCCCTAGTCACCGCACATTGATGTTTCTCTCTCTCTCTCTATCTCCCTTCCTTCCCTCTCTAAAAATAAAAATAAAAAAATACGTTGAAGGTCTCCCTTTGCCGGGGTGGGTGGGTGGAAATCACAGGCTGTGTGCAGAGAGCCAGGAGCTCTGTGCAGGATTGCCTCCCCAGCCCCCGCTTCTCTGCAGATGGCCCGATGCGGAGCCAGGAGCAAAGGCCACCTTCCTGGCCCGTAGCCGCTCTCCACTCTAATGCCACCCGATGGCTCCCACTCAGGCTCTCCTTTGCAGCCGATGGCCGAATAATCCAAGTGTAATTAAAAGTCATGTTCGGAAAACAAAAAGAAATCCCCCTAGAGTGGTTTCCAGGAGGAGAGCTATCAGGCATCCACACAGGAGGCCAAACGTAAAGCCAGCAACGAGCTGGGGAAGAAAAAGGAGCTGGCGGAAGATGGAAGCGCAGACCAGGGGGAGGCTGGAGACTCGGGCTGCAAACGCGGTGGCTGCTCAGAGCTGATTAGCTCACCTGAAGGTGACGGGAGAGAAAAATAAGAGAAATCCCCGCCTTGGACCCGAAACAAGAGAAAGGTCTTAAGCTCATTAGCATCCTCAAGCCAAGAGGCTTTGTTCACACACAAAATTAGCAGAGAGAATTACAGAATAATGACCGGCCACGGTAAACAGACTCAATGCCTGGCTGTAACTCTGGCACCCGTTGTCCATTTTTTCCCCTCCTGTGGACAAAAGAGGAGCAAATGAATGGAAATTTCTGATGTGAACAAAAAAAGCCTGGCTGGACTCTCCCTGCAGGGCACGAGGAACTATTGAAGCAACGAAAAATTATAAAGTGGTAAAATAATTTTGACAGGAAAGAGCCTTTGGAAAAAAAAGAGAAATTCTTCCTTCATCAAGGCAAGCCTCTGTGATTTAGGTCAAGAAAAATGTTAACTGCGTACTCCAGGAAAATTGTGTTACTCGACCCCCCTGCTTGGACAGGTTTGTAACTAAATACACAAGGAAGACACTGCTGGTGAACACATTTTTTTTTTTTTTTTTTTTGCTGGATTATCTCAGTTTGGCAGCAGACATGGTCACTGAACGAAATGTTTATGCTAAAGGAGAGGAGGTAAATTTCTCTCTGTGTTCGCAGAGTCATTCTCTACGATTCCTTTCCGGCGGTTTGATTCCTGCCTGTCGCACAGTAAAAGGGTATTATTTGGATATGGCAGCAGCCCACCAAGCGCCCAAACAGTTCTGCAAAGAGTTCAAGAAACAGGCATTTTGGATCTCATGACGACTGCTTTTAAATGTCTAGAGAGTGGCTGGTAGTGATGTACAGAAATGTATTAATTTTTTGTTTAGTGCTGTTTCATTTCAAAAAGCTGGACTCATTGGCGCCACATATGGTGCATGTGTTTGGGGTGGGCTGGCTTCAGATACAGACTTTGCGGCCTGTGTGACATTCACGTCGCAGGAGAGAGTGCTCTCGAAGATCTCAAAAATGTCACTGAACTCCAGAGTGGCTGCAAGTGAGTCTCAAGGAGAGGCTCTGTGACTATCAGCTGTGAGAGAGGAATCATACATAATGAAATACTTTGTACGGGGGAAAAAAACAAACAAACAAATAGTGTCAACTCTAAACCAGAAAGTCACAAGTACAGGTACTTTAAATCATAGGCAGGAATGTGTGACTTAGCTACTGCTCCATATGAGCAACGGCAGTGGAAGTGTCTGCCAGTTTGCTTGCGTTTTAAACAATACTTAAAAGTCAGAAGAGATCTTAGGAGTAGAATACATTTGAGAGCAACGGTAGAGGTTTTCCACCCCCCGAAAAATATACATTGAGTGGCCCTGGCGCGGGCCCTGATTTTTGTCTGACAGATGAATAGAGATGTTCTCTCGGGAGGCAGTAACGTGTGACACTTAGGAAGGATGATTGTGAAGTAAAAGAAACCTGCGACACAATCTTCGTTCTGCCTGTACATCACTCACTGTCTCTGAACTCCACTTTCTTCATTTACAAAACGGAGATGATCAGCATTGAACCTGCGTTAAGAACTTAATATAAGGCACAAACGAGCTGGTGTGTGCCCCATGTTTAACACAGCAACCGGCATAAGATAATTGTTCAAGGATCACACGATAAAGTAAATAAAATTTGAAAACAGTAACTTATGGATGGTGTTTGATTTAGTAAACCATGTTAGAGACTCCTGGTGGCTGATATTGAGCAAAGGGTTTCTTTGACCAGGGGAACCTGGTAAATATAAAGTCTTACTACTTCATGAGGAATAGATTATAGCAGCTGCTACTGTTATTAGGAGGCCCAGGCTCCCAGCAGAGCGGAGTGGCGTGGCTGCATGTCTTACACCCTCATGTTGGTACATTTTGTGCCCTCCCCATTTGTGTCCCTAGGTTTCTCAGGGTGGTAGGTCGCAGGTGGCTCCGTGTGACCTTCCTTTTTCTTCCTGTGGCTTCACCCGTCAGCTTTAGTGGGGTGCCTCCTATATTAATTTGACGAGACCCCATCCCACCAACTGTAAACTTCAAACCATTTATTTCTTCACATCGATAGGCCAGTTTTGAAGTTAAAGTATGTGATAAAGGAACCTAAACGAAATAGCATGAAAGTCTGTTCACTCATGTGCTAGGGGTGGAGTCTGGACACTGAGTGAACCGGGATGCGGGAGCTCATGAATGCTTACGGAGCTCTGTCACCCTCAGTCAGGCAACAAAGGGCCTTTCCTGGCTTCCTCCAGCTGCTCCTTGAATGTCATGTGACATTATTGTTGCCCTAGCCAAACGGTTCCTTCTAAGTAAAGCTAAGATGCCCCAGAGGGCCACATATTTTCACAAAAGCAATGCTTTACATGTCAAATGTATATCGTTTGGTGTTTTGATGAAGGAAAGTTACTGTTCGTCATTGTTTTCTAAAGCCATAAATATATGATGTTCTTAAAAGCTTTGATTTAAAGAAGGCTTGGCTTATGACCATGCAAACTGTTATCTTTACCATCTCCAGGCCTTCAATTATCACTGTTTAAAATAGTTTTCAAGAAACTGGAGCAGAATGTGAGTATCACTGATGTGCAGAAATTATTTGGTTTACTGGGTGAATTCTGAAAACGCTTGGATCAACTTCAAGTACATGCTCTATTTTTTTAGTGCATAAGAGCAAATATGTATATATAGATATATATGTGTATACATATATATATCTCCTAAAGCAGATCTTCTTCTTCATTGACTTACTTGTATGTATTTGACCTTATCAATAAAGCAATATTTTCAATAATAACCTAGAAATCATTCCTGTGACCACAGCTGGAAAAACATGACCTTTCATGAATAAGTTAAGTTTCCATGATGGAGGGACAAATTATGCTTCTACAACATTTAAAATATTTTTAAAAACTACTTCCATTGGCTATAGCTAAGAGGAGACACTTTTTTTTTGTTTACTTCTCAGCATTTAGGAGTTACTTATACCTAAATCAAATTTCAAAAAAAAACAAAACCCTAACAGACTATAGAGTTATTTTACAGGTGAGTTCTGCTCAATAATTTCAAAATTGAGGTAGATTTATAGAAGTAACACACTCAAAACTTTTCTGATGCTCATTCAGATAACATTAGTGATTCAGACTCTGCCAAAGATTGCCTAATTGACCCAAGGACAACAAAAGGAAAATATCGGGACACAAATTCACCCGAAGGGTAATGAAGAATGCTCTTGTTCCTTGTCGAAAGCCTACTTTCATCCGCACTGTGAGCCACGGGGACTTACAGTCTTTGCTCATTCCTCCCTTTGTAAACCCGAGCCTTCAGCATTTGTTGGAATCAAAACAGAGAGCCGGAGATGCTGGATGTCAGAGTTGGCATCTCATTGAAATTTACTTCTGAGCAGTAAAGTGGTTTATATTCTGTTTATTTTGTACAGTTTGGGCTTATCCACCCCTTTTGTGGGAAAAAGGCATTTATTTTTGCATGAAAAATGAGAAGCATATATTTGTGGAGATTTCTATAGTCAACACACATGAAGAAAATATATTTCCAATGCAGAAATAAGAGAAAAAATGCATACATGTGTTTATATACATTTTTTTCTCTTAAGGAATTTCATAGATTTTAATCAAGTTTTTAAGGAGAAAATATTACAAAATAGCTGATCTGCAGAGAAACTATTCTGGATTACTAAAAATAATAGAATAAATGAGCATGTAAGTACAGGAAGTTTAGATTTTTCAAAGCTATTAGAGTTGTAATTAATCTTTTAAACGTTCTTATTAAAAGAAGGGAAGAGGGAGTGAAGAGGTTCTCGTTGCTGAAGTTGCTCAGAAAATGTCAAGGGCTGGGGCCATCTGCATCTAAAATCTCAATCAAACGAAACCAATCAACTTCCTCTAAAGAAAATGCACCCCCCTCCCGCCCGGGCTACATTTGAAATTGAAAATAGGTCCTTCATTAATCAGAAACACAGAATTACCTCAAATTACGAAAATGCAGAATGGAATTCAGCACATCTGGGGTGGAGCCTGAGCTCCTGCATGTTTAACAAGTCCTCAGATGGAACCGCGGTTGCTGCTCTGTCAGACACGGGACAGGCGGGCGTGAGGCTGGTGATAAATGCGGTGGCGAGCACAGCAAAGGTGGCATGGTGCGACCTCTGACTTGCTGATTTGTCTCGCTTTGGCACTTGGTATACCTATACCCTAGGTGTACATCATTGCCTTCAATGTACATTATTTTCATTGGCTGCTAATTGAACTGTTCTCCCTGCCTCCATTGTCTTCCTCCCCAAAATTATCGTGACTAGTAATAGTACTGTTGTTGTTATTGTGACACTATTACTCATGCTGGCCACCAGGGATTCTTTTAAACCCTTCGTAAGTGCTGTCTCATTAATCCATTCTCCTGCCACATTAGTCATCTGCCAAAATATTATTCTAATAAGACTCTCACATGATAACCCTTTTGGCAACTCCAAAAGTTATCTTAGGATAGATTCAGATTTCTTTCCTCTGGACTCCCTCCCGCCGGCATCATTGCTCTAGAATCAGAACTTCCCAGGTGAGGCCAGTCTCTACTTTGCACCATTTTGTATTAAATGTAAACTCCAACCTACCCTTAGTTAAGTGGTAGAGAGTCACCTTTGGATAATCTATACTCTGTATCTAAAATGTTACCATTGTTTCACTAGTTGACACATAGGGCTTTAGCATTTTGAGTATCCTCTGTGCACAAGCAAGACTACCAACCTTTAATATGTCCAGATTATTTGGTGTTTAAGGGTAAATGTTAATAGTAAAAAGATTCTAAGAGCTGTCAAAGGGAAAGCAAGAGGGGATCTAGAGGGACCAAGGGTAAATTGGAAGGTGCATTCTAATTTTTCTTGTCCCTATGAATCGATGCATACGGTGATAATGTTAGGTTAGGAATATCCTAGAATTTTGAGGGGGTATAGTTCTCATCAACTGTACACTTCTAGGGGAAAAGTGTGCATGTTCACAAACATTCATATCACCAGTATTCACGATAGCAAAAGATGGGGTGGGGGGGAAGTCCATTGACTGGTAAATAGATAAACAGAATGTGGAGCACCCACACAGTGGAATTGTATTCAGCTCTAAAAGAGAACGGAGTTACAGATGCATAAACAGCACGGGTTAAACCTGAAAACTTTATGGATGAGTAAAAAGGGCCAGACACAAAATATCTCATATTATATAATATCACTTATACGAGATATTTGGAATGGGCAACTCTCTAGAGACAGAAAGCAAAGTAGCGGTTTCCAGAAGCTGAGGGGAGGGCAGATTAGGGAATGGAATTTTCTTCTGAGGTGATGAAATGTTTTGGAACTAGATACAGGTGGTAGTGTTGCAACATTTTAAATATAATAAATGTCACTGAATTATACATCTTCAAGTGGCTAAAATGATGATTTTTATATTCTCTGAATTTTATCGGATTACAAAAACATGCATGGTTGAGAGAGGTGGGGCACCATACTGTCTATTACTCACAGGATTTACTGGTCTCCTGAGGACACTAAAATCTCTCCTAACGGCCAGCAGATTGGCCGCCTTCTCCTTAGGTTTCCACCCAGATCTCAAGTGACCAGAAGGACTCTAAGGCACAGGCTCTCGGTTCCTTCATGCTGATCTCACCAATTCAAACCAACCACCTAGCACTCAGGGCCCTTCAGAATGACTGCTCGTGACTTGACCTTGTTGAACTTAGTTCTCCAGATTTAAGCTTTGTTTTCTACAGATAAATCATATGCATGTACAAACATGACTTTCGCCCCCATATTTTTCCCGATATTATTAAGCCCTGCTGAAATACTCCACTGGCCCCACTAGACACGCCCTACCCATTTTCTAAGGCCTAGCTGAATCTGCACCATCACCCTTTGGGGAGGATCTTGTTTCCTTCTGAAGGGGTCAGTTACATTCAACTCTCAAATCTCCATCAGTTGTGGCCTTGTCTCCTTAGCTAGTTCACGAGAACTGAGAATTGCTATGTGTGTCAATATGCCTCAGACAAGACTCCAGGTCCCTGATCTCAAAACAATTTAGTTGTTGGCTCCAAGGAAGCTTGGCCCAGAAAAAAATACACTATAAGCTAATAAATAACTTTACAGCTTAGTTCAGGAACTTCCCACAGATTGATTTGTAAGAGGTGCCTTAGGAAAAAGCTTAGTTACTTTAAAAGCTTGTTAGGGAAAGTTTAACCAGTTTATTTATCAAGACTCACTTCAAGACCTTTACTCTACTGTGTCTGTCATGTGAACCTATTAAATGACAAAGTATGCCCAATTCCAATCATTTTCCCCACCTTGAAAGATCTGTCTTAACCAATCGAACTCAGGCCTCAAAGTTTTATAAATATACAAATTCTGTTCTCCCCAGTTCAAACATTGCTGAAATTCTACCAGAATGGTTTTCTCCCTCAATGTCATATATCTTGAAGAGGTTTAGTTTTGCTTAACTAACAGCTTTCTAGTAATAATTTGGAGGAGTTCAACATCTTACAGTATGAACAGGGTTTCTTTCCCCCTCAGTGTAGCCACCAAAGCCTGGTGGGTACAAAGGGGTGAACCTCATAGAGAAAGAAGAGTGAAAGGTGGGGCTTGTGTGTCAAGTTTTGGGAGAAAAAGAAAGAAAGGAAGATGGAAGAAAGGAAAAGGAAGGAAGGAAGGAGGGAAGGGAGGGAGGGAGGGAGGAAGGAAGGAAGGGAGGGAGGGAGGGAGGGAGGAAGGAAGGGAGAGAGGGAGGAAATAGGAGTCCTGGGTGTCATTTCATATGGAAATCCCGTGATGTGAGCTATCATCATGCAAACAGCATGTGTTATTAAGAGTTGATGTTTGGGGTGAAACCAGTTGAATCAGAGCTTCTCTTTTAATTGTACATGTAATTACTAGCCAACCTCTGTGACATACACACATTTTCAAATAAAAAAATATTTCCCCCTTAATTTTAAGGTAATTCTTCTTAACCTGAAGCATGGCTGTCATAGCCAGGACCAACAGAAGGCCTCCTGAAGCTGCAACAGAGGCAGCTCTGATTCTGTTCTCTCTGTGGGAGAAGGGGGGTCAAAGTGATTGAACAGCCACTGATACCCACATAGACTTCTATACAGTGAGTCCATCTCTCCATGAACATGCTTAGCACTAATTATTCCCGATTATGTTCTTGTGCATCCCAGGTGATAGCCACATGGATTATTCATTACAGACAACTTGAAATTTAAGGAAAGAATGAAGGTTTAGAAATAAGGGAGATACCTCTGACTCAGAAACTAGTGCCTCTGGGGAACAAAACACCCTAGAGAGCCTGAATGGAAAAAGTCCTTCCTCATGTTCTCAGGAAAGCCTCAGAATGATTACTAGAGAGCAAATTATAAAGAGTACCCCAGTGCAGTATTAGGGAGGTTCTTTTAAGCATAGGCTAAATCCTAACCACAAAAGCGGTAGCAAAAGAGAGTTTTCTGAACAAATACTCGCTATTGCCATTACCCTAGCTAACTTCACAACCTTCGGATTTCCAAACATACTAGAACATTACAGACTTTCTGGAAGATTTTCTACTCCCTTCATTTTCCTAATTACTACTTATGCAGCCAAGGCATTCTCTCTGGAGGAGTTCCTTAAGATCTGTCTTCTTCCTAGGGCTCAGGAGTAGTGGGGCCCTGTCATACCAGAACTTTGGAAAAAGAGTAAAACTCTCTAGAACTTGGTCACGGGTTAAATAATAAATCAAGAGCTAACAAAATGTAGATATGCGAATTTACTTTAAAATGTTTCTAAGCTAACTAAGTCATATTATAAGAGTAACTGAATGCATTAGCATAGCTAGGAAAGACCATGTGGGCCAGAAGGAGCGTTGGTCCCCCCGTGAAAGGCCAGCAGAAGGATAGTCAGAGAGACCAATGCTGTCCCCATCAGTCTAGGGAGGTTCTGGAGAAGACATTCAAGTCCCATGGGGAAAACCTTCCCCAGGCCTGCAGAAAGTGTTCTTCAAGCTCCTTGAGCCAAAGACTCTGTTGTAAGATTTTGTAACATGCTGTACGATAGTTCCACGATTACAATCTGGCTTCCCACGTAGGCCCCCTCCCACAAGAAGCTGGTCACACCCACATGAATTCTGACTTCTGTGCTCTGTGACCATCTCATTTCTCAGTGCACATTAATAACTTCCTCCCTCAGATAAGCCTCCAACAACTTATCACGATATCTTTGCAAGACAACTGTTCCCATATGGTGATAAAACCAGGGTTCTGAGACCACAGAAGTGAGACCCGTTTCGTTCAACTCACTGTGACATTCTATTTAAAACTATTGTACACAACCCCCATGCATCTCAAATTAACATTACCCTTCTTACTAGTCAGGCTCTTCTTTCCTCGCTTATGTTGTAGAGGAAATGGAAGCCACTAGATAAGACTCCCTCATCTTCTCAATTCAAAGCCCATGAACTCAACTCACCGATAT
The DNA here is from genome assembly GCF_004126475.2 of Phyllostomus discolor. Classification (NCBI taxonomy): domain Eukaryota; kingdom Metazoa; phylum Chordata; class Mammalia; order Chiroptera; family Phyllostomidae; genus Phyllostomus; species Phyllostomus discolor. The sequence goes on from NC_040908.2 coordinate 11,027,394, forward strand.
CAAGTATGTTATCTTCACTCTCTGCGTTGGTCTTTCTTACTCACTCTACATGCAGATTGAATGTAGATGCAGGTGTAAACACGTGTGCATACCAGTCATCTTCTTTAAGAGTACGTATATTTTTTCCACTGTGCTTTGAATTCCATTCCCTCCCTTTTAACTGGCTTCTGGATGTCGCCAATTGTTCATTCAATACACATCCAGGAAATGCTTATTATATTCCAGATACTATTCAGCAGCACAAATCTCCTCTTATCCTCATCATCACCTTTCAAGGTTGACATCCCTGTATGAATTTTGCAGAGAAGGAAATAGTCTCAACGAGGTTAAGGCCAATACCAGATGGTAAGTGGCACCGCTGAGATTTGAAACCAGGTTATTGTGACTCCCCCAAACATTTTTTCTTGCTCATTTGTTTTCTGTGTTGTTTCTTTCCTCTGTTAGAATATAGGTTGTATAAGAGCTGTGCTTTGGTCTCTCTTGCAAAGCATTGTACCCTCAGATCCTTGAACAGTGACTGGTAAAGTTTATACTCAATAGCATGTGAATACATTTAAGAATAAATTAACGAATTCTCCTTCTACTCCCCTTTGTTCATAATAGTCTGATGGTCTCACCTTCCTGTGTCAATGCCTTGTGATTCTCCTTTTTTCCTTGGAATTCTAACTTGCCCAAAATATGGCTTCCTGTTCTTATTCATAGGTTTCCTCCTGGTTTATTTCCAATTATTCCTTTTGAAATCATTCTTTCTTGAGAGATCCTGGCTGTTGCTGGAGCATCCTGTGCAGAATTCTGAGGGGGAGTATCAGCCTCCACACGACTTGTTGTTTCAAACATCCTCAGGCCAAAATTAATTTCTATTTTTGCCTCACGGGCACATGTTACCCCGGTTTCTGTAGTCATAGCTCGGTGTGGCTCAAATCAAAGTCCTGTAGCTTGCAGAATCTCAACGTCCAGCTCACTTCCTCGCCAGATTTTCTTCTAAGCAAACAGGTTATATTTCAGATGCTAGAAATAGCGAGTGGGTGTGCTTACTCCATAAGCTTCCCTCCGCTAGCACCGAGAGAGACTGGGCGGTTTTCCACAGGACTATTTTCCATCTCCTTCTTACCCCTTCCCTGACCTTAGATATTATAGCGCTAATCAATAGATTGTTAGATATGCTTTTGAGGAAAATCTTTAAGCAGCTAGCAGTCTGCAATTGAGTATTTTCTCTTATTATGCTCTTTCGTTGGGCCGTACTTAATGAATTTGGCAAAACACCCTGAAATTTGTGATCTGTAGCAGTTTGATCCATGCAATTTGGTGTCCTTCCCTCACTGCCTTTGCTTTATCTTTTTCTTTATATCTAGTATTGTATCTAGTAGCAAGTGTCAACTATAAGAAAAGTTATTGTTGTGTGTTTAAATGAAGATTCCCAGCGCCCACCCCTGGAGATTCTGATTGTAGGTCTGAAGTTGCATCTGTAAATGCACATGTTTAACAGGTCTCTAGCTGATTCTGATGCATGTCTAGTCTTAGCAACACCATCCTACAGAGATGAGGGATCTTCATAGAGGATAAGCAAAACGAATGGGTCCCATGTTGCTATGTTAGCTAGCATGTAAATTATTATAGAGCAGGGGTATCAAACTCATTTTCACCTGGGGCCACATCAACCTCGAGGTTGCCTTCAAAGGGCCGATTGTAATTTTAAGACTGTATAAATGTAACCACTCCTTAAGAGTCAGGTGAGAGCTCGGTGCTGCCTCCGGGTAGAAACAAGGTGCTGGGCTGGATAAAACAAGGTGGAGGGCTGGATTCAGCCCGTAGGCCTTGTGTTTGCCACGTATGTTATAGAGGTAGAGACTTGGTTTTATTTATCTTCATTTTTGACACTGTACTTGGGAAATGATAGTCCGAACAGCTCACCAAAGCTTACATGGATTCCAGAGGCCTAGGTTTTTGTGTAAATAAAGATAAAAGCTAGAAGCTAAAGGGTTAAGTCGGTTTTCCCCTGACCATAAATGAGGTGGACGAAGAGAAGGCAGCTTATGCCCCTGGAGATTTGAAAGGACTTAAATGTTAGCACTAACATATTGAACCTAATTCTCAGCCTCAGAGGTAGTCAGGGCAATTGCCCAGGAGATCAATGCTTGCTCTCCCCTGGGGACAGACGCGCTCCTGCCTTTCCTATGCCGCCCCCGAACCTCATTTCTGGCCAACTGCTCCAGACAGAGAATGGTCGTTTTTGTTGCTTTTTTCTTCTTCTTCTTCTGTGAAAAATTCATTTAGGACATAACATCATAATTCTCCACTCCCACTTGTTTTTCTTCTTTTTGCAGAAATCAATAACCTATAGGACTGAATTTTATAAAGGCTGGAGCAGTTAAGAGAAAATAAAGGAATGAATCTTTTTGCTCATCATATTTCACACACCCACCTGCTTACTGCTTTGTGCCAGCCAGAAGAGAAAGCACATTCACCAAACAGCAAGAGAGAGACAGACAGAGAGAGAGGGAAGCACACAGATAAAGAGACAGAGAGAAAAAGAGGGAGAGGAAAGGGGAAAGGGGTTATATAATAACTCAGCTGCCTCGGTCCCATTTACAATGCTTGTTCTGTGAGTAGGAGCTAACTATTAAATATATGTTGACTGACTGCTGAGTGACTTAATAAATAAATACAGAAATAGATATCTGGCAGCAAATAGGAGAATTCAAGTTGGGAAGATATTAGAAACACACCAGAATTCTCTAACTTTCATGGCTATAGTCTCAGGAGAAACCCTACCTCTCTGATCATAGGGTGTCACAATCAAAAGAGCACTGAAGGTTGTGTAATCTGAGAGCGATGCGTAGGGCATGTGAGACTGGTGAATAGCATAGTGTCGTGCTCTGGGCATGTGATGACGGTGAGCCTTGGGATAAGGACAGTGGTTATGAAGAGAAGGAGACAGGGAAAGGCAGTATGTCAGCAAAAGAAATGAAAAGATTTAGGAAAAAAATAGCCTGTGGGATGAAAGACAAGAAACAATCTTGGGGGGAGGCACTTTTCTGCAATTCAAGATGCTATCTCTTATGGAATAAATGTTCCGTGTGGTGACTTTTTACCTCCTCTCAATTGTCAATATAATTTATACATGTTTTTGCAGGGTTTTTTATTGCGGGTATCATTGCTATTTATTTGCATTTATATGTGCTCATATTTGATTGTTGGCTTCTTTGAAACAGATGCATCCTCCCAAGGCAGCAGGAAGTAGGGTACGGGTTCCAGGCAGGGGTTCGAGGAGTCTGGGACAGTGGTCAGTGAGGGAGAAGATTTGCCTGGGGTGAAGTGTTTTAAGAGAGGAAAACCAAAAGACAAATTCCGAGAGTAAACGAGGATTTAGAACTAAGCATTATAATCCCATAAAAGTACCACCTACAGAGTCAGAGCACAAGGTATGAGGCCAGAGCGCAGAAATCAGAGGTACAATGAATACAGAATAGATGATCTAGACCAGTAGTAAAGATAATGATAATGATAATGATAATAATATACAGTATTTTGTGACAAGATCATGTTAAATGTTTTAACTTGCTAATCCTTATATCAACACTGAGGAATATAGTCAAAATTATAAAGTCTAACTAATCACTTTTATTTTACCATCATGTGCATCTTCTCTCTCTCTCTTTAATCTCATTAAAATTACAATAAATACATTTAGAATACACATTATAAAAAACCAAACAATACAATTGAAAAAGGGCAAAGCATCTGAATACACACTTCCCCAAAGAGGGCCTACAGATGGCCAATGGCATATGCAAAGATGCTCAATGTCACTTATCATCAGAGAAATGCAAATTAAAACCACAATGAGATACCATCTCACACCTTTCTTTTAGCATTGTCATAGAAAGATCTATACATCCATCTACTCTTAGGAGTTTTAGCTAATTGTGGATTCCGTGATAGGGTCAGTGTTTGGCAGCTCTCCCTAACTAAATGTCCATCTGTTCAGAGCAAGGGTCTTGACGGTCTTCAGCTATTAGAGCCTTCTCTCCAAAGAGGCTTCGAAGCTTGGAGCAGCAGCATAGCAGTGAGACTAAACGAAGCTCAGCAACAGTGCTCATCAAGGCATACTCGCTAAACAACACAGAACACTGCGGCAGGCAGAGCGAGTTAGTACGAGCTAACTCACAGGTGTTCTTTGCCTTTTAGGGGTTAATTATCTATGAGAATTCATCATTTAAACAATAGATATCAAAAGAAAAACATACTCAATGTGTAATGAGTCCATGAAAGAAAAAATCCAGCTATTGCTACAGACTCAGGAGTCTTTAAGGAAAGAGGGTGGCTTTTGAAAGTCAAGACAGCCGACAGAATCTGAACCCCTGTGTGAACGTGAAAGCCAAGTCTCCAGTTTTACAAGGGAAACAAATCTACCTTCCTCCTTACCTCATACAGGATCCCATGAAGAGGATGGACAGGTGTATATGAATGTGATGATTCACAAGATTCAAAGGCAGTTTAGATGACAGTGAAGCAGAGAGTTATTTCTTTTTTAGATTTTTGTAGTTTATCCATCCACTTTATTTATTTTTAAATGTCTTGTGTTTTTTCCATTACCATTCAGTCTCCTTATTCCTCCTCACTGCTGCAACCACCACACTGTTGTCCATGTCCATGAGTCCTTTTCCTTTTTCACTCAACCCCTCTGTCCCCTACCCAACCCCTACCCCTGAGCTGTCAGCCCACTCCCCATGAGTCTGCCTCTATCTTGCTTGTTAGTTCAGTTTGTTTGTTAGATTCTACTTGTGACTGAAATCGTATAGTATTTGTCCTTCTCTGACTGGCTTATTTCACTTAATATAATGTTCTCCAGGTCCATCCATACTGACACAAAGGGAAACATGTTCTTTTTTATAGCCGAGTAGTATTCAATTGTATAAATGCCCCGTAGTTGTTTTATCCACTCATCTACTGATGGCCACTTTGGCTGCTTGCATAGAGTCAGAGGATTTTTATATACTACAAAATACATAGAGAAATCAGCATCCAAACTTGAGAGGCTGATATAAGTCACCCAGGGGATTGTCTTAGAAATCCTTGGATCTTTACCTGGTTGTAAAGAACAGTTAAAGAGATACTTGGAACAAGTGTAAAGGACACATGGACAAAAACTAGTGGGGGCGGGTGGAAATGGGAAGGAGGTGGGGAGGGCTGGGGGAGAGGGCTGGGATGGGAGTAAAAGACAGAGAACCATACTTGAACAACAATTAAAATAAAATAAAAATTTTAAAAAGGCATAACACATATAAAAATAATAAAATAAAGAGATCTTTGCTTACAGCCCTTACTTCCAAAGGTTCCGTGTGTCTTCCCTGCCTCTGCCCACAGCAGGCTCGTCAGAGACAGAACACTGGTAGGCGTGACCCATGGTGACAGTTCTGAAACCACAGGCTTCGGTAATCTGGGGGTGCATCTCAGTGCTGCTGAGATTACTGCACCCATCAAAGCAAAGGGACTGTACTCAGCACAACAAAATACCCATTTTTCTGGACCAACCCTGATTATAGTATTCCCTATTATTCTAAAACATGCCCCCATTGAGACCATTATATACACTAAGAATATCCCTCTCTTCACAGGACATGTAGAGGTGGCCACAGACGCCCACTTTCCTATGAGCAGTGTCCCAAGCAAAGCCACGAGAGCGGGTTGAGATCTCATTGTGGAGACCATAAAAACTGCCTAGAGACGACATCATAAGAAAATGCCCTCCCATGCTGTGCAAATAATGAGCTGCTATCAATCCAATCTGGTGTCATTGGAGCTTGATAGATGACTCTGCATACATTTATTTTGGTTTGTTTGCTTCACCACATTATCAGCTATCCCAAGTTTAAGTTAGAAGCTTCTGGAAGCCAACCGCCCATGTGGCATAATCAAGATGATGCCAGTGAGGAGATGAGAACATGAAATGAAGTATTATTTCATATTTTACAAAGAATCCATGACAACTGCTTCACCTGATTCTCAAAGTTCTGTGAGTAACCCCAATTTTAAGGGCAAAGAAGCTAAATTCCAGTTCACGATTGAGAAGTATTCGTGTTGATTTGATGTGCTAGGGCTTAGGTCATCTGGATAGAAATCTTATGCCCTGTCTAGCAGACTATACCTGTTTTTGTGGATAATGTTATGATGAAAATAATCAATAGCATGACAGAAATAGAATGGAATAAGAACTATAATTATCTTACAGCTTCTGCCCTTAGCCCCTAACTCCCACCCAGGCTCTTTCCCTGGCTAGCCATTTTGTGTCACCTGAAAGGTTCTTCTGGCGCCAGCCTCATTCCTTTCACATGGCATATTCTGGTCCTCACCTCCTCCAGGAAGCCTTCCTTAATACCTCAAGTCCATGGGGATTTCTCTCGTTTCTAAGCTCTTATGCTATTAACTCATAGAAATACTCACTGGAAACTCAGTTGTTGACTGTTTGTATGTTACTACTTTTTATTTCCCTAATATCTTTCAACTTACTGTGGACTGAGACTTATACCTGTTCATTGCTTTATCCCCAGCTCCTCTCCCCTCTCCCTCCCCCACCCCACACACACCCCAGGCAAAGGCTCAGAGACTCAGCAAGCAGATTAGACATGAACACAAAAATGTATGATAAGGGGCGATTGAATCCTCCTGGGAAACGCTGGCAGAGCTGTCTCTCCCTGTGAAACTCATTCCCTCCACTGAGATTAGTCTCTCGGATGGGCTGCGAAAAAGAATAAATCAGCCTCGAGGACCCCCCAGCAGAGGCTGGTCCCGTACACATCTGAGGTCCAAAGGCCTCTCGTCCAGAGCAGACGGAGGGGAGCGGGCCTGAACCGCTCTCCGCACGGGGCCCTCTCTCCCCGAGGCGAGAACGTGTTAATAACTGTGACAATTTCTGAGTTCTGACGTGTTTAAGGCCGTAACCATCCTGTGGACTAAGCTTCATTCCTGCCACAGGCTATATTGTCCATTCTGTGGGGTTTTATTATCAATCATGACAGGCTCTGCCATTTCAAATCTGTTAATTTAACTCATATTTCAAAGTGTGGGAGAAATCTCGGAGGGAGAGGCGAAGCAGGCACACAATTATGGAAGTCTGTTGTACCATTACAAGACAATGTACGTGTGTTAGTGTATATGTGTATGTGTGCATGTGTGTGTATATACAAATATGCACCTTTGTGTATTTTATAGGCTTTTCATTCACTATTTCCCCTGCCTAGAAAACTCTTCCCCAGAAATGCACACGATTAAATTCTGCACCTCCTTTAAGTCTTTGCCTAAATGCTCCCTTCACACAGAGACTTATCCTAACCATTAGGCTTAAAGATATCACTGCCTCTCCCTGCTAACTCTCCCTGAACTCTTTACCTTGCTCCTTTTCTAAGATCTTTTAAAATATATTTATTTATCCCATGCATTAATTACTGCGTGTCCCCTCACTGGAATGTAAACACTCTGGATGAGAATTTCTTATTGCTCTTGTTCACTAATGCATCACAAGCATCTAGAAGACTGCCAGGCACTTAGTAGATTCTCAATAAAATATTTTTATGGAATGGAATGGAATGGAATGGAATGGATGAATATTGTATCCCTATCAAAACTTGGATGTCTCATGAATGGCAACCCAGAGACTGTGCAGCCAGAGGAGGTGCCAGGAGGCTTCCAAGGACACAGGACTACCTGGGGATATGCAAATGAACACAAACTCATGGCCTCAAGGAATGTATGCAGAATCCTGTCTGTATGATGGGTTCTCATTGGGGTCCTTGTTATAAGCTGTGAACCAAGAGCAGGCAGGCGAGTCCTACCAATTTCTAAAGACCCCAAGATGGAGAAGTTAAACTGGGAAGGATACACATCAACTCCACCCACCTTTAGTGGACAAAGCCTACATACGCCACGTTCCCAGAATTGCTCTTTAGCAAGGAAGAGCGAGAAGGAACATACATTGGCCCTGATATCAAGATATCTACAGTCAAGACCCAGAAGACAATAAGGAATGATGAGAATACTGAGAAATAATGAGACAGTAGAACAAATACACAGAATCCAAGCATTCACTACATCTCTATTATCATTCAAACTCTAGGCTGGGTATTGGAGATATGATCATGATGACCTACAGTTTCTGCCAGGGAAAAAAAGGAGGAACTGAAAATGCATCATTATAATACAATGCACTAACTGGCTTAAGATTTATACATACAAAAATGCAATGAGAACACAGAGACAATGGTAAGTAATTTTCCCACTAAACTTAGGGAAAGCAGCCATGACTGGGTAACATTTCATTTCAGCCTTGAAGGATAAACCAGGGTTTTCCAGAGGAGGCAGGTGGGCATCAGAAAGGAAACCAGGTAGAGGCAAGGCGCAGGTACCAGGATGCTCTGCTGTACTGGAGCCAGGCAGAACCCTGTACTTCCCAGCAGAGCTTTCTTTACCTACAGGCCTACAGGTGTCTAGAGGGATGTCACAGCCAGGATGGGCTCTGACTTTGCTGGTAATTCCTTCCCACTATGAAGATGATGCCTGGACCCCTCGATCCCAACCGTGGAGTGTCCGGTACAGGTGTGGGCATGGGGCGGTCATTCAGAGAACAGTATCAAGGGAGGACAGTGTGAGCAGGCATTCAGAGGCACAGGTAGGCCGCTCAAAGGCTTCCCTTATTAGCTATTTGTATGTGGTGCCAGAGAGCTCCTGAATATCTTTATTACTCCACTGACAACACAGGAATAAAAGGATTTAGGCCCTGGTATTGTTATAAGATTCAAATAATATGCAGAATCTGTGAACAGTACCTGATACAAATAGGCGCTTGCTAGTAGTTAGATGGTGTGTTCCTAAGTGGTTATGACAGGGAGTTTCCTGATCCCTTACCTACAATGCTGCTCTGTCACACAAGGAGACATGTGCCAGAAGTCAGGAGGCCCAGGTCCTGGTCTCGGCTCTGCCCCAAACTGGCTGTCTCATCTGAGGCAAATGACTTTCTCCTCTGAGCCTCAGTTTCTTAAGAGGGTATGGTTATGCTCAAATATGACTGTAGAAATTTTTTAAAAAACTATACTCATATTCTTGTAAGACTCTCCCGGTTTTCAGTTCCTACTTGACCCTGAGACAGATGCCAGAGTGCTGGTCCAAGCCCCCAGGGGGCTGGTGCTTCTTCATAAGCCATTAAGAAGCAGGGCGCAGTGAGAAAACCTGGGTGTGGAGATGAGGACCGGGCCCTGTGCCCACCAGGAATTCTGTGGAGGCTCACCGCCATCCCTGCTACTGAGGCTCCACTGTGCCCTGGGTGACCCAGCACAGGTGAAAGCCACCACTCCTGCCCCTGGCAGGGTGCTAAGTGGGAGGGAAACCTTCCTTCCCACAGCAAGCATCCCATGATGGAACCCTGCCACTTGCAGTGTCTATTTCCCTCTCCATGGTGGAGAGTAACTTATTGTACAGTAATGGTAGGATTTCGTTACTGGTGGTCCCCGTCTGAGCATGAACTCGCCAAGGCGCGGACTGTGCACTATTTGTATCTATAGTCACAGCATCTCATAAGGCACCTGGGGCACAACATTTGTTGAATAAATAAGTTGATAAATAAATGGGTAATCGTAGGAGTACTAACAAGAACAAAAAGATGACTATTACTTTCACTGAGTTTTACTCTTTGCAAGCACTGTGTTGCAATTAATTGTCCCAATACATTGTTCCAATTAATCCCCAGACCAGGACTATGAGGGAGATATTCCTATCCCTGTTTCATGGAAGGAAAACAAAGATACTAGAAATAAAAAAAAATAAGCAAGTTTACACAGCCAGCTGCCAAAAGAACCAAGATTCGCACTGCCATCTCCTTAAATCCAAAGCTCAGTTACAACCAGGGGCCAGCTATTCAGCCTGAGAATGGATGAATGAGAGGCCCCAAACCTAGAGCTAACCTGCAGTGTGATTAAATTCGGATTTCACAATTTTCCTCTTCTCTACCAAATATTTTCTTAGTAAAGCACATATCCTTAAAATCCTTGCATTCCTAATGTTGTCAACAGCAAGTCTTTCCCTGAGTTGGGTTGCCAAGCCCACGAGACCACAGTTCCAATAAAACGGGCCACCACGGCCAGGAACACAGAGTGTATGTGTGTTCAGTGGAAGGAGCAGGAGAACTTCCAGCTCTAGAGAGTCAGCGAAGGTGTTTTGTACTTTCAAAACAATCACCTCTCAAAAAGTTTAGTCGAACAGAATCTCAAGCTGCCATCACACTGCAAATCAGAGTCGAACGGGCATCGTGGGGATGCTCTGCTGAGTCTCCTGGGGTGGGAAGCCCAATTTTCAGCCTGAAGCCAAAGGTCTCTGGCCGATTTTCTAACAGGGCTCTTAGCTGAACATCATATACTAGGAGGGCTCTTCAAAGTGCTGGTCTGTTTCTTAGGTGTCAGAAAAAGGCAGACATTGGAAATTTTGGAATGAAACATATGGACAGTTTTAATCTGTTGGCCATTCCCCTGACTAATCCCAAGTGAGTGGCTAAGAGAAGAAAGAAAGAAAGAAAGAAAGAAAGAAAGAAAGAAAGAAAGAAAAGAAAGATGATCCGTATGTGAAAGCCTTCTTTAAAGAAGAACTAGTTTAGGACAAGCTATTCACATAGTCACTTTATAATCTGAAAAGGCAATAAATGCAAGAAGAATCATTATTTCTTGGGGCTATTGTTTCCATCATTGTTTTCACATGGATTAAATATAAGGCAAGGATCGACAACCCTGGAGAAGTAGGACCCACCTTGTCTCAAAGATTGGGAACAGAGATACAGCAGGAGAACGGGGGGGGGGGGAGAATAAATGGGGACCTAGGGTGCGGTGAGGGTGCAGGGCTGACTCAGAAGTCTCCCGCCCACCCCAGGAGCCACGACTACTGAGCGTAAAGTGACACAGGGCTCGGCCCCATGGACCATATCCAGACCACAGACAACGGATTTCCCCAGGCTCGTGCAGATGTGTTGAAGAAAATCCGGATATTTAAGAGATACAATGTCCAGAAGTCCCAAGCTACAAGACAGGAGAAATGTCGGCAACTCTAATCAGGAGTACTACTGAGAAGAGACAGCTCCAACCACAAAAATGCACACTAACAGAGGGTCCGTAGGTCATGAGGGATAGACTCAGACTAGGAGAAATGGAAATGAAGGCCTCCAAGATAGGTGTCCGCAGACCAGCTACCAGCAGACCCGCTGCCTAGCCTGACACTGCTTTGGGCTGGAGGCTCACTACTGATTTATCAGGGTTTGGGATGGGGTAGGGCATGAGATAAGAGCCCAGAATGAAAAAGTGAACCATGCATCAGCAGTCTCGTTTCCTCTGCAGTTCATATTACAGCGAAGGAGAGAAAAAAATACAAACTACAAAATATTGTCTTTTTCCTCAATATTCAGAAACATGAGAATATTAACGGCCGCTTTGTCTGGATCACAGTGCAGTGTGCAAATCAAATGGAAGTGCTCCCGAGAAACACGAACAATTCTCTTCAAATAAGATGTTACTTCATTGTTTCAAATTGCTTTGAACAGGATGTTAAAGAATTATGGTCATTAACGTAATAGAAAGGTTTAATGCAGATATTGGTTCAGAATGATAAAGAAGGCTTACGACTGTGTAAAAAAATTAAAAAGAAAAAGCTGGAAACAAGTGGAGAAATCAGACTGCTAAAAGGGGTGGAAAATGACTCCGCTGATAGCAGTGGCCAACTTTGTCAAGCAGCATATGTCCCTTCCACGAGGGCACGGGGGAGCGCTGTCACGTTTGGACATGCCGAGTCTCTCCGTGCCAGTGGGAAACGGCTGAACAAGAAAAGTGACGAGATGGCCAACCACCTGAGATGATCTCCAATTGCCGACGCACTCTCATCCGTCTGAGATGCGGGGCACAGCGAAGAGGAGGGGAGACGAGAAGACAAGAAAGCAAGGCAGGAGGTTCATGAGTATCAAAGGAAGAATGAGAGGGGGAGAGACAGAGAGAGACAGACAGACAGACAGACAGACAGAGAGAATTAGGGGATTAGGGGCTAGGACAAAGGAATACCTACAAAAACAACTCTGGAGAAGCCATCCTTGCAAAGGTGTACGGAAGCGATAAGAGAAAGGATGGAGACTCAAGAGAGCATTAAGTGTTGCTTTACATAGAAATACTTGGGAGATTAAAGGCGACCCCACTATCTGTCACCTAGCACAAACCCTGGCCCAGAGTAGACACTGATTCAATGTCAGTTTCGTGTCACTTTCCCTCTCCTTTCCTAAAGTGAGCAATGCACTGTCGGGCGACCTCTCTCATGTTGCCGAGTGGTCCACGATATCTTGCTACCACCCTACAAGCACTTGGTTGTTAGGGAGGGTTTGTTGTATTTCTGTAATAGAGTTTTCCTTTCAGGAAACCAAAGTTGCAAAGCCTGGGACACCTTCGATGGAAAGGATGAAGAGAACTCCACAGCACCTCTGATGAGAGCAGGTTGGAATGTAATGTTTTTACGCACACAAGAGAGCAGAAGAAGTTGAGGTGCTGTTGAAGAGTTCCCTAAAAGAAGTGGAAATAATGTTAAGATGAGACGATGGTGGTTACGCACACCAGTGGTGGTTCCTCCACCAAAGGAGGAACACACACTCACCCAGAAACAATCTGTTTAATTAAACTTGATGTACTTCTCATACCTTATTGTATTCCATTGATAGTTGGAAATATAAATGACAAGGGCTGTACTTGCAAGTCAAGGCACTTTCTGTATTCCACAGACCACATGAGTGACTGGCACTGATGATCAACAGAGTGACTGGACACATTTTAGGATTTACACTGACAGTCCCATGAACAAAACAGTTTAGGTGGGCAGCGAAGAGGACTCCTACAGGGAGTGAGCCTGTGTCACCCACACAGCATGAAACCTGTGCTTGTGGACTCTGGACACCAAAGTTCTGAGGGAAAGAGAGAGAAAATGTATTCTCTGATGGCTTACCACATGCTTCACACAGGGTCTAGCAGAGGTAAGGCCTGCTTGAGTGGGGTTGGTAGAGTAATACTACGAGTGTCATAACTTATAGTTTTAACTTGAACATCTCACCTAAAATATCAAATGATGTGCTTGAGTATGAACTTGTCATGTTACAGAATTACATACTTATGATATTTTAATAAAAGATTGTGTAATAACAAGTGGCTTCATTTGCGCCGGGCCCTGTGTGTGCATTACCACATTTAATTCTCACAGACGAATTCACTGAGATGTACTCAGAGGGATTAATTTGTCCAAGGGAGAGCTGTGCTCTGAGCAATCACAGAAGAGGCTGTGGAAAAAAAACCTCTTCTTCACCCCAAACCAGAATACCACGTGTTTTTTTCTTTCTATTTTTCTCATCTGAATGTTTTCCTGAAATTCTGGTCATGGTCACAAGCAGCTCATAGAAAAGGGTCTAGCCTAGACTACTAGTTCCCGCTGTTACAGAGAAAAGCAAAACCTTTCCCCTGTGCTGGCACTTTCTACTTGACAGCCATTCTGCAGATCGACTGCCTCTCTTACTGACCAGATGAAAAATATCGCTAGTCCAGGAGAACACAGAGTGGATGGAGGTCTGGGAGCCAGAGATGGAGTTCTCACTCAACCCTCGTGCATAATTCCCATTAGCGGTAATGTCTGTGATATGTGTGAGCTGAGGGAATACTTTACTTTATTAAGAGGAATTGATATATACAGTTACTTATGGAGTAAAATCAAATAGCAGAAATTGCTGTTTGTCTATGGGAACCCTTTCTTATTAGTGTCATATAAATGCAAGTAGATACTTAAGGAGATTGATAACTTATGGGCCTGGTCTAGCCATGCCATCTGATTGATGGAAGGCCAATTTTAAAAAAACAGAGGGGTGTGACTTTTTCCTACGTTTTATAGTAAAAGTATTCTGATTTGAGAATCATCACTTTGCTCCTTAGTAAACAGAGTAAGAATGCAATATATCTAGCTCTTTAACAAATCGAGGAGGCGAAGATCAAAATGTGGTGAGGTAAGCATATTTTCTCTTACTTCTACCTTTTCTACTAAGCAAAATAAGTTAATGAGTCAACTCATTTCCAACCTTCGTGTTATGTGCCAGTCGCTTAAATTAAATAAGAAGCTCTTTCTAGCTCAGGACCCAGAGCTCAAGTGAAAGTTGTCAGATCTGATAAAGCAGATTTTTTTTTTTCTGGAAGGAAATATTCCCTTTCAATTTTCCAGGGTACATCTGTTTGCCCGGGTGCATTTCCTGACTCATACCAGTGTGTCGACAGCATTTTCAGCGAACTTTAATTGTGTGCTTTACCTGACAGTCTTAATTGTAAGCTGACTTCCTTCAGATTACCACAAGTGAGGTAATCATGTCCCCGAAGCCCATAAACTCACCACCTGCGCCTCTTCTGGTTCTCACACCTCTTTCTAACTCCAGCATCACATGGCGAGGGGAAACCTGAAAAACGTCTTCGAAATAGTTGCTATTTCCCCATCGTTACAGTAGTGCATAATTAAACACAGAGTACCTGGGAACAGAAATCATCTTCTATGTTAAATTGTAGTAGTAAAGCTGGTGTGTGAGCAGGGACTGGCCTTCTCCATGGGGGAAGGAGTTGGTTCCACTCCATGCGCATGCCTGCCCTTGTAGGTTTCTCTGAATAGATTCTGCTTGTATAGTTTCCAACGCAAGTACCAGGGCCTTCTGTCCACACATGTCATCTGGAACCCCCGGTCCATTTCCCCTTCTCTCTTCCTACCATGCACCTCCCCCATGGACTCCCGGAGAGGGCTCTGATTGGTTTCCACGTGTCACGTTTACCTTTGTCTATACCATACCACTTGTAATAATCAAGTAGTCTTTCTGAAATGAAAATCACATCAGGCCACGGATGTAGCAGAAATAGTCAGTGAGTTGAGCTTCCCAGAAAGATGGCACTGTAACTGCCAGTCTATACATGATCACCACCCTCTGTCCCAAACCTACAGCAACGAACAAGAGGAAACAACCAATCAAGAAAACAGATGCAAATACCAGTAAATCTTTTTATAATACAAATATGTG
The DNA here is from genome assembly GCF_004126475.2 of Phyllostomus discolor. Taxonomy (NCBI): domain Eukaryota; kingdom Metazoa; phylum Chordata; class Mammalia; order Chiroptera; family Phyllostomidae; genus Phyllostomus; species Phyllostomus discolor. The sequence continues at coordinate 11,042,491 of NC_040908.2, forward strand.
CATTACACTTTTAAAAAGGGGACACTACCATAAGTAGCATCATGAATTCATTTATGTGTGTCGAAAATTTTTAAATTAAATATTCATGTACCGCTAATGACATTTTACTAGTTGATGTAATTTCATTGTCTTTCACAGCAGAGTATTTATAGTTTCCCTTTTTCAACACTTTCTCCAACATTTAGAAAAAGTAGAGGTACACCATATATGATTAAAATTTCTCACACATTATCTATTATTTTCTTGGAGGAAAAGTTCCTTAAGACAAGTGAAAGGACAGGCATATTGTGGAAACTGATGATATCTTGTACACAGTGGTCTCTAGAAAGAATGTCCCTTCAGTGACAAAAAAAAGTACGTTAGATATTCTTTCTTACATTAAGATCAAAGTTAACAATTACTTCATGGGATTCTTGACCACATATGTTAATATACATGTATGATTGTGAATTGTACATATTTTTTTTTCATATTTTTATGGGCAAGTTCACCTATTTCTTATTTATCTATAAGAGATCTTTATATATTGCTAGTAATAACACATTTCTTTAGTCCATTAACTCTGCAATCTCCTGGATGGCTATTTTAGTCATTTTCCCTTTTGTCAAACCTGCAGTACCTGCTCCATTACCCTTAATTTTCCTCAATGCCCTTATTCCCTACTTCATTAAAAACCCAAATCAATTAGAAGAGAACTCTCACCAGTTGCACACGTGCACTCGCCAACACCTGCACCCACACATGCTAACTTCCTTCTTGCTGCTAAAAATAAACTCCCCAGGTGCACGAGCTCTCCATCCCTTGGGAACTAATCAAGGACGTCACGCCGGAAATTCTCTCCTACCCTCTCCCTATCACGAACCTACCCTCTCTACTGGATTACTGCAGTCAATGTAGAAACTTGCTCTTTTTAGTTCTACTGTCTTACACACACACACACACACACACACACACACATACTCTCACCCCTACTGCTGCCTTGAATTTCACCTCCAACTTCAAGTTTATATTTCTTCTCCATTTTATAGCAAAAGTCCTTGAAATGATTGTCCATATGACTGTGTCTCTCAGTCCTGTCTTTCCATTCGCTCTTACCAATTCCAACTGGATTTTCTCCCCCATAACTCCACTGTAAGTTTTGACGTAGTAACAGTATTGGCATTCTTCTTCTGGAATGTTTTCAGTTAATTTCTGCACTACACTCTTCTGATTTTCTTATCTTACTCATTTACTTTTTTCAATCTCCTTTGCTCAAGGGTTCACTATTTAGTTTATTTTAGTTTTATTTATGTATTTTTAGAGAGGCATCCCTCCCCTCTCGTCTTTGTTTATACCAAGCCTCTCTCTCTCGGAGATTTCATCAATTTCATGTGTAAGCTGAACAGTCTCATAATTATATCTGCAGCTCAGACTTATCTCTTGAACCGCAGACTCAGATTTCCCAGTGACTACTCTATGTGGAAATCCAGTAACATCTCAAACTTAATAGATCCAAACTTAGCTTGTGTTATTTCCTCTCAAACCTGCTTCTCCCAAGGTCTTTTCTAGATCTTTTATGGCATCTCAAACATTCTGGTGGCTGCGGCCAAAATTTGTTTCGACTTCTCCCTTCCCCTTCTCACACGCACCTAATTCATCTGCAGACTGGCTTGGCTCTGCTTTCAAAACATGTACAGAATCTCACGACAGCAGGTTTGCAAATAGCATTATTTTGTTCAGTGTCGTTTCATTATAATTTTGATGAGATGCCGTAGGAACTTAACTCTTGTTTATATAAATTAGCTTATGATAAAATTGTTTTCATTATACATCATTTTGCTTAAAGTCTCAGAAGCTATTGACAATGTCAAGTAAGGACTTATTGTATTTCTTTTTTTGTTATATTTTATTCATTATGCTATTACAATTGCTCCACTTCCCCCCTTTATTCCCATCTGCCCCGCACCCCCCCTTTTACCCACATCCCCCCCCTTAGTTCATGTCCATGGTTTGTACATATAAGTTCTTTTCCTTCTCTATCTCCTATACTGTTTTTACACTCCCCCTGTCTATTTTGTACCATTTATGCTTCTTATTCCATGTACCTTACCCCCCCTCTTTCCCCTTCTCCTCTCCCCGCTGATAACCTTCCATGCCATCTCTGTTTCTCTGATTCTGTTCCTGTTCTAGTTGTTCGCTTAGTCTCGATCACCTGTTCCATGTGCTTACCATCTTGAATCTAAAATAATTCAACCACTTTACAACTGGGTTCCCTGTTTCTGCTCTTGCCCTCTTATAATTTATTTTCACTAGAACAATGAAGAGGACCCTGTGAAAATATAAATCCAATGAGGAGACTCTTCTGCTAAAAGCCCCAGTGTTTGACCAACTCATGCAGACTTAAATTTAGAGCTCTTTAAGTGGCCTAGAGAGTTCTACCCCTGTCTAGACCTCAGCTACTTCTCTGAGTGCACCTTCACTCCTGTCCCACTTGTTCACGTCTTTACAACCACGGTGGCCTTCTCCCTAGTGTTCAAGTATGCCAGGCACTTCCCTGAAACCAGCTTCTGCACTTGCTGTCCTCTGCAGAGACCTCCCTTCCTCCCATATGCACGTGACTCGCTCTGTCGATAGTACCTCGATAGTGAAGACTGACCACGTTTGTTAAAATGTCCACATAAAAACCAGAATTTCCATATCACCCATCCTGCTTCATTTGTTGCTCATACAGCTACCACTGTGGAATATGCTATATGATTTACTTATTTATTTGATCCTTTGTCTAGCTCCCAGAATAGACTACAAGCTCCATGGGGGCAGGATTTTTGCTTTTATTTGTTCACTCATGTACATCCCTTAGCTAGGACTGTATCTGGAACACAGAAGGTACTCATAAATATTTGTTTAATTTATAAATGGGAGATTTAAATTAAAAAATCCTCTAATTAAAACACCCAAGCACCCACCCCAGTTCACACACATGAGCTTATTGTATAAATTATAAAAAGTGTCCCTGGTCAACAGGAACATTTAGCAAGTTCAAGAGAAGGAAAACAGATCTTCCAAGGCCAACAATCAGATTGGCACTGGTCTGAGTTATCAACAGCACAATAGATGCTAATACTAAAGGAATAAACACCTCAATGTGCTACAGAAAATACCACCAAGTTTAAATTCTTTAATAAGCTAAACCACCATCTGAAAGCATGAAGTGAATATAATGACACAGGCCAACATCAAAACTTAATTGTTCTCATCATGATTGTGCCATTTTCTAATTGTGCGACCCTTCCCAAGTCACTTAACATCCTAGCTGTGGTTATTTCTTAATAAGTGTATAATTATATTATTGTTCCATAGGGCTTATTATAAAAGTTCAGCAAGGTCATACATGCAAAACTTTAGCATATTCTCAAAATCTCAGCTATGTTTTGGATCATTAATACCATTATTGCATTGTTAGAAAACATGGAAATCACTCTATTTCACTTTAAAAGTTTATCCAAATCATAATCATACTATGCATCTTGGCTAGCAAAATGAAATAAGAAGTATGTTGCTCTGGCTGGTGTAGCTCAATGGACTGAGTGTGAGCTGAGAACCAAAGGGTCTCCAATTTGATTCTCAGTCAGGGCACATGCCTTGGTTGCTGGCCAGGTCCCCACTGGGGGCCATGTGAGAGACAACCACACATTGATGTTTCTCTCCCTCCCTTCCCCTGTCTCTAAATCAAGCTAAAGAAATTCATCAGCAGCAAGCCCTTATTATATGAAATGTCAAAGGCATTATCTAAGAAAAAGAAGATAAAAAACATGTATAGTAAAATGACAGCAAACTCACAGTTATTAACAACCACACCAAAAACAAAAAACAAAAACAAACTAAGCAAACAACTAGAATAGGAGCAGAACCACAGAAGTGGAGATCACATGGAGGGTTAACAACGGGAGTGGGAGGAGGAGAGAGGGGGAAAAGGTACAGAGAATAAGTAGCATAGATGGTAGGTAGAAAATAGACAGGGAGAGGGCAAGAATAGTATGGGAAATGTAGAGAAGCTAAAGAACTTATGACACATGGACATGAACTAAAGAGGGGATGTGGGTGGGAGAGGGTGTGCAGGGTGGAGGGGAATGAAGGGGGGAATGGGACAACTGTAATAGCATAATCAATAAAATATATTTTTTAAATTTTTTAAAAATTAAAATAAATAAATAAAGTATTTTTTTAAAAAGAAGCTTTAGAAAGAAGTATGTTAATTTTACTTACAATTCAAGGTAAAATGTCATAGATAAAATATTAGCAAATCAAATACACCAGTGTCATTACCAGTTAGAGTATATCCCAAAAATGTAATACATGAATGGATTAACATTAGGAAATCTATTAATGTAATTCCATATATTAAAAGATTAAAGGTGTACATATGATTATCGTGGAAGAGTGCTGATAAAACTTAATATTCTTACTTGATGAAATCCTCAGTACACAAAGAAAACTTTCTTACCTGAAAACATTTTGTGCCAGTTACACGCACTCTGAAATTAGAATTCATAACTCTGGATTCCATTATCTATTGGTGCTTCAGGCAAGTTGTCTATTTATTATGGACCTCAGTTTCCTCAAATGAACAGTGGGTATACTAAGGATATAGTGTCATTAAATTGTTGTAAAGATTACATTTTAAAATCAGTAAGTATTCCCTAAACTATGGCTTAAAATGTAATTGTAAAATGTAATTCCCTCTATACTAATGATGAAGGTGAGATGTTCCATGTCAATTTTCTTTTAACATTTTGTTGCAAGTCTGAGAAAACACACTAAAATAAGAAAAAATGGGAGGTACAAGTGTTGGAAGAGAATATTTTAAAAGTCACTTATTAAAGTGACTTGATTTTTAAATTAAATATTTACATAGAAAATTTTAAGAAATCAACCTACAAATTATTAAAGCTACTACAATTGAATTAAATGTCTGAATAAAAATTAACATACAGAATTTGCGCAAACTGGTGATAATTTAGAAGTGCAATTTTTAAAATCCACCCACAAAAGTTGTAAAAAGCCATTCAATTCCTAGAAACACATTGGTATGAGTGTACTAGACCTCTGTCAAAAGTGATGTAGACACTTAGAAAAGACCTGAGTAAAGATTCCTTGTAAGAAAGACTCAAAATTGCAGATACATCGATTTCTTCCACATTCATTAATAAATAAGCACCAATACCTTTTAAAATGTAACTTTTCATGCTGATTCTACAGTGGATAGAGAAGTATGTAATGTAAAGAAGTTTAATGCGAAGAATAACCAGGTAAAACTTGATCCAATTCAAACGCATAGTAATCAGAATACTATATACAAGAAGACATGGAGATGCGTATCTATAGATTCAATTTCAGATCTAGTAACATTTACATACTTCACTTTGTGAGAACAAGGTCGATAATTTAACATGGTTTTGAGAGAATTGGCTCTCTCTTTGTGGAAAACTAAAACCCAACTTCATGCTTCCATGCTTATTCCTCCATCTTCTATTCCTCACACTGAAGCAGAGCATCTAAAATGCATTTTAAAATGCAAATCTGCCTATGCAGATTTCCTGCTCAAAACTCTAATGGCTTCTCATCACAGGTGGCATAAAATGTGAAGTCGTACTGGTATTCTCTGAGCCCCTAAATGTGATAGTATCCTGACTACATTTCTGGACCACTTTGCATCTCAACCACTGCCTCCTCCCCATGTTCTTTCAAATTCCTTCACATTCCTGCTGTGTGCCTGGAATATCTCCCACCAGGCTTCTGGCTGGCTCATTCATTCATTCCATTCTGACATGTACACAAATGCCCTTTCCTCACAGGGTACTTCTCTAAAATCCATATCTGAAATAGCCTGATTTATTCTTCTTGAGTCCACTTTTTGCTACCTCAATCACATCATATTTCATTCAGCATATATTCATTTGCTCATTATCTGTCTTCCCCTACTAGCATTTAACGTCCATGATGGCAGGGACCTTGTATTGTTCAAGCTTGTATCCTTAAGGCCTCGGACGGTGTCAGACACAGTGTGCCCTGAGGATATAACTGTTGAATTAATAAATTAATAAAGTTAAGCCCTCGCTGGCGTAGCTCAGTGGATTGAGCGCGGGCTGCGAACCAAAGTGTCACAGGTTCGATTCCCAGTCAGGGCACATGCCTGGGTTGCAGGCCATGGCCCCCAGCAACTGCACATTGATGTTTCTCTCTCTCTCTCTCTCTTTCTCCCTCCCTTCCCTCTCTAAAAAATAAATAAAATCTTTAAAAAAATAAAGTGAGTTTATTCTGTATTAATAAAAATATATTAAAATAGATTTAGACAGATAAATGTGAAAAACACTATACAAAATTAGCATAAAATAGATGATCATTCATTCTATGTTATATTGGGGAAGGGCTTGTGAAGCAAGATACAAAATTCAGAATTAATAAGTTAAAGAGAATCAAGTTTTATCCAAGAAAAAATTGAGCAAACAAATGAAAACCACAAATGTTGAAATAAGCCAGTTTACGTGGCAAGGAGACAGGCAAACCAGAGACCGAGCTGAAAACACGGGCATCATAGCGACACAGACAAGTGACACATTGAACAGAGACAATGAAAAGATCTCCCAGGTCAGAAAGAAAAATGCAAACAATTCCATGGGGTGGGGGGATGGGTAGAAATAAGGCACTAATTCAGAAAACAGATATTGAAATGACTTTTTGAAATGTTTTCTAACTCACTAAAAACATGGATATATAAATTGCCTATTATCATTGCAAATATTAAGATGGTCAGTTATTTCAAATATTGGTAAAAAATAATATAATAAAGTGGACACCATTGGCTATAGGGTAAATTTACATAATTATTTTGGAAAGAAAATTTTACTACATTTTTTTAGATGTAGTAAAAGGGCAGATTTAAACATTACTCAAAGGATAGGGAAAATCTGATAATAATATATCCACATCACAATATTCAACATAGCTATTATAAAGAAAGTAAAGAAAAATATTTAAAATTATATTAAAAGTAAACAAATTTACAAAAATATAAACTGCGTGATCTATGACTATATGACAACACAATAAATATACATATACACATAAAAATAAAAGCCATTAAAATGACTAGTGTTATACATACTGAGTTTTTAACAATGGCTATCACTGGTATGAGAGGAAGAGTGAAGAGAGGGGATTAATAAGGCATGGCCATGCTTTGCCTGTATTTGCACAAACTTGCTGGAATTGTTATAGCCTTCAATTGTAGAGCAATTAGCATCTGTTGTTTGCCACCGGAAATAGAAGACTGAACATTTCTGCCCACCGCACTCGTTGTGAGAGTCACCAAGGGAAACACAACAAAATCAAACACTAGGTAGAACAATGCTTAACTCACATACAGAAGAGACAGAGCTACATCAGCCATTGGTCCCCTGAGGCCAGTGTGTCACTTGCAGCAGCCAACACAGGGCCATTGGCCTTCCTGCTACCCACTTGTGCTTCAGACAAAGGATCCTGTCCCCACCCTGCTGGAGACAGATATAGCAGTGGGGATGGTGCACACATAAGCAAAACCAGGGAGTAGACACTGAGTCTGAAGTAGGAAAAGATATTCTTATGTAAGGTGACAAGGCCAGCATTGGCTGTGAGGGCTTACTACCTCTTGGTAAGAGAGTGTTTCAGGTCCTCAGTTTATCCTTAGGGAGCTGGTTGGGTGCCAAAAGACTGCATGCACCAGACTGCCTTTCCCAATATAAAATACGTATTTCTTACTTACTACAAAAGAGTTAAAGAAGGAAAGGGAAAGGATGCTTAAATCCCAACGCAACCATAAGATATTGAAGGAAGCTAGCAATTGCGTATTTTTAGACCCTACTGTATCTTAGGAACCATAGAGAATTCTTCACAAGATTTAGTATCCTGTATCACCTTTGAGTTAGGTTTTTTCGATTTCAGTTTCTAACTGGAGAAGGTTAGAGTTAGAGGGATCCCATAACTTCTATTTTCTGTTTCAAAATTTTTTCCTTAATGGCAAAAACATCTGCAAGAGTGAGGGACAGAGATGGCACTCTCTTGGGGAAAGGGGTCAGGAGAGAAGGACCGTGCCACCTGGAACTATTGAAAGAAGAGAGCCAATCAAGGCCCTCCCTGCTCTAGCTAGCCAAAGTGGTCTCTGTCCAAGGTCCTGATGCATTTTCCGGTAGCTCCACACAGCACTGCAGACCAACATGCTTATGGTTAAGTCACAGTGCTACTTGGAAGTGCAGGAGCACTAGACTGGCATCGAGCACCCACCCCACACCTCATTACTCCATCCAGACTGGTCAGGCAGCCACAGAAATAAATTGCCTGCAAAGGTGAGCAATTCCTTTCTTTTGTTATTAAATATTTTATTGTTATTCTATTACAGTTGTCCCGTTTTTTCTCCTTCTGCTCTCCTCCACCCATCACAACCCTCACTCCCACAGTCAATCCCTACCCTGTTGTCCACGTCCATGGGTCATTCACACATGTTCCTTGACTAGTCCCTTCCCCTTCTATCCACCCTTATCCCCCCTCCCCGCTCTCCTCTGGTTGCTGTCAGTCTGTTCCTTGTTTTCATGCCTGTTGTTCATTTTTTAGTTTGTTCATTAGGTTCCCCTTGCAGGTGAAATCATATGGTATCTGTCTTTCACCACCTTACTTCACTTAGCATAATTTTCTCCAGTTCCATCCATGCTGTTGTGAAAGATAGGAGCTCCTTCTTTCTTTCTGCTGTGTAGTCCTCCATTGTGTAAATGTACCACATTTTTTTGATCCACTCACTTGCTACTGGGAATTTAAGGTGTTCTGTGTCTCAACTCCAGGAAGACAAACAATCCAATTAAACAATGGGCAAAAGACCTGACCAGATATTTCTCCAAGGAGGTCATATAGAGGGCCCATAGACATATGAAACGATGCTCAACATCACTAGCCATCAGAGAGATGCAAATTAAAACCAGAATGAGATACCACCTCACACCAGTCAGTAGCCATCATCAATAAATGAACAAACAACAACTGCACAATAAGTGCACTCTTGGTAGGAATGCAGACTAGTGCAGCCACCATGAAAAACAAGGTGGAATTTCCTCAAAAAACTAAAAATGGAACTATCTTTTTACCCAGTGATTCCACTGCTGGGATTATACCCTGAAACACCAATTCAAAAGAAACTATGGACCCCTATGTTCATTGCAGCATTATTTATAATTTATTTCTTTTTATTCCCTATGATCCAATATAATACTAGCTCTGAGGTTATTGCCATTTGCAGAGAATTAAGACAATTACTATTTGTAATTGCTTCTTAGAACCAAGGGAACATCTCAAAATAAAACTTTACTCCTTAAGAGATTAGAAACTTCATTCCTTCCATTCCCAAATGCAAACAAGCATAACTGGAAATAATTTCACAGATTAACTTCTCTTCAATTATTATTTTTAAAAAGTCAATAAAAGAAGAATATTTTAAGAGAAGTGTTGTAATGACAAATCCTAAAGAAGCAGTGTGATTTTCACCAGAATAAAAGATATTTGACAATTATGTTGCCATTGAATGAACTAGAATAGGGAAGGCTGAGGAGAATAAAGAGATTTTTTTAAAGCTTAATTTAAGCAAAATTCTCCTGGTAAATATGAGATTGTCTTATTTATTCAACAAATATTTATTGATTTTCTGTGATGTGCCCAGAGCAGTGCTAAGCAGAAATGTTAAATGTTAAGCAAACAAGAAGCAAAAGAGACCTGGTTCAGGCCTTCATTTAATTTAGGGGTAATAGATATTTTTTCCAGGTAAAAATAAATTTTAAGACAATTATTATTTCTGTGGAAGTCTAGCCATCACAATAAAAGATTAAGTTTTTTTAATCAACTATGGAGAATAGGCTAATGTACAAATATATACAGATTAGATGATTAGCAAGGTTTAAGAATGTAAATTATTGCAAAAATCCAAATGTAATTACATTTGTATGCACAAAAGTTAATTTGTTGGTAAAATATAAATTCAAAACATAAAAGTATAAAAATCTATAAATAATTATCAGTTTTCCTTATTGAAATCCACTTCTGTGTTTGCCAATATTTTGTAATTTCAAAGAGTAATGTAATACATGTATTTGACATAATTCTTATTTACATCATTTTATAATAATCTTTTTAAAAGTTGTTTTTACTGTTTGTATGGTTCTTCTGAATAGCCTATGGCTGGATTTATTTTATTTTTCCAGCCTCTTAGATCCTAATAAAACCTATGAGTTCAGTAACTATATTTTTGCCTGCACACTGCGACTGTTCACTTCATCTTATTGTACGTCTCTTTTCGTCTGTCTGCCTTTCCTATTTTCTTCTCTTTGTTGGATTGGCCAAGTGTTGGGGTTTTTTTTTTTTTTTTGTATATATCAACATACAAAAAATGTATGTATATACTTTACCTGTTGGATAAATGATGTACATACTATTTCTTTCATTTTAGCAGCTACACTTAAATATGAAGATTTAAAATAGTGGAAGTTAATTCATCTCTCCAGCCTTCTTTGTTTGTAAGAACATGGAGTTCTTTAACAGCAATCTACCCCAAATCTCACCTTCCCTGTTATTGATTAGTATTTCAATTCTAGAAGCTTCTATACCTTTTAAGGTAATCCTATTATTTACAGTCAATGCTTTTTTAGATTTCTCAACATTTTCTGCTTCTTTCACTTCACTCTTTCCTTTTGGCTTGAAAATCCTTGCTGAAGCAAATCCTTAGTAGTTCTTATAGTAAGAATCTGTTCAAAAGAAATTCCTTCAATATTTGCTAGAAAATTTCCCTATTTCACCTTATTCTTAAATAAAGCCTAACTTTATTTTGAAACTTTAGATGATCAGTTACTATCCCTCTATGTTTTTGATTTGGCATTGTTGATAACATATTTATTGTAGGTCCATTTTTCATTGCGTTATAAAAATAACTCAAGAAACATAAAGTTTTGTTTTTAATGTTATATGATTTCGCTATAATTCAACCAAGTGTGGATGTGTATAGTCACCCTGTTTAAGACTTAGGGAGCTCAGCCAATCTGAAAATTCAGACTTCCCTCAATATGGGAAATTTCTCAGTAATATATTGCATCTCCTCTATTTTCTCATTTTTGCATTGAAACACCCAGCCTTTATTTTTTCTCTATATCTCTTAAAACTTTCTCTATGTCCTCATCAATCTGCATTATCTGAGATGATTTCCTACTCTCGGTCTTACAATTATTGCATTGACTTTTCAGCTATATCCAATCTACTTGTTAACTAATCCAGAAAGAACTTATTGTTTTTTTATTTTAATAATTTTGAGTTTTCATTGTTAGACTATGTGCTTGGTTACTTTTCAATAGTGTCTCTTCCCATATCATACTGTATTGTTCTTACAGTGTTTATTACTTCCTTTTTCTGCCTAATCATTTTAAAATATGCTTATTTTAAATTAGTTCATTATTTTCAGTTCACTTATTTGATGTACTCTTTGACTTTCTCTTGATATTAATTTCATTATAAGATAATGATTTATAATTGTTTAAGATAAGTTCATACTCATCAAGAACTCTATTTAGTGAGAGTTCTATTTTTTCTGGGTTGTAAGACTCTCTCTTTAGAAATATTTGCCTCTGAAAGGGCTTTTCCCCTGGGGTAGTTGCAGGTATGGATTGTGAAGTGTGAATTTGGATTTCATGGAAGGGAAAACGCCTGAGATTATTATTCTTTTCAGGTCATTTTTTTCTGTCCATGTTTTGAGCAAGGTGTTATTTTTCTGGATGGTTAAGAGTTTGTGTAGCTTCCATTTTATGAATGGATCAATTTTTGTGAAGCCTGGCTTTATGCAGTAGCTCAGTTCTAATCCCTAGAACAAACAGTCCCTTCCTCTCACACAGGGTAAGCGGAGTCCACGCTCTGGCCAGGAAGGCCTGTGGGCCCCTGGGCTTCCATTTCCATTCACCGTTCTGACCTCACGTTCCCTCTTCACTTGGAGGTGCTTTTCCTTGTTTCTATTTTGAACTCAGCTATATATTTACATTTACCGTTGTCCTACTACAAATGGTACTTCTCTATGTTTGGCATGAGGAAAGATGTCCTGGGTCAGCTCAGCCCCGCTGTTTCATGGAAGTCAACTTTGCACTTACAGGAAATATTCTAATTGTCAATTCAGTGTGTTCTTCTATGCAGAATGAGTTCCTCCAGGGAAAGAACTATAGCCTATTTATCTGTGTTGCTATTTGTTGAACAGATGAACTTATGACCTATGTCCTCATTTTTTTTTCTCTCACCACTTTCTTGTGTTTCTAAATTTTACCGGCTGCTGATAGAGATTTTGCAACATTTGGTTGTTGCAACACAAACATATGAAACCATGGTGACCTTTCGTGTTTGGTGGGATTTAAGGAAGCTTTGTCTGAATGATGGCTTGGAATCCAGTGGTAGAAGGCAGGCTTCCCCAGTCTCGGTTACTAGGAGGACACGAAAATAGAAGCATAATTATAATGTATGTCTTTAGTAAAGCTTCCACCTGGGATTAGAGGTAGGCTTCTATTTATTAAAAAATGTTAAATAGTTGCTTCAAAAGTTCAATGAATCAATTAACATTTCTTTGTATTTAAGCCTGCATTTGGGGGGAAAAAGAAATTTGGAAGTGCATTGCACTTATTTTATTCTTGCAAGAAAACAGGTTTTGAATCTTAAAAGTAAAGATAATTTTGTTAAATATTTTCAGCAAAAATAATATTGTCTTAATTTTTCAACTACATTACACATTTTTATTTGTTTAATTACCCATAATAACTCATTGGAAGCTTTGAAAAATATAGACATGGTCATTTTTGTTTAGATTTTGTGCTTCCATTATTTTTGTGACTATATATATAATACATGTGGCTAGATTGCAATTATATCTATTTAGATAGGACACAGCAATGTGCCTTTTCCAGGAAGATGGTGGAGTGAATACCATTTCCAAGAAACTATTCCCTTTATTTCTATTATAACAATTAAATTAGGATGTCTCATTCCTTTTGTAATCCTGGCTCCTTACAATGCCTTCTCTGCATGCTCCCATCAGCCAAGCAAATTTCATAGAGCTTTTCTTTCTGTAGCCTGTATTAAGAAAGCGAGTAGATTGAAAATAATGTTTCAAATTATGTCTCTGCATCTCGGAATATTTTTCACAGAATTAACAGCTAATGAAAGAAAAATGGCCTGCCTTATACTAGAGCAGGACCCACCATAAATAAAATCTCACAGTCTCTATTAGTGAGACCTCTTTCAGTAAAAGCAGATAAACTCTAGTAAGATATTCCAAATTTCTACTCTAACCAGATGAGAACTAATCTGCCTCACAGGTTGGCAAAATGTGACTGGCAAGAAGAATCCAGCCCGTGACATTTTTTTAAATAAAGTTTTGTTAGAACACAAACATACCCGTTCATTTCTATAAAAACTCTGGCTGCTTTCTGTCTGCATCAGCAGACTTGAAAAGCTGCAAATATTTCAGCAGAAACTTTACATTCCTCTTCCCCCCGCCTCAAAAAAATATTTACTATGTGGCTCTTACAAAAGAGTTTGTGGAGCCTTGTTTTCCATCACTTAGGCCTGCAGTAACATCAAGTTTTTTAAGCTAATTAATTCATGAGTGGCTTTACCACTGGCATGGCTTTATGATTCTAGAGCCAAATATTAGCTTGAAAAGATCAGGTGATAGCATTTTTTTTCAGAATATTTGCTGTATCTGTCAGGAGGTGAATTATATTTTCTGGCTCCTTTACCATGGGGCCTGGGCATATAACTTCTGCCCAATGAGCTGCGAATCAGACACTATGTTTTACCTCCGGGACAATGCAGGACCTGCCACGCACATTTTCCTCCCTCGAAAGAGACCGAAGTTGTCCTGACAGCTTGAGCCCTTACTAAAGGTATCATGGACTATCCAATCCACAGCATTTATCAGCGTGCGTGAGGAAAAGACCTTTATGGAAAAGCCATTAGGACCTTGGAGTTGCTTCTCCTTCCACAACACCTAAACTAACGCAGACTAATAAAGAGGCGCTTAATTGACTTCTTGAGAGAGAGAAAAGCTAGAGTGAAGACGAGTAAGCGAAGTCAGCAACAAATAAATCAATGAATTTTTTAAAGCCCAAATGAAAAGCAATTTAAAACGGTTGCTTTTCAACAAGCCAGTATCACGTCTAGTAAACAATATCAGGATAGATCACACAGAGATTACCCAACTGAAAAAAAAAAATACATGATGGAAGCAGAAATAAAAACAAGAGTCACTAAGCTTCAACAGTGCAAAGTTAAAGATAAAACCGATTTTGCTCCATTTCTGTCACACACAGGCGGTAAAGAAATTGGTGTTTAATTCTGTTCTTTGACCAGCCAGGGAGATGTCTGTTTACTCCTCATGAGTCATGCACTGGCATCTAAGGAAAATTAAACTAATTTCAGAGATACTTATAAATTTTTTTAAAAAGAACATCCTTGAACACATTGTCATAACTGACATTAAAACTTTAAAAATGGAAAACACAAATAGTAAACCTCTGAAAAACTTACACATAATACATATGCTAATGAATAACAAGACACTGTGTTAAAGGATAGAATTTTAATATGTAATATTGGCAAGTATATAGAAAAACATACCTTCACCCATAGGTGCTGGTGAGATTGTAAAATGATAATATCTTTCTAGGAGGCCCCACCATGATAGGTATCAAAAATCATTATAGTGATCATAACATTTGATCCAACAATTATGCAGCTAGAAATTTATCCTAAGGAAATAATTAAGCATGCATGCCCATATTAATTTACAAGAATAATCCTAAAATATGAAACTGGTTAAATAATCATGCCAAATCTTTTTTTATGAAAATCTACTTAGCAATTAAAAGTTTGGTAATAGGAAAATAATAACATGAAAATGAGGTCATGGTAGATTATCAAGCTGAACACACCAATGAGCAACAAGCTAATAATCATTCTACAGAGTATGAATACATATTAGCTTAGGAAACATTCTAGAAGGCATACACAAAAGTGTGACTAATGATTTACCATCGATTGCTACATTTAGGATGATACAATATTTAATGCTTCCTTGTCTGTATTTTCTAATTAGACCATAATATGCACAGATTGCTTTAGGTGAACAAATACAATTTAAGTTAATAAATTATTAATCAAAAGTAATCAAGAATGCAGCAGAAAATCTATGTATATATGATACAAAATATATAGTATGTATTTACATATAATATATTAAATACATATAATACAATGTTATATCTCTCTATACACACACACATACATGCCACATACATACATAGTTCTCCTAATGTATTTTCATCTTCTGACACAGGTACCCAGGCCCACTGTATCTGAAGTGACAGCCTCCAATGCTCTGCATCACGTGTATTTTACAGTTACTCCAGGGCATATATCAAAAATCTCTAAACGACTAGTAAATTTATCTATTTGGCTACTGTCGGTTTCTCCCTGGTGAGTCCTGGCTTTCCAAAGACCTTGTCTATTACCTGTCCAGTTCACATCAATAGCTCTTAGAAGTTGGAACAGTGATACACACATAGTAGATGCTTTTTAAATACATAGTAGATGTATTTTAAATGTATAAGTTTAGTTGCTCGTATTTATTTGGCTTTATATTGATATTCTTGAATAAAATGGCCTCTAGTTCTTTAGTACATGTTTATTTGCTTTTAAGGTTATTCCAGTCTTACTTTGTAAAACTGACTCTCTCTCTCTCTCTCTCTCTCTATATATATATATATATAAAATACATGAAAAAAATATATATGAAAGTATATATATATATATGCATGCACACACATACACATATATATGTACGTATGATGGTCTGTCTGGATAAAGTCCTGCCATTGTTAACATAATGAGAATGATTTGTGCTACATTGACGTAACCTGGCAGCCAAGGAGAGGAGACCGGAATGAGCATGTGTGAACAATGTCAACTTCACTGTACTAGTCAGTGGGGCTGGTAGACCCTGTTGAGTGAGCATGTGTACTGTGGGGGCATCACAGTCAAAATGGCTGAGCAAGTAGAGAAACAAATCTGCATCCAATTTTGTGTTAAGCTTGAAAATTTTTCCATGGAAGCAAACTATTGGGATGGTTCAGAAGGCCACAGCTATGGGCAACTGGTGATAGGCAGTTTCATCACATCAACACACCCACTCATGCATCACACTGTTTCTTTGGAGAAACAACAAATCACCCAGGTGACTCAGCATTTTTACAGCTCAGATTTGGTGCCCTGCAACCTATGGCTTTTCCCAAAACTAAAATCACCTTTGAAGGAGAAGAGATTTCAGACCATTGATAAGATTCAGGAAAATACGATGGGGCAGGTGACAGAGACTGGGAGAAACGTGTGAGGTCCCAAGGTGCCTGCTTTGAAGGGGACTGAGGCATCATTGTCTTATGTACAATGTTTCTTGTACCTTGTATCTTCTTCAGTAAATGTCTCTATATTTCTTAGCATGTGGCTGGATACTTTCTGTACAGACTACATATATCTATATAAATATATATACATTTTCAATGCCATAAATTGTTTAGAGAATATAAAAATTATTCACCATTGAGATATTCAATGTAATCTATCTGGAAAAATGTCTGAACTCTTTGATTTTTTGTGTAGAAATGGCTCTTTAATAATCTTTTTAAATGTTCATATTGTTATTAAACTAGTTTATTTGTGTACTCCTTATTTTCAGTTTTCTATGTATGCTTCATTAACACATGTTTTTCTAGAAATCATATTGAATCTAGATATTTAAAATGATTTGTGTAAGACTGCATAAGTACATGTATAATTTTCTATATATATGTTAGTATTTGTCTCTTTTCACTAACTACTTCTCAATATTATTTGTAAGTTCCTGATTTTTGTTCATTTGTCTAGCTAAATATAAAATATTTAAAATATGTTTTGAAAATTCACTTTTGATAGTTTTCTCTTACTTTTATGTATTTCTATTTTGATTGTTAATATCTATTTTGTACTGCTCTTGTAAGTGGTAATAACACAACTTTTACAAATTTAATATTTATAAATTTTATAATTTGTTGATTTTTTAAGTGTATATGTGTGTGTAGTGTGTATACACTAAGGAGAATTTGAAAAGAAAAGCTTTTTTATTTTTTTTGTATTACATTTCTAGAGGTTAACATTATAATAATTAAATTTTTATTACATTTATATCCCTCTATATGATTATTATCACCAATGTAAAAAGACTTCCCTAAGAAAATACTTGTTTAAATTTCAAACTAATAATGATTCTATGGTTTACCATCAATTTAACATAGCTTGTTAATAATATTTAACAACCACGTTTAACATGCACATCAATTTTAAAATATACCCTGACTTTAAAGTGGTTAAGATATTAAAAATATTTATTTTAGAATTTCGCATTTATAGTCACTTATATCATGAAAATATAGTGACATTCACTAATATATTTAAGGGAGAATTATTTAAAACAGCAAGCTGATATTTAAATAAATGCCTAAAACTATATAAACATCTAAGTGATCTACACCAAGTCTATATTTTGTGAAGTAATGTAAAATAGTTATAAACATATAATTATGAGAATATTTATGAAAAAACATTAAATGAGCAATACAAATAATAATTATACCAACACTGGAAATAAAACTCTCTAAAAGCACGCTTGTATAAACACTGGAACGGTATACAGAGAAAAACACTTAAAGAGCACTCTGTCTGTCCCAGTGATGAGACTGGAGGAGATTCTACTCTTTTTTCTCACACCCCCACACAAATTTTGTGCTAAGGGTATTTGCACAATAAAAAAGGAAACTAGAGCAACTTCAGAGACATGAAGAAAGCGGAGAAGGCCAGTCTGGTGTAATAATCTACCCCCTCCTTCTCCCAGAGGGTGGAGAGGGTGAAGAAACAGACCAACTGCTGGTGGTCTTATCTTCCTGCCTGAGACCACCAGCCACGCCAGGCCCCAGGCAGCCCCGCGCTCAGGGGTACGTGCACGTGACTGAGGGCCTGATGAAACAGAGTCCCGATGGAGACCTCTCTTTGCTTGAAAGCATCCTGTTTCCTAATAAAATAATATTAATCTACTCACTCCTTCCATTATTTTTTCTGTTTAAAAGAATTTTTCTAAGCTGGAGATTGACGACGAGTATGAAGACGATTTAAGGAATGGCCATAATCATCTTTGTTATTCAGGATACCACTGTTTCCCACAGTCAGCTTCCCCCCCAAAACCATTGCTATTGTTACAGGGTACAGCCAAGAGGCGGGACCCCCAAATGGGCATTTGAAATGGGGTCCAGAACTCAAGGTGTCCAGGAGATTTTAGGATGTTCTCACCCCCACCCCCAGGTGTGGGGTGGGGGAAGGGACAAATGGAGCAGGGCCATTGAGAGCTGTTTCTCACAGCAACAGCCTTGCAGCTACTCTGGTGTGGTCATTTAACATATCTATAGCTATGATATAGATATGTTAAATGACATATCTATATGTCTAAGTAACCTCCTTCGGCTGGTCACTTAGATATGCTAAATAGCTATGGCCATGCTCTGAGCCAGGGGGATGGAAAGGGACTCTCCCACCCAAGATGGGACTGGGGGGCAGGTCCCCCAAGCTACAGTGCCTGTGTGGGAGCTCGGAGAAGATCAGCTCCATGACATGGGGCTGCACCTGCCCAGACCCATGATGGCGATCAGAAAAGCTGGAAAGGACAGCAGGTTGAGGGCAAGTGTGGCCGAATGTGGGAGGAGTCAGAAATGGGGCTGCAGAGGAAGATTGGTGTGGGGATTTAAACCCAGACACGGCAGCCATTGAGGAGAGAACCACGCCGTTTTAGCAGAGTAGGGACTCCCACAGCCCTGTGAGAGGAGAATCATCATGCGGCTTTAGCAGAGAACTGCCACTCGGCTTTGGCAGAGTGGCAACCCCCACCCTGCAGCTTTGTGGGGAGAAGCACGCGGTTGTGGCTGAATGGGGACTCCTGTGGCCCTGGGAGAGAGGACCACACGGCTGGGACAGAGATCCCGGCAACTCAGCTGAGGGTGCCAGGAACCGAGGGAGGCCTACCAGCCTAGCACAGCTGAGCCAAGGACTTCTATTTCCTTTCCTGAGATACAGTACTCGGGACTGGGCAAGGGGGGGAGGAAGGACTGTGTCTGTTTGTGGGTGTTTTAAGGGACTTTAGGATTTTTGATGAAGACATTAGGTCACTGCTTTAAGTTTGTATAGCATTAAATAAACATTTCCTTTCCTTTTCACGAATCTCTGGCATTGAGAGACATCTTTCCTATAGACGGTGAACATAACGGACCTGGGGGTTTCTTTCAGTAATACTATATCGTCCCAGGCCCCCCTTGTTTGTTCTGTAACACTATCACAAAATCACCACTTCGTGCCTCCTATCACTTCTTTTCTCTGCTTTATATTGCCATGCCTTAAATCCCAGTAAATTTCACACTGCCGAGTGAAAGTTCCATGTCCTACTTTGTTATCTCTGCCATATGCTTTGTAAAAGTTTGGTATGCAGTAGCCATCCTTATCTGCAACGGATATTTTCTAAGACCCCCAGCGGATGCCTGAAAACATGGGTAGTCAGGGCCCCTATATGTACTAGATTATTTTCTACACATACATACATGCATGCATACATGCATTCCTATAATCAAGTCTAATTTATAGATTAGGCACAGTGAGAGATTAATGACAATAACCAATATGAAAATAAAACAATTATCACATTATACTGTAACTGGGGTTGTGTGAATGGTTTGGGGGCCATTGTTAAGTAAAATAAGCTTCTTGATCGCAAGCACTGAGATCTGCAGCAGGCAATCTGATAGCCATGGGAGCCACGAAGGGGCCAGCAGGCAGGGAGCACACACAGCGTGGACACGGTGGACAGAGGGACGATGCAGACCCCAGGTGGGACGCAGCAGGACAGCACGAGATGTTGTCACACCACTCATAATGGCACACAATTTAAAGCTTAGGAATTAATTGTTTATTTCTAGATTGTCCATTTAATATTTTCAACTGTGGTTGACTACAGGTAACTGAAACCGTGGATAGCAAAACCACAGAAAACAGGGGAATACTGTTTAGCAGAAACCCCAATTTTTTTTTGCATTGAATAAAAAAAATGCCATGTCTTAACTGGTATTGCTATTTTTGAAACAGTCCCTGAATATCTCCCTAAATAACCTATTTTAATGTGGAGCTGAAGCCAAATATTTCACACACCAAAAAGGCCCATGGAATTATTCTATTTTTATTATCTTTTTCTCCAGTGATACAGGAAGTAAAATATCTCAACAATGTCAAATTTCCATGTAGCATCACAGGTTCACCCACTCTTCCCAAACCAGCACATTTCCTGACCTACTGGTATTTTTGTTTTGTGTACTCATATTGACAAATGCATCACTTTCCCATTGGCGTCCTCATTGTCAAAACCATTTGCATCAATTTGTTTTTTCCCACAAAATAATTGCATGCAAAATCCAGCCTATACTCTTTAGCCTACCCCCCCACACACACACACATTTATTTTCTTATGTAAAGTTCTTGAATGTGGGCGGTGTGGGAGGGTGGGGCAGGGGAGAGTAATGGCGGAAAATTGAGGACAACTGTCACTGAACAACAATTAATAAAAAAAATAAAGTATAATACAAAAATATATTTAGGGGATTTGGATATTTATTTCTGTGTTTGTCAATACTTATTAAACATGGTGATACAGACTAAGCATGTATGAATTTCACTTTGTCAAACTATAATTTTTTTAAGATTTTATTTATTTTTAGAGAGGGGAAGGGAGAGAGAAAGAGAGGGAAACATCAGTGTGTGGTTGCCTCTCATTTGCCCCCTCCTGGGGACCTGGCCTGCAACCCAGGCCTGTGCCCTGACTGGGAATCAAACCAGTGACCCTTTGGTTCGCAGGCCAGGGCAGGTCAAACTATAATTTTCAAAGAGTTAAAACAACAAAGCGTATGCAACTGTAAAATGAGTACATGTCAAATATTGCTCAGCTTATTCATGATGAAAACACCATGATGCTAAAACTAAACAGTATTACAAAAGGAAGATATTTATAGTGGCCTAAAAACAAGTTAGAATAAGATTGTTGGCTCAAAACTAGTTAAAGTACATAAAAGACAATAAAACTATAATCTGATCAAAATTATAAGCAATTTACACAAAAAAATAAACTTTCAGTGTTATTGGGTTGAAATCATCTACCTTGATATCTTTGCAAAGTTGTCACAAATCCTAAACAATAGTAAATACCAAGTTAAACAGGGAGTATACAAGACAGGAGAATCCGGCCATCCCTTGCAGATAAGGTGTGCGAGGACATCGAAAAAACAATCTGAGTTTCCAGGTAATGACCACGCGGACCTGACTAGGAAAGCGCCCACACGGGGTAGAACGGGAGTGGCGTTCTCACCCCTGACAAGGCGGGAAGTACCTCCGAGTCCAGGGCTGCCTCGGCTCCACCCAGTCAGCCAATGCAGGCCGGACGCGGACTATTCCCAGTTTCTGTCCTTCCTCCAGGAAATATTTATGCCTACTATGCGCCAAGTGGGGTGTGCTGTACAGAAGAAAATTAAATTCTTGCTTTTTGAGGCTGAGAACCTCATTGGGAAGACAGATGTGCCACCAATGATGGGGCGCGGGGGCCGGGGGGGATCCTGATGAGTTTTTGCAGGGTGCTGTGGGGCTCCCCGGGAGCGGCTCTGCGTACCCCGGCTTCCCAGTCAAACCAGCCTGAATTTTACCGCTGAAGTCATGTTATTTACAGACTGCACGAAGTATCCATAATAAACTTTCACACCTCAATGTGAAGCTTGAAATCTTTTATTAAAAAAAATGCATGACACAATTCTCTGACTCCTGAACCTGAGAATATAAATATAACTTAAATTGAACAGATGACTCGGGGTCATCCTGCTAAAGACACAATACCATCCTGGACTGTCACTCAGCAACGACCCAGAAACCAGTGAGTCATAAGGACATATTTTCTCCCAGAATAAATAACCCTAGCCTGCTATGATTTGGAACTACTGCATCTGATTTATATGATTTGGTGTCACTTGCTGTATTGTCTGATATTGTTGCAAAATATTTTCTCATAATTATTCTGTGTTTTGTATAAAACCGATGTAAACGTGTGACCACTGGACTGTTAGTTTTCACATCACGGTACATATGCCGGTACCACAGTGCATGGTATGAACTGTTCTCTGGTTCAGTCTTCCCATCTGCGACATGGGTGGGACACAGACAAGAAGGACAGGGTAAAAAAATGAATACGGGGCTCAAAAAAGTCCAAAGAGCTCTGGCTGGCATAGCTCAGTGGATTGAGCGCGGGCTGCGAACCAGAGTATTGCAGGTTCAATTCCCAGTCAGGGCACATGCCTGGGTTGCAGGCCACAGCCCCCAGCAACCACATATTGATGTTTCTCTCTCTCTCTCTTTCTCCCTCCATTCCCCCTAAGAATAAATAAATAAAATCTTTTAAAAATTTTTTAAAAGTCCAAAGAACCATCTATAACACAAGGTTTGGAACACACATTTTGAAGCAAAGTAAGTGATATTCTACTTTTATAAGGCATAATTGAACAGTTAATCTTGTTCCTTATTACTTTGAAAAAGCTCTCAATGCCTCATTGTGTTCAATTACCTTCTTGACTGCTCGGGTGGAGAACATTCGGGAAACTTGTAAGACATGTAACTGTAAAACATCGATGGTGAAGCTTTTTTTTTTAATTTCCTTTGTGTCCTAAAAGGGCAGGGTCTTCAGTCCCCAGCAGCCATCTGTGAATTTTAGTTGTTGTTTCACTCTGCAGTACTAACAGCCAGTGGCCTTTGTCACAGATTTAAGGGTCGGTTTAAATTAAGGAAAAGAGCCCGTGCAACCCAAGGTCCCCCCTTTTCACCCCCAGCCTTTCAGGGGCAATGCTGGACTCCCTCAGCCCGACGGCATCTATGCTCCGTGAGTATAATTTCCTTTGCACCTATTTTTATTTTGTTCTTCTCTGAAAAACTATACCCTGGAAAGGGTAAGATTCCATATTCTTGAAAGAGCTGCGGTTTTCTGAAGAAAATTGCATAAAACAGAATTACATTTCCTGAACCATACCTCCCTTCTGACTTCCTTATTATAACTGGACATGAACCCATTTAGGGGGAAAAAATCACAAAGATGCTACTAAAAGTGAAACAGTTCAGTCTGTAATGTGAATATGTGCTTTAGGTCCCCAAATTTATATTTCATCTTGTTAGGTACAACATATAAAAATGGTGTTTTTCCCTGGCTGGCGTAACTCAGTGGATTGAGCGCGGGCTGGGAACCAAAGTGTCCCAGGTTCGATTCCCAGCCAGGGTACATTCCTGGGTTGCAGGCCATAACCCCCAGCAACCGCACATTGATGTTCCTCTCCTCTCTCTCTCTCTCTCTCTCTCCCCCCCCCCACCTTCCCTCCCTAAAAATAAATAAATAAAATCTTAAAAAAAATCTTGTTAAAAAAATGGTGTTTTTTAGTTTCCTCAGAAAAACTGAGGAAGAAACAAGAGCAAGAAAAAAATGTAGGCCTTTAAGCTATTCAATCTATAATTATATCTTGTCAAACATGTAGTATGCCTGTCTTCAACAAATTTATAAACCAGCAAGAAACAAGGTCATGTGGCAAGGTGGGCTAGTGTGACTGGTGATGTGTGGGTGATGGGCCAGGATATACGGGCGTATAGAGCATGCAGCCTTAGGATGGCCTTCGAGACAGGATGCATTTCTCACAGGAAAATGATGCCTAAGCTGAGGCGTGAATATGATTTAGAAGGTGGGATAGGTTGGTTGTGGGGTGAGGCGTCTCGCCAGACAAACAAATAACATGTGCAAAAGCACAGAGAAGTTATAAATTAAGTGGCAGTTTCAGAGGTCCTGAGAGAAAACTCGTGTGGGCAATGCCAAGAACGCAAGGAGCAGAAGGTACAGGAGGAAGGTAGAGTGTGCCCAGGCCCTAATAAAGATTTTATTGCAAGGGTAATGGGAAATCAGCTTGGGTAATGAAAAACTACAATAAAAAATAAATAAACAAATAAAATCTTTAAAATGAAGAATTTTAAGGGGAAACATGGTGATCGCCATACTATCATTTGTATTTTAAAAAGACAATGCTCCCTGCGCATAGACAACAGATCAGAAGAGACAGAAGAAGGCCCCCTTAGTGGATAACTTCCCTCTTTATTTTTCTGTATTTTTACGTCTTTAAACATCATTGCGTGGTTGCTTCTCACACACCACCTACTGGGGACCTGGCCCGGCAACCAGCCATATGCCCTGACTGGGAATCAAAGCAGCAACCCTTTGGTTCTCAGGCCAGCACTCAATCCATGGAGCCATACCAGCCAGGGCATCTTTTTATTCTTTAACACAATGAGCAGAATGTATTTAATACAGGTTGGAACCACAGCTGATGAAACTGCCCCACTAGAATTAAGACCAATAGTAAAAGAAGAGCTGAAGGTGGACTCATACTTGCATGCTCACCTGACTTCTGTGACAGTGAATTCCATCACGTTGGGTGTCAAGAAAAGGGCGGGGTTAGAAAAAAGTGGAGGTGCACACCTAATCGCACCTAACAAGAATCCCTGTGCGTATCCAACGGTTTCTCTCCATTGCCCAGCTCTGGCAGGCAGGACCTAAATACGAGCCACAGTGAGTGGCTACGGTTGACAAAAAGCATACACGGGGATCCCAAAATGTACCCTGCTCCCCAAAAGAACAGTTCCAGAACTGAATCTGTGTGTTTGGGGGTTTTCCTGGAAGTCCTCCCAAGGTAACTAAACGTAAGTCATAGGAAGGGGTGAATGGGACACTTGTATTGAGTCAGGGAGCTCAAAGCACAGAGCTGTCCATCAGGGGTGGGGTTCCTAAGAGACTCATCTCTGAGAGCCTTCCTGAAGCCACATGTTCCTTCGGAAGCCGAGGGATGGGAATCCAGGCTTCCTCTCAATACTTCTTAAAGTGACAGGGGCCTCGGGCAAACCGCGGGAATGGCGCCTGGCGTCTATGTGTTATGTCTAAGCTACCTGTCATGACACAGAAAATTTAAAACAACTGAGTAGTTTCTACGGGCAGGATAGGCATTTTGTCTATTGATGAACACACGGTTGATGCCAAATACACATGTAATTGAATCAGGCATTTTTAAACTCATCATTCTTGTCCTATTAGACATTTGGAAAATTTTGGATAATAAATTCAAATAGTTTTATCAAGCCATTTTTATACTGGCAACTCCCCAGCAAACATTTGGACACAAAATCAATATAGTCAGGAGGTAAAAGATAAATAAATACATCTGTATCTATAGATATCTATATATATACAGATTCAGATATATTTATTTCCTTAAGCAAGAGTCTGTGGCGACTCACCACCTTTTTCTTTTCTTCTCTTTCCTGAGCACACAGCTCTGCTTTGAATTCCCATCCCGGAAGATTATAAAATCTTGCAGAGAATTAGGTCACTAGATGCTTCACACAACAAGAAACTTCAAAAACGTAGAAGAGGAAATTAGTTTACCTTCAGGAGGTAATTTTAACTTGACTCTAAAATAAAAACTCAAGACTTGATATTGACAAAACTGTAGAGCCTTCTTTCCTCTCGGCTTTATCTTTCTCCTCCCAAGTTTCAGGCCAGAGGCTCCCACTACAGACCCTGCTCTCTCCGTTCTAGAAGATGCTGTGTGGGATGCAACGCTAACAGCCAGCAGGGCTCTTACTGACATCTTCCCCCACGACACCCTGGTGATTCACTTCAATCGTTATTGCCTCTGTGTGTCTATCAGCTGGAAGACTGAAGGGCACGTACACAGTAGGCACTCAACCCATACGGGCTGAATAAATAATTGAGTGGCACATTATAAAATCAATACATACTAATTGTAGGAATTTTGGAAAATATATATGCGTGTGTGTGTACTGCTGCTGCCCGCACTGCGTTAACCACAGTTAACCACCCTGTGAAAACTTTAGGGTGATTTCCTGTCAGAAGAATTGAAGCTACCGAGGAGGCCTTCCTGATAAAATCTAGAAAAGTTCATCAAGGCCATCAAGCAGGCCAGAGAAAGGCAATGCTCTGACGATTTGAAAAAAGAAGCTGAGAGGATTCATTAGGATGAATCTTTTCAAATAAGCTCGAGAAAGCAATAGAATCATTTACTCCAGAAAATCTCGCTGAGGTGCCTTAGGAACACAGTTCAAAGGAAGAGCATATTGGCTGTAACTCTACGGGAAAAGAAAAAAAAAAGCTGTATCTCTGGAAGTTTCTGTTTATGCCAGATAATACACAGCACTTGACCCTCTAACCCTGTAATCTATGAATCTCTATTATTTCCCTTGATAGGTCCCAGACTCAAATTTAATTCTGCTTTGACTGGCAGGGCGAGTTGTTCGCATTCCAATATTTACAGAATACATCAATTTCCATAAGCCTAGATACTTATGAATTACATTAGAATTATTCGTGTGATATATGGCAAATGTATTGCTGACCTAGTTAGAATTCTTCCAAAAGTGCTTTGTTGGTGCCTTGGAGAAGTTTAATATGCAGGGTGGCCTGTTTAGAACAGGTTCCACTTAATTCATCATGGCCAGCTGCAGTGACAGATACTTTAATTTTGGGGCCAAGAACAAGCTTATTTAATTCCAAATATTCACGTCTACTCTCCCTAGGACACACAGCGATGACCACAGCCCCGCTGGGTTGTATAGATTCCTAGTTTTCCTTTAACATCTCTTTGCTCACCGTATGGCCTTTTTTTATTCATGATTGTCATGGATCTATTCTAAATCTTCCTGCAAAACCTGTGATCCACGATTCATTCTCCATTCTCCAAATAAGAAATTTCTGAAATTACAGCCTCTCAGACTCTCAATGTTCTGACTGATCAGAAAACAAATCTCAAAGTAATAAATGATCACATAAGAAAATGTAAGTGCTAGGACATGAAAATATTTGGCCACCGAGTATCCCAGAAATATTTTTTTAAAGAAAACAGCAGAAAAAAAATCTGTTAGTAATTCATTCAACAAATATTCATTAAAGGCTTACTTTAGGCCAGATACTTGGATCAGGGCCCAAGGTACAAAGAGAGAGCAAAACAGATGGAATCTTTCTTTGATAAATCTTACAGCTTACTGGTGGACAGAGATATTAATCAAGTTACCGCAAGATAAGTATAAAATGGCAAAAGCCACAAATAAAGCGGCTGGATATACTGCAAGATGAGAGCATTTGATTAGGAAGTATGGTATAGACAGGAAAACAATTTTTAAAAGACCGAGCTATATCTGAAAGGGAATGGTGGGGATTAAGGCTGAGGGGTGAGAAGAGCACCCCGCGTGCGAGAAGGAGAATGCAGGCCGGGGTGTCTGGAACCGAGAGAGACAGTGCAAGCGCTGTGGAAGCCTGGCGTGCAGAGGCGCAGAGGGATCAGACGATGCGGAGGCTTTCCTATAGGACATGCTCAAGTGCAAGCAACAGTAGTTGTTGACATGATTTAAATAGGACCTAAAACTATAGATCCGGTCACATAATTCACACATAATATAGCTTTTTCACACTCTTTTATTTCCCATTCATCCATAAATGGCATGACTTCATCTTTTTTGCTAGGCGTGCTTACAGAAAGAAATGTTCAAATGGAATTGGGATAAGCTATTCCGGGCATTCAATTTCAAAGCAAGACTGCGATGTGGGTGGTTCAACCCTTTTGGCGTACCTCTCCCCGACTTGTTTTGTTTTTAAATCTTGTTCTATTGGTCAATGTAGCGTACATTACCTTTTATTTGTATTTGCAACAGCACGCCTCTGCACACTGACCCATGGAGTCAGCTAGCAGGTGGAACCATTTATGTGCGCCAGTCAATAACTACGGTAAATTAGCCTGTGACCTTTACATGGGGGTCCTGTCCCATTCTCTGAGTTTCATGGGACTGGAATTATTGTCGAGGAAAACTCTGAAACCTGTTTTCAAGCAAAATTTGGAAAGACAGAGAGAAAGGATAAAGCAATTGGCAGAACTGCAATTTAAACAAGGCAACAAGAGTCTGAGAAAATGAGTATCGAAGTTCGGTAAAGAAAGAGGCTGGTGTGATTTAAAAATGCTGTATCTTCTCGAGGCCCGATGCACTTTGCGTGAGATCCATTCTTCAAGAAGAGAGATTTGTGGAGGGCATTTCCCCCATTAGATGTAAGATGGAAAATAAAGCAGATACATCCAGGGGCCTTAGACATCGGATGTGGGACAAGCGCATAGGTAGTGATGGAGCTGAGTGCGCAGTGGCCCTCTGCAGGTGGGTGCCCGTGGGCAGGGAGAATTACAGTTGGGAGGAGGCAGTAGCAAGGGCAGATGCTGCCCAGGCACAGACCATGGCTAGGAATACATGAAGAGATGACGCTCCCTGGAGAGCCCGGGAGAGACACGCAGAAAAGAAAGTGTCAAGTGCTGACATTTGAAAGTAGAAGTAATTGACCTGGCATACCCAGGTGTGAACCCGGAAGTGGTCTTTCCCATAACTTGCACGCTGGCGGGGTATATGGGACAGCCAAGTCCGGTTGTGTCGGTCTCTCCCGATACACAAAGCATACTCTGACAATATTGTTAATGTGTGTGTGCCCATGCATGCATGCATGCATGAGTGTACACACATGATCAAAGTCATATCAAGAGGAGTTGAATGGATAGCAACCCTTTGTCTTGGAAATTTTCTAACGCTAAGAAGTTGAGTACTGTATGTCACAAGATGCCAAAGTTCTACAAGAAATGAATACAATAACCCGTGAATTAATAATTAAGGTCATATTTGTAGGCCTTCCCCTACATTTCTCTATAATATGTCTTCTGCTTATTTTGATGGAAGACATCAGTGATGGGAAAAGATGCGCTGAACTGAAAGGGGTTGTGCGATGGAGAGGGAGGTATGTTTTTTAAATCCTCTGTATGCATTTGGACTGTGAGTTGCAAAATGGCATCACGTATGGCCATGTTGCCAGGAGGGACCATGGTGACAATTAGGTTTCATTAGACTCTGCAAGGCAGACCGATCTCTTTCTCATCCAGTTACCCAAAGACAAAAGTCTATGCCTCCAGCACAATCGTTAATTATGAACCCAGCACACACATTTCATTAATGTTTGCTTGCTTCTCACAAATCCATCTCTGAGGGCGCAGGCCAGGAATAAGCATAATTCCACTAGCCTACATGCAAAAGAAACTTGGATTGTGACCTGTGTGGTTAAAGTTTTTTATTAGACGGCGCATCCCTTGAAGGGAAGGATTTTATTTTCCATTTATGAAACATATATTAATAACTTTTGAAAATAATAAACAAAACAGCAACAAAAGAGAAAAAACATCTTTTTCCTTTGGCAGCTGACATTCCATTGTTTCCCCAACACCTCTTCCATGCTCACTATATCCTGAACAGCACTCAAAGCTCTCAACACATGCTAACTTCTGAAGGTGACAATCCTATGAGGTAAGAACGAGTGCTTCTTTCTTCTTAATATGGAGGAACTAAAGCAGAGGGAGTTCAAGTGCCTGGCACGAGGACACAGCACAAGTAAGTGGCAATGCTGGAATTTGTAACCAGGCACTTTAGCTTTGAAGTCCGTGTGCTTGTTCACTTCACTGTATTATCTCTTGTCCTTCTACCTGGCCTTTCTACTACTAAGGCTGTGCACAGTTTCCTGGGAAGGGGGAATGGATGCTTATTGTATGCCAATTAAAGAAGGACGGCAATCATGCCATAGGCGATGCTCGTGAGAAGATATTAATAACAATGATTTCTATTTAGGGAGTAACTGCCCTAAAGTATTTTTATAAATTATAAGCATCATATTGAATAGTCCTCTCACTAGTCATAGTATAGGTATTTACCAACTTCACCTGACTGGTGGCCAACCAGAGACTGAGAAATAGTAGACTAATTACATCACATCACACGGTTGGTTAGCTATAGAACCAGAATTTGAATCTTGGTCTTTGTAGTCACAAAACCCATGTTCTTCTAATGCATCTAAAAGTCACTGATTTAGAAATTATCCTGCTACCTAATGGCTAAGTGACTTGATATTAATTATGTACAACTTCTTATTACACATGTATCTCTCTTGATAAAATAAGATTAAGATATCCTCTGTATATAAAATATCCTCTATGTGCAGTGTATTAAAACATAAGAACTATGGAGTAACAAAATAAAATCCGTCTTCTCTCTCTCTACAGACAGACACACAGCCCTACCCTAGGGGATAACAAGTTGAAAGTCACTGTGTATAAGCCATAAATCCGTGTATCTAAACAGAAAGAGCCTGAATGAAATTGAGATTAATATAGTAGACACAATGAATGAAATGCAATTTACAGTTTAAAATCCATAAAACAACTCTAAGGGCATTGATTTATTCTATATTAAACCCATTTCCCAATCCTAATATCCATGCCCACATGTTTTTAATATGCTATTTAGCCACACATTTTACAGACATAAACACCACCATATGAGCTCCCTATTAGCATGGGTTTTCACCCTGAAGAAGTGCCTGTTGGAATGAAATGGTAGGAATGGCTGGGAACTGATGTACGTGGAGTTAAAGCGTTGTTAATTCAATTGCTTTATCTGATCCAAAGTTGCTTAGATTATATTAAATTAGCCATCTGCTTGGCTTTCACCTTGGAATGTCTGCCAGATGCTGAATGTGCTCACAGAGTTCATTAGCAGCCCCAACCTCAGCAACAGTGTTCTTGCGGTAACACTACTGACCAGAAGTTTCCCTGAGAAGACATCATAGAAAAAGTGCATCAGCTACACTTAGAGAAGTGTTTTTGGAACACAGTATTTCAATTTACCATCAACATTTTTAAATCCTTTCTATTTGGAGGGAGTTTTGGTTAAGGATTACCACCAAATAACGACTGGTCCCTTTCACTTCCGTTTTCACAAGCAAACATAGTTGACCAAGTTCTAATGATAATGGAAAGTAATTTCCACAGACCTAGAAATGTATTAATTACACTAAAACCATTACTGAATATACACCAAAGGGAATCTTCTACTACTCTATACTTTTAACTTAATTTCATTGAGTAAGTTCCAGTAAGTGAATGAGTGAATGACTACTATTCCTTGCAGAGTAATATCATTCATGATACCTTAGCGATGCAAATTTATTTATTTGTTTATTTATGATGCAAATATACACACACTAATTTTATTACCATGGCAAATTATTAGAAGTGTGAACTGTTATACTTTGTCTAAAGGAAATTACAAAGAGTAACATTGGAGTTGGATCTTGAACACACTAGAATAACTACATATAACAAATCTTTGAGTGGACATTTATTAAAAGGTATTTTTAGTTGGGAAATTAAGCAAAAAATGTGGGGAACTAGAGAAAGATGAAGTTGGAAAGATCCTTAGAGGCTAGATCATAAACATACTTGAATGCTTATGGAATTTGGTCTTTAATTTGTATGTTATAAACAGAGAACTACTGAAAAGTTTTAATCGGAGAAGTCACAAGGTATTCTTGTAATTTAGAAACACGTGGAAAGTGTTAATTATATGGAGAAGTTATCAGAATCAGTCACTTGAGCTAAGAGACTATTGTAAAGGAACAGGAGAGAGATCATGAAATCTGTAGCCAGTACAGAAAGTGGAGATGAAGAGAAAGTAATAAACTTAACAGTTATTTATAAAGTAAACTCTCAATGAGATGTGTTTCTCAACTAGAAATAAGAATGTTATGAGAGGAAGCTGCATTAGATATTACAGATTTCTGACTTGTACAATAGATCTCTATGATTTGAAAATTGAGAGAAATGTTATAGATTTGATGGAGTATGGGACCATGACTTTGTCTTTGAATATTTTTAATTCAGAGTGACTAGTAGATATTCTGGAAGAAACAGCTATAGGCAATTAGCATTATAAGTCTGAAATTCAAGAGAGTAGTTTTGGCTAGAGATAAAAATTTGAGGTTCATTTATAAAAGCATGTACCATAAACCTTGGGGCCATGGAAAATAAATGAAGTCATCAGGAAGAATATATGGAATAAAAAACAAAATTGCTAAATATATAACTTATTGTTAAAGGCACAGGAGGAAGGGAAAACTCCAAAGGACTGTTGAAAGAAGTAGAAGAAAAAACAGGAGGAAGTATTATTCAGAAGCCACTAAAAGAAAAAAAAATAACTATAATAAGGAAAAAGAGTAAAGACAGTCTAAAGCTACAGAAAAACACTTTCTTCTACCCTTAGTGCTATAAACCCCACTAAATAAACTAAATTAAAGCACCCAAAATTCATTATTTAACATGAATAAATACATGCATACAAAATACATACATAGTCATAGAAATTGATGAAAAGTATAAAATTTACTCAAAACTGAGTATATGTAACATACATTCTAACAATTGTATAAGACTAGTCTTCACACTTTAGGTTCTAATTTATTCATCTAGAAAAAGAAAGTCAATAAAATATAGAAAATTGTACTGCAACAACGATTAAAATAAAAAATATTAAAAAAAAAGAAAGTCAGTAGTGGAAGATAGTACACAATATGCGATAAAAATAAAAACATTATTAACAAGCTATATTTTGCTTGAGAGTTTTGAAATTTCCTCCAAGTACAAAATGTCATTAAAACTTTAAAAAGCACTATGAAATACTTAGAGTATTATTAGTATATCATCTTTATCTTCGTTTTGTAGTAAAGAAAACACTTAAAAATTTTTTTAAAAAAAGAACCAACTTATTTTTTTTTTATACAGCCTGTGAGATATACTTTCAGGACCCAATTCAAATTTCTTGGCTTCAGATTCCAAGTGGCATGGAAAACTAAAATGATCTAAGCACTCTGCAACAAATAATGCAGCAGTTTGGGCCAGATCATCTGATCTCTCTCCTTGATGGAGGGAATGAAGTCCGAAGCAGATAATCTCCCTTCCAGGTCTACAAGTCTACATTTCGATCAAGTGTTCAGAAAGTTGCACAATTGTAAATGTCCCCCAATATTAATGAATCTCTACCCAAACCCACACAAATACTGCTTTAAATTCAATTAATTTTCTAAAGAACTCAAGTTTATGTCTTAGAGCAAAGTATTTCGTCTGATTCATTATCATTCAATATTTATAAGATTTCATGTTTCCACTAAGTTGGGGCACTAGCTCCCATCATAGGCTATGATAAATGATATATAATTATTATTTCAATAGCTCTTTTTTAAACAAGATGTTCACTTGCAGTACAAATTGAACAATGGCCACCCGTATAATGTAACGATTCCAGGGTAATTTGTAGGCAATCATCTATAATTTAGAAATATCACTGTGTTCAGGATATAAAATACATTTAATGGTAATGTATGTGAGTCAAGAGATAGAATTAAATTGATACCAAATTCCATGAAAACACATCAAACTCTACGCATTCACTCGCCTTACTTACTTTTATTAATAGACTTTAATTTTTAGCAGAGTTGTATATTTATAGAAAAATTAATAATATGGTATAGTTTCCACATGCCCTACATCTAGTTAACACTTACATAAGTTTGTCAAACTTATGATAATTAATGAACAAATGTTGACACTATATTATTAACTAAAGGCCATAGTTTATTCGGTTTCCCTAGTTTTGAATTTAATGTCCCTTTTCTGTTCCAGAATTCTATTCAGGATACCACATTGCATTTGGTTTTCATGTATCTTCAAACTTCTCATAATTTTTGACAACCCCTAGATCTTCAGTTTCTGAATTTTCAGACACACAAATTTCCAGAATAGAAGATAAGGGCTGGGGCCATCGAGGTTAAAGAGTTTATCAGAAAAGTTTCACACAAACCTGGATTATGGTATGTACCCTCAACAGAAGTGTAAAAAAAAAAAAACCATAAACTTACTACACATGGGGAAACAGCAAGGGCACTTTATGTCTAAACTCTCAAGCTAACTATAGAGGGGAAATCCTCACAGAAGTCAAAGGAAATGGGTTTATGTAGTTAAAGAAAGAATTAGTAAAATGGAAAACATATTTGGTGAAATTATGTGCACTGTAGGCTGCTGAAGCTAAGATCTGAAAAAAGGAAGTGAAGACTAAGAATCTGCAAAGAGGAAATATATGAAGAAACTACATTAAAATAAAGAACTTCTATTCAATAGACACCATTAATAAGGTAAAAGGAAAATAAAAAAGTGATAGACAATATTTAGATTTTATATAATTAGGGAATTTATAGCAAGTATATATGAAAAAGTTACAGGTGTGTTAATAAGAAAATAATAAGCAAGTCAATTTTTGTTTCAAAAAACTCAAAAGACATAATCATGCATTTCACAAAAGAAGTAACTATGGCCAATAGGCATATGAAAATGTGTTCAACCTTATTAGCTATCATAGACATACAAATTAAAACTATAATGAAATATCACAACCCAGAAAAAAATTAATTTTAAAAGCCTATTATACTAGGTAGAAAGAATGAGGAACAACTGAAACTCTCATATATTACCATGGCAGAATAAATTCTTTAGTCACTTCGAAAAACTGACAATATCTGCAGAGCTTCTCATATGCTGAGCATATGATACCACACTTTCACTTGTAGGTGTATACCTAACAAGAATGGATGCATATGTGCATGAGGAATTATGTATTGTATATTTATAGTAGCATTTTTTTCTAATACACAAAACTGGAAACAAGCCTCATGTCCATCAATATAGATGAATGTGTTACTAGAATGAAATGGTGTGTAAACTTCATATATCACTTAGTATGCATCTCACTATTAAACAAGAGAAGCCAAACACAAGAAATGTATACAGTGTGAGTTCAATTAGAATGCTTAGCAATAGTCAAAACTAGTGTATGGCATTAGAAGTGATTACTTTGACGGTAGTGGTGACTGTGATGGAAAGGAACCACAGCAGGACTCAAGTGAAACCACAGGTGGACTTCCTGGACTAGAAGGGGAGACTGATCTTTACAAGAGCAAGAACAATGCAACATCCTTAGAACTAATACTAACAAAAGTTTCATCAAGTATTTAAGGGAAACAATTACCAACTCTTTCGAAGATATTAAAGAACACCTAAGTAAGGTCAGAAATATGTTATGTTATAGGATGAAAAGACTGGATATCATGAAAATATGAATTTTTCCCTTTTGATTTCAATGAAATTCCCAACCAACTCTCTATGAAATTATTCATGGAAGTGACAAAGTGATTCTAAAATGTATATGAATTCACAAGAGTTGAATAAAAGCAAAGTCCTCCTAAATGATAATAAAATGGGGTGACTTGCCTTAATGGATAGCAAGACTTATTATAAATTATAGTAATTAAAATCCATACACTTACGTGAATGTCATTTACAACTGAGCTAGCCCTTCAGATAAGAGGGAAAAGGACAGACTATCTAATTGTGCTTAATTGGTTATATATGCAAAATAATTCATTTATATCCCTCCCTCACACTCTACAAAAAATAATTTTGAGTGCATCAAAAACTTAAATATGCAAAGCAAGACTATAAAACTTTCAGGAAACAACAGAGACAAGTATTTTTATGACCTCATGATAGAAAGGAATTTCTGAGGTACCGTGCAAAAAGTATAAAAATTAAAAGAAAATATCACAGATTTATAAAGTTCTGTTAGTATACAGTGAGTATATAGCAAGCTTGACATTGGGAAAGATACTCACACATCACATAATAAACAAATTAGTAAACTGTTATATTAAATAGATTCTGTCAAAGCAATACAAAGAAAGCCAAACCTTTCCTTAAAAATATAGGTAAAAGGCAATGAAGAATAGAAAAATAAGAATGATTCATAAACCTGTGAATATAGTCTGTACCTTACCAACAATGAGAAATACTTAAATTAAAAACATGGTCCACATCCATCTGACTGGCAAACAGTATGAAGTCAAACACTACCATATGCTGGAGAAATTGTGAAGCAAGACAAACTCATCCATTTACTGCCATGCAATCATACATTAATTAGCAAAACTGCATTGGAAAACAATTAAATATTACTGCATTAAGCTGACCACACGCACACCCAGCCATTTCAGTACTAAGTATACACACCAGAAAAACTCTTGGCCACTTGTCACCTGAGACATGTACAAGGATATTTACATCAGCATTTTTCAGAAAGGCAAAAAATGGAAAAACCCGAATGTCCATCCATCATCAAATGTAAAAGCAAACTCTCGTCCAGTCTTACAGCAGTAAAATGGGAACTACACAGGCACAGTGACTTGTAACCACATGGATGGGTAACTAAAGCATAACATTACTAGCAAGAGGCAAATGAAAGAAGCATTCCTACCACACACCGCCGAAGTGTGCGTGAGTGGATGAGAGATTCTCTTCAGCAAAAGCATGAGACTGGTGAGCGCAGAATCCAGGCTGGTGGTAACCTGGGATGGGGACTTGGGTTCAGTCAGGGCCACTCGGATGACCCTCTGATCTGCCGATATTCTTTTTTTTAAATTGGGTTTTGACTACCTGGGTAATCATCTTATTATCTTTGAAACTTTACATATGCATTTTATAAGCTTTCTTCTCTACATGTGATATATGTCATCATAAAGAGTATAAATTATTAAGAAGAGAGAAATGCTAAGTTTTTTGAGCTGATTGAAATAAAGCTCTCAGATGAGAAGGTAAAACATAAAAGAAGAATATTCTGAGATTTCTATAAAGGTATAAATGCCAGAAAACAATTTTTTGCTTGCATTTGAACTGCCTACAAAAAATATGAAGAGCTTAAAATATCAAGAATATTCTAGAAAAGCCGCAGCCTGAGTTTCTCCCTTTTCTGTGTCTCTGTGGATCTACCCCAATGGGATGAGGAAGGACTCAGAACCAGAAAACTTGGCGGAGGCTTGTGATGCCTCCAGGACATGGGCTGTCTCCCTTTTCACTATGTTTGCCTTTGCCCAGTGCCTGTCAGGTCCCTTCCTGTACAGCTGCTACACCCTTCTGGGCACTACACCGTGCCATCACACACTTCGGACTGCACTACAGCCTACTGCCTCTTTCAGTTTGATGACATGTCTAGCTGGAGGCACACAGAGAGCCCTCCATCTGCCATTGCCCCCGGTAGTACCTTTCAGGAGGAACATCTGCTTTCTAATGTGTTACCATCTTTAGCATCTTACTAGTTTCAGGTATCTCATTATACCCTTTTAAAAAAAATAATCTTTTTAGCCCTGGCTGGTATAGCTCAGTGGATTGAGCGCAGGCTGGGAACCAAAGTGTCCCAGGTTCAATTTCCAGTCAGGGTACATGCCTGGGTTGCAGGCCATAACCCCCAGCAACCGCACATTGATGTTTCTCTCTCTCTCTCTCTCTCTATCTCTATCTCTATCTCTATCTCCCTCCCTTCCCTCCCTAAAAATAAATTAAAAAAAAAAGAATGTCCCTTTAAAAAAATGTTTAAAAAAATAATCTTTTTTTGCTAGGTAATTGCACGTCTCTTCTCATTTGGGGGATCTTTTGAAGGAGCGTCACAAAGCAGAATAAAGCTGTCCTTCACCTTTCTCCCTTTGCCTTCTCCTTTCAAAGATACAAATTTCTGGGAGTGGTGCACAGGGAATGACAATGTTAGGGACAAGAAGAGAGTGGGCACATGTCCACACTTAAGTGTCTTGACTCTTCATCTTTGAGGCCTCACATCACCTGTGCACTCCCTTGAAATGTGTCCTCTTCCTGCCCAGTGAGGTTCTCTCTGGGTCACCTTTGCTTCTCCTTGCTCATTCACTTGCCTTGCCCCGGCCCCTTCTCACGTTTATCAAGCATCTTTGCAAGTGCGTGTGACAAAATCATTAAGGCACAAAAAATGAAAGACTGAAATAGAATGAATGACCCCAAAATATTAACCAACAACTTACCCCAAAACATCAGATTTCACTTGTAATGCAGTAAATTCAAAAGATAGCACAGGAGATAATGTTGTCCATGCATTGACATATGAAAATAAAGGTGATATAATTATCTAATACAAGCACAGTTTAAGATCATTAATAAACTAACTGCAATACTCTTTACAATTAGTACTTTGGGAAAGTAAAATGGCATAATATAAAGATGCCAGAGAGATACTTGGCCACTTGACATATATTTTTATATGTAAAACTAAACTGCAATCTATGTAATATATAGACACACAGTATGTTTGGGGGGAGGGCACTTTATATGCCATATTCAAACAAATGCAAATGAAATTCAACCCACCCCCACCCCACTGTCATCATCAACTAAAACAAATGAAAGAAAACAAACCAAGTGTCCATTATTAATCCGTTTTAACAAATTATGGCACATCGATCAATAAAACACAATTTAGAGTCCCTGGCATTTAGAAGAAAATATACTCATAACAAAATATTTATGAAATAATAAAATGGACAGTTATCATTATAAATGTGTAGCTGCACATGCCACTCGTTGACTCAGCGGTGCCCGTTGGCAATGGACATTTTGTCATGGAGTGGACTTGAATAAGAAGTTTTTATTTATCTGCTTATATAATATAAAATTTTCAAATGTCAACTGCAATTGACCTAATAAAAAAGAAGTGGCATGTAGTTAAATCTAATACATTAAAAATTCTCCCACGCAAAAAAGAAACATACTGTATTGCTCTAAAGAAATGCCAGCCAACAGTATTTCTGAAAGTAGGGAGTAATGGTTTCCAGATATTTCTTAAGGCTCTTCAGTTTAATTATAAGCCCTTTGATGTTTTAAGACACATTTTAAAAGGTCTTTGAAGCCATTTGTTTGTTTGTTTGCTATAGAACTCTGTTGTTCAGCCTTCTCTTATGGAAAGAGCCACAAGCACGCGACAGGGACGAACCAAGGGTGCCTGATGGCAGGCAAGCCCACATTTCTCATAAAATTCTAATGTGCCCCCAACACAGTGCTTCAGACCTACCCTTCTGTCTCTCAGCCTCTCCTGCCTACGCAAATCCATTTGGCCGAAACATCCCGAGAAAACCAGAATGATTCGCAGAACCGCCGCAAAGGAGTTCAAGCATGGAAGACTCATCATTCATAATTTGCTGCCTCTGGTAAAAATCAGTACCCGTCTGTTCATTTTCACTTACTTATTCACTTAATAAATCATCACGTAGACGTGATTTTCAGCCTCCCCCAAGAAAAACGAAATTCTTTCGGAAAATAATCACTCTGTGACTTAAGCTGAAAATATAAATGCAGTGCACACAGGACGTAGATATCTCTGTCAGCTGTATAAATCTCGTGCAAGCCCCCCTTCCCTTCGGTGCTATGACAATGCTAAGAGGCGAAAGAATGTTTATACGCAAAATTTTTCAAAATACTGAATGTCAAAAAGTTTCTCACAAGACATTTTCAAAAATAATGTAAGTTGACAGAAACCCCACTCCAGGTGAGTCAACTTGGGGAAACTGACTCTGGATAAACCCAGACTTCTGACAGTCTTTTAAAAAAGAAGCGGGTTGAAAGGATTAAGCAAACAAACATAAGCAGGAAGTCAGAAATTTTAAAGAGCAGTAAAATAGGGAGGAGATGAGGAAATGGAATAATAATATTTTTGGACAATTAGGCTAAAGGACCTAGGCCCGAATAAGGCAAGTGAGCAGAGCGTGTGTGAATGCCTGCTGCCCACTCCGTACTAGTCAACGTGAGCCCGGGTATATCGTGTTAACAAAGAATTCCCAGTTTCAGTGGCTTAGGACAAAAAGGTTTCTTTTCTTACCTTCCTTGGCTGGGGTCAAGCTGAAGTGGCAGCCTACCTGTGTCTGAGACTGTGTTCTCACGGCAGACAGGAAGAAGCAGTGGTGAGATAATTGAAGGGTTCTTTATACGACACTTCATCCCAGATGTGGCCTGTTTCACTTCCCCTGGCGCTCCATTGGCCACAGCAAGTCAGCAGGTCACGCTGGGCATCGGTGGGAGGAACCCTGCAGTGGCGGGTGTGACAGAGAATGTCAGCAGACAGTTGGGGATGATGATGCAATGTGTCACCACCTCCTATGACAGCTGCAATCCATATCAGAAGGGGATTCCTAGGTAAACCAAACTTCAATCAAAGATAATTTGTCTTGCATGGGGGATATTGTCAATAATACCATGATAACTATGTATGGGGCCAGGAGGGTGCTTGGGGCTTTGAGAGGACCACCCTGTAAAGCATGTGATTTTCTGGCCATTTTGCTGTACATCTGAAACTGATGCAGAATAGTGTTGAATGTAAACGGTAATTGAAAAATTAGAATTTAAAAAAGTGTCTCAAAGGAAGCTCAGTGTACAGATTAATTACATTGGAAGTTTTTACAACTGTTGTAAATGTACTGGAATTTTGGGTCATGTAACATATTGGCAGCCCTAATTTTGTTATTTTTATACTTGAGATGAGCATTGTAGTATGGATTAAAATTGATTTCTACTTGTCTCACTTCACTTTTCTCACCTGATCGGCTCTCACTGAGTTTGTAAGGGGCTGGTAAGCATTCCTTTGCCTGTGCTTCCTGCCATTGCAACCAACTGTGCAACATACAAGACAGAAACACAAAGACAAAAATATTAGCTGTATTTACAGTAAAACATACCAAACAGCTGTACAATGTAACTTCAGATCTGCCAGCAAAAGAGCTTGTTAATACTCACTGTCCTGATATTAAACAGACTTACTATTCTTGCCTTAAAAAAAAAACTGGACAAATTCCAGCCTCCAATACAGGGAAACATAGCTCCCCACATGGATTGTTAGAGTCAGTTTCACTCGCTACAAGTAGACCGACCTGGGAAGAGTGAAAGAGAAGGAGTGAGCTTTAGCAGAGCATGCTCAGTTACTTCTTCAGAGTCACCAATCAAACAATTAGGGCCTCCTGCAAGGCAAGAAACTGGGTTGTAGATAGAAGGAAAACCTGAAGAGTGCGTGATAACTATCCCCCTAAGATGGCCCAGCTTACTATTCTTTTAGCCTGTTGATTTGATTTGATTTTATTTTAAATATTTTATTTATTTATTTTTGGAGATAAGGGAAGAGAGAGAGGAAGAGAGGGAGAGAAACATGAGAAACATCAATGTGTGGTTGCTTCTCATGCACCCCCTACTGGGAAGCTGGCCTGCAACCCAGGCTTGTGCCCTGGCTGGGAATCAAACCGGCGATCCTGTCGTTCACAGGCCAGTCCTCAATCCACTGAGATGCATCAGCCAGGTAGCCTGCTGATTTTAAACATTATGTTTGTGGCCAGAGGTGGAACTATTCCCTACTCCCATCACCATGAGGATGTTCCTATAAAAACAAGTATCCTATTTTGTATTTCTTGGCATAACTGGTAAGAAATTTAGATTTTTCACCAGAATGCTTTGAAATGAGCTATAAAAATACATTGATTGATTCTAAGGCCTTTCTGCACCCAGGGAAAAAAATTACTCCCTATTATATTTCCTACTCCCAGTATGTCAGCATTCAACTGGA
The DNA here is from genome assembly GCF_004126475.2 of Phyllostomus discolor. NCBI lineage: Eukaryota > Metazoa > Chordata > Mammalia > Chiroptera > Phyllostomidae > Phyllostomus > Phyllostomus discolor. The sequence goes on from NC_040908.2 coordinate 11,084,173, forward strand.
ACCTGGGATGCCTTTCATTGGAAAGATTATTGTTTTTTTCAGAACTGCATACATTGCATTGTTTCCAGAATACCAAGTGTCTTATTTCCCTCTCACATTAAAGAATAAACACACACATACACACACACACACACAAGTTTGTCACAGCATGCGTAGCAAACAGGCCAATGTTAACTCTGAGGAATTTATACAAAAAGAAATGTGTACAAAACCAAATCTTGTCCCCAGAATCCAGTGTTTAGTACTGTTAGGGCTCCTGCCCAAAAGGATCACGGCAGATCGTAATGTATCATCTACAGCAGGAAGGTCCAAAAGAAAAGGAAGTAGTGGACTGAGTTGAATATGCTAAATTTACTCTCCAAACTCGTAAGTCAGATAACACACTCCTCCTTTTGTAGGGGTGGGGGTGGGGGTGAAAGACAAAGCCAGCACTATCAGTCTCGCTTAAGACCTTCTACATGTTGCTGTGAGAAGTTGGAGGATCAATGTTTCTTCCTAACACACACACAATGGTATCATTGACAAGATCCACTCTCTGCAAAAGCAAACCAGAGACATGACGATTTTCCTATCTTCCTGTGGTCCAAAGAATTCTCGGGCATCTGCCCCGCAGACCCTTGGCAAGATGCTTCCTCTCTAACTGTAAATCCATAGATTACAGATAATGCAAAGCGGTGAGTAATGACGGCCTGGTAATCACTGAGCTAGCAATTCTCTCTGGGTTCAATAAAGACTTCCTAAATTAACAAGAGAACTACTCAAGCAGTAATCAGAGTAAATGAACTGTATACCATATTTATAAATACCATCTTATTTAATAAATAATCTTTAATGAATTACATTAGAAATGTAAAATAGACCATTGACTTGACCATCAGCATCAAAAATGACCTTTATGAATATGTCAGAGTCTCAGGTAGAAAATAGGGAAGGAAGTATGAAAAACAACAGAACATGAGAAAACAATTCCAAATGCTGGTTACTTTACCCATAATCACTTATTCCCCTTTTTGACCATAATTTTTAAAATAGGTTCATCTTTATATAATCAAAGCTGTGTTAGCTCTTTGAGGCCTATTTTTTGCATGTATTCTTTATCATGTTTTTAAAGTTATAATTTACATGTACTATTGTCTTGTATTAGTTTCCAATATACAGCATAGTGGTGAGACAATCATATACATTACAAAATGTTACCTTTGGTATTCTCAGTACTCAACTGGCACTATACACCTTTATTCCAGTATTACTGACTGCATTTCCTATGCTGTACTTTATGGCCCCAGGACTGTTATGTAACTACCAATGTATACATCTCAGTCTTCTCTCCTTTTTCATCCAGCCCCCTAACCCCACTCACCTCTGGTAACCACCGGTCTGATCTCTGAATCTATGAGTCTGTTTCTGTTTTGTTCATTCATTTACATTGTTCTTCAGATTCTACATATAGGTGAAATCATATGCTAATTGTTTTTCTCTGAGTGGCCATATTTTAATTATCTGGATTCATTATCCAAACTGAGAAAAGTCTCAAAAAAAGATGCCCTGGAATGTCCAGTTTTGAAGGCTGTTTGTTCTAATCCATGAATGTTTAACTTGTATTTATTATACTTTAAATTTCTCTCTCTCTCCTAAAGAGTCATCCAGAGCATTCTCCTCTTCCATGAGTAAGAGGGGATGCAGGGAATCCCACCTAAAATGTGGAGTCAATATGTGTGCATCTAAATTTCACTCATGTGAGAAAGCTTCCCAAAGTCTCAAAATGTCATGATTAGATACTTATGCAGAAAGAATGCACATCTAGATATCGTTATAAATGCCCATATCTTGTCACATAAACAGATGTGAGCACTGTATGGATGTACATATATATATATATATATATATATATATATATATATATTATGGGTATTTTCAAGACAATTTGGGGTTATTTATAATGAAATAACATTTAAAATAGAACATCTAAAAATAATCATAGAAAATACTTGTAAAATCAATAACCATCAAGTCAAGATTAGTTCAATACCCTACTCTGAACTGCAGATACGACAGAGATTCTGCCTTTAACGAATAAGATGACAAGATGGCTAAGCTGGCATTCGGCTATGCAAATAAGAAAGTCAGACTTTCTTTCCTAGCTAGTGATGAGGACATCCTATTACCATGTACCCACAGAAAGACATTTTTTTCAAAGTTGTTATGTTCAATTGTAAAACTTGCCCAAGTGTGTCACTCTTAGTACTTCATCCTAGGATAAGGGATGGACAAAAAGGTCTGGACATAGTATTTCCTTAAAGCAAGCTAACTGTCTGCCCTCCCAGAATAGCTTTTGTAGAAGATATGAATTTTGACTGCATTTTTTTTTAGAATGAGTCACTGTAAAATAAATTTATAATAGATATTTGATGGAATTCAATGTTTGCTCATTTTAATGCTGGGGAATGATAGACAAAAATAAATTTTATAATTTTGGTCTAGTCTCCTTTAAAAATAATGACATTCTGCCATTCCATTTTTTCTTCACAGTAATAGCTAGCAGAATCAGTTTTGCAAGGTATGCTTTTTTAAATTCAATAAATTAATCTATCAAATAAATATTTGCTGCTATTTATACAGCCCCTATGCAAGGAGTTGGGCCTACAAAAATAGAATAAATAACACCCAAAGGTCCAATAAGGGGGGAAAACGTGAAAATGTGTAATTGTAACATAATGTATTAAATGCTTAAGTGATGGTGTGAATAGTGAGGTACAAAAGGCTCACTGGAGAGTCCTTGAGTTTCTTTGACATGACAGATGACTATCCTTGCAGTTTACCCAAAACTGAGTCATAATATTTAGAACATGTTAATGCATTAAAGATTTGGGGGGGAAATCTCTACTATATTACTTTATAGCTGTATATACATATTCTTCTCTGCCCAGTTCTGGGAGTTAATAGACACTCAATCTTGGAACGCCCATGTTTCCCACTTTTCTTGAATCCTCATTCAAGCTAGATAATATTTCAACAATTAATATACAAAATAGATAGTATGTCTAGAAAATGTATTCTATATAATATATAGCAAGTATTGGTTATTCGTTGGATGAACTTTTGTAGTATTTGAATGTTTACTACCTCTGTTTTCAATTTGCCTTCATGTATATATAGGGAACATTGTACAAAAGCTCATTAAGGGATTGGATATAGATTATGTAAGTTACAAAGCAGAATATCAACTAGATGGATATATTTTAATAAGAGATTTGCCTTCAAAAAATTGAATCACTTCAAGATTCTCCATGATATTGATTAACTTTCAGAATGTCCTAATAGAGGATTAAAAGCAACACTTAGAAATTAGCAAGAGTTATGCCATTCTTTTTTGCTTGCTCCAAAGATTAACCATTGGCCATTTAGCCCCACTCCAACAACTTGTTAAGAAAGCATTTATCATCTAAAATAAGAACATTATTACCCTGAAGCCACCCACAGCCTTCCTTCTATGTCACTACGAGAAGTACGGGATCACTGAACAGAAAAGCCCCGGTCCACAGCCCTGGCATCACCGTTATTATTGACATATTGAGTAAGTGTCTGATGTATGCCTGGCCCTACGCTAGCCTGAGAAGTGGGTGAGAGATGACATTGTGCTTATTTTGATAAAGATTAAATGCTTGATCCTTCCCCCCACCTTCTAACATTAAAGCAATCACCCCAGTTCATTAAACGATGGCCTTAAACCTTGTTGCATAAAGAAGTTCTATCATTCCAACTTCTGTTTTTCACAGCAGTGTCCACATGAAACACGCTTAATCAACATTACTGAGTACCTGTATATGCGAGAAAGGAAATGATTGACGTCAGCCATAGCGATACATGGGTGTGTCCATTCCACTCAATTTCTCCAACACATTGTGGCTGCCTCCTACTTGGAAAGCTGTAGCCTTCCAGACATAAGATTTACTTCGGTGTACAACTAATTATAAAAGTACTGGTTCATTAATTTACCAGGTTAATATTAGCTTATGTTGGCCTTCATCCAGAAAACATTTGCCAGTAAATGGTTGTAAAGTAAGCTTTCCAATGCCCAAACGACATGTATACTCTCTCAAATGCTTGGAGCTGCTTCGGCGTGCTGGTAGGCAATGCTCACCATTCCCACAAGACCTGAGATGCGACAAACGATCATGAGCGGAAGCTCCGCTCCATCCTCACATTCAATCGGGGGGTCTTCCTGGATAAAAAAAGCCATTGTGCCCCGAGACGCCATTGCCATCACAACTGTCAGTAAAAAAAAAGGAATTTATTTTTAAGGAGCTTTACTTCCTATGTTATACGTTTTTAGACTTAGGTTCTGAATGTTCCAGGATCAATTAGAATTAATCCCAAGTGCAACATGAGACTATGCTTCCCTTTTATTTATTTATTTTTCTCCTGCCAGAAACAGGCATACCAAATGTGCTAGTGAAAAGCCCTCTAAACCATTTTCTGCCTGTAATCGCTACACGATGCAAATATTTTTTCCTGTGAGCCTTATAATCCATCACGCTAAATGGGGATATGATAGGGTCTTCGAGCAGTCAACTGTAAGTTACAAGAAGAGAGATCACCTGTTTCTTGATGAGGCGGGACCTGTGATGAGTTGAGTAGGTGTGACCCTGTCCCTCCCCATCTGCCACGGCTCCGTTCCACTATGGATTAATTGACTTGAACTGAATTAGCAGGTACCCTGCGCAACTGGTTGATGAATCGATGACGCTCTTCGTTCTACCACTGATTAACTCGTTGGAAAGGCCAGGTGAAGCACTCCTTGTTTTAGAACTCTGAATTTAAAATTTAAAACTACATTTCTGCTGACAACATGGGAGACACAGCACTCAGAGGAAAGCTGTGTAATTTATTTGCTGCAGGAGCAAGGCAGCTTGAAAGACTGGTTCCACCTTTGATGCATTCGCTTTAAATACCAATGGCATTTCTGTCATCTGTTTTCTACTCTCCGAAAGACAGTGATAGTTAGGAATATTATGTAAAGAATGTGGGGCAGACTTTTGAATCAACAACTACAAAGAAACAATGTGAATAAGCAAATTAAAGATGTGACAGTGGAGAAATCGAAAACAAGTTATTATGGAGGATGTGTACGCTCCAGGTTCGTAAAAGGTTCTTAAAATAGCATTAATCCTTACAAGCCACTAATGTTTCTGCACCAGATTAATGCTACTATTCACGGAGGCTGATCATCCCCAAGGAAGTTCACAGTACATCAAACTAACACTGTTCACTAAAGGGCAATTATAGTTGGTAGAAATAATCCCCTTGAAAGTAGAAAAGGAAAAGAAAATCAATCACTTCATGATTTAATGGACTACCCAACAGCAGGGCTGGCCATTACCAGATATGAACTACTTCAGGAATAATTAGACTAGACTTTATTATGGGAAAAAACATTTGGACCACTTTGAATGAAAACTCATTAAAATTTAATTTGTATGGTCTACACAATAAAAAAATTAGTCATTTTGAAATTCATCACAAATTCCAGATATCCATTAATGACTAGATTATTCAGTCTTTTGAAAATATTTATTTATTATCTTTTATACCCATGATACAGTCTTCTTGATACATATAACAAGTTATTTTAAATATAGATGCAATCACTTTTTTTGTTTCCTTGCCTTTTTTAAATTTATTTATTTATTATTGAATGTATTGGAGTGTTATTAGTTAATGAAATTATGTAGGCTTCAAGTGTACAGTTCTTTTTTTTTTTAAAGATTTTATTTATTTATTTTTAGAGAGGGAAGGGAGGGAGATAGAGAGAGAGAGACAGAGAAACTTCAATGTGTGGCTGCTGGGGGTTATGGCCTGCAACCCAGGCATGTACCCTGGCTGGGAATCGAACCTGGGACACTTTGGTTCCCAGCCCGCGCTCAATCCACTGAGCTACACCAGCCAGGGCTTCAAGTGTACAATTCTGTATGACATCATCTGTATATTGCATTGGGTGTTCACCACCCCAGGTCAAATCTTCCATCACCATTTATCCCTCCTGTACCTGCTTCTACCTCCCCTACCCTCTATTTCTCTGTTGTCTGTGTGGGTGAGGGTTTTCTCCCTGAATCCCTTCACCTTTTTCACTCACTCCCCCAACCTGCTCCCTCCCAACAGCTGTCAGTCTGTTTTCCATATCCATGGGCCTGTTTTTATTTTGCTTGTTAGTTTATTTTGTTCATTAGACTCCACACATAAGTGAAATCACATGGTACTTGTCTATATGGAGACGCAGTGTCTTCTGATCAATGTCTGCCTCACCAATGGCAGTTAACTTTATGTGAACAAACTCAAGATAGCGTGAATGAAATTGAGGACTTGTATCAAACAACTTGCTTTACAGCTATGAAGATTCCAGCCTGCCTCCCACCTCCCTTCCTCTACACCCTGTTCCCAAGCCTTTACCCAAGATACCCTGTGCTAAACATGGTTTTCCGTTGCTGCTCTCACACCTTGGTTTATGGTGCACTTTCCCCTAAAAAATTTGGTATCTCCATCTCTACCTTTCAAAGTCTGTTCTTCCACCTAGGCCTTAAATCAAGTTCAACTAATATGTCAAGTAAAATTAGTCAATATTCTCAGTCACAGTTCATCTCTCCTTTTTGGGATCCCTTATGTCACTGCATGCATATCTCTATTACAGCACTTTTCATGGTTTTTCATAGATGGACAGTTTCTTCCTCCTAGGCCTGCAGATTCATAAAAGGATTTGTCTGGCCCAGAGAATATAATTAGTGCTTCAAGATTTGGCCCTGGCTGGTGTGGCTCAGGGGATCGAGTGCCGGCCTGCGAACCAGGAGATCACTGGTTCAATTCCCAGTCAGGGCACATGCCTGGGTTGTGGGCCAGGTCCCCAGTAGGGGGTGCATGAGAGGCAACCACACACTGATGTTTCTCCCTCTCTCTTTCTCTCTCCCTTCTCCTCTCTCTAAAAAATAAATAAATAAAATATTTTTTTAAAAAAATCATCTCATGCCACTTAACCACATAAATGACTATGACAAAATTTTTGACACTCCCCAAGGCTCGGGCTCCTCATGGGAAAATGGTGAAAATAACAATACTTATTCATAGGACTTTTGCAAGAATTAAATAAATTAAATGTATAAGGAGAAATATACAAAATTAATAGACTGCTACCGGACTGGAACTCATGAGCACCTGTGGGTGGAATGAACATGAAACTCACGAGCACCCTGCTGCCAGAGTCCAGCTGCTGCAGGTCCAGGGATCCCCAATGGATGGACGGCGTCGGCGAAGGAAAGACACGAGAGGTGCAGTTTCAAGCTCAGCAGCCAGGCATCTCTGCCTGAGCTCTTGAGTTTTTTATTTTTATACAGTTGGGTGTGTACATGTGGCATATGTGAAAGCAATAAAAAAAAATGAGGTTCTTAAGTCATACTTGCTTTATCCTTATTCTGCAGAAAACAGGAAGCAGCTCTCTATTGTATATTATTGTGCAAGTGTTTAGTTCCTAATCTTTGCAAGTAATTAGTAACACATTTTACCACACCATATAACACCTTAATTTCTTAAAGCTTAACTTAAGTTTGATCTATATATTCTAAAGTTGCAAGCTGGGCACGTAGCTGGGCACAGGGCTGTTTTAGCTCACTGGCAAAGGCTATGTGGGAGGCTTTCGTGGTCAATGTGGTTAGTACCTGTCTCTCACTTCTCACTTCAGCGCCAGAACCCTGTCATCTTGTGCAAGTAATAATCTTTGTTTTGCTCAGTCTATTCGGCCGCCTGCCATCTACCTTGGTGTTGATGTACTTTTATTATTTGTTTCCATCTTTGATGTCTGACTTTTTAGGCAATAAACACCGTGGGGGTCCTGATCGCTTAAGCATTCATAGAAAAGGAGTGCATAATAATCTTTCCAATACCCATTCTTTGAACTCTCCCACCCACTTAGGAGGACACTCTGGTGGGGAGTCACTCTCCAATAAGCTGTCGTTTTCTTGCTTACTTTCGAAGAACTGTATTTCTTCTGTGGAATTGCCGTTTGACCCAGCCCCATGGTAGATCACATAGACCCCAAGCATGGGCAGTAATACAATGATTAAGCAGAGGAGTGCCAGGTACTTCCCCCCGCCGTGTCTGCTGTGCGGACGTACGGCTCCCTCTGTGACTGTGTCAGACAGCAGGGCTGGGTTGGCTCTCGGCACCCTGCAGAGCATCTGAGACTATAAAGACGTTTTAGCGGGGGCTGAGGGTATTACCAAAGAAGTCTTTATGGATTATCTAGACTGCCCAAGGCATCTTCAAAATTCCACATTTTCTTATTTCATAGGTGACGAATTTTACAGCTGAGGCCCGTTGGAGGTTGTGTTCCATGTCAGGTTTTCTCTCTACGTTTCTATTGATTGCCCTATTTCTAGCATAAGGACGGATGTTACAACCAGCAGATGTCTCAACCTTTTTAGCTATAGTTGCCGAACCAAAGGCGGGGCTATGCTCACAGTTCGCTACAACACCCGGGGCATCTAAGGACAATGGGGACTCACACCCACTTCCCTGAGCGTGGGCAATATTTGCCTCACTCTCTGTTTCTGGATGCCCTAGCTTCTCTCAGCAATATGGCAAAGTTTTAGTCGATACGAATATTTGTTATTTATTACTATTCATAGGAAAAACAATATGTATTTATTTACATTTCCAGCACAGTTCCTAGATTACTGATGTGCATGAACTGTAGAGACAGACGATAATATGGCAAAGAAAATGACCCGATTCCAGAATTAGATACAAAAAACACTACGCTTCAATGTGTAAGTAAAGCCCTCTCCTTCGATGTTAAATCTTGTTTCCACATTTCCCTATTACAGAAGCTTGAGTGTTCTCAACAGAATGCTATGCACAGAGAGGTTTAAGTATTGTTTCTTTTAAACTAGGTGTCATTTGTCTGGTTCTAATGATACACAACTCTCTTCAGCATTAAGAACCTTGATTTATGCCTATACAGAAATCCCTCCTCTCATTTTCCTAATGAGTAAAGCCTGGTAGGAAATAGAACACGTTTTGATTAATAGTGCCTTGATAGTTCATCACTTCCTTGTATATGAGGAAGTTTGCTTCTTAGTTGCAAACGAGAAAATGATAGTTCAGTCATCCAGTCCACTTTAAGGTCTCTGAGGCAGTTCAGGTCTAGTTCATTAGCATCAGAAAAGGCCGACTCTTCTCCAGGCCCTGTGCTCGGTGAGGAGGAACACGAGGAAGACCGTGGTGCCTGCCTTCAAAGAGCTTACAGTACAGTCACCTAGACAGGCTGATGGATGTGTTTCAACCTAAAGCGTTGCCAAAGTGTGGCTTCTGCACAGATGACAGGAACAGTGGAGCGCAACAAAAGAAGCAATGCTTTCTGTTGGGAATGAGAATCTATAAAAAGAACGACTTCCATATCCATCGGATTGTGGACATAGACGTGGTCATGTTGACCCATGAATCACCCCAACCTGCTGATGTACTAGCTCCCCAGGAAGTCTCCTCCAGTGTTTCTGAGGGTCCCCAGGGGTGTCTCCTGTGTGCCTCTAACACGCCTCTCTTCTCTTCCCTCTGGTTCGGCTTTCCTGTTGATGTTCACTGTTCACACACGCAGGGAGGGCTTTCCTCCTCGCACACACGGAGAGAGGTGCCTGCCGTGGGACCCTCTGCCCACCCGCCCCGGATGCCAGCCAAACCTGCAGGCCGCTGTCATGCCAAACAGCAGCGTGCTCTCTGCAGCAGGCCTCACCCGTCTCCGGCCTCTGGGTGGCACTTTCCCAGCTGCTGCTGAAGCACGGCTGTGTGCCCGATCTGCACGGTGCCTCCCGCAGTTTTCTCCTTTGTGCTTCACCTGCCGCCTCTCCCTCCAATGGATTCAGTAGGAGACACTGGCTGTGACACGCACTCCAATTTCTAGACATCTGAGCATCACGTCTTTCTCCACGGGGTCTTCCCTGCAACCCGCCTCTCCGTGATCATAAATGACTGAAACCGGATGTTCCTGGGAAGACACCAGCTCACCAGTTCATGAGAAAGAGCCTCTCAGTCTTGGTCCTTGTGATAATCCCTAGCAGAGACAAAGGCTGAATTTGAACTTAAATGAGAACGAGACAGGAAAGGTGACAGGGAACCACGTGGTGCAGGGAACCACGTGGGCACAGCATGGAATATGCGTCAGTCTAGTTTAGTTTAGACCAGTGAGAAGTGAGAAGACCAGACCAGACCAGAGCCTTACACGCTCTCATCGGGAACAAGGACTTACTGGGCTGACATTAGGGAGTCACTAAACCATTTGACCCAAAACAAAAATAACATAGTTTTAATTGTACATTGATTATTGTGAACTAAAAAGTTATGGGGGTAGAAATGAACCTAAAAATAACTAAACAGAGGAATTACATTTGGGAGACAGCGGTGATAATCTGTGATAAAGGAAACACTAAGTGACAGCACTGGCGTGGAAAGAGAGCAGAGATACGGAAGGGAAACAGGTAATTAGGGGAGGGCAGCATCGTTGCCGGATTTCGAGGTTGTGCAGCTGAGAAGGTGTTGGTTTTATTAACCAAAACAGGGAAGTGAGGTAGAAAAGCAGGTTCAAGGGTAAAGTTGGGAGTTGGGGAGTAGGGAGAGTCATACGGACCTTGCAGACATATTGAGCTTAAAGCAACGTATTGTGCTCCGCTGTACAGAGAGGGCCTGAAATGGGACATCTTAAGCTGGGTCCCAGGAGGCAGCTGCGTTAAAGACATAGATTTGAATCATCAGGACGTAGATGGTGGTTTGAATCAGAGTAATGGACGAGGTTGCAAAATTATGCAAAGCTTGAGTGAGAAGAGATGAGCACCGAAGACAGCACCCTTAGGAACAACGAAAGATTTATAACACATATTTGCTACACTAACCCTAAAAGTATGTAACCCTAAAAGCAATTTGTCCTGTGATCTCTGTCCTATATACACAATTCACTATCAAACCTAATGGCTTTCATTTTTTGACATTTTTTAAATATTTTTTTTTTAATTATCTTTCAGCCCTGGCTGGCATAGCTCAGTGGATTGAGCGCGGGCTGGGAACCAAAGTGTCCCAGGTTCGATTCCCAGCCAGGGTACATGCCTGGGTTGCAGACCATAACCCCCAGCAACCACACATTGAAGTTTCTCTGTCTCTCTCTCTCTATCTCTCTCCCTTCCCTCTCTAAAAATAAATAAAATCTTTAAAAAAAACATTAAAAAAATTATCTTTCTATGTGTTGCCATTATTATTTTTTTTCCACAAAGAGGCCTGGTAAGTGTAGTGCTATTACTTGTTCTGAAGATAAATGTCCTGTTCGGAAATGAACCGGAAAACATTGTCCACAAGACTGGTTTTCTGGCAAATAACTACATCATGGTCCCCTAGGAGCTGCTACTTTTTTAATCTAAAGCCAGCGCTATGGGGGTAAGTTTCAGCGGGCCTGGCACCGGCCCGTGTTGGTTGACTGAATGAAGAGATGTACCTTCAGGCCACTTACCCTTGGTCAAGCCATGAAATGTGCTCATTAATAGTGTCACTTTGCAACAATGGGTCAGTGGATGTTTGTAACAACTTGATGGCACAGTGTATTGCTAACAGCAGATTGAGGTTAAAGAACCCCTTGCCGAGGTCCGGCTGGGGATCTGAGTTCTGAGGTGCCCTTGCATGCCATGCGTGGTCCCTGGTCCTGGAGAGAAAGCACATGCAGTGTGGCCTGGAGGAAGGAGGGTAATAGGTGCTTGTGCCGGGTCTCTGCGGACCCTTGACTGCGGCGCAGCCTCTGGCTGCAATGTACATCCTAGTTCCAGTGCGGTTCCTAAAGTGTAGCCTTTTCCCCTAACAAACCGCAGATTTGTAGGCACTGTCATCTTGGGTCCTGAGAGTCTCCTTTGGACACTGAACACTGTCCATCCTCTATCATTAGTGTAGGGCCTCTAAACCGAATGAAGCAGTTAGATCCAAATAGCCGAATAATTCTTATTAACAACTTCGTGGCCCTTTAAAAGGTATCTACATACCTTGAAAGTATAAGCAAAATTGTCGTTTCATTTATAAACACCTCTAAGTAGTCACTAACGAGCTGTGTGTACAACTTCTCGAACTCCGGAATCAGATGGGGCGCTGTTGCCCTCATTTCCTTTTCCACGCTCACGTCTCACCCTATTTTCTTCTGATCACAGCAGCCCTGGAGCCCAGCTGTGTCAAGGTACCACCTCATCGGAAGGAAGGGGGCTCCATCTAATACCGAAGCTGGGGACTACTTTGATGTGGTAGCACGGGCAGTTTCCAACCAGGTCCCTTGTCCACAGAACGCCTTCCGTCATAGTCATGGTTTGAAGGTGGCGAAGCGATAAGGGTGGGGCTGGGGAGACATTCTTTATTTTTTAAGTCACGGTATTTATTATTTAGAGGGGAAAACGGCTGAAATAAAAATGTAGGTACACCACCCCCAAAAGCACTTTTCTCAGCAACCAGCAGTGTTGCCACCTAGACAAAACAATGTATTTCCTTGAGTTTTTTGTGCTGGAAGATCTGTGGGTCGTCTCTTCATTCTGCTTTCACAGGATAGAGAAGCCGGCATTTAGTGCTGCAAACGAGCTGTAAACCCAGCTGAAAGAGATTCCAGCAGGGACTTCCTCCAATGGAAAACTTCACGTGTATGATTAACTGTGACTTGAAAGGAAGACCTTTACGTGGCATCTAACCATCTTTTGTGCTAAACAATATTGGTTTACATGACCCAATTAGTATTTGTTAAATAGCATATGAAAAGTACTCCATGTATAATGCCATCTGTGTTACTTGAAAAGTGAGGAAAAACAGAATATATCCGTCATGTCCGATAGGAAACATGCACCAGGATACCATATAATTAAAGTACATTGAATGTGGCCCCAAACAGTTTCACACTTTCAGAAGTCCACAGAAAATAAAAACAATTTATGGTATCCACTTAGTACTTGGTGGGTCGTTACAGCTTATAGGAAGGTTCATGTAAACCCTCGCTCTGTCTCTCTCTTCAACTCCCCCTTTCCATTTCCTGTCCCCCTAGTCTACCCTCTCGTATCCTGCTCTTCTTCCCCTACTAATGCATGTGCAACAAAAAATGGGAGGGAGTATTTATGTCCCCAAACTGTACCAACTTTATAAGGACCCATTAAGGAAATCATAATGTAAAATAAACATGGTAAAGAAAAACTAAAAAAAAAAAATAAAACAAAAAAAAGAAGCCAGATTTCTCAGGAACAGGTGTTTTCAGCAGGAGAGAGACATGTTTTTGAGAGGCGGGCATTTCTCTTTGTGAAATTTTACCTTTGAAGATGGAAAAAGTAATTTTAGGTCTATAAATTTCTGATCTTTGGAAAGTCGATAGAGAAACCTTCTGAATGAGATTCTTCTGTATGACATGTTGCAGGCCTGGTCCTCACACTCCGCTGCTCCCGAGGACAGCCGTCAGCTTTTTCTATGTGCTCATTCATTCACCCATTTAGCCATCAGACATTCATTGACTGGCAGCTCTGTGCCAGGTGCACTATTCTAGACATTGCAGAATGCCAAAGAATGGAACATTAAAATGCGATACCCTAGGACATTAGAAATTGGGTCATCTTCCCCCTTTTAAAATATTATCTTTGATTCTACAAGCCAGAAGGCATTTGGGAGACTAGCTGCCTCCAAAAGGAGATGAGAAAATGCACAGATCAGTTCAAATGCTCTTTGTTCACGGAGGTGGTTTTGGACGTAAATTCTCGTGCGCATGATTTCCAGTACAGTGATCTCCCTTCTGTGGCCTGAAAAATGAGTGCTGGCCATATGTTCTGAGGGCATCCTGGAAGGAGAGGTTGTCTCCAGCCGTGGACTTTCATCCCGTTTCATCTATAGCAGCCTCGTTTTTAGCTGTTTTATATATTGGATCTAAAATAAGTCTTCAAACAAAGGGATTCTCTTTGAAACGAGCTCCTTCTATTCTGTTACCTTCCCCTCATCCAAGAAAAAAAAAATAGTTCCTAGGAGGAAAATTCCAAATAAATCAGATGGTTCTGGGCTTCCAGAGTGGCGTTCGTGTTTGTCGGCAGGGATGGGGAGCTTATTTACCGCCCTGCGTGTTTTAGCCATAGCACCTTTTTTCTAGTCCTATGAGGGGGATTTGTATGAGCTTAGTAATGGAAGGAAAAGAGCATAGAGATCATTCTCATCTCGGAAGGGCATTCAGAGGAGTGTATCAACAAGTGATAAAGGAAAAGTTCAGTCCTAGTTGTTGGAACTGAAGGGGACTAATTAATTCATCTTGGCTTCTCTGCCCCAGTTCTGACCGCATTGAAAAGCAATGACTTGGGAAGAAAAGCGTATCGCATGTATTGCTCTCAAAGGCCAGCTTTGAAGAATATAGATTGAAGCCTATTAGCTAGGTGTACTTGGTAATACTACATCCTCGCATTTGCAACACCCATCCAATTAGAAGCCTGGCCGGGAAACAAGAGGCTTCCCCTACAGGTCAGAACACCACATGCAGGGTAGGGAGATCACGGCTGAAGCTCTCTGCATGCAGGCATATCCCAAAGACAGCAGGAGAAGCATTTTGGTTTACTTTTTCAGTTTCTGCCCTCAAGTATATTAATCGGAATGCATTCTTTTCTCCTGCAAATAAGTGAGTGAAGGAAGTAACTGGGCAACAAATTCTGAGTATTTAGAGAAAACCTATCCGGGTGGAAACCAGAGGAGTGGGAATCCACACCAATCTGATGTAGCCTTACCTGTGAATGAGGAATCGGCACAAGGAGTTCCCGGTTTGGGAAGGAGTGTGTATGTGTTTGTGTGTACGTGTGGGGGAAAGAATGGCAATCCACATCCAAATGCCAGTCCTGTGACATTACAAGCATGGCTTTGAACACCCAGTGTGTACTCTAACAGCTATCAGTAACCAGATCAGCCCGCCTTTAGAAATAAGATCATGACCTCACTTGCAACAGAATTCTTAATACTAGAAAAGCAGAGGGAAGACTGGTTAATGGCAGGATTAACGCATGCCAGTGGTACCCAGCAGTCTCTCCAGAATGAATTCATGTCTGAATACAGTGAATTAAAAACATTCTGGGTGCATCCATATGATTAAAATAAATACGATAACTAAGGCTATGTGAAATGTGCAAGCCAACATTAGAAATGGTGAGAAAGAGGAAGAGAATCAAAGGCAAGAATCATAATAGAAAGGGCCCAAGTGAGCTTATTCCTTCCCCCATACCCTTGATAAAAATCAGGGATTTGCCTCCTCATTTCTTATTTACAAAGTGCCCTCTCTTGAGAAGTAAGAATACATTTTTAAACCCCCATTTCATCTTCCTCACCACCTCTTCTCTAAGTATAATCATTATATCGATTTAGGTAAGTGACAGTCTATAAAGAAATCTGAGCCAGATTTACATTTGCTCTAAGGCCCGGTGGGGTTTGTCTATAGTCCAGATGCTTATGCAAGGCCTTTTAGGAGCCCACAGTCTGCTCTCCAGCTTGAGTCCACGGGCTCTTCGGGATTCTGAAAGCAGATCCAGAATTACAGCTGCATAGCTCTGGAGCCCCCCACAGTGGAGCCTGGTGCTGACCGTGTCTGTATATTACAGCTATGAATTTGGACTTGGCCCATGGCCTTGACGGTTAGGTAATCTTAGGGAGAAATATGTATTTTTGTGTTGCTTTTGGTCTTGCATACCTAGGAGGTGTTAAGTTTGATATTCTTACATAAGCAATTGCTGAGAAATTTGGAGCTGGCAAGCCAAGTTTCATAAAGCAGAGATTCCATCTGTCAGATACAATAAGTAGTTCAGGACTCTTCCACATTGCATTGAATCCATTTTTTATTTGATTCCACTTATATTGTTCATTGAGAGTCATTTCTCTGAAATCAGAATAAATGTATGGGTTCTCTTCCAGCAGTCAATTAAATAATCAAAAGCCCACCTTTTTTTGGGGGGGGGGGATTTGTAAAAGGAGTCTAACACTCAATAGCCCATCTATCTCATATAGTTGCTGTAGGGATTAATAATAAAAAGATGTACACAAAGGTGTTTTGTAAATAGAAGATTTTAAATGTGAAGAGATAAGTGTTAGCTTAGCTATCATTATCTTGATACCTAATATAATATGATGCAAGCAAAGTATAGAATGAGAGTCTTTATATCAAGTAAAACAGAAGTCACAGAGATAAGGTGACCAAGTAATATGCAAACGTTACATATTTAAGACACAGTTAAGATAGTATATCGAGGTAACTTACATTTATATAAATAAATAAATAAATAAATAAATGTATCAAAATTTTAAATATGTCTTTTTGTCTAAAATAAATAAGGCCACACCGATGCATCCTTCTCCGCCATGGCTTTCAAACCCTGTGTACGAGTTCATCACCTACGGCTCCCACAATTAACCAGACACGCCCTGTACGCGCTTCCTCACACTTAGCCTTCTAAACAGTCTGCTCTGGCACATGGTAGCTTGATCCAGTTAGTTACCAAGAATTCGACCTTGTTCTTAAATTACTTGAGCACATGATAGGTACCTTAGGCAGAGTTTTTAGAAGACCCAGGAAAGAACAAGACACACGTGAGCCCAGACTCGCCAGAGTCCGTGTAGTCCGTGTCAGGCACACACGGAAAACACGCATCATCAGGGTTGTGGTGTTATCCTATGTCGAATCCTTCAAGTTCACATTTTTGTAAAGAACAAAAGCTAATCTCCTTCTATAACATACATGTGTCTCCTTTCACGTTTTCAGCTTCATTTCTCATCATTCTCGTATGAATAGCCCATACTCTAAGCCCCATCAAGTCACTTGCTGTCTTTAAACCCGCCGTGTAATCTTATTGCTCTGATTCTTTGCATCGGGTGTACCCTCTACCTAAAATACCCTTCACTTCTCTTTTAGGTAAATTCTTACTTGTTATTCAAAATTCCTGAATGAATGATAAAAAGAGAGAGGGAGAAGAGAGAACGTGAAAGAGAAGGAAAAGGAAACACGTGTACATATATGATCTCTTCCCAGGATTTGATCCTTCTCAGTTCTGGTTGTCATGTGGACCAGGTTTGCCCATTATTCACTCATTCATGAAGCACTAACTAACTAAGACCGCCTTCAGAGATGGCCGCCAGTAATGCTCCCATTCCTCCCTTCCAGAGGCGGACTCTGTTTCACTTCCATCTGGATCTGAGCTGGATTTGTGATTTTCTTCGACCAACAGAATGTGGCAGAGGTGACACTGTGCCATCTCTGCACCCAACTGTTAAGCAGCCTGGGCAGCTTGAGTTTCATTCTCAGGAATCCCGTCGCCACGCACCAGGAAAACGGGTCTACACTGATGGGGGAAGAGAGACCATGTGGAGGGGAGCTGAGCTGCCCAGACATCCCTGCCTCACAGACAGGTGGAAGGGGCCATTCTAGAGTTTCCAGGCCCGGCCCAGGCCCCACCTGAAGGCAGAGGATTGCCCGTGAACTCCCAGAATCACGAGAAGAAAAGACCTGCTGTTATTTTAAGCCGCTAAGTTTTGCGGGTATTTTGCGATGCAGCAATAGATAATTGAAACATTATGCAACCGATGCGATGACAGTCACTAAAGATAAAAGGCAGAAGTTTACAGTCCAGAATAACTCAGTGATGGGTAGAAAGGACGAACATATAAATATTTAATGACATATTACAAAAACATGTATAAGAATGATGGAAACTGTCTTATCACTAACCTATTTTTTGGTGCAAAACATTAAAACACATCTTTCTTTTCAGTGGTAAAAATGTAAAAACAAACAAGTAGCAAGATGGCCCACAGATGGGTAGAGAGGTTTCTTGGAAGGCTCCCTTAAGTCTGCATATCTTTTCTTTCCTTAATTATTAACTAATCATGAAATGTGGATTTGAAATTTTCTGCTAATTTTCATTTGGCATCGTAAGAAGGCAATAGGAATTTTGAGAGAATTTTTCATGTCTGCCTCCCAGGTTTTCCAGAGTCCTCTAAATTAGTTTTCTATTAAAAGAGTATTAATAATTTCCAATCAAGTCATCGGATGCCAGAAGGAGGTCTTCTTTTCGATTCAGTACATATCTGAACACCTAGAATGTGCAGAGAGAAGAACAACAGCACTTCTTAACCAGCGTGATCACCCTCAGAGAACGTGCCGTTCCCAAAGCTCATCCGTTATATTAACACCTTCTTTGGTCCAGCACTGCACTGGTCAGGAAAGGGAACAAGGAAACAGGACACACATGTTAGAAAAAACACATACGCACACACATCAGCAAACGTATCTGCCAGAAAGGGCTGTGCTCTGCACCTGAGATGGGTCAAGGATGGAGCCAAAATACATGGGATTGGGTCAGAGGGCACGGGGAAGGATTCACACTGTAGAAGGCACAACTCTGACCCACCATGAAACAATTCTCTGGCGGAGGAAAAAACACTTACACAAAGAATAATTTCATATGCTGCCGATACTACTATTACTACTACATTGCTAATATTACCACCTATTGGTAATAGTGACGATTCCATGGAAATATTCCACAGTAAGAATAAGTCCATATGAACATGCCGTACATGTTAAAATAAAATGGGCATGGCAGTAAATTCTGGAGGAAATAAAATTTACACCAAGGCAGACATGTTTGAACAGTCCCTAATTTCAGGGAATACATTTCTACATCAATGAAATGCCACAAATGCTGATACATGTTTTCTAAAATGAACCTCATGGAATGTTTTTCTGTAGCAAACACACAGCATGTCACATAGAGCATGCTGCTGTTTTTGTTTAGCCTTGTCCAACAAGGTTTAATACTCTTTGAACAACTGTATTGTCACTAATGGGCATCGTGGCACAGCCTCACTAAGCTGGCCCACCTAAGAGAGGAGCACACAATTCTTCAGCCGCCTGTATCCTCCCGGGCCCTACAGGAAAAGGCTAATTTGACTTTTCAAGGGTAATGAAGGATTGAGCTGTTTAAGTTGGTGCCAGAAGGGCAGGGTCTTCTGAGAGCTCCCTGTTAGCATTCTAAATACACTTCTCAGGCCTTGAGTATATTATAGCATGTTCATTCTGCTGCTCTTTTGACACCATCAGGGACTTGACATTGTTCCTGCATGTCAAGGTTCTCCTGTGGATTTGTTTTTCATCGCGGCCAGGCTTAAGTGGCTGCTGTTGTTGCTTTGAAAGAAACCCAAACAAGCAGGCTCTGGAAGGCACATGTAAGTTGTGAAGCATGGACACGAGCTCCCTGGTTGCACCATGTTTTCATCATGTAGAGAAACGACTGCACATCTCTCTCTCTGAAACCTCTCCACTATGGAAAGTGGTCATAATCTAAAACGATGGCTCAGAAGGAATTAACATCTATCTCTATTAAGATATATGTAGAAAGCTTGAAATGGTCTCAGATCTTGCTAAACTGTGTAGTAGGCTTAAGGATTTTACACATCAAACCCCATTTAAAAATAAAAGTTAGACCAAAAAGACAATGTGAATTTTAAAATAGATTAATTTAATAAAACAGAAAACAACCACAAGGAAATACCGTGCCTCTAGGGTTGTATCAGTTAGTTTTGCCGCAAAACAAACTACCCAAACACTTAGTGGCTTAAAGTAGAGGTTTTTGAATGGTTGCCAATTGTATGGATCAGCAAGATGGGCTAAACTCAGCTGTGTTCCTGCTATACTTTCCTTAGCTTATTTATCTAGTTTCAGTTAAATGGGGGGTGAGCTGAGGGCTAGGTGGTCTTGGATGGCCTCACACACATCTATGGCAGTCTCTTAATATGGGGGGGTCGTGTTTCTCTCATGTCAGTGGAGGTGATACCTCCATATCTTTCATAACCCAGTAATCCATTCACATGATAGTGAAAAATAACACTTGTCAAGCTTCTCCTCGTGTTAAATTAGCTAGTTTCCCATTGGCCAAAGAAATTTATGTGGCTAAGCTTGTATTCAAGAGGTAGCGAAATGAAGAGCTCCTTTTTACAGGAGGAACTTCAAAGGATTTGTGATGATTTTATACATTTGAACAAAATATTCATAGTCTTCCTTAACATTTTCATGTCTGATTATAAAATACAAATACATAACAGGTTTTGCACCGAGCAACCTTCTTCTCATGTGCTAAACAATTTAATGTGAATTACCCTTTGCTACCTTCACAGTGACATGAGGTAGATAATATTATGCATTGCTGTTTATAAATGATGAAACTAAATAACGAAAAGGAAGCTGTCTGATATAATAGAGCTTGTGTGTGGTCGAGTCAGGACTCTAGCTGATGAAGTCCAAATCTAGCGCTCATTTTCCTAACCACGACTCTATCCACAGAGGCTGAAATATTGCCCCTTTCAGTAAGATACATTTTAAGGCTAGTAACTTCACAACAGAATGGAAGTTAATCATATTTAATGAATGCTAAGGTGCATATTTTCACATTGGATGCTTCCGAAATTAAATTCTTCTTGCTTTTGCTGCATATCATCATGCTTTAGGCAGGAGCATTTTTTATTTCTTAACTTTACATAAACTAATGGTGTATCTTGCTATCTATGGTATCCTACATTTAATAAACATGATAGTATTCTCATATTCTAATTAGTTAACTTAGAGCATTAGTAAACTCAGCAAAAAAGGTTAAGCAAGATAGATCAGTCCAAGCCCCATGTTTTAAACACTGCTTGGTTTATACTAAACAATGAACGAAAGTTCTTATATGCCCAAGTATTGGTGTTCCTTCACATTTTACTCTAAATGATATCATTTTTTAATGAAAATAATCGTTTTCGTGATACTCTAGTACGTGAAGCCAAGAGAGGTTCTAGAAAGAGCATTTTAGTATCATATAATAGGTTGTTTGTATTTGCTATATACATCAGGAGATTATCCACTAACCACTATGCTTATTGGAAATATTCCCTGGAAACTCAATACATAAAATGAATAAACCCAGAACTAGACAGTTTGATTTGGTTTGAGGGGCACTAGAGAGATGAGGAGAAATGCCTGCAATGCAGAGAGGGCAGCGATTACAGGGGGAATCTGACTTCCTCACTTTGTAATCTTACCCCGGGCAAGTCACTTACATTCCTGTGCCACGACCTCCTCCTATCTAAAACTAGAGTCTGTGAGGGCCTACCCCTTGGCTACAATGCCTGATAAATGATCAATAAATATTACAAACTATTATTAACATCATTGATGCATACCCTTCTATATGAAAATTCCTGAGGTGGGGTGTGGTATGAAAGCAGAGTTTGTAAAGTGCTGAATGACACCCTTTAAAGTCAGGATCTCTGAACCAAGCCGACAATATAAGGAAGATTTATTAAGTGGCTGCTACAGAGTTAGTAAGCAGACAACAGCTCTGTGCTAGGCAGAGGAAAAACAAGGAGGACATAAAACCTTTATCCCTTCCACAGACTTTTAGTAACCTGCTTGTAGACTTAATGCCTTAGAGGAAATAGATTGATGCCCACGTGGCCAGATTCACAAACCCTAAATTATTAGGTGGGGGGGAATTTGGGATGGCGCTGATAGTGACAAGGGTGTCAGAATCAGCAGCTTTGATGGCATTTTCCTTTTTTCTATTTATTATTGCCAAATTTGTTTGAAGTATATGAATGTGATATAGATGGAATAACAGGGTCCCTTTGAGATTATGGATTCTCCCTGGATCAAGTGCAAAGCAAGGTTGTCAGACTTCCAAGCGCGGTTTTGGCTCTTTCTGTACATAATGCTTCTCAGTGGGAAAAGGAAGAGAGCGAGGAACTTAATTGACTCCTTTCTGCTGAAACTTTCAATCTGAGAATCAAACAGAGCTTCTAAAAGAAAAAAACACACATTGACAGTTTTGTACAATATATTCATCATAAAGGTCTCGGCCAAGTCAATTAGCAGGGAATAAGATCAGGACTTTGGAGTCGATCCCGGGGAATGGTCTCTCATAAAATGTTATTTTGTTCTTAGTTAAGAACAATTGACTTAGCAGAGAACTTGAATGAAAGAGCAAGCAAGGTCAGTTCACAGTTGGTGTTTTCTCCTCCATTAAATGACACATGGTGCCTATATTTTTAAATTATGCATAGGAGGTAACAGACTCCTGAAACCATTCCAAAATATACCACAGACCAGGTGTTAAAGCACATTGCTACTCAGCTCAAAACATGAGCTGGAATCTATAGCACTTAAAAGTTGGAGACTTTTCTATAGATAGAATCAAATACACAATGTGATTTTTTGAATAGTACCCGGACAAAAGGAACCACCCTTCTGAGCCAGGCTGTTAGTGATAACTGATGAAAACAGCAATTAAAAGTAAAACAAATTCCCTGACCAGGGACTGTTCCCTGAAAGGTGTTGAAGGAGGACCTTAAGTTTCCATTCTGAGACAGAACACTATGACTTCCTCAAGCCACTGGATTTTGACTTCAAAATTCCCTTTGTCATTTTTCCAGCCTCCAGAAGAGAAAAGTCTTGTCGGACAGCAAATACAAGAAGAGTAATTAGTCACTGAGTTCCTACTTTATCCATGGCTACATGCTGAATTTATGTCATTTAACAGATCAAAAAGAAAAAAAAAACTTGTCAATTGGGATAAACGACTATTAGCTCCTCATTAACCAATAAACCAAGACAGAGAGATTTTAAGTGGATTAGGAATTCATAGCTCGAGAGCCTGACTTTTCTGATGACCTCCTCTTCTGCTCAGGTTGAGTGCACGCCCGCAGACAACGAGGCAGCCTGGGCGGACAGGAACTTCCACTGTGAGGGCCAAGGACAATGCCGGGTAGACATGTCTGCGCATGTCAGCTTTGCCCTTACCTTATCACCACCCCATCCACAGGAGAAGAAAGGCTTCTAGAAAGTGCATGGCTCTCATACACTACTTTATGCTGCTTCCCTACCTCGTCATTTCAGACACAGTTGTTTTTCAAATACGACCATTCTCCATGGCACCACTGCCTCCAGGTGAATTTCTCTTTGGTTAACCACATCAACCCTCACTACTAAATCAGTACCCGGCGTGTAGTCAGTGCTTCATAATTATTACATAAATAAGCAGAAGCAGAAGGGAAATGGAAGAGTGTCAGAAATGAATCATTCAGGCCTCACATACTTATTATTTATTATGTCCCAAAGATCTCTTCCTTAATGGGATAGGCTCTCGAGTCTTGTGCTAAGAGAAGGTAGAGTAGTATGAAAATACCTGGGCAATTAACCAAGATAAATCCATAAAGTTTAAATGATAGAAAGGACATACATTTCAATGCTATTATAGGGAGTAATGAGGGAGATGGGGAGATATTTCATTAAAAAATGGTGAAAAAGTCCTCTCTGAACCCTGAGATGATGGGGAAATGACCATTTCAAGCAAAGGGTCAGAAATTAGGAAGACTTCCAAGAATAAGTGAGCTTAATTAACATTTTTTTAATCCAAACAAGGAAGATATTCGATACTTCTCTAGGGCCTATTTTGAATTTTTCCCCTATGAATTGACTGAATTTTTTTTTATTTTTTTCTTTAGTACATGGATGTAACAAGCTGATCTTGCCTCACTGCTTGGTTTCCTCAAGCTCTGATTCATTCTTACGAAGCATTCAGAAAACCAGCTTTCAGCTGAAGAGCAGTCTGATTACCTCTGTCCCCGGCAGCGGGGGGAGGGCACGGCAAGAGGTGTTCCTGACAGCCGATGGGAGGGACAGCCATTGTGCGGGACATCTCCATGCAGCTTGTTCCTCCTTCTTATCAAGAACGAGTCTCTCTAAAGTTTTCATTCTGGATTCGCTATTAACCATTCACTAACACACGCCTTTCCTGGGCATTGATTTAGTATTTCAAACACAATTCTGTACACTGGAAATGCAGGGGAAGGTAGAATAGGGCCCTTGCTTTGCAGAAGTACAAAGATAAGACTGGGAGTGGCCAGGAAAGTCCAAATCCCAGTAACGTGATACGTGCTGATAGGTTTGCAGATGTTGATGTGGAGACACAGAACCATAGGTGCTTACTTCAGCCCGAGGAAGTTAAGGCAGCTTCCGGAAAGAGGTGATGCTCGGCTTGAGTCTTGAAGGCTTAACAGAAGTTTGTCGGGTGGGCAAAGACACGGGAAGGGATGGACATTCAATGGAAAGGGAAATGTCTGGTTGAGCATGCAAATTGTCTGTGTGTTCAGTTACCTAGAAATCTATGAACAACAAGAAGAAAACTGCCTCAGTAGAGTAGGACATCAGCTCAAATGCCAGTTTTCTGTACCCATCAGTTTTTCACCAATTTTCTCTAACAGTTGAAGTTTTCTTTTTTCAAGACAGACAGTTCATTAAATGCTCCTGCCTTGTCTGGGTATGGTACCAAGCCTCTTTTCCTTTGGGTGCTCACCAACAATTTCAGCACTTCTCTGCTCTTCCAGGAGACAGAAAGTTGCCTGCTACGTGCCAGGGAACGTGGAAAGTACTTAACGATACCGTCTCGCATTCCGACCAGACAAGGCGGTCACCAGCGTCAGACTGGAGATGAGCAAACCGAGGCCAAGGGTCGAACCACCTTGCTGAAGGCCATGCAGCTGGGAAATGGCATGATCGTGATTCCACTCCAAACCTGGTGCTGTTCCTAGGATGCTGGAGCGGAGCTGGTTGTAAATCAGGCTGGCAGTCTGCTGAGCCTGGGATTTTTGGCTGGTGTGAAGATGTGGAAGGAAAGTTTGTATTAAGATGCTTCGCGATTTTGGCACAAGAGCTGAGGAAGCATATGGGCCCCTGGAGAGGTTAGCAATATGAGCAAAAAATAGCAGGATGAGATTCAACTGGAAAAATGCTAACGAATACATCTGGAGACAAACAAGCGGAAACATGCACGGTTAATGGGAAGCAGAGCAGCAGGGACCACGAAGGTTTGGAGAAAGTGGACACTTCATCGTGAAGACATTGCCAAGAGGAGATGGGAGCAGACATGCAGGAATCACTTGGGCTGTGGACCAAAAGACCTCGTCTAACCAAGGCACAAGAAGAAAAAGCCTGTGTGTGCCTGGCATTTTGAATCTGCAGTACGATTTTCACTTTGGGTCTCTGTGTTTTCAACAGAGGTCAACGCATGCTTGGGAAGTCAGAGAGAACCACAGGCATAATTTAATACCAGAGGGGATGAACTCAAGAGAAACAATCAAATAAGAACATAAGATCTTTTAGTTCTACCATTCTGCAAAGGGCAACGGTAAGAATGGCTGAAATGGCAATGTGCAAAATGGAGGGTGGGCAGTTAATGTGGCCCAGTGTGGTGCTGTGTAGGGCACCGGGTACCCTCGGTGATTGGATCTTGTGCCAAAGATAATTGGGGAAACTGTCTCCTGACATGTGAGAGCTCCACACTGGAAGTCCCTGAGGAAGCTGGTTTCGTGCTGGCAGGGGACAGAGGCTCAGGGCCTCCGTGGCAGCCTGTTGCATTTCCCACCAGCTCTTTGTCTTATTTAACGATCACTCGCACACGAGGCCTACGGGTGTCTTCTGGTGCTTTTCCCAGATGTAATGCACCAGGCCTCAATTCCCGCGTTGCACCCGGGAGGCAGGGAAATTGTACCATTTCTCAGCTTTCACTCTGTTTTCTTCTCCTTCTGTCACAGGACACTGGGTGGATTGGAAATGACTCGGCAGCGCTGTCTTAGTAATTCCTCAACCAAATGTTGTTTTCCAATAACCGTCTATCTTGGAAACGGTTTCCCATTATCTTTCTCCTGCCTGCTTGAAACAGATGGCTCTTTATGCCTTAAATTCATGGCCGGTCATTTCAACCGCCGGTGCCCTGTGATTTGGGACTCGAGGCCAGACAAGGGAGTGTGCAAAAGTGCCTTTGATGGGTAGGGGGACAGAAGGTTCTGGGGATTTCAGTGTGTTTTGTTATGCGTTTCTAAGTAAAAACAGGTCATGCTCTTTTTAAGATTTTATTTATTTATTTTTAGAGAGGGAAGGGACGGAGAGAGAGAAACATCAATGTGTGGTTGCTGGGGGCCATGGCCTGCAACCCAGGCATGTGCCCTGACTGGGGATCGAACCTGCGATGCTTTGGTTCGCAGCCCGAGGCTCAATCCACTGAGCTACGCCAGCCAGGGCAACAGGTCATGCTCTTGGTAAATTCCCTGAGTAAACCCTATAAGTATCGCGCTAAAATAAGAAATTTCTGTGAAACCGCACTCAATACTTTGCTGGTTTGATGCAGTTGAAAGTCTCAAGTTTAGACATTCAGTCCGTGTCAGAGAGACTGCATTCAAGTCTTGCCCTCGCCACCTAGAACTTGCGTGATTCAGAACAGGAAGTTCAATATCATGTCCTTCATTTTCTTGGTTTGTTTTTTAAAACGAATAGTTTCACCTAATTCTTGGGGCTCTGATGTGGATTAAATGAAAAAATAACGGATGTCTGATGACTAGCACAATCCCTCGAATACAGTAGAGCTTCAGCAGAAGTGTTTCCTCTCCTTTTACTCCTGCTTTGGGACCGCACCCAGGAAATGTGTTCTGGCCAACATCGCATCTACGCCCTTCCTATCCAAGGCCCAGGGCCTCAGGTGACCTGTCCTGACAAAGGTTTCCTTTCTCCCAGCTCTTCAGCACCAGGGAACTGCACAGCCTACAAGGACACCATGCACGTGGATCTTGTGCTGTCATAATGTTCATTTAATAGGAGTTTCGCAGATTTTGAGGACTGGGGTTGCAACAGTCTTCACCCTAGCCCCGTGCTGGCTGCACGGGGGATACACTTGGGCACATGTGCA
This sequence comes from Phyllostomus discolor, assembly GCF_004126475.2. Classification (NCBI taxonomy): domain Eukaryota; kingdom Metazoa; phylum Chordata; class Mammalia; order Chiroptera; family Phyllostomidae; genus Phyllostomus; species Phyllostomus discolor. The sequence continues at coordinate 11,110,989 of NC_040908.2, forward strand.
CCGAACACAGCCCGTCCTTCTCGGTCCTTTGGAAGTAGAAATGTGTCATTTGCAAATAAGAATATAATGTGTATTCTACCTACATTCTACGTTTGGTTATGGAGATCAAATGAGATCATGTATATAAAAAATTATAATTCACATTAATTATAATACACATTATAATACACATCATATTCTACCTACATTCTTAGTTTGGTTATAGAGATCAAATGAGATCATGTATGTAAAAACTTACAATTTTTAAAGCTTTTACAAAGGGATATCATGCTTCCCTTATTTTTATCTTATCCTACTTGTTCTGGAACTCCGCACTCATATATGAAACGGTGGCTTCAGACTAGATTTTGCAGCACCAGCCCAGAGAGGTCAGGTAGGTGGGCAGCGTCGGTGCTGACAGCTTGCTCCCTCGTCTCAGCATCTTCTTCCTGCCATCCGAGCTCACAGTGATCACGGTGCATGAATGAAAAAGCAGGGTGCGGGGTATTTTTTTAAAAAACTGTGCCGGCACAACAGGGAGATATACATTTCGTGCTCCTTCCTTCTCCGTAGCACCCAGTGTATATCTCTATTAATGGCCATATATTTTATTGAAAAGACCCGTGAAGGCCTCTCAGCTGTGGCCCTGATGTAACATTTATGAAAACACATACACAAACGTTCACATTGAAACAGTACTAGAAACCTGAAATTTCTCACTGCTCTGCCAAAACCCTGGAGGAATCTCTCCTAGCAAAAGCACAGATAATGTTTTGAGGAAATAAAAATGCCTAGATGAAAGGGGCAGATATGAGACCTGGGAAACTGATGAACCTTCTGAATGATGGTTTTTTTTATTTTTTTGTTTTATGGCAAGAGAATGACTATAGAGCACATCTAATTATTCAAAATAGAAATCTTTCCATACCATCAGTTGATCGATGGAAGCAAGATACAATTTCATATGGAATAAAATAGTCCTAGGTTTTTGTGCCAGTCTTGCTTTAGTAATGGTGGGGATTTGATGAAGTCACTTAATATTTCTAAAATTCAGTTTTTTTGTCTTATAAAATGAGGATACTATTGGTGACTCCTTTATGTAGCTTGTGCATGAATATGTGTCAAGTTCCTATTATTGTGACTAGAATAAGGTAAAGTTTAATACATGTTAGTTTTATTATTTACATTGTTACTTTATGTTGAAAAATTATATATACTAAACTTCCACCTAAAAGAAAAGTACAGACACACACACACACACACACACACACCAGAAGCTACACAAAGTCTAGAAGCCTGGGAAGTACTTTTCTCTGATTCATGAGTCTGACTTCAATTACCTCAGTACAAGTTACCTACATAAAATTAGGAAGATAGGAGAGAAAGATAAGTCATTAATTATTCTCCTCTTCCAGTAGCAGGCGGATGATGGACAGAAGGTATCATCAGGGTTCACAGAACGTTCTGGGTCTGCTCCTATGAGTCATCCACTCTAGAGCTGCGGTCTTTGAGGTCATATGTGGAAATCTTTGTAATTAGCACATTTCCTGGTTTCCACACAACCAGCTACTTGAACAGACCTTGGACCTTGGCTGCCCCAGCTTCCCCCAAATTTTATAAGTAGCTCATTTCTTATATTAAATCTTTCCTGCTTAAAATATCTAGAGTGACTTATCTCCTCCGGAGCACATCTTGCATAACACATACTATTCTCACTCTAATCCCGATCGTTGGCTTCAGCAGAGTCCGCCAGGTAATTAATGGCCGGGCAGTGACAGTTTGCCCGTGGGCTGTGCACTTGAGCCAGACTCCATCTCCATCTGTGAGGGAGAAAGCCTCACTCCAAACAGAGGCTCATTTCTCTAGACCTCGAACAAACAGCAAGATGGTAAACATCTCTCCTCATTAAGGGAGAAGTAAGGAGAAAGCAAGCGCCACCATTGCAAAACCAATAAATGTGCCCCGTACAAGGCACACTGGTGGATTTGCAATCGCAATGGAAACAAAAAAATGATTTTTTTCCTGAGTTATATATATAAAATGTTCCGCAACAAGTATCTATTACCTATGCAAATATAAGACAACATATTTCAACATTAAATACTACCTCAGGAAAAATAGAAGTGAAAACATTTAGCAAGTTTTGTGGTTCTAAAATGAGCTTGAGAAACTTGAGGAGAGAGAAAAAATGCTTGATTGGTATTTGTATCCCAGGGATCTAACATAGATTCTGGCGCAGACACACTGGTTAAACTGAATGGAGGCGGAAAATCTGGGTCAGCCTGGCACCCGCAGAGAGACGGGTGGGGTCCCGTCAGCTCCATGCTGGCCCCAGAGCCCGTTTTGTCTCTGCCATGGCTTCCTGGGCTCCCCCCTGCCCACCTTCCCCACAGTTCACCCCCAAGAGATGGAGTCCCTTCTCTGGGCAGGAGCAGCCCCTGCACCAGGCTCCCTGGCCAGCCCAGCCCTGCCCTGCCCTGGGTCTGCCTTCCCCACCCCCCACCTCTGAGCAAGCAGGTTTTCATTAGAAAGATTTCCAGGCTGGCACTCCACGTTCTGAGTCAGTACTTTTGACATTCTGAGCTATATTAAATAAATAAATAAATACAGTTCTCAGAAAGCTTCATTATGTAATGATCTGCTTTAATGTAACAAGGTCACAATAACATTGCTTTCCCATGATAACCACCGGAATAGCTAAAAGTTGTAAGGGACGAAAGTTGCACTGTTTCTGACGAGCGTAGATCTTTATTCTCAGAGACAGAACTTCTTGGAGAAGGCATTTCTTGGAGAAATCAGTTGAAGGACATTTATTTTAAAAATTCTGAAAGTCTGAGGTTCCACCTTGTGAATTCAGGCAATGAATTTTACCTCCTGTTAAAATATTTTCATCCTTCCCCCTCCCATCCAAGAATTTTTTTTATTTAAATGGTTGTTAGGTCTATCTTTAAGAAATGATAGATTCTCTGAAGCTGACCTTTTCCTGGCTACAAGAGCCTGAAGGACCACCCCTCCCCCACCCAAACAGTTCCCGGTGTCTGCATCTCAGGGAAGCGAGTGAGGTCATCAGGTTATTGGAGAGGTTCTACCAGCCGGGCTTACTCGCGCCCTGATCCATGCCTATGTACTGAGCTCCCTGTGTACCTGGGCGGTGGGGGCGGGGTTCTCTGCCTCCATCTTCTTTTCTAAATATCCTTTTGTGTATGACAGAAGCCAGGATCCCACTCTTGGGCTTTCTAATGCCTGGTACCACATTCGGAAGGTCCAGCTTCCACAGAGGGTGGCAGGGAATCTACTGCCACAAGACTGGTTCCCACAACTTAAGAAAAACCTTATCTTGTAGCTGAGTATTTACCGAAAAGCAGAACCATGAGGATAATAGTTTCAAGATGATGGATCATCCAGTAATTATGGCAGCCAAAGCTACTAACGATCCCCCCAACAAGCCTATGGTTTGTGGTTGATAGATTATCGGTTTTATGTAACTGCACTGCATTCTGCACAGAACACAGTTATGATAGTGAAACAGAAGGTTAATGTGGCATTCTTCTGTCTCGGTGACAAAAGGATTGAAGCCATCAGTCAAGGAAGAAATGTAGGCTATATCCTAGATGTGGCCCTAGGGCAGCTGTAGATGTCAGGATTACAGAAACCAGGCTATTCTTCACGCAGAGGCGAGCCCACTGTATACAAAAGCACTAATGCTCTGGGTTCAGGTGCGTGCTGGGATTTTGCATGTCTCGTGTTGCCGTAATCCATCACCGCTTCCCGCATGATTCTTTATTAGCCCTTCCGCACATGACATAGGACAATGACCACTAATCATTCTTGTAATTTCAGCTTCAGGATATGTTACGGTTTCTTTTCTTTTTAATTTAGAGAGGGAAGGGAGGGAGAAAGAGAGAGAGAAAGAAACATCAATGTGCAGTTGCTGGGGTCTGTGGCCTGCAACCCAGGCATGTGCCCTGACTGGGAATCGAACCTGCGATGCTTTGGTTTGCAGCCTGCGCTCAGTCCACTGAGCTACTCCAGCCAGGCTGTTACGGTTTCTTAAGATGAGAAGTAGTCCAATCTGAAATGGGTGGATATAAAGTAAACTTTGCATCCTATAGGAAGAGGGATTCCTATGTTTTCTTTGTCTCCCAATGTACTGTGCAGTCTTTAAGCTGAGTTCCCCACTATGGAGGGGAAAGCGAGAGCCTTAGTCAAGAAGATAAAAGCTCAGGCAATCTATTTTCCAGAGTAGAAAGCCATCACCATCTCAGGCCCCACCACTGAAGTCAGAGTTCTCTACAAGAAGTTAGGGAAATTTCCTATTTTTTTTTCCAGTTTAGCCTGATTCTCCCATAGCAACCTCTGCTGAAATCTCCATACATTCTGTACCCACCGAGCCCTAATGAGGCTGGAAGGATAGCCAGAAGCCTGAAATAATACCAGGCTTAGCTTTTCCATTTTAACAGCCTGAAGCCTGGTTCGTGACCTGGGTTCACCTGGGGATTCTGTGAGTTACGAATTCTCGTCCCATCACTGAGACTCGTCCCGTGGGTCCTGATGCCCCCATGGGAACTGACCCCACATTCCTGTGGGTTCTGGCAGAGGGGAGATGAGCAAAGAAGCCTGGCGATCGCCAGGACAGACTGAATCGTCCCTGTGCACCCCCGAGCGTGCTGCCACTGCTTCTGTATTGTAATAAAAATGACAGCACATTTTACATCGCAAACCTCCACCAGAAGGTATTTGCTACTGGTGAAAGCGGCATAGATCATTCAACTTCAAACTGTTTATATTACTCCAAACTGACAATTTCATTTTCTTCAGGTGTAACAAAAAAATCCCCAACCTCCTGCTAAAAATGCAATGTTTACTTGCCGCACCATTCGTACCACCTCTGAAAATATAGCCAAACAGGATACCAGTCACTGGACCTGTCGCTTCCTGTATTTGAGGTTACTGCTCCTGAATTCTAGGGCTCCATCCCCTTTATCGGGGTTATAAGGCTTAAACAAATGGATAGGTGCTGTGTGCTCTGATTCGGCCTTAGTCACCAGATTGGCAGAGTAGTTGTTAAAAAATAAAAGATCATCATAAAATCTTCAAAATGGTAATCTTTGGTCTTTGGCATCTGGAAGTAAATCATAGGATACAGGGGAAAAAAGTGAGGACCTCAACTATTTAAAATGACACATTTAAGTTTAAGGTTTTATCAGGCCTCTGGTGGGGAGTGCTAGGAGGTACCAGAGGACGGCTCATGACCATGGCCACAGGTGTTTCTCAGGACCAGTGACTCCATCATGGGTGTTCCCAGGTGTTACTAGGCCACCTCAGGGAGGTACTCAGGAGAGTAAGGAGACTGCATGAGTGCCAGTGCTCACTGTAGGTGAGCGGCATGATGGGGGAGGGAAGGAGTGCAGTTAAAGAGAAAAGAGGTACTTAAAAACCCAACCCAAAACACAAGTGGGGTGAAAATAGTTACAGTACATATATGTGATGAGGACTGAAATCCCAAATCTATGAAGAAGTCTAACAACTCAATCATAATGCAATTTGCTTTTTCGTCTAAAGTAGCTTAAGACTTGAAGAAACAGTTTAACCTCAGCAAAGATATACGAGTGGTCAAGAACCACGTGAAAATTGTCTCAGCAGCATAAGTCACCAGGGAAATGTCAATCAAAAATACAGCGAGTTGCCCTGCCTGGCGTAGCTCAGTGGATTGAGCGCGGGCTGCGAACCAAAGCATCGCAGGTTCGATTCCCAGTCAGGGCACATGCCTGAGTTGCAAGCCACAGCCCCCAGCAACCACATACTGATGTTTCTCTCTCTCTCTCTCTTTCTCCCTCCCTTCCCTCTCTAAAAATAAATAAATAAATAAATCTTTAAAAATTAAAAAAAAATACAGCGAGTTACCTCCTCACTCCCACCTGGAATGCCTACAATTGCAAAGGGTTTCTGCGACTGAGGGTGGGCATGGATGTGGGACCTGGCACTGGGAGCTTCAGGCACTGATTGTGGGAGTGTAAGATGGTACAATGCGCTGGAAAACAGCAAGCAGTTTCTTGTAAATATTACTGTATACATACTCAGTGACTTAGCAATTTCACCCTTATTTCCCTCAAAATCTGAAGCCACATATTCACAAAAAGACAGCTCTGTGAATGTTGATAGCAACTTTACTCCTAATAGCCCCAAACTGAAAAACCCAAATATCTATTGATAGGAAAATGAATAAACAAATTGAGGCATATTTATACCGTGGGAAACTACTCAATAATAAAAAGGAGAAATGAAACATCCTTCGTGATCTCATAGACATTGTTTTGAGTCAAATAGATATAAAATGTATGTACTCTATGATTCTGGTTGAAATGAAATTTACTCCAGGCAAAATCATTTTATGGTGCCAGACATCCGATGAATGATGACTTAGGATATGGATTACAAGGTGGCATGAAGAAATCTTTGTACTGATGGAAATGTTTTATATGTTTATTAGGACAGTGGTCCAATGGTTGTATATATTTACCAAAACTCATTGAACTGTATACCTACAACATGTGCACTTCGTTGTATGTAAATTTTGTCTTAAAGTTACTGCCAAACAACAAAAAATAAATCCTACCAGAAAACGCATGCCATAGGTCACCATAAACAAGAAGAGGAAATATTTAAAGACCCAAGAAAGTAGGGAAAGGAGAACAGACGCAGAGTGAGATCCCCAGTTGAGGGTCGGTGTGCGCGGTTCACTTGTCCGTGCTCTCTGCACCGTGCGAGCAATCCTGCTGCGTAGGAAGGGACCGATCCGCCGGTTGTAGCACCCCATCCAACGTGCTCCCAGTACCTTAGAGCTTTCTAGAGTGGACTAGGTTCAAACTCTGGCTACGCCTTTTCTTAGCTGTGATCGAGAGACAACTGATTTTATATGCACAGACCCTCAATTTTCTCAATTGTGCAACGCGAATGATAACAGTTCTTATGATTAATATGAGGATTATACTAAGAGAACGTAAGTAATTACTTGTGTTCTCAATACACTGGAGGACTACTTTTGTCCTTACGCTCAACCACCTGATGGGCCAGACAGTAGCTCGGACGGAGATGGCGAGAAGCCTGCGGACACTGAACGGACCCAAGAAGTGATGGCGCCCGAGTGACGGCGAGGCAGCCTCGAACTCCTGCCCTAACGCTTCTCGCTTTCTCTGACCTGTCCTGTGGCTGTTAAACAATCTGGCACAAACACAGGGCGGCTTGGAACACAGGGAATAAAAATGTTACCAGTGCCCTACAAGAGGAAAATGCGAGCACATCATAGGACAATTCATACACAACTAAGCTTCAGTTAACCGAAAAATAATAATAAAGTCAGAGGTAAACAATCTCCGATGGAGGCATTCTGATCTTCATCTGGCAGGTACGGCGGGGGGACCCTTAGCGCACACTGGCACCATTCTGGGCATCTCGCTTGCTGTCTCTGGGGCTCTGGTGCCCCGTGTGCTCCTTGGTGCACGAGCCACAGGCCCAGGACAGCAGAGGCGCTGCTGTGTGAATACTTGTAAGACCTTCTTACATTTATAGCAGAGGTTTTGCTTTTTTTCCTCTGAGGGTTAGTTGTAACTGTGTATCCCATACCAGCTTAGTCATCCCGAAGTAAACAAATAGGTCATTTCTGCCACTTACTTATCCAACCACGGCAAAAACAATAATCCACACATGTACTTTCACAGCCCAAGTTCAATGAAAGACGGCTTTTTTCAGGACATGGCTGGCTGAGAGGAAAACAGTATGTAAACTATGGCCAACGTGAAAGTGTGTCAATGTTGCTGAGACTCCGGCCGTTTATATTTTCTGCAGCCTCAGTGACTCGGCCGAACTGTGGTGGTGGCAGCTCCCTAAAGCCCGGGCAAGGGAGCACTCTCGTCTCTGGGACACACACAGGCCACCTCCATGCTGTCCCTGGGGCGGAGTGGAGACCATGCGAATGAAGACGCATTAAAAGGGGCCCTTACCCAGTGAGGGCCCTGGATGTCATCCAAGAAGCCCAGACCCACCCTATTGTGACTGGGGGGCTCATGAGCCACCAGCCCTCAGGAATGGCTCAATGACTAGGCTGGAGACATAGGAGGATGGAGTCCGAGACGGAGGAGCTAAAAACAAAGTGCATTCAATAGCGCTGAGTTGTTTATCATCTACTTGCCAAGGTAGTAGGAATGGACTGTAGGAAATTTTAATATGGAAAAAGAGAGCAAAGAGAAGAAAGACCTGGCCTAGCCATACCGCCCAACATTAAACATGAATATCATATTTGTTCATGTACTTTTTCCCTGCAGATAAGCATACATGCCTGCATGTGTATTTTCTTAAAGACTGATTATATTATACATATTTTCTACACTGCTTGTTTTCACTCCTGCTATACAGTAGAAGCGCTTCCATTTAGCACACTCACAGAGTCAGTAACTGTCCAATTAATCAAAAAAATCTCACTTATTCATGTGACAGAAATGGGTCAGCCACTGTGTTGTGTGCTGGCGACCCAGGGTGATAACAGGGTGACCCAGTGCTCGACCTCAAGGAATTTGCAATCAGGTTACTGCTCATTATAGAAGATACACACTTTAAAAAAAATTAGAAGGCAAAAAATCATTCATAATGTTCTACACAGAAACAACCATGGCAAGTATTTTGGTCAACTTCTTAATGATCTTTTTGCTGTGTATCAGGTACTGTTTTCAGTGTGGATCTGATGCAGACATGTTTGTGTAATATTTACGGTTTGGTGAAAAAAGTCAGTAAGGTCTGCAGATAATCCTCAAACACCCATTCGTTGCTTAAACATTGGTTCATTTAAGGTTGTAACCGTGTGTTCGTTAGCTATGGATATGATCGAGGGTCAACACTTTGTCTTTGTGCTCAGGTCTTCTGAGTAGCGTTCCATGAAATTTTCTTACAAAAGCCACATTTATGATTCATGACCTACAATTCAATTTTTAAATATATATGTTTAAATGAGAGTGAGAGCGCAAAATCTCTGGAGAGGAAATCTGAGCCCACAATTCCACAATTTTACAAAATTTCCCCTGTCTTTTATAGTTGTCTAACCACCCCTAATTCCACAATAACTGTTTACTACTTCAGCTCCCCACAGAAATGATCTGAAACATTTTTCCTTTGCACTACAGCTTGTTAATTGAAATGCTATTTAATTGAGTTATGCATGTACAATAACAAAGGACACTGACATAAGCGTAGTCACTGGCTCATGATAAGGTGACCACCAATTGTGGGAGCAGACAGGCACAGGAACAGGGTGAGGAGCCTGCAGGCCACGAGATAAGAGTTCCTGGATGCTATCCAGTCTGTTTACAGATGGAGTCCTGAGCTAAATTATTCTGATGAGTTGATTACATGGAAACTGGTCAGTCATTTTTGGTAATCATCAGCTTTGCCATGTTCCAACAATGAAAATTTTCCTGAGTTGTTGCAGTGGACAGAAATGTTATGTAGGTTGTTGGAAGAGATGGGTCACTTTAAACTTAAGCTGATGATATCTCTAGGTGTTGAGATTATGAATTTGTTCACGCTGAAATCTAATAGCGTCAATCTATGAACTCCATCTTGCAAAATGAAGAATGGGGTTATAGTTAAGGTTAGCAGTGAAACTTAACTTACATGCATGGATTTGTCTTTTGGCCAACAGGAGATCAACACACCTGCTTCTATCACATTTGGATATTCAATAGTCAAGGTACATCAGTGGATTTTTAATAATAATTCATCAAAGAACATTGATATCATCCTAGTTTGGGGGACCCTCCTAGGTTTTCCATTCCTCTGAAAGCAGCCTGATATTTCCACTTTTTGCTGCCAACATATCTCCTCTCAAGAGTCAGCAGTGTTCTAAATAACATCCCAGGACAAAGGGCCAACGGGGAATTAACGATGCATTTGTGAGTAAGGCAGTTAATGCATCCAATGATCCTTAATCATACATAATGAAATGCTCGCTATGAATGTTTTATGCCGCCACCTTTCCATACATTATTTATTGCTAATTAGTTACTAATTAGCAGTGAGCATTATCTTTTGATAAAAAGGAATTGTACAAGAGGCCTAGAATATTGCATGATTGGCAATCCTTTGATTTAATACATATATTGTTTAATTCTATGTGTCTGGAGTTTCGGCTATATGACTCTTCTTCCCAACACATTACATATGGTTAAATTCTTGCATTTATTCGCTTTCCATTTAAAACAGAAATGCTCTTGGGCACCTTAGCCTGGGGCGATGCTTCTGTTAACCATTCCAAAAGTCAAGCTCGGTGACAGGGCTTCTTTCAAAGAATGCAGGAGGTGTAATTAGCTGGCATTGTTTAAAATGTGTCAGTGTGTGGGTTTATATAGACGTTATATAATATGTGATTTTCCTGTATTAATAGACAGTGCGTGTTCCTAAAATAGTACATGTGCATTGCACATGCATATTATGCATACTGTATATGTACGTATGTGCATATACCTTCAGATAACTTTTAAAATAACCTCTTCCTTTACTTCATCTTTGTTAATTGCCTTCCCTTCCATGAAAGCAGACAAGCCAGAACGCAGGTGGTATTCTAAATGCTTCTCCTTTTCATATATCATATGTAATTAGAATTTTACTTTACAAGTGTCTCTGACTTCTTTATCCAGCTTTTATTCCGATGCCATCATTTATCATGGCGATGTGTCAGCAGACTCAGTTCCCTCCAAGAAATGACACTCGTCAGCCTGTCCTTCTTCCTTAGCAACCTGTATTTATATCATCCTCATTTGATTTTTTCTGATTAAGACAGGAAGACACAGAGCAGACTGCGAATAAGGGTGATGGTAAGAATAGGGAGACACTCTCACCATCATACATCAGGAATTCATGTTTTAAGGATTGTTCTTTGTGGCAAGCTGGCCAATAGAGTGCACGAAAGATAGACAGTAAACCAGTTTTCTACGGAAGTTCACCTATGAGTTCTCAGAAGTCACAGCTGAAGCAAGTTCTAGAACCAGAGGACCCTGCACCTGTGGATTTAAAAGGGGCCTCACCAATCACTCAGCCCAACCCTGAGAATGATTATCTATTTTTATGGGCTGGATTGCATCCTCTCAAAACTCATCTGTTGAAGCCCTAGCCCCAGAACTCCCCAGAATGCAGCTCTATTTGGAGACAGGGCCTTTAAACACAAGTGAAACCGTTAGGCTGGACCCAGATCCGATCTGCATAGTGTTGATAGAAGAAAAGGAAACTTGGGCATGCAGAGAGCCCCTAGGGACGTGCACACACAAAGGGAAGACCATGTGAGACAGGAAAAAGGTGGCCTTCTGAAAGCCAAGAAATGAGGCCTAAAAAAAAAGCACCTTAAACTCAGATTTCCAACACCTTGAACTAAGATTCCAGTCTCCAGAACTGTGAAAAAATAAACATGAGCTGTTTGAGCATCTCGTAGGGGGTGCTTTGTTGTGGCAGCCTTCACAATCTAATACGTTTTTACTGATAACTGGGAAGGAACACTATTCTTTCCTGCAGCTCAGCACTTTACTTTTTTAGGCAAAACAATAGGGAAAATAATGTTCATACGAGAGAGCACTTAGGTCTGGGTAAATCTCATAGGAAAGCGTGAAAACAAGAGATTACAGCAATTAAACTTTGTCTTCTCAAGATCTCCCGAATTTTATGTGCACATTTCCACGAAGTTAAGTGTTAACAAACATATCCCCTGAAGCAACACCACTAGAAAAACACCTTCTTCACTCCCTCCTGATTATAATTGTTTACTTGATAACCTCTTATCTCAACCAGATTTCCAGGGTAAAACCTGAGAGCGGTTGAGTTGAAGCTGCAATGTTCCCTATTAAAGGTATGAATCTAAATGTAGGCAGGGAGGAAATCTCATGGTTCAAAATGACTTAGATAATCAAACCTTTAACACAAAACTTAGTAAAGCAATCCTGACATACAAAACATGCTTTCAAGAAAGTGGTCTCAAATCTGAATTACCACTATACTGAGTAATTAATTATGAAAATCTATTCTGACCTTAGGTCATCACCACCTTTGTCCAAGGCCACCTCTCCGTCCTGGTGACCAAAAGCTCAGAGACAGAAATATATCTTCCTGTGATGCCCATTTCTGTGGCTCTGTTTTCTGTATGATTGAAGGTTCCCACCAGTTCCTTAGGGCGCTGGCAAGTCTTCAACACAATGTACTGAGTGAGCATCAATCTACAAGATCCATTGCAGACTACATAGTCAAAGCTAAGCTACTCATCTTCAGCCCTTTCTGATTTTCTTCCTTTTCCAATTTAGGAAATTATTTTTCTACTCCAACTAACGTTCAGAGGTTTTTCACTGGATACCTTTGGATTCCTATGACTATAGGTTTGCTTTGTTCTTTCGGAATGTACACTGTCTCCTTTTAAAAGATGTATATTTAAATGCAAACATAAGTGCTTATATGTGAATTATGCACATTCTTATTGGTCACAATCCTCATAGTTCTCACTACATTTTGCCATCTCTATAAAATACTTGAAGGGACCCTGAAGACATCTGAAATTTTGTAGCCCATGAAAGATTTTGAGACCCCCCCCAATTTGTAACCTAATCATAGGACTCTAAGGAAAAATGTGCCATCTGTATATACAAAAAGTCCAGCAAGCAGAGCAGTTCTAAGTTGATGGTAAAGTCTAAAGGGCCTGGATAAGGCGTGTTGCTTGGGTGCTGTGCCATCTGGTCACGAAAAGCTGGGCCATCTTCTAAAATATGACTTATGTTCTCTCCACAACAAACTGGCTCCGGTGTAATTTCCCCAAAACCCCTTTCTAAAAAGCAATACACGCTCTGAAAAGGGCAATACATTAATATATCAGATCAGGGATGTATTTCCCAGAGAGGGAACCTACCTATCACCTTTTCAGAGGCAGGAAAATACTGATTGAGAATTAGGGATATCAGGAACCAGAATTTCAGGGGAAGGCTAACAGTGAACAAGAAGACAGAACTCATAGTTCTTGAGTGCAGAACATGCGAACCAGAGACAAATCACCTGCTTCTATACGAGGCTTGAAGTTGATTCTTCCGTGGAAGGTGACTCTTGACTTCTGCAGATGTCATAACCCTGTCTCTTGAATTTCAGGTTTAGGTGTTTTTATTTCTTTAAATATGTTATTAAATAAATAAATAAATGTACACAGAAATTATTTTTTTGTGTTTGAGATTTTCCATAGAAACTGGTTCTTATACCAGGGAACAATGCTTGGTAAAATTAGGTGTTCTTATTCAGAAAACATGCCCAATGCATTCTCATCTAGCAAGCAGGCAAACGCATCTGGCTCGTTGGGTGTCACTGAGGTGCTGCAAGAGAATGACTTTGCATTATGCACACTTGCATAATGGGTGTCGTTATCATTGCTGCCTTAGCTTATGAAGAGTACATTGGCTTAGATGCCACAGTGTTAATTGTAAGGAAGCACTGGGTGGGATTCTAATCTTCTCTCGGATGTCTCTGTTTCTAGCATCTAGAGTGCTGTCTAGCTCGTCTCGCCTGCGCTCTGGAGTTGTCCTGAACTTCTAATCCCCTACACCATTTGTTGGATGTGGAGCAATTCATCCTTGTCCAAACTCTGACCTGTGTTGCCTCCTTACCTCACAGTCCTGGGTGAAACCCATGCCCCCTAAGTAGCGGCTGCTACTCTCCTGAAATTTATTTTATGGCCACCTTTCAATATCTGTGTCCCTCTCATTGAATATCACCTCCCTTTTGTAAACACTTATCAGTGTATTCTTCCAAATTCTCACAATTTTCTCCCTGAGAGGAACCATGATGCATAAACTGTTCTCTATTTTAAAGCTTTACGTTTTACATAAGGAGATTGTGTACAAGAACCGGGAGCAAGGAGCAAGGACCACCCCATCAGTGGGCAAAGTGCTTGCCCTCAAAATGCCTTACAGCAGCCCCCCCATAATTTATTTCATGATGTTTATACCTTAAATACATGCAATTTTATGTGTCATGTGTAACTCAGATAAAGCTAAAAAAAATACCAGCTCGGAAACCATGGCTCTGCTTGGAATTAGAATACAATGGAGATTCTTATGAACTGAAAAAAGAAGAGTGAAGAAAGGTATATAGAATTCAGAGACAGGACCCATTCTGAAAGCCACCAGCACCGTGTTAATGAGCCAGCTCTGCTTCATCACCCAGCCCTCCAGAGAAGGAAGATGCCTCCCCACGTGAAGCCTTCTCAAGGTATTTACTGCCTGGGGCCCACGCCCACTCTTCCCTGGCAGCAATGCTAGTCCTCAGCAGCCGAGAACCCCTGTTGAGCTCTCGCGCTTCTCAGCTCCTCATAAGCCAGCACTGAAGGATGCCTCTGAACCACACAAACCAACAGCTTTAAATGTCAATGTCATGGTCTCCCCCTTCACTCGTAAAAACAGAGAAAGCACCGTCCGGAGGTAAGGGGTCCTTCGGCCTCAGGAATGACTCCCAGAGGCTGCCACAAATTTACCCCGCAACCTCTCGCATAGTCGCAGAGCCTTATAGCAAGGGTGTTGTCATGGCAACCAAGAGCCAGCCAAGAGCGGAATGGATCTCATCACCCCACAAGTGGTGCTTCAAGTCTCCCATCTCATCACTCTTGCCATCTGACAAGCCGCGTCATTAAGAGGTCCTGGATGGTAATTAATCACAGAGCGTGTCTCCTCTGTTCCAAGCTTGGTCAGGCCCGAATTGCCCAGACGAGGAATAAAAAACAAATTCTAGCGGCCAGGTCCAGAAGTTCGGATTGGGATGCAAGAAACGGGACTAGGGGGAGGGATCCGGGGACAGAGAACCCCAGCGGCCGTCTCGCTCTGTGCCCTCATTGCTACGTCTGCACGAGCATAGAGACGAAACCCTGTGCCGTATGGCAGCCGATTGCCTTCTCCACATGCCCAGGATGAAGTGCCGTGAATCAGCAATGTTCCCTGGGACACAAGAGAAAGCCTCCCAAGACGGCGGCAGAGTGCTGGCCAAGCAGGGCCTCCAACCCTGTTTACTCTCCGACTCATCCACGGCAGGAGTGGAGTGAGGTAACTCCTGGACAGCGAAGTCCTTCGGGAGAAGTTATTGTCATGAGGAACCCATTTTGTATGTATTTTTTATATCTGTGTTTTGTTGTATATGGTTTTTTTTTTTATCTTTTTCCCTCACCTTTCTCAATTTTTTTTCTCCCCCATCTTTAGATGTCAAGTGGAAAGATCTCTCTTGTCATGACTCAGCCGAGAAAGCTTCAAGTTTCTGGGTATGAGGAGAGGCCCGGTGTGATTACTGCCCCTTGTCCTTCCGGGGGGAGAAAATAATAAATCGTGCATCCTAGAAAGTGGCACGTTGGTGTCACTTCGCATACATATCCATGCAAGTGGTGGGAACAGCAGAAAATGGGCAGTAGCAGTGAGACAGGAGTCATCGGGGGAGGCAGAGCGCGGCACGATCGGGTCACTGAGCTAAATAAAGAGCACAGGTTTTGTTGTAAAACCTATGGGTCGACAGTGACCTGATTAGCCTTAGCTAGAACACCCCAGCAAGCCAGGGAAGGCAATTTCAGTGGGAGTGGTATTTATGACGTCCTGCAGAAAGAGAAAAAAATGTGAGGTCTTGCAAGAATCTGGACACATACACTGTTGACTACGGCTGCTTCTACAGTGTTGCCTGCAGGGGTAAAACTGTCCGCTCACAGGGGAGAACACAGCATTTCGTAACGGCGAACTACTAAGTTTCAAGAGCATTTGAGAAAGAGGGGTGAACTAGACCCACTGAAGTTTCAAGTCCCAAGACTGAGAGACAGAGGGGCCCCAAACAAGAGAGAAATTTGCTCAATTTCCTTCTCCTCTGCCCCAAAGCAAAGCAACAGAATCTGATCCAAAGCCCTGGGCTACAGATGGTGGAGAAGCACAGCATATGTTCTGCAAGTGCTTGCACGAGCCACCTATATCCTGGCAGTTGAATACCTCACAACAGAGAAAACGTGCTGACAACTTACATATTCAATACGCACTCATGTGTGTACATGCACGCACGCACAAGCACACATGCAATGCTCCCCCAGAAAAAAACTGCACCAGCGACACTCAGCTCATGAGCCCTGCTTCTCTTTCTTAGGCTTCCCCGTATTCCTGGTCATCTTTACACTCTTTCGTTTCTCCGGTCTTCAGCCCTGTTCTTGGGAAGGGTTCTAAAGCCAGTTCCTTACTCCTCCAGAAGACTCCAAGCTTCCTAGTAAGCTGAATTGTGAACCCCTGCCATGTGAAAGGAGGAGCTGTTTGCTCTTACTAGGCGAATTTAATCATTGATCGCATAGCGTACAGTCTACCTAGTTTCTGTACACCTAGAGCCATGTATACACACATAGAAGTACACTGGCATGTGCATACCCCACAAATACCAGGATGTGTTTAATAAACAGAAAAACATCTCCTTGCATTCACTCAGTGTCTCCATCTTTGGTTTCCAGAGGCTCTGCCAAGTGGGATAATAGCTACCACTTTGCCACACTGAAGCAAACAAAAATAGTGACAATGAAAGTCATCTGGATGGGAATTGCCTACCTTCCGACTTTAGATTTCTGATTCTGATTACAAGTCTCAGAACCTGTGTTACTCAATAAACTTAAGAATTCATCCATTCTATAATTATTTTCAGGAGGAATTCATACCGTGTCTCCATGATCCATGTGGCTGAGCAGGTCACCTCTTATCGCTATGACCTTTTCTAAAAAACATCCATAAGAACCCTGTCTGCTCCATGATTAAATGTACTGTGGTTAAGTAGACTAGGCAGCAACTACATAAACCTCTGGCTGTGTCAATCCCTTGTTAGCAGATTCTTGCCAGCACAACTGTGCACGTGACCTCCAACCCCTCCTCACGCACTGACATATACACCCACTCAACACACAAATACGCAAGCCCATGCATTCAAATCCCCCCCCAAGACCGCCAGAGCTATGCCCATTGCCACACAGATGCATCTGCACACAAAAGTGCACACTGTATGCAAACACAGTCCCCACATACATGTGTGTGTGTGTTTTCTAAACAGCTAAACCTGCTCACTCATCAGTCTCTTTGGCTGGCAGATTACTGGAGTGTGCAGATTAGAGCTGAAACAAATGACGATGAAGTCAAGGATAGCCCACTGCCAAACACATTCTGTTCTTTTTCTTAGCGTTGTGGTTCTGCCTTAATTTATGGTAATCCGACCCACGCTGCGAGGTAACGTACTGCTGGTTCATAAATGGAGTGCAATCTACTACTCCACGTTGGCTGGAAAGAAAGAGAAGACCGCCAGGTTTTTAATGATGCTTTAAAAAACGGAAATTACAGTTTTTCTCACATATTAATATGAGAATAGTTGTGATTCCTCGCTGTACATATATAAGGGATATGGAGACAAATATATAAACTCATAGTAAAGTTCCTGCTCTGTGAGAACTTTTCATTTGAGTTTAACTTCCGTAATGATTTAGGATAGTTTGGTTTAATAAAAAAAAATGTACAGGCTTCAGTAACCTCATGGCCAAGGGGTCTGTTCTTTGCACCAACTTCATCTTCTCTCTCCTTTTCTGTTCATGCTGGGCTTCGGGTTCCACCTTCAGTCTTTGTATCCTTCTACTTTGTTATTCTTCCCATCCTCCATGAGAGAACCTCTCTCTCCCTCTCTCTCTCCCCCTCCCTCCCTCCCTCCCTCTCTAAATATATATATTCTACAAAATTCAGTACAAACTTCTTAATTTGGCATGCTACCAGAACTTCACACCAGCCACCTTATCCTCTAATTTTCAGCCAGCCTTGTTTCTACCTAAATCCAGAAACATATAATACATATTTCCCTTTCTTTAATTCCCTTGTTTTCCATTGAGTTCAAATCCATATTAATTTTCCTTAGTCTGAACTTATTCCTTGACTAGGAACAGGTCATGATTTTTCTTTCCCACACACAGACTTTCCAATAAATAGAATGTATTACTATCCACTGAAAAAAATTCCATCACTTCCGAATCCCAAGCCAACTTATAAGACAGCATTTTTTTAACAATTGTAGTGAGGTATAATATGCATACAGAATAATGCACAAATCATAAATGTGCAGTCAGTCGAATTTTTAGAATTCAAATCTGCCTGCATAACCAGCCACCCACCTCAAGAAAAAGAATATTATTAACATGACAGATCCCCCTCATGGCCTCTCTCACTCACTCCCTGCCACCCCAGGAGGCAATAGAATCATATCCTGCCTTCCATTACCATCGATTAATTGGCCTCTTCTGGATTGCATCCATGAGATTGTGTGATATTTATTCTTTTTTGATTTCCTCCTTTCAGTCAACATTACACTGGAAAAGCCACCCTGTTGTTGCACATAGTTGCATTTCATAAATTCTCATTACTGTGTAGATTCCCATTGCATAATGGAACCAAAATATCTTCATTCCTCTGTTGGTGCATTAGAAGGAGATGGAAAAAAAGACAAAGAACGGAGAATGAGAGGTGTGGAGGTAGCGTGAACTGAGCACGAGCAGCACAGAAGAAGAGAATCAGGAGAGTGAGAGGCGGAGTGCGTCAGAGAGAGAGAAAGGATGTGAGCAAAAACGAAGGGTATAGAGACAGACACAGCCAGGGAGAGGAAGGGGAGACAGAGGGAAAAAACAAAGACAAAGAAGTTTGGGATCCATTTCCACTAAGATCTTGACCATAGTGTTTAATCTCCTTGGTTTTCATCTCTTTAAAGTTGAGACAATAATATGTATCTCACGGGGCCACTGTTAGAATTAAACAGTACAATGCAGGTAAACATGTATGTTCAACCACCCGGACACTCTGTTAGAACTGGAACTCTAAAGATGGCGGCGGGATGGGAAAATACAGCATAGCTCTTTCATGGAGCTCAGACTCTAGTGCAGATGTCCATCCTCGGAAGTGGTAAAAAGGTAGAAAAACTTATTTAAAGACAAGGCAAAGTCCCTGATGATACTTTTCAGCTTTAAACATAATGGGCACTATGATGTGTTTTTAAAGGTTCTCTTAGAAGCCTCTGAAGTCACGTCTGGACCTCTTATGTCCAGAAAGCAGAAAAAAATGTTTTTAATAACCTCTCTTTAACGGGTTACAGGAAAGCCTGAAAAACTGAATGTGATTCAGGGATAGTGTGTCACAATACCTCAAAAAGCACATTTTAAAGTACATATAGATATTTTAAATATATGCAGATATTAGAAACACTTTGGACACCTCAAGGTGGATATAACTTAAGCGGAGCAGTTTTTGAGATGAGAAAGGATGAGATATGCCCACTCTGCTCATGGGGTATATTTAGGGGAAGATGAAGTGACTTCAGATTGCATGGTTCTAGTCTAGATGTCTACATGCCCCCAAAATCCGTATGTTGAAATCCTAATCTCCGAGATAATGGTATGAGGAGGTGAGGTCTTTGGGGCTGATTAAGTCATGATGGAGGAGCCCTCAGGATGGGCGTGAATGCCCTTATACAATAGAAGAGGCCCCACAGAGCTCCCTAGCCCCTTCCACTGTGTGAGGGCTCAGCAAGAAGTCTCCATCTATGAACCAGAAAGTGGGCCCTCACCAGACTCATATCTTGGACTTGATCAAGCTACCATCACCCTGGTCTTTGAATTCCCAGTCCCTAGAACTGAGATAAATAAATTCCTGTTGTTGATACACCACCGGGTCTGTGGTATTTTGTTATGGAAGCCCTAACAGACTGAGCCATGGCTCCGGCAAGTCAGATGTGCAGGTGTGATGGGAGGCCTGGACCTCAGTAATCCAGGCAGGGAAAGTCAAACTGGGTCAGCCTCGGAGTGGTGCCCTGTTCGTGGTTTATAAAGGTGCTTTGTGTGGGAGTCTAGACAGCAGTGAATTGCTACACAGGTCCCACCGATCAGTGGGAAACCCTGGGGTGACAGTGCTCTGCCAAGTGTGGAGCCAGAAGGAAGGTCTGACCTCACTGGCTGGATCCTGTTCATCTCCTCGGGCCCCTCCCCACACAATACTACCTACAGTGCCCTCTCTCAGTGCAGCACTGGCCTCCTGGGGACCCCCGTGAGGACAGCTCCTGAGCAGGGTGCTGGTGTCAGCCAGCAGTCCCGAGAAATTCCAGCAACTCACCCTGATTTGCGAAGGTCCGTGGGGTTGAGATTGAAGTTACCTCGGAAATGTCCTGAGGATGAAAGGAAAGGACTTAAGTGGAAACTTGGGGGCCTGGAGCCCAGCATTTGCTTAGGTACTGCCTGTCTGTTTGCTTTGTGCTGCTCTGAATACACACCGCTCTCATTCCCAAAGCACTAAGGGTCTCACACGCACTCACAACAGCACATGCTTTATGTTTGTAGACACAGAGTATACAACTGTCTACTGCAGACAAGAAGTCATGAAGCGAGAGAGTCGCTGTAACTTAACTCCTTGTCACATACTTACTGATAATAAATTGTGGTCTAACAATGCTTTATGCTTTTTAAGCAAACATCGTAACTCTCACTGTGGAATCATAGTCCTTTCTTTTGGTCCACAATGGAATACACACTATGCTGTCTAAAAGGGGAACTAACCTCACCTCATTTAAAATCTTGGAATGACGGGTCAAGCATTGACAATAGAGATTAAGTGTTTCTACACATCAGTTTCCCAGAGTCAACAAGAAAAAAATCAGCCAGTGAAAATCAGACAGCTGACCCCAGAGGTCCTTGAGAATCTGTCAAGCTTGGGGGCTATAGCACCTCAACAATCACACACTGTGAAAACTTCCTTTTTGAGATGTTGACAGTCAACAAAATCCCTTCTGTTAGGTTACTCCCCTATAGAGCTCCTCCTTTGTAGAGAAAAGATTTCCAGACAATCGATTCGTGTTTCTCCCTGTATCAACATGGAAGTACCGCCATCTTGGTTATTACATTTTACCAACAAGCGGGGACGTGAGAATACTCCTGGACACTGAGGCTGCGGTGGCGACAGGTGCCAATCGAAGAAGCGGCACAGGGTTAAGGACGTGCAGCTAGTGTTTGCAGGCAGATTGAAGATCGCCTCTGCATGGCCTGCCCTGGAACATTTTAAACAACACCCAAGGATCCTGCTCACCTAACCTTCCACCGGCCTTCCCTTCACACAGACCACACCACAGAAGTCATCTGAGATTCATTTCACTCCTCGCTGTGATTAAAGACCTCCGGATCAATATTCTAGAGCTCAGAGGAATTACAGCGCACCTGCTTATTGTCTTTCCCTGATTTGGGCCCATGCTAGTGACTGGACCTGTTCTCGGAACACCAGTTGGACAACAGGACCCTTGGGTGGTCACTTCCACCTGGGTCTCTGTGTGTGGCCTGGAGTTAGGGGCTCCCTCCTCCAGGCCCACTCGCTATCCTGGCCTCGCTCAACCACAGAGCATAGTGCAGCTTACAGCAGTTGGCCTTCCCCTTATCCTTCCCTGGTGAAAGGCCTGCTGAGCTCCTGAGGGAGGGAGGGCCTTCGCTCTTGGCCCCAGATTGTTTCTCCAGGATAGTAATGTATTACACATATGGTAGATAGTGACTTTGAATTTATTTTATTCCACCTACCCACCAGGTTTTGAACGAATTAAGAGAAAAAAATTAAGTGGTGCTCACTTTGCTATGGCTCTTTATTCAACCCCATGTCAAGAGGAACATGCTCCCATCTCATCTAGCAGAATGCCTCAGGGAAACACATACTTTGAGATCATTGAGAAAGTATCTGTGGCCATAAATACGTGTGAAGATTAGGTAAGTTACCCTAGTCATTAATGTATTCACTTATCCATTACATAGTTGCGGAGCCCCTACTCCATGCCAGACATTGTGAATATTATTTATCTTTTTTAAAAATATATTTTACGTATTTATTTTTAGAGACAGGAAGGGAGGAGAAAGAGAGAGAGAGAGAGAAATATCAATGTGTGGTTGCTTCTCTTGTGGCCCCCACTGGGGACCTGGCCTACAACCCAGGCATGTGCCCTGACTGGGAATCGAACCTGCAATGTTTTGGTTCGAAGCCCGCTGCACTCAACCCACTGAGCTATACCAGCCAGGGTTTTATTTATCTTATTTACTCACTTTTGTGTACTTACTGAATGGAAAATAAATGCTTAATGAAGGCAGAAACCCCTGAACACTTAAAATAGTTCATTATCAATGCAAGGATATCCATTCACTATCAAAATTGAAGAATGAAAACAAAAAGCCACTATCATGGAATCTCCTTTTCCGTTATTTCTCCAATCTAATCTATTCTAGAGTACTCAGGGAGTCCTAAAGTGAATGCTGTCAGAATGGTCCCGGTTTGGAAGTAAAACTTTTGCTGTCCACATTTCACTGGAATTGAGATTTGCTCTATTGTTACCAAAGGAAATATCACCGCATCATGATTGAAGAAAGCACTTGCCATAGTGTCCTTAAGTGTAAGACAGAGCCTTGTCTAAGACTGGCTCACTTTCTGGAAGAAGGGATGTAAGCCTACACGGAGTTCAGGGGCACAGGGCAAGTCTTGATTCTCCACCCAAACACAGTCACGGCAGCAGAGCTTACAGGTAGGCCCAGCCTGTTGTAAGAAGGTCCCCAAGAGGTAGCCTGCCAGGAACCCAGTCCTTCCAGTTAAAAAAAAGCCAGAATCATCAGCGTCTCAATGGCCAACTCAGAGAAACAATTTCACAGGACACTAGGCTCTCACTGATTGTGTCAAATTAAAGCAGGCTAACCAGAACTGGCAGTAATGCATTCAAAGCAAGGTGCTGGGAAAAATCAAAGTGGGGGCTTCTTTTTTCCCCCTTTAAGCACTATAGTCTGCCCTACAGTTTTTCATACAGTAGAAATGCAAGGGAAAGTAGGCCTATTAGTAATCAGTGAAAGGATGCTGAGTACATTTCCTCAGGGTTTAGAAATCTGCAATGTCCCCACCCCGTCTAAATGGTACAATCCAAAAACCTGCACCTATTCTTCATCTAGGGCTGTCCACCAATCCCACCCAGTGCCCCACATTTAATATGAAGCATCAGCATCATCTCCCTCGGATGTGTCTTCCCTCCATTCTTCATAATGTTCTAAGTTCCACTTGCAAAGTCCATATGAAGTCATACGGCTGCACGATCACTACAGCGACCACACCAAATCGATGGATTCCCTTCACTGATTAGACCAGCCGCACTTGGCCTGCCCCTGCAGCCATGGCCTTGCCCTAGGTTTTGTAGATGCGCTATCCCCTCCAGGAAAACATGAGCCTTTCAAGGGCAGAAGATTATACCAGTTTCCTAGGTCTGCTATAAAAAAATTATCAGAAATTAGGGAGCTTAAGACAATAAGAAAGTATTCTTTCCAAGTTCTGGAGGCTAGAAGTCCAAGATCAAGGTGTCAGCCAAGTCACCCTTTCTCTGAAAGCTCAAAGAGAGAATCTGCCCCATGCCTTTCTCTTAGCCTCTGCGATTCTTGGCATTCTGTGCTTTGTACCTGCATCACTCTGATTTCAGCCATCGTAACACGGCCATCTTCCTTCTTTGCCATTTACTCTGCTGGTCCTCTCTTCTTCTTGTAAGGACTCCAGCCATATAGAACTTAGTGCCTACTCTAATATACAATGGCCTCATCTTAACCAGTTACGTCTGCAAAGGCCTTATTTCCAAATAATACTGTGTTCTGATGCTCTGGTTAGACATAAGTCTGGAGAGGACATTATTCAGCCCCAGGCAGAGATATGCTCCCTCCTGCTCTTGATGCTCAGTGTCTTCCTTCCACTAGAAAAATTCAAGGACTCGGCTGATAACAATGACACTGTATTTATGGAGCTTGCTTTGCGAGGTGAGATGCTGGGTTCTGCAGGGAACACTTTCTGCACTAAAAGGCAGTAAAAGTACATTTCCAATAAGTCTTGGTTCTTCTAAGAAAAAGCCAATCGCTTTGTAATGGTAATTGCTTTTGACCTGCTCTTCTGGGAGGCCACTGGTAGGTACAATGGAGCCCACTTAAGCAAAGTTTGAGTGTAAGAGATCAGGAATAATTAAGGTGGGGAGGGTGAGGAAAGGAAGCAATCATGGAAAAGCCTCATCTTAAAGCCTGGGAAATGTCAAGTTGGATTCACTCTGTGTAAAGGTCAGCCCTAACATGCCAACCTTTTAAAATTTCATTCAAAGGACTCTGTTCAAAATATCATGCTACAAATTGGATTAAAACAAAAAAATCCATTCACTCTGAGAAAATCTTTTATATTACCACTGGAAACAGAGATGCCACATTAAAATGCAAGACTAAATACAAACAAAATAAATTCCCTGCATTTCCAGGAGAATAAGTGAAGGCGCACACAACACTCTTCAACATCTGGGAGAACATTCTGGTAGGGGGGGAGCAAGGAAACAACAGCAGCAACAACAAAAATACCCCATTAGCCCTGGGGTCAGAAAACTTGATTTCTCCATCCAGTTTGCTATTTGCTGGCTTTGTGACATTCAGCCAACTGAGGCATTTCACATTTCTTTACGATTGAGTAATGCTTGGCTTCTATACTGTAAACGATTGCTTTGTGAAACAAAGTAAGATCTTATACAGAAATGTTTTACAAAATCATGTATCATGTCCCGGACATTCATGCTTATTTTGAGACCTTCAGAAAAGCAGTTGTGTGTTATCTTAATGATTATCTTAATGTTATACCCAAATGTTGTCTGCCATTTTGAAATAAAACAAATTTACTCTTGAGCAAGGTCTTAAGGGATGGGCCCCAGGTGCTTGCCTGAGAGAACCATTTTATCAAAGGTTACACAAAACTGAAAAACACAATCAGACACTTAAAAATCAAATTTTTCAACAGTGATCTAGTCAATGAACCAACAAGCTTGCCGATTGAACACTTGCTCTGTGTAGGCATTCTCTAAGACTGAAGGAGAAACAGACCTGAAAAATGATTAACCCCGACTCTAAAAAACATCAGAATGAAGTCATACAAAATTTAAACACAAGTAAAATGTCAAGGTAGCACGGGGAGAACACAGAGGCATGGCGGAACCAGAGCTGGCTGATTTCAGAGTAAGGAGAGATCCCCATGGTTATAAGCACGGGAAGGAACGGGCGGTAAGCTGGACAGCAAGAGGCATCATAGTGGCAATTTTGAGTCTATGTGTAATGAAACAGATACATAGGTGTCTTGGAGGCAGTGGTGATGGAAAGCATGAGAGTGGGGAAGGAGAGGGGGGAGGAGGATGATTCCGGGTCGATGCAGGGAGGTGCCCTTTGAAGCGCTCCTTTCTCGGAGGTCGTTATCCATGGGACCAGTCTGGACCCTCGTATCAGACCGCAGCAAAAGAGAATTTTAGCAAAGTCACCAGACTTCAGAGAAGCCTTAATTACAGATAAAGTCTTCTGCTCTGTTCATTCCAAATGGAGAAGGAGATGAAGAGTTAAGGACTGAACCCCTTTAGCTTTGGGATACCACAGATGCGTGGGTGGTAGTCCTGCTATTTACATACCAATGATTGTACCCGCTTTCTTTAATCTCCTTAATGATAAAGTATATGCATGCATGAAATTGTTTATAATATACACATATACACACGCAAATATATATTCAAATGTATGTATGCAGATATACAACCACACTAGTATCTGTAGGAAAAGGGCAAAAGGAAAAAAAAAATTTCTGATGAGAAGTGAAGTATGGAAAAAAAGTCAGAACAGAACTTACAGTTGCAAAATGGATACCTTTTTAGACAATTGGGCAGGGGGAAAAAATGATTAGACTGGAATTAGCTGGATTGGAACAATGTCTTCTAAAAAGTGACCTATTCGGAGACGGGAAGATCATAGCCCTTCAGGAGGAGATAATCAGCTTTTGTGTGCTGCGTCCGTGTAAAAGGAGCGCGGCCCGGCACTTACTTTCGAGAGGAGATGGCAAGATGACAAAACGATGAACTTTAATGGACTATCCGATATTTTAAACAGCGTTTTCCATTTTAAACGTGCATCCAAATCCAGCGCTTGCAGAATGAGAGCTAAAAGCTTCCGTTCAAACCGGCAAGGCCATCACCAGTGTCTGCACCGAAAGCTCCCTGACAAGAATACACTTGATTTCCAACCAGCAAGGGACTAGTTATCCCATTTAGGGAAATGACATCTTGATGACTTAAAATTACCCTTGCAGCTTCTGCGGACTGGAGCGTCAGCGATGCATCTATTCCAGGTTGCAGAGAAAAGCTTCGCTAAGGCTTCCAGAGAACTCTCCCCGGGGGGATCATGCTTTCCCTGGCTCCTTTGCTGAAGGTGATATGAACATCTGCCCACATGTGGCTTACCAGCTGGTAATTCACTCATTTAGGAACAGATAGGGTAGGCTTACAATGTGCCAGGCTCTGTGCTAGATGATGGTGGTACAAAAATTAAATAAAGTCACAGCACCTGCCCTTAAGATCTTATTGTCCTTCGGGGAAACATAGCCAAGTAAACAAATATCAGAATGCAGTAGAGAGGGCTGGCTGGCCGGCTGAATCACGGCAAGGGTGGTTGACTTTCACAGTCTCCATCCTTGCATCCTTGCAAAAGGGAGCCTCCTCTCTTTTTCATTCACCCCTTAGCATTGTGATCTTTTGTGGGTCTCTTCTTGATACTGGTCTCCCCACGATCAGCAGGGATACTCAGCCTTCTAATGTGATGGCCAGTTCAGTCCTTAACATACCCATTTTCAAGCAGTACTTACCACTTTTTGCTACCCATTAGTTTTCCCATTTGATTTTAGAAATATGCAATATCTTGATTTTTTTTCCTCCTTACAACCTTGAAAATTCCATTGAATTTTTTTTCGAGTAGTCATTTCCATTGTTTGGTCCTTAAACCTTAGAGCTACATAAATGTTAGAGTTTTACTTATTTCTCCCTATACAGTATGTGATTTTATTTCTGAGGTTCCCAAACAAAACCAACCCTCCAAATCTCTCCCATATACTGTATATTATCCATTGTCAATTCTGTTCATTAGATTCTGGAAGTGTCTCCAAGCTTCCATTCAGGATGGTAAACAGAGCCTGTGTATTTGACTGCGCCATATGAAATTTTCATTTATATTTACAATGTTATATAAAAATATGCATATTTTAGAAAACTGTACCAGCATGACCAAACAGGGAAGGATGCCATTCTCACATTCGATAGCACGCATTTCCAAGATGTAGTATAAGCTTGAATTATTAGGAGGAAAAAAAAATGACTTACTAGACTATGATTTGATACATAAAAGGTAACTCCCACATTCTCCAAAACACAGGGGCAGGGTTTGAGGGATGGGAGGATCTGGGTCATCAAGAGAGCTCGTTGGGAAGGGCTACAGGGTGGACATCGGGAAGAGCTACAGGGTGGACATCGGGAAGGGCTACAGGGTGGACATCATGGAACTCTGCGAGCTTACCAGGCAAGGACTCTCACCAGGTTGCTTCTTCCGCCACCAGCAGCAGCACGAGAAATACCAGATAAAGAGGGTCGCTTTCTTAATAATCCACTCACTGACGCTGACCTGGCTGATCTGTGCTATTCTCTGCATTTTTAAAAAAGATTTTATTTGTTTATTTTTAGAGAGAGAAGGGAGGGAGAAAGAGAGAGAGAGAGAAACATCAATGTGCAGTTGCTGGGGGCTGTGGCCTGCAACCCAGGAATGTGCCCTGACTGGGAATCGAACCTGCGACACTTTTTCTCTGCATTTTTATTTCGCCGGACAAGGACGCCATTCGTGAGTGAGAAGCAGGAAGACAGATATAACTACAGACGTTTGTTCAGCGAGGTTTTCCTTTTCGGACATCAGTGTGTTTCTCTATCTGTGGCCACTTGTCATGTGTGTTTGTTGTAGCAGCTCCACCTCAGGGGGCACCCGGGCCTTGTTCACTAGGTGGTGCGTGTGTCCCAGCTGGAGGGGTTGCAGCAAGACCTCCAGGCACCCCCCCTCCACCACCCCCAGTGCAGGCTCTGTGCACCTCTGCCACAGTACACTCCAACTCGTTTCCCAAAATTGAAACGTGCCTCCGCTGCCCCAACCCTTCTCCTTCAAACCCTGCTGCCTGCTTGATGGATGCCCCGGCTCGATCAACACACCCCTGCATGACAACTGCAGAGAGCATTTTATGGTAACAAATCTTGCGACTTGCAAAACGGTTGGATTTTTGTCCCCTCAGGTTGACTGTGACTCCCTGAAGTTGGCTGGGCCACTGCTGCCTCTCCCTAACGGGCGTGGCTTTGCTCAAGAGCAAACCCTCTTCAGGGCGCCCTTATTTCAAACAGCAAGTGCCCCACGCCGAGTATTGTAAGTAAGCACCCATGATGTACCAGTCAATTTTCACCACAACAATGGTGTGCCGCAAGCAACCTCAAGACTGTAAGAGGTTACAGCAACCACCACCGAGTCTTCTTGCCCTTGTGGGTTTCAGCTGTGGCTTTGCTGGGGTAGAAGAGGCTTGGCTGCGAGTCAGATGCCATTTACTCCCCACATCTCTCTTTGGGACGCCACAAACAGATGAACTCAAACAGAAAACATGTCTCGAGTCCCACGCTTGATGCAGACACATTGTCACCTGTCACTGCAGAGCACATCCCATTGGCCACAAGCCCTGTGCGTAAGCACATCTAGGTGGATGGGACCCAAACAGGGAAGAATAAAGTGACTGGAAAGGATAAGGGATTCAGTTGGGTGGGGTTAAATCCTAACATCATGACCAATTTTAGGAGAATGGCAGGTACTTTTACATGTTGTGGTTGGCCATGGGATAGCCTGGTTTTTGTTTTAAATTTTCCCTTTTTCCTAGTTATGAAATTATATGTTTACAACCCTTTGTAATGTGGCTTCACGGCTCTTAGATGTTGGGTTTATCCATCCAGCATTTCATCTGACACTTGCAATGTGGCATTTTGTGCACCGTCTTCTTCCCATCTGTGCTGGTGCAAATGTCCCCTAACTTTTGTGTGTGGATATACACATAGACATATACAGGGGGGACCCCCAAAGTGAAGGGCAAGCCCCTTGCAGTACAGGTTTCCCTTGCTACGTGAGTGTTCTAGGAACCCCTCTGTATCAGTGTTCCAGCTGGTATTGTTGTGAGAGGCTGTGTTCGGCTTCAGTGAATCGATTTTTTTTTAAACTCTTTCAAAGCCCTTTTCACGATGGGTGATTTACGAACCCACCTGCCCACTCTGCACTGAGTGTTCAGCAGTTTTTGACCAAAAATAGCACGACCCCCATGCCCCACCCTCCCCATGCTCCCTTTCTCACTCTGAGCAACATTTCTTTTTGTTTCCCAGGATGACAAAAGTCCACCAAGGGAAACATTTTCCCGCTGTGGATGCAGAAGAAGTGAAAACAAAAAATGGCAAAGGCACTAGAAAGGCATCAAAACCCATGAGTTCAAAAACTGTTTTGGGTCATAGAAAAAAATGCCTCAGTGGGTATATTGCATCAAATGGAAAGTACTTTGAAGGTGACTGAAGTTTAAACATGTAAGAATAAATACACAACTTTTATAAATAAATTTCATTTTGGGTCCCCCCCATATGCATACTACATACACATATATTTAAGTAAATGCATACATATTATTTTTCCATGTAAATGTGAATTTGGGGGAAAAGAGAATTAAATCAAATGCATGGGGTTCAAAGTCATCTTGAACCAGAAGACATGTGCTTGTGTGTTTCATATTTGCTTCAATGTGTTTCTCCCAAAGGGATTCCGTATATCCTTGGATCCTAAGCACATATTTGCTCCCAGAATAAGCACTCCGGAATGCTCATATAATATGTGCTCAATAAATTTTCAAATTAGTAATTAATCCAAGGAATGATGCTGTGCTCTGCTGTGCAAACACTTTAAAATGATAAGACTGAAATCTTACACTAAAGTCCACATTTCCTCATCTCCAACCATTCTCTGCCGCGGTTGCTGGATCCTGCGTTGCTGTCCCTGCGTGTTCTCCAAGTCTCTGATGCTCCCTTCGAAATGGGGTAAAAGTGCCCTGAATAACTCAGGCGTCAGCCAACCACTATCTGTCAACGAGGCAGAAGACTTTCTGTGACTTTGCATCGGGATGTCACCCCAAGAGAATTCACATTGACGGACAGTGGCTCCCATTTTTCCTCCATTGCGGGACTTTTTGCGGGGCTTTTTTCCTCCAATGCGGGAGCCACCGCATTCCTCTCTTGCTCAGGCGTTTCAAGGTCAACTGTGAACAGTGTTGTAGGTGCTGCCTCATCTCCCCACCTCACCCTGCTGCGGCGTCAGGTGAAATGGTATCTGGGAACAGCCTTCAAAGAAAACTTTTAAATTGTTACACAAATATGCTCTGCAATGACTAAAACAAAAATGTAATAAACCCAAAGACTATTGCTTAGAAAGACTTGTGTTTCTCATGGTAAAGAGAGAACAGAAAGAAAGACATGGGGAAGCTAGTTTCTTCGTTTTCTCCTGCTTAGACACAATGGCTTTAAACACAGTGTATGACTGACAAAGGATCGCTCCTCAAGGTACAAAGCATACCCCTTCCCATCTCACCTGCCACTTACTCCAAGGATCCAGAGTGGGAACAGGCAAGGGGGGGAATGAATCAGTAGCTGCAAAAGGACATTTATTTGGGAGTAATATTCCAAACTCCGTCTCGACCTTACTCAAAGCCTCAGGATGCCAGCTGATGCATTTGGACAGGGCAGAGGATCAATCCCCTTGTGCAGTACAGTGTGGGGAGTGGTGCAGAGAGGGAAGGGCCGATAGCCTGGAACTTCCACACTGTGGAATTTGGGGCTGAGGTCCCACGTGTCCCCACCTAATGTGGGACATTTCCGGGAATGCCCTCCATATTTTAGAACTAGAGAAAAATCAGCCCAAAGGCTAAACTCCATGCTGAAGAGCCAATTTCTCATAACAATAGCTATTAATAACTCTTTTTGAAATCCCTTTTCCAATTAAAGGACAGAGATTGTCAGAATAGATATCGGTGTATTAAGGCTAGACTAAAAGCCCCATCAGAGATTTGATGCTGTGGATCAAACCACTAATGTAAGCAGCTCGAAGATATTGCTGTGAATAGTTCAGAAAGAACACTAATTAACTCAGACAGATAATCTTCTAAAGATGTATTCCTTGGCTTGATGAATATCCTGTATTGGCATTTTTGTGAATCATTCTTGACATTTTGCCCGTTCAGCTATCATTCTTCAAGGGATACAGAAATAGTCGGTAGATTTTTTAAAAGCAAAATCTATGCAAAACAAAGTCTAATTCCAAAACTACCAGCTACCTCAAAAACAAAGCAAAGCATAGAGATGACCATTTAATCAACAAAATTTCTAGGAAAGCCTCCTGTGCAGACATTGCTCCCACTAGTGTGGTAGAACTATTTGAAAGGGCCAACTTGGATTACATGGAAGTGTTGTTCAAGCTGTAGGATTAAAGTCTTCTGAGTTTTTGAGTGGAGTATATGCGAGAGGCCTATATACACATTCATCTAATAAATGTGTATTGAAAACCCACTATGCATCAGGCATTGCTAAGAGGTTTTTAAGGGAACTACTGTTACTCTTTATGGAGCGTGGTTTAAAGAGTATTACTCTCAAACATTATCGTCACCCAGAATGCGCCAACTGCTTTCCAAACTGACATCACACAAGTGACATTTCACAGCTGTACCTTCCTCTTTATTCCCATGGCCCCTACCACTACTCTGGAAAGCAGTATCCCTGCTTCTTTCCATCTTTACACCACCATGACCGAAAAAATAATATAAAATCAAAGCATTGTTAAAAGATCAAATCCATAAGCAAATGCAAAGGAGACCTGAGCCTCTGGACTATCAGGAAATCAGTGAGAGAGACAGCCTTTTGAGAAAGAACTCAAGAGGCGAGCAGGGTGGAGGACATGGTGTGTTATGTTGCAGCTTGGAAAGTGGGGTTCTTGAGAATCTGCCCCACGCAAACCCGGGACAGAAGATTTGGCATGAAAGTAGATCCTTGTTCACCCAAGGACAGATGGACTGGAAGAGCTGAACCTGGTACCTTAGACCTGATATGCACCTCTGATTCCACATTTGTGTTTCTGAAACAAACGAAGGACCCAATACCGGCCGCATGCCACAGAGCTGGGTCTGGGAAAATTTACGAGCCAAAGCAGGAGGCTATTTTAAACATGTTTGCACAGCACTTGGAATCCCCAGAGGGCAGGCCCCAGTGAATGGAACACTAGTAACGATGATGCCCCCACGGAGCTCCACGAGAAGGCGTCTGGAGCCCAGCCATTCCGCGGGCATCACTGCCTCCTACAAAACTTGCACAGCAGTGCAAGGGGGGTGCCCTGCCTTTGCTCTTGCTGTCTGATGATGCCGCCGGGGAGGAAGGGAATAGGAACCTAGGCAGGCACAGGGGGGCCTCTGTCCACCTCCACCGCTTAGGAACTCGGCCCTGCCGCCCTCACCTGATCCGCCACAGACCGCTGCTGGGGAAAAACGGCTCCTGGGCAGCCTGTTGTAGGAGGCGCAGCCGACAGGGAGATAAAGAGGGCCCTTCCCAGCATCGCATTTCTTTCTCTGCCTCAATAGTAGCAAGGAGAATCCTGAAAATGACTGGCCGAGTACACTGTTTTTGGAATAAATATGGGCTCTCCCACCGCCGTCCCCTGTCCACCTTTGGTTCCCTGGTGTGCGCCCTCCATGGCGTCATATCCCGTTCCACCGCCAGAGTGAACACCTCTCTTCCCTCTCTCAGGCACTCCACATCTACTGATCAAGCTCTGGAATATATTTTTTACACATATGTGTAATTTTCCCCCTAACACAGTGGGATGTAGCATCCAGCTTCCCAGGTAGTGCAGTGGGTGTGGTCAAGGCCTAAAATTAACCCCGGGCGGGTGTGGCTCAGTGGGTTGAGCGCCAGCCTGCGAACCAAAGGGCCGGCCTGGGTTGTGGGCCAGCCCCCAGCAGGGGGCGCGCAAGAGGCAACCACACAGTGATGATTCTCTCCCTCTTTAAAAAAAGAAAAAAGAAAAGAAAATCTAAAACCATGCTCCTTTTTCGGTTCCTACATCCTCGCCAGCTTGCAGGAGCCACTTGCCTGTCACTAACCAGCTAGCATGGTCTGTCTCCTGAGGCTTTTCCACAAGTATTAGCTTAAAGCCCTTTGGCTGATCCACTGTGATCCCATACGAAAGAGAGAGTTCAATTTTTAATTTCCAGGCCAGGTCCATCCCACAGAAGGAAGTTGTTCACTTTGCTGCCACACTGTGCGTTGTGAGTACACAATCCAGCCTCCTGCAGGGTCCCTCTCGCTTCCAGGCGGGGTTTCACTCTGAAGAAGTTCTCTGTGGATCTCTTTGAACTCCCCCCCCCCGCCCCGTCAGCAGAACAGATTCTGTAATCTAACCTTCCCTGAACTTGGGTCTCCGCAATCCTGCTTGAAACTACACTGAGACGCACCTTTACATGGGAGCTACTGCTGTCGACTTCCTTTCCAGTAGAGAAATAATGCAACTTATAAAGCGGTGTGTCTGCCAAATTAACAAACCCAGTCTGCACTGTTTTCCGACACCAGCCATCAACTCTCCAACTCCCTGGTGGCCAGCTGGGTTGCCTACAATTCCGTTCAATTCCGCCAGTGTCTTTCTGGTGTTGGCACCTGATCCCACAAGGTACAGGGGTGTGGTCCCTCTAGGGTGACTCCACTATAGACGGCAGTGGCAAGTCCCAGTTTGTCACCTCTACTTCTAGCCAACAAGCTATGATGTCAGGGGCTCCCATCACCTCTCCTCAGGTTCAATAATGTGCTAGAACTCAGAAGAGCACCCTACTTAGTATTAATGGTTTATTACAAAGGATATACAACCCAGGAATAGCCAGATGGAAGAAACGCAGAGGGAAAGGTATGGAGAGATGGTGCGTGTGGCGTCCATGTCCTGTCCTGGCGCCCCACCCTCCGGCTCCTCAATGAATTCACCAACCCAGATGCCCTCAGAAGCCCAGCCTTTAAGAGTTTTTATAGAGTTCTTATTATGTAGACATGATTGATTAAACTATTACCTGTTAGTGATTAAACTCAGCCTTCAGCCCCTCTCCCCTCCCAGAGGTGGCAGGGGGAGAAAAAGGGTGTTTGGAGGTGGTATGGCTAAAAGTCCCAACATGTGGGTCTTTCTGGTGGCTGTCTGCCTCCTGATGCTTGCTACCTAGGGGTGCATAGCATCTAGCCACCTCTTCAGCATACGAAAGACACTCATCACTCCAGAGGCTCCCAGCCTTTTCTGAGCTGTGTGCCCCAGTGGGATCCAGGGGCCAAGGCCAAAGATAAAAATACCGGTATGTAAGTACCCAATCTAAAAAGACCAAATATAAAAATAAAAAAGAGCTACACAAAATAATATCATTTATAAAGCAGAGTGTTTGCCACACGAATGAACACCGAAAACCAGTGACACAAGGGTGGCATTCCACCTGTCACCCTCTCTCCACCCACACATGCTACTGTGGCCTAACAAGAGCTTCCAATGCCACTGAACTCAAGACCTCAGGACCTGCCTTATCTGAGGTCCAGTTGTTAGGGAGCTCTGTTCATCCCTGTAGCCCCAGGTGATTGAAATGTACTGAATGTGACTTTCTGTGCTGTTCCTCTGACTCCTGTCACCTGCAGCTGGGGACTTACATGTGTCTGGGTGATTCATTGCCTCAGTTAGGTTACAAGCTACTTCAGCCATGGAACTTGTGCAAAATTCTCCCCCCGCCAGCCCCCCGTACCCAGAGCTGTACCTTTTCAGGCAGCAATAAATGTTTGCTAATTAATCAATAGGTTTATGAACTGACTATAACTGGGAATAATAATAATGATAATAATATAATATCTTTTAAAGAACATTTATAACTTGCCAGGCACTTTGGTAAATATTATGCATTTAATAATTAAATTAATGTATACAAAATACCTATAAAAGAGGAATGAAATCTTCTCTACATAGGAGAAAAGTAAGTTGAGAGAAAAGAAATGAAAAAGTCGTTTTTGGGGACGTGTGTTTACAGGTAGAATAGTTACATCCCTGCCCCTAACCTCCAGAATGTTGATCAAAGTGGGACTTTGAAGGCATCACTCACAAGATCTTTCAATGCTCAGTAGGGAAGATTAAATTTTCCTAACAAAATTGATGTCCTCACATCCAGAAAGTTTTTTGTTTGTTTGTTTTTTATAAACAATCAGGATTTGCATTGCGCTTATCCAGGTACTTATAGATGTTTAGTACAAGCCATGTGCTTATCGTAGAATACCTGCATGAGAAGGATGGTCAAAAAGGATCTAGTCCAACACAGCTTGTTTATGTTCAGCATCCAGGTGATGTCTTTAATATTCTGTGTGCAAAAATGCTTTACAGCTTAGGTGGGCGACACACTTCAAACATTCCTGGACAAGAAAGATGCCACCTGATAGAGTGAGTTGAACTTTCACTTTATGCATGTCTCTCAGTACCTGAGAGATATTAGGCTATGGAACCAATTCTCAAATGTTGGCTTTATTTTTACACCATAGCTTCCAGGATCTCCCCTTTTCCTTCTTCTCCTCCTCCTCCTCTTTCTTCTTCTTCTTCCTCTTCTTGTTCCTCCTCTTCCTCTTCTTCTTCTCCTCCTTCTCCTTCTCCTTCTTCTTCTTTGTAACCTTTGTGTCTCTCAATGGTACCCAAGTCATGCCTAGCCTTGCCGAATGACCACAGTCTGGAAACTAGTGTCATGACCTAATATACCTCTAGTTTCCAATTTGGCTCCATTAGGTATGGCATTGAAGTTGGCAAGACGTGTGTGATTTGTTCATAAATTTAATAAGAAATGGGAATCACACTGGATCTTCAATCCAGAAGTCATATTTTCTTTCTGCTGCTATGGCAATAATGCAAAAGTTTCTTTGCCAATAAGAAGCTCCTCTTTGGTGCTGAATGAAGCACCTGATGAAGGAAGAGGTGGATATCTGGGATGAGAGAACAGCAACACATGAGCTGTTCAAGTTATTAGACAGAATTATATGGGCATGACTTACTTGATGAGAATAAACTAAACAACACAGGATTGATATAGCTTTCTGTCTAGATTCAATTATTCCCCAAAACTATAAATGATCATGATTCTATAATTTTGGGGATGTTGACCAAAAAAAAAAGAGGAACAATGGTATGCAAAGATTTCTGGGGAAATAGGGCATCTTTTTAAATGTCTGTTGGCCATCAGTATGTCTTCTTTGGAGAAATGTCTGGTCAGGTCCTTTGCTCAATTTTTAATAAGGTTGTTTTTTTGTTGTTGTGTTTTATAAGTTCTTTTTACATTTTGGATATTAAAACCTATCAGAAATATCATTAACAACTATGTTCTCTCATTTAATAGGTTGTCTTTTCATTGGGTCCATGGTTTCCTTTGCTGTGCAAAAGCTTTTTCGTTTGCTGTAGTCACATGTGTTTATTTTTTCCCTTGCTCAAGGTGATATATCAGAAAAAATATTACTGCAAGAAATGTTTGAGATTTTACTGCCTATGTTTTTGTCTAGGATGTTATGGTTTGGGGTTTAATATTTAAGTCTTTAATGCATTTTGAGGTGATTTCTGCGTATGATGTAAGAAGGTAGTCTAGTTTCACTTTTTTGCACTTATCTTCCAATTTTCCCAACACCATTAAATATACCATATTTACCCCATGGTATGTTTTTGCCTCCTTTCTCCAATACTAATTGACCACAAAGGCATGGATTTATTTCTGAGCTCCCTCTTTTGTTCCATTGATCTGTGTCTGTTTTTATGTCAGTACCACACTCTTTTGATTACTATAACCTTGAAGTATAATTTTATCAGATAGCATGATTCCTCAACTTTGCCTTTCTTTACCAAGATGGCTGATGCTAATCAGGGTCTTTTATGATTCCATATAAATTCCTGTATTTGTTCTAGTTCTGTGAAAGACACCATTGGTATCTTGATAGGAGTTGCACTGAATCTATACCTTCAGATAAATGAAATTAAAACAACAATGAGATTTTACCTGACACCTGTCTGAGTGGCTAATATCAATAAATTAACCAGCAACAAGTGTTAGTGAGGATGTGAAGAAGAGGGAACACTCCTGCACAGTTGGTGAGTGTGAAGATTGGTGCAGCCACTGCGGAAAACGGTATGGAGTTACCTTAAAAAAAATTAAAAACAGAACTGCCATATTACCCAGTGATTGCACTTCTGGGGATATATTAATAAAACAACCCCTGAAACATAATTCGAGAGGACATATGCACCTATGTTCATTGCAACATTATTTGTAATAGCCAAGATTTGGAAGCAGCCCAAGTGTCCTGATTAAGGGATGAAAAAGCTGTGGTACATTTATGTAATGGAATACTATTTAGCCATAAAAAGGAAGGAAATCTTACTTTCTACAACAACATAGATGGATCTGGACAGTATTACACCTAGTGAAATAAGCCAATGAGAGGAAGACAAGCACGATATGATCTCACTTATATGCAGAAGCTAATGACAAAATAAACTAACAAAATAAAAACATGCTGATAGCTGTCAGGCGGGAGGGTGTTTGGGAGAGCTGGGTAAAAATGGTGAAGGGATTAAAGGGAAAAAACCTCCTAGACACAGACAACAGCATGGTGATTACCAGAGGGAAAGAGGGGTTGGGGAAATAGAAGAGGGTAAAGGGGGGATAAATGGTGATGGAAGGAAACTTGACTTGGGGTGGTGAACACACAATACAATATACAGGAGATGTATCACGGAATTGTACACCTGAATCCTACATAACTTTATTAACCACTGTCATCCTAATAAATTCAATAAAAATAAATAATAAAGTTGAGTTATTGTAATATATATATATAGTTACTGAATATTACCCTTAATTTCAGTTCGTTGTTTAGGTCTATATCTCGAATGCATCATTTCTCCAGTATGTTTGAAGATGCTGTATTAGAGATTGTCACTGAAAGGTTCAAGGAATCTGGACTTACTAATATGACTGACATGATTATTGAACAGTTCTGCATTGCCTCTGCCAGCATGTCTTTTATCCCGTGTAAAGGGAGTAGGTTAGATAATTGGATAGTTCAGCAAGAATTCACATATGTGTATTTGATGGAAGCGAAAACATGTGTTAAGAATGCAGATGTGAGGATGAACTGTGTTTGCTGTGGAAAGAACACCGGAACTGGGGTTTAGAGACTCGAGTTTCAAACCCATCTTATCCTCTCACTAGGTATTTCACTTAACCTTTTTGGACTTCAGTCAATTTATCGGTAAAACAACAACAACAACAAAGATGTAGTAAACATCCCTTCCAATTTTACAATTCCATTATCAAATATTTTTCAGACTTGTGGGTGCTCTGACAATCAAATAAATTCTTAGAATAAGTTATTCCTCCTCTGTGGAATGTAGTATTATGTAAGCGAGCCTTCGTTAGAATTTTTTAACATTTGAACTCTAAGTGCATGATGACTATCCCCAAGTGTTTCCCCGAAGTTGTTGGGGATAGAACCAAAGATAGAGTGCTACAAAGAAATAATGTCTTATTGTATCAGCTTGACTAAGAAAAGCCAGGGATCCCATAGAAACATTTATGACTACTCAGTACTATCTCAACCTAGTTCAATGCCTGTATTATTGGACTTTAGATGACCCTTCCCTAGGAAGACTTTAGTACCACCCACCTCTGCTTTCTAAATCTCATACTCCCTTGCTTTCCACCACCACCTACCTCTGGTTTGTATTCCATTTCCTGTCCTTTTTCCTTACCTTACTAATTATGTTCAGCTGCACCATCTAGTGATCAATAGAGAATAAAAGCACAGTGTCCTTACTACACGACAAACCTAAACATTATTTAGCCAATGTTTGACTTCCTCATCCCAATCCCCTCATGAGATTGAAATACGCTTGCTGTACCTTTATCTGCTAAGGAAGGCCCTGTCATAGCAGAACGATGGACCAGACCCAAGATGCCTTGTATAGCCCCATTCCGACACGCTGCCTCCCCCACCATCTTACTGCTCTCAAGGAATCCTGCCCCCACATGACCAGACTTATTAAGCAATGGGTTTCTTGTATTTCTTTCAGGGAATCGTAACTTCCAACTGTATCGACTTTTTCCCTACCTTCTTGTCTTCCTTCACCAGTTGCCTTTCTCCTGGGCCATCATGAAAATCTCCAGGAGGTGCCTACATGATGATATAATGTCTATTTTTCTTCCTGTAGGCCCAGTAGGAAGCAGAAAACAGTTTACTCCTTAGCCAATTAAAGGTACGCCAGACCTGGCTTAGGCATCTGGTTTTGTCATGACTTAATAGAATAACCCTGCACACATTCATTTGATTTCAAGTCTAACCTGAGGATACAAATGTCGACCTCATAGGGACGCTGTAAAGACTGAGTGGGGAAACATACAGCATGGAGCCTGCCGTAGACTGAATACTCAATAAATGGACATTAAAGCGTGAATGAACATTTGCTTTACAGATCACTCTATCCTCCATCTACCAGAAGCATTTCAATGGATCAGCCCTGCTCCTTGGGTTGTTTTTCCCTCCTCTCGTCCTTAAGTAGAATTGAAAAGACTCTCTGGGCCAAGGCCTTCCCCTTCTCTCGAGGAAGGGGCAACAGTTTGCTCAATGTCACATTTTGTACTGAAATTAGCATCAGGACTAGTACTCGGGTTTGTATTCCCTGCATAAGGAATCTGGGGTGTGGGGGAGAGAGGAGGGGTGTCTGGGAGTGTGAACTACTCCTCTCTTCCGTGTGAAAATGTAAAAGAAAGGGAGAGGTCCTTCCCCTCCTGTTCCGTGCTGAGTCCATTGCAAGAGAAGAGGAGAGAGTTACAGACAGTCGAAGGGAGAGGGAAGTACCTTGGCTATGAGGATTAGTCACAAATGGAAGAAAACAGCAATGAATGCGGTCCCTGATGTAATGTCCATTAAATGGAGTTCTGAAGTGTATTAGCCAATTACACTTTCCTCAAGCAGCCTGGGCAGCTTCTCCAAATATACTTGTTACCATGATAAGATACTCTCAGAAAAATGGCTGTGTTGAAGCTAACACACCTCTGAGTATGAAGTGCTGAAAAGTCTAGGATTAAGGCCAAGGTTAGCTTTAACCAGGACACTGCTTTTTAATTTAAAAGGGAGTAAGATATACAAAAGGGAAGAGAACTTATTTGGAATGGTTGAAAATTTTAACAGGACGTTGAAGTCTATGGAAAGCCGGCAGGTTAGAGCTGGCTTTCATTTCACAGGGACCTACTGCCCAAGTTGAGAATGCGTGTTCGTTCGGTGACAAAATGCCACGGGGTTCCTAGATTTCCTGGCTCTTGTGTGTTGGATTCATCCTACAGCTGGGGTTAAAG
Organism: Phyllostomus discolor; assembly: GCF_004126475.2. Classification (NCBI taxonomy): domain Eukaryota; kingdom Metazoa; phylum Chordata; class Mammalia; order Chiroptera; family Phyllostomidae; genus Phyllostomus; species Phyllostomus discolor. The sequence continues at coordinate 11,151,407 of NC_040908.2, forward strand.
GGGAAAACTGCCTCATCATTCGTTTCCCTGCATGGGCCTCCCCCAAGGAGCAGAGTCAGAGGCAGTGGTCAGAGAACCCAAGTTAGCATTACCATCGTCCTTGTTAGGTGTGACCCAGGGCCTCACCACAGCGAAGCCCTAACGTCTTTCCCACAGCTCTTTAATCACGTATTAGCACTCTTAGTTTCCCGTGCATGCTAAACACTCTCCTAGGCCTGAGAACCCATCCTGTGCTGGGGTTGAAAGAACTTATGAATTGCTGGAGAGCTTAGCACAGAATCAGTCTGGCATCAGTTTTGGCTTTGAACTTGAACCCTGGTCTTAGGAAGAGAGATTTTCACTATTCCTCGTGGGCCAAGATCTCCTCATTTCTTTTAGGTCTACCTTTAATAATGGAGGATCACCTGCCGAGGTTCTAATCTCTAGTTTGAGACTTGCCACTCCCACCATTCTAACTGTAGAAACTGGCTTTGCTCTTACCAGCCATTCTGGGGAATGGTACCCATATCTTATCCCTGATCTTAGGTCAGCTCTTTCCATTAAGCCTCTGACTCTCAGGGTAGCACTGGCTCCCACTCCTTACGATACTGTGCGCCATCTGAGTTATCACCTGAGACGAATTATCACCTCTAATTGATTCCCCAGGTTTTAGTCTGCCTGGCCCAAGTCTCCAGGTGTTAGCCACCTCCTTTCACATTTCACTTCTCTTTTCCTATCCTATTACTTTTTCCCTGAACCTTCTCCTGATTACCCATTTCATATATCCAAAGCCGTCCCTACTTCACTTGTCCAGGTCTCATAAGGCTCCAATACTAGCTTCTTGAGGTTCATTGTTTCCTTCTCAATGGTTGAATTATAAATTCATCATTGTAATAATATAAGTAGGTGTGAGTGGGAGGAGAGACGAGGTACAAAAACGAACTAAACTTGCTTCCTAGCCTCAGAATCTTAGCATTTCGGTGGAAAACGTGGCCACAAAGAGGCAAGTTACAACTGAGGGAAGGTTATACGACAACAGAAAAACAACAGAAGTGGAAGGTCAAAAATCACTCATATTTTTAGCTTCCAGCTCTCTGCTCCTTTCATTTCTGTTTGTATTTAGCATGTTCTGAACCTATTGATTTCACAAGATTGTTATAGAGCTTCCTACGACATCAGTGCACACCTCTGCCCCGCCCACGGAATGACACTGAACCAGCTCACAAGCTAAATGAGGAAACGGCATTCTTCACCCCCGCACATGGCTTTCCTTCTCCTTCCTTCAATGTCTGGGACCTAGGTCCTGGGCCCAAACCCAAACACCACACCACACTTTGCTTCATATTTTTTGGAATGTTCAGCCCACCTCACAGGTGACAAAAGCATCCCCCCGTTTGCCTCCCATTTCATAACACAGGATGCAAATGACCCCATCTTCCATCTGCTGCCTGCCTTCTGCAAGAATCTATGCTCTTTTACTGCATAGAGACACAAAACAACTGACTTAGGAATGAGTCATAAATTGTTCTTTAAAGGTTAGATCAAAGGAGCCTTGTGAGCTGGGGTTATTGGGGCATGTGGGCGAAGGGGACAGATGCAAAAGGCTGGGGAAAGGACCCGGGCTCCTCATTGCTGCTTATTCTCCCCAACAGCCACAGTGTGTGACCAACAGTAGGATGCTGTGACTACATAATCACATAAGTTGGGGAGAGGGCAGCATGACGAGAGGAGAAAGTGAACATTAAAAAAAAGGACAGAACATCAAAGATCGCTTTTATCCTTATACCTGTTATCAGTGCTCATGCTTCTCATGTCTTCTCAGAGAACTAGCTCTTTAAGGATAACCCATGGTTTGAAATTTTTATGACTCCATTGTCAGAATAGATCAAAATGTCCTTTGTGCTTCTAGCATTTCTCGCATAAACTTCCAATTCCCATGCAGTATAACCATCTGTTTATGTTCCATTGTCCTTTGTTGGGTTGTGAAATATTTGAGGACAATACAATAACATACACAACACAAGTAGCTAGGATGGAGTTTGTTACCTGATAGATGCTCAAGCAATGGTCATTGAATAACTGAATGGAAGGATAAAGAACAGTGTGTTGGAATTGGACTTATTCTGCATGAGTGAAGGTTTATGTTTGGTTCCTAATGTTGTACTGATTCTGGAAGGTCTCTGCTTTCAAAAAAAAGAGAGTGCCAGCAGAGAATGAAGTCTCATAATTACTATAATAGCTGAGGCTCTCAGTCACCCCAAAGAATGTTTCACTAGCCACGATTACATTTCCTAGTATGAGGGGGAATTGAAGAGCGTGCCTGGTTCCGATAGGGAAATTCACTTGCTAACTGAAGAAAGATGGCTCATTAATTACTTTGTCATCATTACTAGTTGGTAATTTTGAGTGAAATAACATTTTAATTTCTTGAACACCCACTCTCTTCTAGGTACTTGCTAAGCACTTTGTAAGTAAGAGCACATTTAATTTCCCCCAAACCCTTCATAATACATATAATTATGTCTCTTCTACAGGTGATAGAATTGAGGTGCAAAGATTTTAGTAACTTGTTCACAAGGACATAAAAAGTAAACGACAGAGCCAGGTTTTTTTTTAATGGCTCATGTTTACTAGTCCCTTCTCTCAAGAATTAGAATAACAGTTTTGAATGATTGTCAGTGTGAACACTTCCTGCTGATGATCTATGATATTACTTTAAAAGGAAAGTACTTTATTCAGACCCAAGGAATTAAATACAAAATATTTGCTGGGATCAAAGTCTTGGAACATACAATAGAAATATTCTCAGATACCAGCCACAACTGACCGTGAGGTGATGAATGAATGGGTTACACGGGTAAGAAGGTGGGTATTAGGATGCCGTCTGGCATGTGAAGGTATATATCAGGACTGCACCCTCACTAATTTGGGAATGGTAACACTAACGTGCATTATATGCCCGATTTGTTTTCTTATTTAATAGACATTTTTACCTATTATATACCAGGCACTGAGTGAGTTGCTCAGCATATAGAAACTAATGTACTTTATTCATTTACCTCCTGAGTATTGTTAAAATCATTTCTCTGCTTCCTATACCCATAATTTTTGACATGGCCTGAGTCCCTATCTACTCTGTCCTGGACAAAACCCTCTGACTTGCTTCTCAGGTTCCCAGTTGATCCCTCAACCTCCAGTCTATGTTCTCTCCAATTTATCTTCTGTACCGCTGTCAGAAATTATCAGTGGATACTGACAAAGGCTCTGTCCTTGAACAAATTTGAAAAAGCCTTCTCTGAGTCCTCTTTCTGACCAGGCCTGGACAGTATATAGACAATGGACCATGGTCTATGGTCATGAACCAGGCCCATGAACTACAAGAGACTAGTCCAGTTTTAGTGAGAATCCTGCTGGGTTAGCTTAGAGATCATCCCTGGCCCTCTGTATCTGAGGAAATTCCTCGTCCCCCACCCTGGATATCTCATTACCCCTGGCCTGCCTTCAGCAAGGATCCTACTGAGTGCATCTAGCAAGAACCCCCAAGCCTTGATGTTTTCTCGTAGCAATTTTCAGTCTGCTGACTCCCCATCCTGCTGCTTGGCTAGAAGTCTCTACTTCGTCTTACCGTATTCAGAGTTGAACCCAGTCTTTCTCCCCTGCTGAAAAAAAAAAAAAAAAAACACCCATTGCTCTTTGGATGACATTCTTAACCCGTAACATGGCCTATTACAGAGGCCTTCACAATCTGTCATCACGTCTCCGAGAAGATTTACGTGAAACCCCTCTCATAAAGTGTAGTTAATTCTCTTTGTACTCATGTAATCACCTTCTTTCATACTATCTCAGGTTGGACACCTAAGTAATTGCCAGTTTCCCAAATAACCTCCGAACTTTTAAAGGTAAAGGATTGAAATATATTCATCTTTGTTTCCATAGCACCTCTCTGAAAACCGGGAGGCCTGAGTGTTTATCAAACATCTGATGACTAAATAAACACATGATCTTCCCCTTTATGATGTGTTCATTTGAAGAGATTTTATAAGCTGTACAAACACAGAGGTATTTGGTAGAAGCTCGGTTAATGGCTGTATGATTTTGCACAAGGTGTTATTTTTGAATGAGAGATCATTTCAACGGTCTTCCTTCAATGTTCACGTCTGCATTCATGACGATGCTCTAGCCTTCTGCACAAAGGCTTAGACCAACAGAGGTGCAGTGTTCTTAGCAAGTAACTTCTACCCTCGCCCCTTAGTGGGCTCTCTTTTCCGACTTTGCTACCTCCTTTCTTGTGGGGTTTTTTTTTTCCTTTCTTTTGGCCCTGGTTAAGATTACTTGACTGTTTGATTTTGCAATAGAGTTTTCAAAAGATTCACCATCAGCATGACTTAGCTGACATTTAATATATTATTCAGGAAATGGGGCATGGGTCAGAGGCCACCGTGTGGTCTTGAAGCTTACCGGCTTTCATAATGTTTAGTGAAGGCATCACAAATGCCATTTCTCCCAGAACTGGCACTCTCACAGCCAATGACAATTGGATTTGTTCAGGAATCAGATTTCCTTAGCTTTACCATGCAGCATTTGCTAACAAAAGGTTGCAGTTTCCAGGAAGTTATTTTATTCAGCACACTTGCTCCTTTAGCTAACAGTGTCGGACTCATAATACCCATAAAAAATATTCTCTATCGGGCCCTCGCGCCTCTCCTCAGAGGGGCTGGGGGAATGAACCAGATCATTCTTGCACTTGCCGCATGGCATCCTGTTTCCTATAAGGCGAGTATCCCCAGCATGGATGTGGACTGCGGTGAACAGTAGGAGAAGTTTGCTGGAGCAAAGCCGACGGACTAAACAGCAGACTAAACTCTTTCCATCCAAGGATTATTTGGATGAATTTTCAATGACAAATGAGAGTCATAAAACTTCTCACTAACTGAGTCATTCAGCTTGATTCACAACATATTCCAAACACAGGCTACTTCCAGCCTGGGTTCCGTCCAGGAGGCACCGATGTGTGCACACATGGATGCTCAAGTCCGAGGCAGGAAAGCAGGGGAGGAGAACAGGAGGTGAGGGGTATGGTGAAATCCGCCTCGCTTCTCCCACCAGGATCCATTAATTTTCACATCAACATCTGCATAGGATTCCTAACTGTCCCAGTTACCACGAGGAAATACATTTCAAGTCTAACATGTTAAATAAAACTGGAAATAACCTTAATATATACTTGCAATCCATCATATCTTTTAAAATGGAGCCATCAAGACACTCAGTAAATTAGCCTTGATGAGATTTGGAATGAGGCATTGAAGATAAGCTAAGTAAACTGTTGAAATATTAGAAAAATGTAGCATGACATACTATCTACTCCTACTCCATATTTTAGACAATCAGACAAGAAATATTTTTAAATAAGCAAAAATTTAAATCTTAAAAAAATACACATAGCAGATTTATTTATTTATTTATTTATTTTTAAATTCTTAGCAGAGTTCAAAGCTAATATATCCTAAGTAGGAATTATAATTGCTGGAAAGAAAACTTTTGTTTTGTTCCTGGTACTGAACTCTATTGCTTCTGTGTTTTGTCACCAGTGAAAAGTAAAGAGTTTTAGTATAAATGAAGTCATATTTAGCTTTTTTAAAATTCAAGGCCAGGGTGAGGTTTAATATACTCCTTTGGTTTCTGGAGAAAGCCGCTCGTTACAGGAGCTAATAGAAGAAAAGCAGAATTATTCCAATTGTTAGTTCCGTAATGCAGTTAGAGATCACGTTCTGCTCAACTGTCAGAACTGTTGGTAAGATTTTCACACAGATCACAGAGGATCACTCTGGGGGCAAATATTCATCCTTCTTTTTTTTAAAGCTAAAGCCATTTTACATTCTTTATAGCTGCGTAAACTTGCATACATTAACAAACCTCACTCAGTCACAGCAAATGGTTGCAAGCGCAACGTGTCACTCTGGGGCAGAGTGTGCCTCCTGGAACTGGGCACACTGGTCCTAGGTGAGCGAGACCACCCTGAGACGGAGGGCGAAGGTCTGTGTGTTTCCGAGACAACAAGGAGGCAGATGCGACTCCTGTCCCCTTAGGTCCTTGCATTCGGAAAGGTCTCCACTCTCAATTCTCGCCTCCAAAACACAGCACACATGAACATCCTTCCCTCTGCCCCCAGAAAAGGGCGATGTAAGCTTCACTTCATTTTCTATCACACAAAGACGAGATTGCAAATGAAAACGGAGAGCTGAAATTTTAGAGTGGCGGGAAAACAAATAAACTGGGCCCTAGGAGCTGCCTGCATCGTGGCCGTGTTCTGCATCCTGGAACTCGGGATGCTTCCCGGGGCGAAACTCTGGGCTATAAGAGCTTCACAAATGGGTGTGTGCTTCCTGCATGGTTGACAGTGCCTCAAGTTCAAGCACGTGGTTTCTGTGCAAGCTTCCCCGACCTCAAAACTCTGTAATTTTCTTGCAAACCCAAAGTAAAAGGGGAAGGTTTAGAAGTGTGTTTCCAGCACTTTGTGATTCAGCCCTCTCTGATCAACCAATCTGGCCTCGCGTCTCAGGATAAAGAGTCCTTGTGAGACTTGACGATGTTCCCAAGCGAGTGGAAAATACTATAAGAATATGAGAACTCCTTTCTTTTTCTCTACTTGTATGTATTTTCATGGGATTTTGCAACTTGAGTTACTTCTATTGCAGATTATCATAAAAGACAAAATGTATGCTCTAACTGAAGGAAACTGAAGGAGAAACACACAGATGAGTTTAGGTATTTGAGGAAATGTCTAACTAGGACAACAATTTTTGCAGGCTTAGGATTTTTTTTTAAAAAAATAGATAAACTAAAATGCGCACATGGGAAAGAAAATGAGGGGCCTATCCTTAGATGTTCAGAGAGGGGCCCTGTGCCAGAGATCTCTAAGACCACCCCCAGATCCAGAAATTTGCTAGAACCACTCATAGGATTTCCTTAGTTGTCCTCATGGCTAACATTTATAACAAGTGAAAGAATGCAATGCAAATGCAAAAATAAAAAGGAAAGAAAGACACATGGGGTGAAGTGTGGAGGCAACCAGGCACTAGCTTCCAAGAGCCTTCTCCCATTAGAATCCGACACAACTTAACTCCCCCACAGTGAGCATGGCAACACGTGGGGGGTGTTATCCGGGGACACTTGTCAGGGCCCAGTGGCCAAGCTGTTACTGGAGGCTGCTACCAGAGGCACCTTCTGCTTAGAACTTACCAAAAATTTCAGTCTCCCAGAAGTAAAACAAATTGTTTATACGAAACAGTTTTTGCAGAGTGAGCCATTTAGGGAAAGTTCTATATTTGTGGGGAAAATCTGATATCAATAGTAGCCAAAATTCATAAGAAGCCAAGAAAAGACAAATTATACCAAGATATTTCCCAGTTAATCTATGAAACATCATCCTGCTCCATGGTCATTGGAAAACAAAAGGAAAAAATTACAATAAGCTTGGGAAATGTTGGCTACAATGTTGCCTACAATGTTGCCTTTTGGCTATCTCAGAAAGTATCTTTTTAAAAGCTTCCAGAATACCTGAACTAAAGGCCAGATCTATTTGACTGGGAATGCATTATTTTATTTTCATGCACTTTCTTTGTTTTTATTAACACAAATTAATGTTCCCTGGGTTTCATGGAACACGCTTTGGGAAACAATGCTATCCATACATTCTTAGAAACACTATGCTATTGTCCTTGACCTCTATGAAATGTCAGTCTAGCAGCTGACTTCTGTCCATCTCAAAGAAACATCCTTATGAATCTTGCCTTAAACTCCAGGCATTGCTCAATATCTAGTTGTTTTATGAATGAAATCATTAGTGACCTGATGTCATGAATGCAGTGGCATGAAAAAGTCAAGTTCTATATTTAAATATTCTGAATAAAAGGATGGGAGAAAAGCAACCACACTAAGGGAAATAAGTAAGTTCATTTCTATTAAAATCTATTCAAGGGTTAGAAAGCCTTACACTGTCAAAAGTACTCATAAGCAATTAAGAGAGAACACCAGTCCCCATTCTGGGATACCTCTGACTCTCAGGTACCATCTGATCCAGGAGTTCTTTCCTTATTATTCACTGTGAAACCAAGTGTAAGTTACTCGATTTTACTATCTTTGGGTTTCTGGGCTGTAACATGAGACTAGCAGTGCACACCCATCACAGGCAGAGAGATGAAATTAACATGTGACCTCAAGATCTTTGCAAATATGAAATACTGGTGGCCGGTGCTAACAAGACCCACTCTGACTTCACGCTCCATTTATTTGTTCCACTCCCTCGGGGACACTTGTGCTTGTCCTTCCGGGGAGACGGAAGGAACCCACCTTCCTGGGAGGTCATTCTCTCTCTTCGTGCGCCCAACCAAACGTGGTGCCTGGCTAGAACTCTGGCCTGTTCTAATGGAGCATTAAGTAAAAAACAGCTCTCTGAGATAGCCATTCACTTTTCTAGTCTCTTAGCTATTCCCTTTTCCATTGATTTCAAATAGGTTTCCAAGCCTTTCTGTAATTAGGACAATTTAATCATCTCAGAGCTTTTTCGTGCCACGGGTAGAAGCAACATTAGATAATTAGAGATGGGGGGGGGGGTTAGATTAGAAAAAAGCGAGCTCAAAGGAGTTTAAAAGATTAGAGCATTGAAAGTTCAGGAATTCGGGCCTCGGGGTGGGTTCCTGAAAAAGAGACACTAGCTCAGGCCCCAGCCTCTAACGGGTCTAGCAGTGGCCTCGTCCAGCTTTCAGGCTGTACTTTCAGGGCCCATGGGTAAGAAGAAACATGCAAGAAGGTATCAGGTGCCCCATTCTTCACAGCCATGCAGATCCTAGATCCCACAACCTTAATCTAAGTCAGGACCAGCTGAAAGAAAAGTCTTTGGAGCGCTTTAGTAGAAGCATGGCATTCCATATTTGGAGAGGATCTCAAAGGTTATCTGTGCAGCTTTCTGGCTGAGACATCCTGTGGGGTGCGCCTGCAACCACTCAGTCTTTGCTCCCACTCTGACCCGCTGGTTATCTGTGTCTCGCCCTCAACGCCAGAGTTGTATCTCAGCTGTACCCGCCTAACCCCCTCAGCAGGCGGGGCGCTCTTTAAAGGCACATATTTCATTTGTTGCCTCTGTATGTCTAGGAACCAGCCCATGTCTGGTCTGAGAATGTGCCAATGCATTGGACAGAATCACTTCTCACCCAAACTAGAGCCACAGCTTTTTTATCTTTTTTATTCTATTCTCTTCTAACACCTAATGGTGGCCTTTAGTTCAACCACAAAGAGAGAAAAAGAAAAGATTTTATAAGACATAAACTAGACTATGATTCCAGCCCCTACTTAAAGCCTATATATTTTCTTGGACATACTAAAATAACATCTAAGCTGATTACTATTATCACCAAGCCATGTACTTTGAAACAGATGTTATTCGCTCTTTTGCTTGGGCTCCTCCCACCTTCTCCATCGCTAGTGATGGTCTGGCCAGAGCAGCCACCTTCCTGCACGTAGAGCACGCCGTGCGTACCTGAGCCACTGGGCCCTTTGTCTGCGGTTCCCTCGTTCAGAAACTCCCTTCCCCCACACCGTCACGGGGCTGGATCCTTCTACCATTCCGATCCTTGGCTTACAGGTCTCTTCCTGGGAACAGCTTTTTGACCTTTCTAGTTTACATGTCTGTCCACAACCCCTCACTACATTCTATTAGCTGAGCTTGTTTCTTTCATTGGCATAAACATGCTTTTTGTTTGTTATCTTGTGTATTGTGGATCTCCTGCAATCTAATAGGAGCCCAGTAATAACAGGATATTGCTGCTTAGTCACCAATCTCTCAGTCTGGACATTAAGAACGGCTTTCAGCACACAGTAGATGCTCATTTATTTTTCTCTGAAACAATGCCTAAGGAACGAGAAAGCCATTTAATGCCGAAACCCCTCTCAGGCATACTTACTGGTATCTTAACAAAGTGTTAGTTGTTTTTTTTTTAGCAGAAATGGTGATAAAAAATTTAGTAGGTCTCCCTCCACTTCTATAAAGAATTTATTATGCAGGTTGGCCCTTATTCAGATAATGTGTGTCTTTCTGAAGTGTTCTTCTTATTAATGAATATCTCCACCCCTTACAAACAAAACAACACGAAGCAAATTTACTTCTTTGTCCTCATTATAGCTCTCTGATTGTTGCCTCCATGTCTGCTGGGCCGGTTCTTTTATGCAGGCTAAGAACATTAGGTCTTTCTTCCATTTCGCATTTCGTACTTTCAAATTTCTCCAACATTTTTTCTGACTATGTTCCCATATATACCTATTTCTCATAAAATATAAAACTCTAATGATAAAGCAATCACAGGTGTGATTTTACTGGTACAGAGTAGATTGTGTGTGGGGGAGGGGAGAGGGAGAGGGTGTCACATCTGTATTAATGCCACTCATTAATATGACGTAAACTTTTGGGGGGTTACATAGAAGTAGTAGCTTACACTGTTTATGAACTGAAAAATCCCCGGGTCAGTTTTGCAGTACCGCAGCAAGTCCTGTGTGGTGGCCAACCTCCCAGATGGCCCCGGGGATCCTTGACTTCTGTCATTCCATCCCTCTCATGGTCCCCTGACATACTGTATCAAGACTTGGATAAGTGAGCAATGCAATATGGCGCACGTGATAATAATAGGGCGCTTCTGAGGCTGGATTATGAAATAGATCTTTGATTCCTGCCTTGCTCTGCCCTGACTCCCTTGATCTGGAGGAAGCAGGGTACTACGTCATGAGGATAAACCATCCCGATAAACAGACCCCAGTGGTGGAGGTCCTTCCGTCCACAGCGATATGAATGAGTCATCTTAGAACCAACGCCTACAGTCCCAATTAAGCTTGAATACAACCTCATGGGAGATTCTAAACCAGAAACATTGAACTAAGCCTCTCCTGGATTCTATTATCAGGAAATATGTGAGAAATAAATGTTCACCTTTTAAGCTGCTAGCTTCAAGCTATTTTTTTATATAGGAATAGACCACTAATACATCATGTCGCTCCAATCCTGCACTCATGCAATTGTTTACTTAGATCTAAATTTGAATTTCCGCATTTATTCTTAATGGTTTTACACCTTTACATTGGTTCTCTTCAATCTGTTTAGACCTTTTTTGGCAAATATTGAGATAACCTATATGACGATAGACACAATATTATCCAACAACTTTAAGTCTGTTAACACATAAGTTACTGTTGCCATTCAAGTTACACATAAAAATAAAATGGCAAATGTATTGAACCACAGCCTGGTGGCCTCAGCAATCTCTCCAGGTTCATACTTTTTCAAACAGTCTACCAGCTGATCCTTCTCTTTGCTGTCCTGGTATCCATCCTACGGATCTCTCCTTTATCCACAAGGATGTCAAAATATTTGATCAGTTATGTTTGTTGCAGCATTTGCATTGCCAGCCTTAGAACTGGTAAGTTACAAAAAATCTTGTTAGGACATGGCTACTGCTTAGAGAGCCCATTTTGGCCTCCTAGAGGTATTTTCTGTTCTTTAGGGGCTCAGGGACTATGGGTTTATATTGTTCAATAGTGCATAAAGCCCATGCTTGTCAATTTTTTATTCCTCCTTCTCTTATTGCATATGAACACGGCATGTGCACGTTTCCAGTCTTGTGTGATCACCCCTTTCTATGCTGCTCATTGCAGGCTGCTATTTGCAATTTTTAGACCAGTGCTCTCTGGCCATCTCCTCGTGCGTTTTGCAGTGCTCACCTGGCTTTCCAAAGCAGTTCATTCCATCCATGCACATTTATTTGAACTTTTCATTACATTAAGTCTGTCTCTATTTCCTTTCAGGCATCTAATTAATGGTATACCAATGAGTAAACAAACAAACAAAAAGTTAACCAAAATATTGGGAACATAAAAAAAGAGAATATACTAACTATTCCATATATTTTCTAACTTGTAATATAATATAACAGCTTTTTTTTACATTTTTTATTTTAATTGTTGTTCAAGTACAGTTTTCTGCCTTTTACCCCCATCCCAGCCTACCCCCTCAGCACTCCCTACCTCCCTCCTGTTTCCACCAACCCCCCCCCCATTTTTGTCAATGTGTCCTTCATACTTGTTCCTGCAAACCTTTCCCCTATTCCCCTGAAATTCCCTCTCCTCTGCCCTCTGGTCACTGTCAGTCTGTACTCAATTTCAGTGTCTGGTTATATTTTGCTCATTTGTTTGTTTTGTTGATTAGGTTCCTGTTAAAGGTGAAGAGAGGTTGTGGAGAAAAGGGGACCCTAGTGTACTGTTGGTGGGAATGCAGACTGGGGTAACCCCTATGGAAAACAGCATGGAATTTTCTCAGAAAACTAAAAATGGATCTTCCTTTTGACCCAGCAATTCCACTGCTAGGATTATATCCTAAGAACCCTGAAACACCAATCCAAAAGAACCTATGCACCCCAATGTTCACAGCAGCACAATTTACAATAGCCAAGTGTGGGAAGCAACCTAGGTGCCCATCAGTAAATGAATGGATCAAAAAACTGTGGTACATTTACACAATGGAATTCTATGCAGCAGAAAGAAAGAAGGAGCTCCTACCCTTTGCCACAGCAGGGATGGAGCTGGAAAGCATTATGCTAGGCGAAATAAGCTAGGCGGTAAAAGACAAATACCATGTGGTCTCACCTATTCCATATTTTATAACTACTGAAAATCCTGGGGAGTCACACTCATTAAATTGGTGAATGAATGAACATAAATATGAAGTATCCAAATCCAGAGAACCCAATTCTGTTAGTCAACACTAAAAATTCAGATATTTACATTTGAATATGATTAATATGCTCTTTGCTTTAACACACTACAAGGGTGGTCATAACTTACACATTTTACTTCACTTTCTTGTGAAATATGTTAAAGTTTTCTGCCAAGGTTTTAAACCAATAAGCAGTATATTTTTTCAATTATTTACTGTGCATGAAAAACACATGACAGAAATAGAACACGGTTTTGAAAATTAAAGCCCAGATTTTAAAATATTTTCAGATATGATTATACTTCTCATTATTATCTTTAAATAGACCATCAAAAATGAAATGTGCTGTCTGTCAGCATAGGAATATTGTTATATGCAGATCATAAGCCATTCTAAAGATATATAAAATTAGCTATTCTGCAAAAAATGAGTCACCCCCAATCAGTAGCGAGGATAAGAACAATAAATAAAGCTAGGGTAATAAAAACTTTATTTTTAAAATTATAGAGTCTACCCTTAGACAATATCCCAAAACACACTCCAGATGCAATAAAGAACTAAATTCTAGAAAGGAAATAACAGGGATATAAAGGCTCCAGGACATAAAAAAGCGATGGATAGGAAAGGCGAATTCCCCAAAATAGAAAGGGAGCATTTTAACAAACACATTGAAAGAGAAAAAAAAAGTTTACCTTCTTGAGAAACCAAAGACGCAAGTAAATAGCGTAACAATATGTATTTATTAATTCCAACCAATTAGCGATGATTTAAATTTAATATACATGTAAGAATACCAGTTGGTGGAAAGTGAACGAGGCACATTTATACCAACATAAATGTGAGCATAAACTGCTTAGAAACCCCAGTGAAAAGACATCTGTCAATATCTATTTTAAAAAAGCATTGAAAGTATTAGTTTCCTTTAACTCATTAATTCCATTTCTGGAAACTTCACTGGCATGCCCTCCCCTTTCTGTGTGGAAATGTCTTGGCAAACACCCAAGTCTTCTTCCACAGTGGACCCAAGCTTCCTTCCCTTTCTGAAGCTCACCGTCTTAGCAACAGAAATGTCTTCCTCCACCTTGTTCGTGCCGATCTGATCTTGCCCGAGGGGCGGTCTCTGATTATTTAGAAGACAAGGTGTGTGTGTTTGTAGAGGGTCCGGGAGGGGGAGACAGGACACAAGAGGACACTCACATTTCTATCAGGAGTAAATGATAAGCTCTTTGAAATAGTGAGAAGCAATATAATCCTGATTTTCAGAAAACCAGGTCAGCGTTTACATAGCAAAGAGGAAAAGGGAAATGATAAGAAAGGTAAAAGTGTCTGCATTGGTGCTTCAGATGAAGGGGAAAGGCCAACGCGATGAAATCAGGGATGGAAAAGATCTAGGTCAGAAATGTTGCTTCCAACTGGACTGCTAAGATAACATTTCAGGGCCAGCCTCGGAGAGAGTGGCAGGAATTTCATCAGAATGCTAAGTTGGTGGGAAGGAGGTACATTCTAGGTCTTTCACTCATTTTCCTGGGCCTCACATACAAAGGATGGGGCTAGTAAGGTTCGTTAGTCAATGGCACACTATAATTATCAGCCCAAGTAAGACCACTGCTTTTTTATTATTTAAAAATGATTTTTTTATTTGTATGTATTCATTTTTAGAGAGAGGAGAAGGGAGGAAGAAAAAGGAGAGACACATACCTGGATAAGAGATGGAAACATTAGTAGCTTGCCTCTTGTACGTGCCCCAGCTGGAAATCGAACCCCTAACCCAGGCATGCGCTCTGACTGCAGATCAAACCAGTGACTTTTTGTTTCAAGGGAATACACCCAACTAACTGAACCACACCAGGGCTGTTCTTTATTTTATTTTTTCCTTTCATGTCCTAACCTTAATCCATTCTACTCTGCAAGCCCTTAAGACTCACTTTTGTGCCCTGGCTGGCGTAGCTCAGTGGATTGAGCTTGGGCTGCGAACCAAAGTGTCGCAGGTTCGATTCCCAGCCAGAGTACATGCTTGGGTTGCAGGCCATAAACCCCAGCAACCGCACATTGATTTTTCTCTCTCACTCTCTCTCTCTCCCTCTCTCTCTCCCTCTCTCTCTCTCTCTCTCTCTCTCCCCCTCCCTCCCTCCCTCCCTTCCCTCTCTAAAAGTGAATAAATAAATTTAAAAAAGACTCGCTTTTGTATATTGATTATACAGGGTCCAGCACAAATAACACCCTTTTTTTATTACAAAATCTTTTGTTACAAAATAAGCATGTAGTTCTGTAACATTACACTATCACACTCAAGCATATCACATGACATTTTAGGTGAAATGTTCAAATGAAAACTATAAAGGATTACGCCCATATTATTGCCCTACCAAACACTCTAAAGCAGGCATCACTTCTGACAGACCCGGCATTGATTGCCTTTCACGTCTGTCTTATATGTTTATTTAAATACACACATTTCCTTGAAAAATGTGAATGTGCTCTAATCTAACCTCAAAACTAATCTGAGGGAATTATTGTTAAATATGATTTGTATGCTAGCGGTATACAGATAAATTGATATTCATTATGATGTTCTCTGTGGTTTCCTATATATCTGTAATATTTTAAAATACAAATATGATATGATACAAAAAGTAGTATATCTTTATCCTTTTTAAAATACAAAAATGTATATGATATATAAAGTAGTGTATGTAAAGCTAATAGTGTATTTCTAAAGTAGTGTATATAATAACATACATACAAATGTTATTGCACTGTAATATTCATGCTGTTTTTGTGCCCCTTTTCAAGTTAATTTCTATGTGCTTAGGAGCTATTCCTGTTGGTTTTTGTAAATAAGTTCCTTGGGATAGATACCTTGTATTCTGGAATCATTTATGAAATGAACTCATGCATTCATATTTACTTTCTAAAACAGAGCCAAACACAGAGTCTGAGCTGGGCATCTTAGCTCAAGGAAGTCTAAAGGAGGGAAAACTCAACTTGATTAATAAAAAAATAAAAATTAACTTAAGAAAAATAATCACTTTTTCAAAGCAGATTTAAAACGAGCATAGATTAAAAAAACAGTGGTTCTTTAGATTTGCTAAATATTTACTAAAGTACAGCAAAAGAAACATTCTAGTAACCAGTGCAATTCTATTATATGGACTGCTGATCTTTTAAAGAGTCAATTTGGGTAATGCCATCAGCAGAATGTGAGCCCCCGATTATGCTGCTGTTTAGGGAACATTATCTTGTGGTATCTCTTTAAATGCAGCCTCATGAATAGCAAAAGGCAAGACAAAGGCTAAGAAAGGGTAGTTTCTAGCACCGGAGCAAGCACTCTGGTGTCCTCCCCAGGCACTGTGGCCCGGGCATGTGACCCCTCCACGGGAGACTCTGAAATGCCATGCTCCCTACCTCAAATCAGAGGGGCCGGAAAAAGTCCCCCTAACTTGATCAACTCAGTGGTGGATGGAATGCCGTTTTAATGTGAATCTTCACAGTTTTACTTTTTAGTCACAAAGCCTAGACCCTGTAGCTACAGCATTATTGCCACTTGAATGTCCTTTCTCTATGATGGCTCAGTGGCTGTGATTGCCAACAGTTCCCAATCAGATTGGTCAGAAGCCAAGAGATCACTGAGCTTGAAATACACCCTTTTTAAGTAAGTGTGTTTGTGTCTCATACTCTGAATTTCCTCCGTTGGACAGAGAGCAACATCTCACAGATCCCTCTGAGGCATCCAGCACAGTGCTCAGTGCTGAGCTCAGGCCGACATACGTAAAGCAGTAAAAACAGATATCTGAAACAATGGCATTGCTTACAAACACGCTGTTACATGATTCGGATTGGACAAAGTGCTGAGACAGAGACACGGGAGGTATTCTGGGGCCTAGTGTGTGAACTTTAATCTAATCGTGGTTGGAGGGGGAAGGGCCGGAAACGGGCCTCTAGTCACTTAACCAGACAACGGAAAGGCGGGACAGAGGCAGGCAAGTGGGGAGAAGGGGAGAGAGTGCTCCAGGTACCCAGAATCATCACCTGTGAAGACTCAGGTCAAAGAAAACTAAGCAGTTGTCATGGGGATTCACGCATGCTATGCTGTCTGTTGCAAAAGAGAAATCTGATTTTCTTCATCGTTTTTACTCAAGATTACTCACTCCATCATAGGCAAAATTAATTGACTTGATCATGCCTCAAGGATTCAAGTTCTAACATCCAAAATTTTATATTCAGATCAAACTCATTATTTCCTACTCCAAAATAGCCTTTCTTATTATTCCTGCTTAAATTCGTTTTATAACTTCCCTAACGGAGCCCAATTCTTCTATCTTAGTATAACTCCAGATCAACCACCTAGGATAATCCAACGGAGTTATCTGCATGAAGTAATTACTTTCTTCTTTTGCAAGCATTTCACATTCTAAGATAAGTCTGTATAAGGCACGTACTTAATGTTCAGTTCACAAATTTTCTTCGAAATTAAAAGTGAGGACTCAGCAATTTACTTCACTGACTAAAAAAAAGAAACTTTAAAATACCATTTTTCCTGTGCTTCTTTAGACACCTACTAAAACTTGATTAATTCCTTACGATGTCAAAAGTGGCAGTTAAGTGTGTGCCATTTGTTGGAGATTAGGAACCTTTGTCAGGGGTATTTGAATAATAGTTCTACGATAATGTACAATTGCGGTGAGTACAAGTCACACTGAATTATTTACTCCTAAACTGAAAACTAGGGAAGTGTCCTGCCTGCTAAACCAACAGAAAAGTGACTTGTGACGTGATATTGAGTAGAAGGCATTTTATTAAAAATCTCTCTGATAACATGGAGGAAAGATGGAAACATAGAGGCCTAGAACATATTTGTAAGTGTTTTCTACATCGACATTTGAAATTGAACGTGCAGGTGTGATTTATTTCTCACAACAGATGTCTTCCTAAAAAGACACACGGAAACGCTGAAAAGGAACTCACGTTTTACGTGTGCCAGGGAAACTTCCTTTTAAAGGAAACCTGATAGACTGACTGATCCTTCTTTGCAAATACAAAGGTAGTTCTGATACGCAAATAACTCCTACTAATGGACTTGCTTCGTGAGTTAACATGTTTAAGGTGTGCACAAGCAGCACGGAACATAAATCTGATGCAAATGTTCCAGCTTTGGGAATTTGCATAGACTTTAAGAAAAATACACTTGAGCTAAAAAATAGGGAGAAAGGGTGGGAGGGAGGAAAAGGAGAGAGATAGAAGGAGGAGGACGAGGGAAAAAAGAGAGAGAGATGAATTGTAATGTTTTATTTATGCGTTGAGCTTTAAAGCAGCCGCAGTGCTATTCTCAGATATGAGAACACCTTCGTCTAGAATCTGGTGGCGTCTTTGTGTAGGGGTATGTTTGTTATTAAAAGGCTGACATTTTTAGCATCTCAGATCCCCTGAACTGGGCTAAGAAGTGGCTTACAGCGGGGTGGGAAATGCTTATGAACTTTGTCTGAAGAAATTTGAATTAACCTCAAATCTAAATCAAGTGCAAAAGAAAAAAAAAATCCGTGAGAAAAAGCCCCCTTCTAAGATTTTAGAATATTCTTAAATGGATGGGAGCACATTTTGATCCTTCCTTTTGCCATTTTCTTGACAGAGGCCAATTCCTTCCTGCTCGCCTTGCACTGATCATCTGTAATCATCACTCTTGATAGCAAGTCCTGATACTCTCCAGCCCTGCCATTCAACCCCTGTGATTTGAAGTAATCATCTTGCTGTCCCAAGTAGATTAGAATGCCTTAGATGGTAAGACTCTGATATAATACCTACAATTTTCAGACCTCAAATTATGCACCAAGAACTTTATTATATTTTAAACAATGCAATAGCTCATTTAATCCTCACAAACCCTAGAAATAGGGGTCTCTCTCTCTAGAGAGAGAGAGAGAGAAAGACAGAGAGAGATCACATTTTGGGAGTAATCATCTAAGGCTCTGAGATTTTAAATTACTTGTCCACATTTTCACAGCTAAATGGCAAAGCACGATTTCAAATACACGTTCCAAAATCCTTGATCTTTCCGTGCTGTAAACACGGTAGACAAATGAGAGTCTCGTCTAACACTTGAAGGAATGGGTGGATGCATCAGTAAAAAAATGAAACAAACCAAAAATAATAAAAATAAAAATAAAAAAACTCAGCAACTATCAAAAGAAAATTTTAAAAAAAATTATAAAACACTCATGTTATTATTTTAGGGGAAAAATAGATGGTATTGGCTTCTCTGGAAGGTAGTGGCCACATTCCCCAATCTCACCCCAGAAATCCTACAGTCCAGTGGTCAACAAGAAAGGGGCAGGACGTTCGAGCTCATTACCCACGTAAGTTAAACCTTTCCCTCATTCCCCGCTCCCTTCTCTAGCCATCACGTCATCCAAATCCCTGCCTTTGGTATTTATTCTCCTCGTTACCTCCCTTTTAAACCGAACACTCACTTCAAAGAGACCATGTTTCATTTACATTTGTGTTTGCTTTCTACATCAGGTCCCAGGGGAGCACTTCTCCCTCCGAAGAGTCACCATAAATACATGTTAAGTAAATGAGTAGGGAAACGGATATGTGATTGCTTAGCCTCTCCACGCGGTCTGGTTCCTTAGCGCGCTGTGCCCTCAGGCCGACTGCAAGCCGCACCGGGCAGAGGGCATGCGCATTAAGCATGTGTTCTCACGTCCCCCCCCTGCACCTAGCTCAGAACTGGATACAGCATACACACCTGGCTGTTCCATAGACAAGGTGAGTTCTGGCTAAGCAGGTAGGTTCCATAGTCCAAGACCAGGAAGAACACAATCAGATTGTTAGCACAGTTGCCAGTCCCCCAGATCTGCTTTCTGAGCTTTCCTCTCTCTCTGGCGTGGCCCACTGAGGCGGGTAGCCTCACGCTCCTGGCCCCTTGTCCCACCTCCAGAAGCTGCTCCTGGGAAGGAGCACCATTAGTGCAGCGGGTGGAGCTGGGGAGCTCTTCTCAGCAAGCCCCCGCTTGTGAACTACGTGAAAGAAAGGGCTTCTGTCCCTCCTTCCCCAAGGTATTTTTCTTTATTCATTGCTTTCAGTCAAGAAAATAAATGTTACTTAAGATGATAAATACCTACGCATGCCAAACTCTGGGAAAAGAATAGTAAGAAAGACATGATCTTCCTTAAAGTCCTCTCAGTCCCCTTCGAGCCCGAGACCACTATGCAGGGAAGTGCAGCCTGTGACAGGGGACTAGGAAGGAGAGCCGTAGGGAGGCTAATTAAAGGCCCAGGTTAACCAAGTACTGGTGAGAAAGAAAAAAAAAAACATGTTACTCAGACTAATAGACATTTTATCTGAAAACTGAGGGGCAAAAGAAGTTGACCTGGTAAGGGAGGGTTGAAATCACTGTAGTCAGAATTAAGTCACACAAAAGCTTTAATGTAGCCCTGGCTGGCATAGCTCAGTGGATTGAGCACGGGCTGCAAACCAAAGTGTCGCAGGTTCGATTCCCAGTCAGAGCACATGCCTGGGTTGCAGGCCACAGCCCCCAGCAACTGCACATTGATGTTTCTCTCTCTCTCTTTCTGCCTCCCTTCCCTCTCTAAAAATAAATAAATAAAATCTTTTTTAAAAAAAAAAGCAGCCTTGCCATGGCTCACTTAAAAAAAAAAAAGCTGTAATGTGAGAGAGAGGCACGGGGCATGCTGGGAACCCCCACTGGGAACTCCAGGAAAGCCACTCCCCCCAGCCTACCTACAGCCTGCGGCAAAAAAAAGAGAAAGAGCTGGTAAAACAAATAGGAACCATTCACGATGATACTTTGTCTGGAGGCTCCTTGGGGCCATGCAAATATTTCACACTTAAAAAACAACCATTTAAAGTGAAATGGAATTCTGGAAGACCCATGACGGCCTGGAAGGGAGTGGTTGTAATGGAAAAGCCCAGGAGGCACAGAGACCAGTCACAAGAGGACTAATGTGCTCTTGAGAAAATCTGGCTGTGGCCTGAGAAAGCATACGACAGAGGACACAGGCGAGGGAGTGGGCTTTAAAGCGGTTAGGATATGAATGCCTGGGGTTTGCTGACAGACTGGAAGAAAGGCAGGTGAGTAGGCTTCTGGCTTTTGATTTCTGCTACATGGTGGTAGTGCCAACCGCCGGGCTGAGCATGTAGGAGGTGGGAAACTGCCAGGGATTTTGGTGGTTGTAGCATTGATGGTATTTAGGGAAATGAGGAGAGAAGAATATACTGTTTCTTTCTTTTTTAAAAAAAAAAACGATTTTATTTATTTATTTATTTATGTATTTATTTATTTATTCTTAGAGAGGAAAGGGAGGGAGAAAGAGGGAGAGAGAGAAACATCAATGTGGGGTTGCTGGGGGTCATGGCCTGCAACCCAGGCATGTACCCTGACTGGGAATTGAACCTGCAACACTTTGGTTCACAGCCTGTGCTCAATCCACTGAGCTACGCCAGCCAGGGCCTGTTTATTTCTTTTTATTTCTTTAAATATGGAGCTAAAATGTGAATTTCCCCCCAGTTTATCCTTTCAGCCTATTAGCTCCTGGATCCCAAAGCCTTAACTCATCACAAATCTACTATCAGGGCGTTGTTTGATCAGTAGACTTCCTCAGTGAGACCTTTCAAAATATCACTTATCATAAAATACAATTAACACATAATTTATGAAGCCCTGAATAAAGATCACATGATTAAAATCAAGATTTTTTAAAACATTTAATTGCAAATGAAATTATTAATCTTAGTTTAAATTCACAATAGCTCTGTGAGGAAGACACAATGGGTTCTACTATTTCTAGTTACAGTAGAAGAGGCCCCGCTTCTGAAAGGTCAGTCACTTGGCCAGGGTGACCCACAAGCAGTGTCCTTGCCAGGGGAGCCCAGTCTTTCTACTCGAGTCTGGGACTTATTACTCTTGCCCACCGTCTGTAAAAGGCACGCCCAGATGTGGAGTTCAGCAAGATGCGTGTCTCATTGGCCGTTAGAACTCAGCACTATTATTCTCATTACTTTTTTGACTTAGAAAGTTCACCACTCCAGCCAGTCTTCCGCCAAGTGGAATCTCCTCATATTTGAAAGCACAACGCATAAAGAATGCATGCACAAAATGCTATCAATGGTTTTGGGAGAGTATTTTTTCCCCTCAAATGCACTTTTGAGCCTGGTTCACTGACGAGCTGCCCACACTGGGAACGCATTCTAATAAAAGCACACGTGTTCTAGAGGTGAGAACGCTTGAAACAAAATTTGCATCTGCTACCAGACTTACAATGTAATGGATTTCGAACTAATTAGCATGATTTCCCAGACTGAATTATGCCACATGTAGGAGTAGCTGGATATAAAAATAAATTTGATTATAATGTGCATAAATTGCTCATTTCTTACAGAATTATGGCTTTTTCTTAAGTGAATGCCCGACTTCCCCAAGTTGTCAATGAAAATGTGTTTCCAAATGGCTGCTCTTTTGGGGGCTGGGATGCTTTCCGGTAGTTTGGCTACTTGTGGCAGCTGCTTTGTTGGAACATGACATACACAGCACATCAGGCAATGAGTGTGACCTACATTCAGGATGTTTATGAGTTCTGCAGAAATTGGGTAATTTCACTCCCTGTTTTGTTCTTCTGCTGATGTGGGGTCTTTAAGTACCACTTTGGGCAATACATCCCCAGGTGCAAAGAAGAAAGTACAGGACTTATAGAAGAAAAAGATACAGAGGTGCAAAGCCACCGTGGCGTATTTTTCCCAGTTCTGTGCCAGGTTTTGTTAGCGTGGGATAAAATCAATGACAAATGTGCTCCTGCATCCCAAGGATCTGCCGTTATCATGACTCACAGGCAAACAATTGCAGAACAACACAAGACAGAATATGACCCAAGGTAGGACGCCAGCAGCATATGCTGAAATTCAGAGGAAGGGTAATTCCTTCCTCTGAGGGCAAATACACGGCAATTAATCTGAGCAGGAGGCCAGGTAAGATTTGGGTGGTTGAAGTGTAGAAGACATGCTGCATCTGCAACCTTGAATGAAGGTGAGAAAAGGATGCTTCTTTCACACACAGACTCGCCCATTCATTATCAGGCTGCTATTACATGTGAACCCTAGTGATTACTTATGTGTGGAATGTCGTTATGTTTAACACCTTATATGCAGTTTGTTAATAGATACCGCGCATGCACAAAACAGTGTTCCTCTGTCAGGAAGTTTGGGAAGCATTGGGTAAACAAGTGATTAACTCAAGACTTCTCAGCATTCGGTGCTTTTCAAACTCTAATGAGGGAAGGATTCATTTTAAATCTAAGTAGACATTCAAGGATTTATTTAAAAATCATACATCGCTTTCATTTACCAAGGGAAGCTCTATGAGAGAGGAGAGTAGTAAAAATGTTATGATATTAAGAGACGCTTAATGCCCCGCTTACCAATTCCAAATCATAATAACAAACATAAACTGTCACTTAGTGACTGCTCACCCTGCGACAGGCATTGTTCTAGGTATCTGACATGCATTTTGTGTAGCTGTGACATACACAATAATGTATGTTACCTACCACTATTTCTGTGTGACAAAACTAAGCCTCAAAGAGATTAAGGATCTCACAGAAGGTCGCTCAGTTTATAACAGGCAGGGTTCATGCTGTCCACCTCTACAGGTGGCATTTTGCTAAATTATGTTTTGGGTCATTCTTTGTTTTTGCACATGAATCATTCGGAATGGAATTTCCAGGAAGAAAGATGAATATAGCCAAGGAAGTTGAGTACAAGGAAGAGTTAAGCATCAGTCCATAAACAAGTTTAAGCAATGCTGTTAGATCAAGTGGAGAATGCAGTGTTTTTCTCCAGTAAAGAATAAATGTAAGGACTAAGGAAGCATATTTCCCCTTTCTCTTTCCCTTTCCCTTTCCCTTTCCCTTTCCCTTTCCCTTTCCCAAGAAGCTACTTTAGGATATGATTCAGAAAAGCTAAGGACTGATTACTCAGTGAAGAGGGGGACTTTGGATCCAGGAATAAGTGGACCCAGCAAGGTCAAATGATGTAGACAATCCTGTATTTACATTACCAAGATTTTGCTCCGACTGTAGAATTATATCCCCAAATTTGGACCTAGTAGAAACTAGATTCACTCTTTTGGGGACAACTGAGCCACTGGCTCAAATTCTTTCTCCTCTAAACTATAAACATGTATTATTTGGTTGGTAGATATTATGATGAGATCATCTTTTTACCCATTTCTTACACATCAATTTGCATGAATCCCAAATGATTATGAGGATGGCAGGGTGAAGCTGGCAGTTGGTGAGCCCAGTGGGGATTACACAGGAACCTAGGGACTCACCGTAACGTAGTAGGACTAAGGCAAGTAATCCATGTAACCAGAATTGAGCCGAGTTAGTGAAACATTCTTGTTATCACAATGTAAGTACCTCTTACTCTCTATGTTGGCCCCAACAAGCGCAGATAAATAGTTGGTGCCTTGGCGGGCCTCAGCAACAAAACCTAAAAGAAGGTTCGCCTTCGGTCTGGAGTGGGCAGGCACAGCCACTGTGTAATTATTGGTGATCAGTGGGAAGTTCAATTGTGTTCGTGCATGGTCTACAAAGCTGATTTGCCCTCATTCAGCTAACCCAATGGGAGGGTTGGGCATGAAAAACTGATTTCCAAATCCCATTTTAATTATTTGTTGTAGGCCCCAGTGGCCAATTCCATCAGAGAGTTTGTTCCATTTGGGCAAGAATGCTTGTTCAGAATACCATGGAGGCTTATTTTCAAAGATGGTAAAAAAAAAAAAAGTGTGTTCCTGAAATGAAGTCTCACCATTATTCACAGAAAATATAAAGGCACTGCCTATGTTAACTTTTCCAGCTATCGCTGATTTCGTTTAAACCAAAATATTAGATTTTGCCTATTCACAATACTGTAATCACAACATAGTTATTGCTTTGAAGTGCTGCTATTTCTACCTACTTCATTTTAGTGCTTAATTTGTTTCTTTCTTTTTTTTTAACATGTTACACCTCAGTATTTTAATTATACTCAGCTGAATGTATCTGAATGCTCTCAGCATGCTTCATTATTTATATTAGTAGAAAAGCACATAAAATCAAATTGCATGCTGACATTCCATAATTTGTACTTGCATATCTCCAAAATAGATTTCTATAGATACAGCAACTATTCAACAGTGGCTCAAGATACACTATGGTTTCAAAATTTAACTGAATTGTAATGTACTCCCAAAATAAAATTTATGAGTTTTCACTAGAAAATGTCTTATCTGCTTATTCATATTCTACAATTATTAACTGCTCCAATTCTGCATTTGATTGAATTGTAAAAAGGTGAATCCCTCTCCTTCTTACCCCAGGCGTTAAGCTATAATCTGTACATTGTGAGTTTTCCATATCTAAAATGGAAATGATGTCAGATCTCCTGAAATATCAAGCATAAATAAAATATAAACCTTTTTCATCAGAAATGGACATTACTGTTTAATTGAGTAAGGAGGTATATGGCCATGCTGACTTTCTCACCATAAATTTTTTTCTGGGTTAAATAGATACTCTTTATCACAGAGTTGGTTTAAACTCTCTCCTTTTTCATTTTGAATTAAAGTCAGAAGGTCCAGAAAGAATTATGAGAGCCTGGGCTTTGATTTTTAATACCTCTCTCATGGGCTCAGCTGTGTTCTTAGGTCTGGCAAAACCGTCTCTCCATCAGCTTTGTCCGTCACTGCGATTCTCCAAATAGATGCCCTGGTTTGATCTTTTGGCTTATTGTGAACACACAAGAGGCAGATAAAGAGCAGAGAAAGCTGCCAAAATGTATGCCTACTCTTTGGACGATCAGGGCACAGAGGATATTAGTGTAAATTTTTTCTCTGATCAGAATCTGTTGTGCTGTGCCACAAATCATTATGAGAAAAAGAGGAGGGGTAGTCTATTCAGTTGTGGGTTTCAGGGAGAAAACAGTTAAGTCCTTAAGGGATGAGTAAACCAGCAAGAGGCAAAATGAGAAACACAGTAACATTTCAGGTTAAGAGACTACCTAAGGAATTTCCTAGAGGAAGATGGAAGCTTATTGCAAACTTTAAGAGTAACACAAATGCAAGTGGAGTATTAAAATGGGGTCTGCAATTGGTTAAAACACAAAGCAAGTATCCATGAGCAATGAGATGTTTAGCTTTTCACCTCAGAATAGAGAGCCTTTGCACAGGTGAGAATGGCCATATTTACTGAATTGGAGAGGCGGTGGGGAACTTTTGAATATTTGTGTGTGGGAAGATAGAGGTGGTGAGAATTGTGTTGCAGGAACGTGAATTTGGTAGCGCACGCAGGCTACTGAGGATATTAGTGGAGGAAGAGCAAATAATGGTGAAGCTGTTAGAGCAACCCAAGAAATGGTTGAATCAATTTAAGTGCAATTCAGCAATTTCATAAATGCCTAAATGGAGAGGGGCACCATGATGCACACTGTGTAGGCATGAATGGTAAAACCAGCTCTGTTGTTTTCTGAAGTCGTGGACATGTATCCTTAGTAAGGTCTGGGAAAAGAGAAAAGGGAGGAGGCATCAGGAGGAGAGGACTTAAATGAGGAACCATGGGGCCAGAAGGAAATATGGAAAGGAAGAATACTGAAGAAAGTAAAAGGATTTAACCATAGACAAAAAATATTTTTAAAAAATGCATACAGTTGCCCTGGCGGGTGTGGCTCAGTGGACTGAACCTGGAGGGCACGTGAGAGGCAACCACACATTGACGTTACTGTCCCTCTCTTTCTCCTTCCCTTCCCTTCTCTCTAAAAATAAATGGATAAAGTATTTTTTTAAAAAAATGCATAAAGTGCCCTCGCTGGCGTAGCTCAGTGGATTGAGCTTGGGCTGCGAACCAAAGTGTCGCAGGTTCGATTCCCAGTCAGGGCACATGCCTGGGTTGCAGGCCACAGCCCCCAGCAACCGCACATTGATGTCTCTCTCTCTCTCTCTCTCTCTCTCTCTCTCTCTCTCTCTCTCTCTCTCTCTCTCTCTCTCTCTCCCTCTCTCTCTCCCTCCCTTCTCTCTCTAAAAATAAATAAATAAAATATTTTTAAAAAATGCACAAAGCTATCTGCAGATACCTCTAAATATTTTAAAGATTTACAGTATTTCCTAAAACATAGATGATTAAAATTAGTTTGCATATCTGATAGAGAACATCAGTGCTTACTAATATGTGTGTTCTCCTCTAGTGCCTGATCACGTAGACAGACATGAGCCGAAAGGGCATGAACCACTTACAGGAGGATCCATAATAACCTCCCACATGAGTTCTCCGTCTCCCCATGAGGTGGCTTCACATAGCAGACTCTGAGGACCTATAGGGTGGCAAAACAGGATGGAAGGAACATAGGACTCTGAATGACAGAGTGGACCAAGGTCGCTCAACTCCAACATACTGCATTAGATAGTGACTTGAGTGATGACTCGAGGTACATTGCGTTGAGCCATTTGAGTACATTAACCTACTCTGACTGATATAGAAAAATATGTAAAGCCCTGGCTGGTGTAGCTCAGTGGATTGAGCTTGGGCTGTGAACCACAGCATCGCAGGTTCAATTCCCAGTCAGGGCACATGCCTAGGTTACAGGCCATGGCCCCCAGCAACCACACATTGATGTTTCTCTCCCTCTCTCTCTCTCTCTCTCTCTCTTTCCCTCTCCCTTCCCTCTCTAAAAATAAATGAATAAAATCTTTAAAAAAAGAAAAATATGTAAAAGAAACACCAATCAAATAGATACTAATTTGATTGATATTATAAGCATGTTCTACCAAGCTTTCAAAAAATATATAATTTCAAATAATAAATAAAACACCTAGGTTTGGGGAAAATGTCTCAATCATATTTAGAAGTTACCAAAGCCACAGGTGTATGTATCTGTGTTTATGAATGAATACCATTTATTAATACAAAAGTATATAAATGAATTATAATTTCATAAATAAATTTTACAGAATATAATCCACAAATGTGTAAAATGTATTCCAAGCAAGAAGAATGGTAAAAACTATTTTAAAACTTACATATTTTCTTACTCTGATTTAGTAAGAACTATAACATTATCTTGAAGAAGGCTAAAAGACATTTAAGTAAAAGCTAATTTCTGAATTGTAAAAATTACCTTAGTAAAATAAGAACAGAAGCGTATAAACGTGATAAAAAATATATAACTGATATCAACAGCAATATCACAACAGAGGCACTCGCATCCATCAAAGTCCACCAGAAGACAAGGGTGTTTCTATTCAATTATTACTCTTTAACTGTATACACTTTCTAGGAGAGAAAAAATACAATAAACAATTGCAGCCCAAATTACAACGTTAATAGGTATGATTGGTGACCTATTCAATGTAAGATAACAAAAATAAATGAAGTCAATGATATTTGGGGGCATTGGTTAATCAACAGCAGTAAGTCCTTCACTAGCTTGCTGGGGAATTACACACACACACACACACACACACACACACACAGATATTTTCCAAATGGGGAGCCATACATGTTCTTGCATAAAGATTAAACCTAGAAACAATCTTGCCTCTCCCCAACTGAATATTTCCTATTAAAAAATTCATTAAAAACTGCTTGATTTAGTATTGGAACATAATGAAGTGATTAAAAAATTCATCAGGAGGAATGAGCGTGAAACAATATAAAAATCATTTTTTAAAAAAGTCTGCGTAGGGCACTGAAATTGCTGCAAAATGTATTAAAATACATTGTAGTGGTTTTAGCTATTGAAGTAACGTGGTAAAGGATCATTTCAAAAAACAGGAAAAAGTTGATTCTTCAATGATTACTACTGACATAGTTAATGTTTAGAAAATAACAATATCCCTACCTCATACCTTATTAACATGTACATTTCTAGATGAAATAATATATATGTAAAAATAAATGAATCAACCAATAACAATGCATTTACTAGTGTAGAATGAGTATTTCTATAATATTCAGGATGGAGTGAACAACATAAAGTAGTAGATGATATAACAACACTTTCTAAAATGAAGAAAAGCAGACAGTTGAAATAAAATGGAAAAATATTATTTTCCATGTAAAAAAATCTCACAACACATTTTCAACCCAAGATGATATTGTATTAATACAAGCAAGTATTGGCGAGGTCGTGGACAGAAAGAAACCCTAGTGCACTATTGGTGAGAATGCAGACTGGTGCAGCCACTGTGGAAACCAGTGTGGAATTTCCTCAAAAAACTAAAAATGGATCTGCCTTGTGATCCAGTGATTCCACTGCTGGGATGATACCCTAAGAACCCTGAAACACCAATTCAAAAGAGCCTGTGCACCCCCAGTGTTCATAGCAGTGTTATTTGCAATAGCCAAGTGCTGGAAACTGCCTAAGTGCCCATCAGTAAATGAGTGGATCAAAAAACAATGGTACAGTTACACAATGGAATACTATGCAGCAGAAAGAAAAAATGAATTCCTACCCTTTGTGACAGCATGGATGAAACTGGAGAGCATTACGCTAAGTGAAATAAGCCAGGCAGTGAAAGGCAAATACCATTGATCTCACTTACAAGTGGAACCTAATCAACAAAACAAACCAATGAGCAAAATGGAACCAGAGACACGGAAATAAAGGACAAACTGGCAGTGACCAGAGGGGAGGAGGGAGGTGGGTAACGGGGGAAAGAAGGGGAAGGGGCAAGTCAAGGAACACGTATGAAGGTCCCGTGGGCACGGACAACAGGGTGGGCATTGACTGTGGGAGCAGGGGTCGGCAGGGCAGGGGAGGGCAACCAGAAAAAATGGGACAACTGTAATTGAACAACAATTAAAAAAAAAGATAATTTTGTTTTCTCAAAAAAACATGTTATATTATCATAAAGATCTATTGTTTAGTATAAAGAAAAGTATAAACCACCCCAAATGAGGAAACGTTTAAAAAATGGAAACAGGGATTCCAAACAAGACCTATAAACATGTACAAACTGTACAATTGCCATCACAGTAAAATGAATGCAAATTAAATACATAATACACTACTCTTCTCCATCAAGTTGTCAAAGACGTTGAGAAGATAACCGCCGGTGTTGTCAAGGGCGGGAGAAAGACAGAGACGTTCCATCGCGCTGCAGGTGTAGAAGTTGGCACAGCTTCCCGGAGTGGCCATATGTAACGCATTTTTAAAAAGACTAAGGACATGCAGCCTTAGTAATTTTTTAATCCAAGTGACTAGTGATAAAGATATAAGTAATAATTTACAAATACCATGACAAGGGTTTTTCTAGCAACATTGCTTAAGTAGCAAAAGAAAGGAAAAACAGCCATTAAATCTTCAATGGTAACATCATGGTGGTTGAATAAATGCTGGCATATGACATCATGGAATCATATGCGACCATGAAAAACAACGTTAGAGAAAAAATATTTTGTGGCCTGGAAATATGCTCGTGATATATATGTTAGGCTTAAAGTTATTGCTAATATGAATCATAAAATGAAGTTCTCTCAACTTGCATGCACACGGGTAGAAGCATGCATTTATGCCTACATGCACAATACAAACACGTGAACTCACACACACACATGCACACACACCCCTCATATGTCCCACACTGGAATCGTGGACTCATGAGGGAAAGAAATAAATCTGCAATTATTTCCAGGAAGTCACTGTGGACTTAAAAATTTTTTTAAATTCTTTTGCTTACATATATCTTACAATTTTTCAAAGGTATACAAAATAATTTTGCATTAAAATATGTTGTATTCAGTGGTAAAATACCTGACTTCGGTAATGGAAATATCTGATTTTTGTGTGGTTATGCATCTTTTCCTGGATCAATTTAGGTTATTCTCTATGGCAAACCACTTCTTATCTCTAAGCCTCAGTTTATCCCTCAGCCAAAAGAGAGGGTTCGGGATTCCAGTAGATGATTCCTGAAGACCTTTGAGAGTGCATGATTATTAAAAATGTTTTACACACACATGCACACATATATTTTACTTGTATTCTTTTAAATTCATTATTTTTCCCATGCTTAAACTGTAAGCTCCTATATCCTGATTCTTTTTTTTTATATATTTTATTTATTTATTTTTAGAGAGGGAAGGGAGGGAGAAAGAGAGAGAGAGAGAAACATCAATGTGTGGTTGCTGGGGGCTGTGGCCTGCGACCCAGGCATGTGCCCTGACTGGGAATAGAACCTGCAATGCTTTGGTTCGCAGTCCCATGCTCAATCCACTGAGCTACGCCAGCTAGGGCTATCCTGATTCTTAGATGATAGAAAAGTTATGCTTCCTCCTTTTATATCACACTATAAGATCTGCTTAATTAGGAGGGTCCAAAACACAAGGTGGGAGCCTGTGCTCAGTGACTGAGTCAGACACAGGGGTACCATGACCCAGAAGGTCAAGGTGTACATGGACCTGTGAATGGCCAGCTCAGGAAGTGGTGCGTTACGTGAAATGAGATACAAATAGGTGCTGAGGCCAGAAGAACTCTGAACAACGTTAAGTTGTATGACAACATATTTCATCCTATGAATAGAAACCTTTGAAAATGAAGGGGGGCTTACTATCTTACTATAATTCTACTGAATCCACAGGTAAGATGGTACTACTGCCACAGAAAAAGCAGGGCTTATGGTCATCCCAAATACAAGGTCTGTCCAGAAGGTATCTAGCCATGTACTATGAAAAACAGAGACATTATTAAGAAGATACAAGATACAAGAAACAGGCCCTGGCTGGCATAGCTCAGTGGATTGAGCGTGGGCTGTGAATCAGGCATCGCAGGTTCGATTCCCAGTCAGGGCACATGCCTAGGTTGCAGGCCATGGCCCCCAGCAACCCCACATTGATGTTTTTCTATCTCTCTCTCTCTCTCTCTCTCTCTCCCTCCCTTCCCTCTTTAAAAATACACAAATAAAATCTTAAAAAAAATACAAGAAACAGTGTACCTGGGACAATGATGCCTCAATCCCCTTCGAAGTAGGCACCTTGGGACTTCACACAATTCTCCCAGTTGCCATCAGCTGCCCCATTGCATTTTCCTGAATGTCATCGACAGTCTGAACTCTGTTCCCTTTCAAAGGTGATTTTAGTTTGAGGAAAAGCCAGAAGTCACAGGGCACCAAATCTGGGCTGTGGGGAGGCTGAGTCACCTGGAGAATTTGATGTTTCTCAAAAAAAACTCTGCACAAGATGCATGTATGAGCGGATGCATTGTTGTGATGAAGCTGCCAGTCACACATTGCCTATAGCTGTGGCCTTCTGAATCGTCGTGAACAGTTTCTGTAGAAAAATGTTCAAGCTTAACACAAAGTGTGATGCAGATCTGTTGCTCTACTCGCTCAGTCATTTTTATCCCAGAATTTGGAAAGAGGGTCTTTGAAGAGGTCATTAAAATAAAACGAGGTCTTACATGTAGGGTCTTACACCAGTATAACGGGTGTCCACAGAAGAAGATGAAGAGAAACCAGGTGGTGGGGACCACTCTGCGTGGTTTCCGAGATTGCAGCCCCTCGAGAGCAGGCTCTGAAAGAGGCTAGTAAGTCTCCCCGGAAAACCAGGTAACACAGGTGGCGGACATGACCGGACTATAACAATGAGGTTCCCATGGGAACCAGGCCTGATAAATGCATCATATCCTTTGAAGCTCGCTCTGCTCTGCTTGGTATAGCCCTGTTGGTATAAAATGGATGTTTAAGTTCAAGGCTTAAGGAGTAAACTCCTTGCCTCATGAAACATGTCTTAAAGACCCTCTGGCATCAGCATGACTAACAGATCCTGACCTGTGACAAATCTCGGTGTTCCTTCAATTGTTATCTACAGATAATACCTGTTTTTGTATGACTATAGCCTTTTTGACGTTGATGGATGAACTATGCATGGATACTGTGTGCACCTACACGTACCGTTCCCAATGAAAGCTATGTGGGAGGGGAGCTGGAGGCTTTCTCCACTAGAGGGAATTGCTACCCCCTTTCCCTCTAGAACAGTGAGATTGTGTCCGGGACAACTTATCTCTCACCCACAGCGGACAGGAAGGTTCTGCAGGCCAGAGTTCACCCCACAAGCAGGGATGCACCCAGAGAGTCACGTGAGGATACCAGAAGAAGAGCGTCATGTACAAGCCAAGGAGAAAGTTCTCAGAAGAGAGCAACCCTGACAGCCCCTTGGCATTATACCCCCAGTCTCCACAACGGTGAGGAAATACGTTCCTGTTCATTCCCCCGTCTGCCACACTCTGATATGGCAGCCCTAGCACACTAATATAGATACACCATAAAAGTAATTTTCTCCTTAACCTCATTGCCTTGGAAACTTCAGAATTCTCTAGAGGAATGGTTTTCCTGGTTGTTGGAAATATCGCGGTCCAGCTTGTTTCAACATCATATTTTTTTTTCAGTAATTTGTACATTAGGAATAGCGATCCTGATTTTTTCACAGGGCTTTAAACTGCATTTGATTTCCCTTTCATTAAGAAACCCATCGTGATTTGCATTCTGTCCATCTGTGTGAGTTCATTTTATCCCTCTGAGGAGTTGACCTGTCTCTTTCTGTTTAGTACACATAATTGGTTTTGATGTCCATGTTAGATCAAGTTTAATTGTCAGGTGGCCAATAGTCCCTGATGGCTTACTTATTTCCAGTTTACTCATTTAGAGTATATTGTTATTTAACAACACATCAGGACAGAAATTATCCTAGTTAGAGTTTGTCATTTAAGCCTTTACAAATCATACCCACAGTACATTACAGTTTTGTTCACTAATTACTAGGTAATTACTATGAAAAAGCAGATTCAGGTTTTGAAAATAAGCAGCTTTATATACACAAAAGTGGGAAAATGTCTTTTTTTTCCTTGAGTGGGAAGACATTCAGTTCAATCCTTTTATCCTTCCTTGAATATTTAAAACTTGTAGTGAAAGAGAAACAGAGGTCCTCAGGGGATGGGAGAATGAATGGCTTCCTTGACTGAGAACCACTCTTAGACCAGATCAAGGCAGCTCGCGGTCAGCACAAATGTTAGGGTTAGCCCCTGCTTCTGTAGCCAGTCACTGAGCCCAAATCAATAAGTGGATCGATCTCAGGTATTCGCTCCTTGTACTGATACCTCCTATTGCTCTCTTCCTCCCAGTTCACCATGTACTGTCACCAGAGAGACTGCTCTCTTTCTTTGCTGCGAGAATGTCCCCTGGAGAGGTCACCAGCTCTGGCAATAGGGCAACAGAGGAGCACATTATCTAAAGATAATTCCCAAAAATAATAGAAGTGTCGATTAGTTGTTAAGACAGGATTGAGCCCTGGTTGGTGTGGCCCAGTGGATTGAGTGCTGGCCTGCAAACCAAAAGGTCGCTGGTTCGATTCCCGAGCAGGGCACCTGCCTGGGTTGAAGGCCAGGTCCCAGCTGAGGGCACGTGAGAGGCCAATTGGTGTTTCTCTCTCCCGTTCTTCCTCCTTTCTTCTCTCTCTAAAAACAAATAAAAGAAATCTTTAAAAGAAAAAAAGAAGGACTGAATCCCCTCAGAGCTGCTTAGATTGAACAGACTTGGAGATCACAACCAGCACCTCGTACCGCACCTGGCACACAGTAGGTCCTTGATCAACACTTTCTGAATCAACTTAGCTAACGTTTTAAGAACGATCACTCTAAGGAAGTAATTTGGCAAAGAAAACGATCAAGATTAGATGTCACACATATTCCTGAACTATCCCAGTGGATATGAAACGTGAACAACAGAGGCCAGGAGGGAAGGAAGCACAGACCCACTTGGATGAGGTGAGGTCAGAATAAAAAAGACCTCAGCAGGAAAATGGGCCTGGCAGGCAGTGAAAAGTAACCAGGCAAGTAGTTTCTGAAACCAGGAGGATGCAAGTAACCAATCCCAGGAGAACTGGAGAAACGGCCCCTTATTTGGGTTTCACCATTTAAGGGTTAGCTTTGGTGTAAGTTGCTCTCTGCAGAGGGCACGGGCATGATTAGCCCTGAGTACCTCCCCTTTCCAAGGAGCCAGCACTGGAGGCCTGCCTTGAAGAAATGGGGTCATTTTCCCCGTGCACGCTCAGGTGACAGAGTAGGCAAGGGTACTTTCTGACTTGGAGGCAATGAGAATGGAAAAATAAACACAGTCCAACTATTCCCTTTGATCTCTTCAAGGCGACACACTTATTTTTTGCAGAAGAGCACTTGCAATCATATGCCTTATTCTTCAAAAGTGAATGCTACATTCTCCTACATTTTTAAAACATATTTCACTCCATATTGCTTTAGAATTATCTAATAGGATTTTCTATACTTTTTAAAATTTGATTTCTCTTTATTCTTTGCATATTTAGTTAGGAGACCATTTTTATAATATGTAATTGATACTACACTGAAAGATGGGATAAATGGCCTTAAATGGAAATGAAAATCTCCCATATATCAAATTTGTTATTATCAGCACTCTATTTTCTAAATTGTAACTTATTTATAGCAATCCTTGCCTTCAAATCGTCTACCCAGTCAAACGACTTATTTTATTAGCACATGTGATTTCTCTTTTGATGTCTCCTGATGCCAGAAAACCTGCTCATGTTTAATTAATTTTACTTTAGGATAAGAATCAGGATTACATTTAGTTGTGAGTTTAAAAAAAGAGAAAGAAACAATAGATTAATGGCTTAAAGAAGACAGCTATTAAATTTGCTTGTTAGTAAAAGAAGTTCAGTGATAGCCAGGGTCTGCATAGTTGCCAGCTTGGACTCAGGCTACATCGAGGGTTGCACTAGGAGGCATTCCTCCTTGTGATCCAGAGGATGCCAGAACTCAGGCCCACACCTGCAGCAGGACAGGTGAGGAGAGAAAGAAAATCCCGGGCCCTCTCTCTCTGTCCTCCTTAAAGATTGCAAGTGTCCCAGGCAACATTTCTGCTTACATGTCATTCCCCAAAACTGGTTTCAGGACCACACCTACATTCAAAGGAGGTTTGGAAATACGGTTTCCAATAAACACATAGGCAGTCAGGAAAAATCAACCTCACATTTCGTGGAAATTCAAGAGAAGCAGCATGGAGGGGCGATTCCCAGTGTCTGACACAGGAGAGCTGAAGAGATGTTTGTTGTGTAGGAATCGCTAGGCCAACAGTGGCACATGGGAACCAAGTCAGAATAAGAGAAGCAGTCAGTGTGTGCATAAATAATCTTTCTGAATGAAGAAATGAATGATGAACGAGTGTTTTCTTAATGTGACTTAAATAGATAACAAGTATGTGACCTGAGCCTCTTCTGTTTCAAAACCTCCGTGACCATTTCTTGTTCTGCGACGGTTAGATGCCATATGCTCTAGCTGAAATGCCACTGGAATGGGGATCAATAGTTGTCAGTCTGGTCACAATCCTGCTGTGACTTGCTAACTGACCTTGAGTTATTTAGTTTTACCAAAACTGGGTTTTCTCACTTATCAACTAGGCATAAAATACTTTTTCATTGATCTATTCATTCATTCAATAGATATTTATTGATTGGTTATTAGGTACTAGCCCTATGCTGGATACTGGGGAGGTAAACAAAATATAGAGCATGCTCTCTTGGGGCTTAGCCAAAAGAGAGGTATTTAAAATAATCCCCAACTAAATCTGTTTCTGCGGATTATTATAAAGGAAGTACAGGGTGTTATAAAATATAAAGAAAGTCCTTAACTTATTTCACAGGGCTCTTGTAAGGAAATTATGCAATGTGTGGCTATTATGGTGTCTGATAACTAATGAGTTCAACGGATGTGAGTTCTTTTACCAGATCTGCTTATGCTGGTGAAGTAAAAACTTACGGAACTGAATAAAGCACAGCATTATCTTTGTGGTGAGAAACACTGACAATATTGTGCCGCATTCAATTGCACTCAGTGTATTCAGCTGAAGGATTGAGCTTATTTGGAGGAGAAAGGGAAGTCAAGGAGGTTTTGAATTATTGAAACCATATCTTTCAGAATGGAGAGGATTGAAGTCAGAAGAAAGGAAAGAGAGCCATTTCTAAGAGAAAGTACAATTTGAGGTGTTATAGTCCTAATATGTCCTGTCTTTCTGCGGAAATGGGAAGCCCACGACATTTGTCTTTCTCCTTCTTCAACCTCAGGGTCCTATGTCTCCTTCTCTTTTTAATATGCTTCTCTGGCCCTGGCTGATGTGGCTCAGTGGATTGAGTGCTGGCCTGTGAACCAAAGGGTTGCCAGTTCGATTCCTAGTCGGGGCACATGCCTGGGTTTCAGGCCAGGTCTCCAGTAGGGGACGTGCAAGAGGCAACCACATACTGATGTTTCTCTTCCTCTCTTAATCCCTCCCTTCCCCTCTCTCTGAAAATAAGTAAATAAAAATTTTTTAAAAGAGTTATAAAATTCAAAGGGCCTAACAAAGTCAATGTTACTTGAAATTTGGTGCTGAAAACTTCAAATAATTGTCAACTAAAAATCTATATTTTATTTGTTTATTCTCTCTTCAAAGAATAACAAGTCTCATGTATCATTTAAAACCAAACATAATAAACACATATCAACTAAATGAAAAGCAGACACTTCAATTACACTTACAGAACCCAGTAAAATGTTGAACCCATTACCTACAATGAGTAACACTAATCTCTTAGCACTAAGTAGTTCTGGAGAATAAGTGTGTGGCTACTCATTGTTTTTTGAAAATTATAAGAATTAAGACGTGTTCAATAATTTATTAAAGTTATGGTTTATATCTAGTTTGCCAATTTTGTAGGAAAAATTAAGAGGGAAAAGAGCACATATAAAAATAAGGAGTTCGTTCTCCCAGGAATGGTAGCGTGGCCTAAACAAATAGGTGTGAGAACACAGGGGAAACTGACAGCACCCAAATAGAAGGAGAAAAGTAAAATGAGGAACAGTTTCTGAGTTGGACAACAGGGAAAGTATGTAGAAAGCCAAAAGCTGGTCTATGAAAAAATTAAAATTAAAATTCCAGGTCATGGTCAGACAAGGTGAGTCAGAGAGTTGCTGACGCTCTGGAATGTAACCATGGGCAGGAAAGTGGAAGAGATGTGTGGAAGGCAACGGGCCTTTGTGGCCCGGGGGCCACGGACACACGGATCCCCTCCCCCCGTGGGGCTTTCAGCAGGACCACAGGACAGCCATTGCTGGAGTCCTTGCTTCCACGCCCCATCAGAATTCAGGAAGGTGTTCACACACACTAGTTGCATGTGTGCCTGATACAGAATATATCAGATACCAGGGCCCAAGGCAGGTATCGAACACACCTGAACTTCATTTACTTACAGCTCCCTGTATCAGTGCTAGAACATGGTAAGTGCTATTTCAAATGCTGTCCAGAATTTGAAATTGTAGCAACCAATTTTTTAAATGATTTTAGTAGGTTTTAATAACTGAGTGTGCACCAAACATAGAGAATAATACTCATCACTAAAACTATATTCTATAAATTTCACAAAACCACCAATTCCATACATTGCGTGCTTCTATATTGCTTGTTTGACATAGGCACTATGATTTAATTTACTAGTGAAGCAGATAGTGACAAAATATATCCATAGGTCAAGGACAACTGGGAGGAATCACTATGTCTAGGGGAGCTTTCTCTTGCCTCACATACTTCCTGAAGGTCCTCACAGAGATCAGAGAAAGTCATCATTTTAAAAAATTTTTTAAAAATCCTAGAGAGAACCAAAAAGAGGAGAGATGGTATTGCTATGAATGTTTAGGTAGTGAAGTTTTGAGAAGAAATATATAAATGAGCTTTTCTCTGGCACTAGAATGTAAACATCACGAGACCACAGGCCTGTTCTTTCTTGTGCTTTGCTGGTTCATCACTGCCTGAAGTTTTGTGGCATATGGTACAACAACCTATTTTATCTGATGAAATAATTATTACTCTACTCCACTGCAGAACTAATGGGGGCAGGATGGTGCTGGTCTTGTTCGCTGATGAACAAGCATCCTTAGGACATGGCATCCAGGAAACATTCAAAATTTGAAAAACAGTGTTACAGATGAGAAAATTTAGAGAGATTAAGTAGAGTTCCCTAGGTCATTCAGCCAAGGGTCAAAGCCAAGACTTGCTAATTCTAAAGTATCAATAACCTAGTATATAAAGTAAGTGCTCGGCACAGTTTGGTTGCTCAAAGAGTGAGCGATCTCTTTCCTCTTAATTGTATTTTAGTCTTTGTTAATACACTTATACAAATCATTTTAAAGTTACATTCAGTGGGCATGTACTATTTGGGATCTATATTTTTCATGTACCATTCTTTAAAATTTTTATGTCAGCATAGCTGATCTACTAGCTTTTTTCTAAGCCATTTTGAAGATTTATGTTTCTTTCAATCAGCTTAAGTTGTCACCTTTTGTATTTTATTTCAGAGCCTGGAACCAAGTGTTAAAACTCTTGATACTTCATTTACTTTGCATCTACCACAAAACTTAGAGAAAAACACAATCATATAATCATGGCCATTCTTTATGCTGCGTGAAATAAGCCAGTCAGAGAAAGACAAATACCATATGACTTCACTCATATCTGGAATCTAATGAACAAACTGAACTAAGAAGAAAAATATAAACAGACTCATAGACAGAGAACAGGCTGAGAGCTCAGGGTGGGTGGGTGGGTAGGGGGCTTGGGGATGAGGGATCAAGCAAAAAAAAAAAGGACTCAAGGACATAGATAACAGTGTGGCAATTGCAGTGGGGAGGGGTGCGAGAGGTGGAAGAGGGTCTAAGAGGAAAAAATGGACATGGAAAAATATAATTAAAATTTTTTTAAATAAATAAATAATAAAGTAAAGCATCTAGTTAAACCAGTAAACGTGTGTGGCACACATCCCATTCTGTGTGACCCGTGCACAGTGGGAGGCAAGGGAGTGGAGTGCAGGGGGGGAAGAGGCTGTCTCAACTCCAACGGCAGCCCCAGGTGTAGCAGAGGGAGCTGGACCCTCCGTGCTTCAGCTTTCTGTGGAGTCTGTGAATGCAAAGATCCATCCTCTCCTACTTTCCTCCTGTCTTTAAGACTCGTTGAAATATCTCAAGGGCTTCTGGAACTGTATACTCAGATAATTCCCCTGGGTGAACTTGAAACTCTTATTAATGAAAACATTGTCCATATAGAGGGTGCTTTGCTGGTTGTGTCTGAGTTGAAGCATTAAGACTACCCATGTATTCCATTAGGCTAGTCTAGTATGCCAGACTTGATTTCCTTGGCCTTTGTGATAAGCTTTCTCAGAAAAAGCTGCTTAGATTAAAATATACGTGCATATATCTGAGGTCTGTCCAGAAACCATCCAACCATATAGTATGAAAAATAGAGACATTTATTGAAGAAGATACAAGACACAATAAATATTGTACAAAGGACAATGACACCTCAGTCCCCTTCAAAGTAGGCATCTTGGGACCTCACACAGTTCTCCCAATCACCGTCAGCTGCTCGGTCATATTTTCTTGGATCTCATCGACAATGTGAAACCTCTTTCCTTTCAAAGGTGATTTTATTTTTAGGAAAAGCCAGGGGTTGCAAGGCACCAAATCTGGGCTGTAGAGGGGGCTGAGTCACCTGGGTGATTTGATGTCTCACCAGTAAACTCTGTATGAAATGTGATACATGAGCTGGTACATTGTCATGATGAAGCTGCCAATCACCAGTTGCTCGTAGCTGCAGCTTTCTGAATCATCGGGATAATTTTCATAGAGGAGTGTTCAAGCTTAACGCAAAATTTGATGCAGATTTGTTGCTGCACTCACTCAGTCATTTTGAATGGGATGGCCGCACAGTATCATGTTCCCTCAATGGTGTGTACCACCCCCACTGACTAGTACAGTGAAGTTGTCATTGTTCATGCATGTGCATTCCAGTCCACTTTCCCTGGCTGCCAGGTTGCATCAATGTAGCACAAACCATTCTCATTATATTAACAATGGCTGGACTTTTTCTAGACAGAATATATACACACACACACACACATATATATATATACATATATACATAAATATTTGGTTGAGAAATATATGTATATTTCTAAAGCAAAAGAAATATATGTATATTTCTAAAGCAAATTGAAGGCAGCAATATAATCATGATATATTCTACAATTGTACCTGAAAGGTAGGCACTAGAGTTCTTTGTTATCTATGAATTTGTGTTTATGTTCACTTTACTTAGTAATATAGTTAGTGAATGATTGTTGCAAAAGTGAATCTATCTTGTTTGAATGATTTTTACAAAAGCGAATCTATCTTACTCCTCTTTATCTGTTTCCTTCTATTTCTGAAGGAACCATCTGGACTCAGCACAGTCATTCATTAGTGAAAAAATAATAATGATTTTGATGGAATTAAATAGCATGTCATAATTAGGATTCCTTGTTAGTATACTTGTAAAGACTACGCACTAATTATTGGCCATTTTCTTTTAAAAAATTAACCAGAAATTACACTTGCAGGATGCTGTGATGACGCTCACGCAGCGTCACTGTATCTTATCTCTTCTTTAGAAACTTTTGATGTGAGCTGTCTTATTTCGGTCACATTCCAGAAATACATCGTTTTCTTAATTGGAATGCTGGCTTTCTCCTGGCACCATTCCTGCCTTCAAAGCCATATTTGTTTTCCGTCGCTGAGATTTCTGGTTTTATATGCATCCAATCTGATAACCGGTTTTGTGTTTTGCTATTATTTGTACTTTCTCCTTGCTTTTGTTCGCACCTGTAAAACGTATGTATTTAATCTTATTTTTTTTTCTGTCTCTGTTACCTATTTTTCCTCTTTACGTGACTTCATTTTTTTCAACAAAACAACTGTCATCAAATTTTCTCTGCTAGGATTGTCATTCAAATATTCTTGAATTTTAACTTGCATAAATGTTTAAAGTATATCTGGTTAATGAATTATTTATGGCATACATTGTAGCAGGGAGTTGTATTTTGTACTGATTGTCCAGCCATCTTCTGAAGAACCTCAGAGTGGACATACCATTTATAGGTACTATGACTCAAGCCCGAGTGACAGTCTCAGCAATGGGCTTGAATGCCCTGCCAAAGGGCTGCTTCCTGGGTTAGAAGACTTAATAGAATCTGGAAAAGATTAATAAAGGGCATTTGAAGTATTGGCAGCCTGCTATGATTGAACTGCAGCGGCATCAGATCACCTGATTAAACAAACAAGTGTAAACACTAAGAAATAACTGAGTATATAAAGAACATGTGTGCAAATGAAAACAAAGCGAATAATGGGGGAACAAGGAAACAGTTTGTAGCACAACTGAATAGTAATTCAAGAATGGACAAGATCTAAGCTTCACTTAAAGGTTTTCCACACTACATACACATAGACTTTAGAGATCCTCTGAACTCGATTTTAAAGAAACCAAAAAGGACAGTGACATTATTCAACAAAGAAGGCAATTTATTTTTATAAATTTTAAAAAATGGAGTAAAACAATGAAAATAATCATTGGAAAGAAGTGCAGGAAGAAACACAGGAAATGATAGAAAGAATAAGAACAGGAAATTCCAAACACTAAGTCATGGAGAAAAGAGTGTGAATGTCATACCTGTGAATAATAAAAATTCTTTAAAAATCTCCAAAATACAGAATTAATAACAATAATTGCATTATCTAAGTATTCCCTCCTTCATTTTCACACAGGATTTCAGGCAAAATGCAAAGTTATTGCATATCTCATTTTTATATTTAAGACCTGGTATTTAGGTCTTCGGTAACATGCAGTGCCATTTTACAGCTGCATTTATATAATTCTCATGTATCTTATTAAGATTAATTTTATATAGTTTACATTTGTGTTGCTAATGTCAATGAAATATCAGTTTCTTTTCTTTATCTAATGGATTATTGCTTTGGAATATGTAGCTTATGAACTTCCTGATATACTTAACCCCTTGTAAAACCCAATGCATTTTAGCTTATTTTCTATATTAATTTGATATACTGTGCTATTTAAAACTTTCTTTTAGTATTCATCTTCAAGGTTTTCCATGTTTTATTCTAATAAAAATAAATAAATAAAGAAGATAACACTAAAATAATTATGTATCTATTTTAAAAAGAAATGACTGGAATTTTATTTTATGGGTCAAAATGAAGATTCATGATTTAAGGCACATCAACTTTGTCACTTTATATAAGTAATGGACATTTTCAAGATGAATTTTTGTTGTCAATAGTGGTTAAAGTTTACCAAATGATTTTGCACTGGAATGTGAGACAATTTTATTGTTTAGGTTTATTAATTATTAGTACATTACAGATTTTTCTAACTTACTATGTTTTATTTGAAGCATTTTAAAAATTGAGTACAGTCTCATTTAAATCCTGTGTGTGTTTTTACTTTCTTGTTTTTATTTTGTTTTTCATAAGTGGATAAAGGAAAAGAAACTTCTTTTTGGAAAAAGTAATAAAATAGGAATGGGAAAATAAAAGAAGTTAAAACTACCTTTGAGCTTATGTCATAAAAGTATAATAAATAAATACTAAAATGCATTATGAAAAATAAATAATAACTCATAACATAAACACAAACAATAATAAGACAATGGGAAAAATTAGAATCAAAGCTGGATAATGTAAGATAAATGATAATCAAAATAGAGAAGTACATTAATAAAGTATGATACAATTAAATTAAAATAAAATAACTTAATGTGAAACTATGCCACCAACCCAAAGAATTTGCCAGGATCTGAGTTACCTAGTTTTTTGACATTTCTGCATTCTCTTTGCCAGTTAAAGTGATTGAGTTATTAGTTATTTTTTGAATTCTACATAATAAAGGAACAGTGTCTTCTGTGGTCTTGTTATTGTACATAACAGGTATACTGTCTTTTCCTTTGTGATGGGTGTGTGTGTGTGTGTGTGTGTGTGTGTGAGAGAGAGAGAGAGAGAGAGAGAAACAGAGAGA
Organism: Phyllostomus discolor; assembly: GCF_004126475.2. Taxonomy (NCBI): domain Eukaryota; kingdom Metazoa; phylum Chordata; class Mammalia; order Chiroptera; family Phyllostomidae; genus Phyllostomus; species Phyllostomus discolor. Next base: position 11,195,086 of record NC_040908.2, read on the forward strand.
GAGGGTGGGGCGGGGGAGACCATGCGCCCTGTGTCTGGAACATTCTGGTTGGCTAACAGAACACCTTATACTCCTATCAGCTTTTGCGTTTCTGAAGGCCTTGCAGAAATTGAGGTCATAATTTATGCTGAAATCTTTTCTTGTTCTTTAAATGTCCTCAGTTGAACTGATCTCCACCTCCAATTTGACCTTCCAAGTGGATACGCTCTTGTACTAACCTGACAGACCCTCAAATGTTTGTATTAGCAGTTAGTTCCAAAAGGAAATAGGCATTTGTAAATGTGGAGCAAAGCGGACACATCTAGTTGTCCAAGTTACATTGTTTGCTGCTGCTTGAGGGTGAGCACTGGGTGTTCAAAATAGTGCCCCTCACTAAGCATTACTGTAACGGTGAAAGTGTATTTGGGGGTGGGACAGACACAAGCGCCCTGGAGCGAACAGGCCCACTAAAGACAGGTGCGACTCCAGGGCAGCTGAGTGCCCAGAGGACAAGGAGTGGCTCTGGCAGGTGTGGATTTAAGTGGTACCAGATGATACAAAGTAAATGAAAGGCTTGCAAAAGTACAGAAAGAAAAAACACCGAGAAATACCCCCGTTCTATGCTTTGTCTTCATGGAAATATTTTTCTTTCAAATTACCTAGTTAGCATATTTTTAAAAATACATACAAAGGAGATAAGAGTTCAAAACTGGACCAAGTGAATAGGAACATTGGAGAAAAGCTGGACAGTGGCCAGGGGATGAGGAAAACAGCGGCCAGTCCCTAAAGAAGGGAGGAGGAGCCAGCCGAGCTACACCCCCCTAGGGAAATAGGGCATGATGTCCTCTAACCCTTTCTCACCTGCTGCCCGGCGAATCCCCTGCAGGCAGGGGCTCTGTCCTCTGCTCACCGTGTTGGACACGGGCCAGGTGTTACATGTGCATGGCCCTGCTTTCAGCAAACGTATACTGAACACCGGCTACGTCTCAGCTACTTTTCTAGAAGTTCTAGACAGAGATCAGTGAACAAAATAAGATAAACAACAACTTGACTCTGGAAATGTCATGTTTGGATCTGGGAGACACAGGAAACACAACTACAACACACAGTATTGCCCTGGCCAGGTGGCTCAGTTGGTTGGAGCGTCGTCCCACGCACTGGGCGGCTGCTGGTTCCATCCGTCAGCGTGCGTGCAGAGGGCCACCAATGGGTGTTTCTTTCTCTTTCTCTCTCCCTTCCTCTCTCTAAACTCAGTTAAAATATATCCTTAGGTGAGGATTTAAAAAGGTAATAAAATAAAATATATAGCATGCTTAAGTAAAATACATAGCATACATATAAAATACACAGAGCTATGAGAAAAAATTAGATATGGCTAAGGGAGACCAGGGAGGCCCAGAATGAGGGAAACAGCTAAAGTGGGTGGCCAAGGAAGTTCGCCCTGGGAAGGTGACATTTGGACGATGACATGGAAGTGTTGACAGAGAGGGCTGTGCAACTATCTAGGGAAGTTTAATTAACTGTCTTCTTCAGATGTAAGTTTCCAAAGTTCATATTATTAATTGTTAAAGTAAAATAACAGTTATACTTAGAAAACAGAATGTGAAGTGTTTTGAAAGAAAACACTTTTAAAAAGTCACAGTAAGACATATTAAAACCTATTTAAACTCCAGTTTTTTTTTCCTTGGGCAAATGAATGCATTTTCTCATTTGTATAGTGGGCTTTTAAATAATATCTACTGTTTAGGTGTATGATGCATGAAAATAGTCTCTTCACAAGGCCTGGCACACAAGCCTTGTTAAATTGAAGTGAGTGATTCATTCACACAACAAATACTTATAGAATGGTAATGACGATCGTGAATCAAAACCATTCTCTTCTGTTCATAGCAACTGGCCTTTTTCGCTTTCAGAAGAAATAAAATTTAAATAGCTTCAGAGTTCCTCACATGACCATTAATTACATCACTTAATATTCTTAAGATTCATTATCTTGTCATGTTTTAAACAGGCTATTCAGGAATCGATCATTAATTATTTAAATTTATTTTTATTCTAATGTTGCTCCAATTCAGATACAGTGTCTACCATGAAGAGACCCATTCATTAATTCATTTATTCAGTCAGCTCTCATTCATGATCACAATATTAGTTCAGTGACCTGCACCTCAATGGGGCCCTTCGTGGGAGCAGCCATAACCCCACATCTCTAATCTAGTTAGTCTTCGGTTGTTCTGGAAACTGTTGTCCACATTCCTCTGACGTGGAAGGTTAGATCTTCAAGTTTGAGTAGTCCCCGGAACAAAGACTTTTCTGACCTGGGCTTGAGAGCCCACCGCACCACTTCTGCCGTATCCTATTAGTCACGGTCACCAGCTCCCCCAGATTCAAGAGGAGAGTAACCATACGTCGTTCTTGATAGTGAGAGTATCAGAGAATTTGCAGGCTACATTTTAAAACTGCCAGGGTGAATTCTGGCCATACATTATTAATGTTTCTCTCTCACACACAATACATGCACTCTCCCTCCGAGAGCGGTAGAAGTCTTGGCACAGCGCGGCTCTATTCAACTCTGCACTGAGAGAAAACCAAACTCTCACCTGGCTTCCAGCAGCATGAGGCTGAGTCCCTCCGTAACCCCAGCCCCCCACTGAAACACCCCCCCGAGAAAGGGGAAGGCTGCCTGGAGAACGTGCTCTTTGTCCCAGACAACACCTGAAAACAGGCCCCTCTTTCTTAGAGTTTTGGCTGGAAAGGCCTTGCAATTGTGAGTCCTTCCTCTCTTCCTCTGAGATGCATATGTATCTCTGATAAGGCAGGAGAGTGTCTTTCTCAAGAACCTGAAAGCCACTCCTATGAAACGTAATCACCAGGGATGGCAGGGCCTCTGTCTCCCAGTCTCTGTGGGAGGATCAAGCCCACACTCTGAAACTCGCCAGTTTAGCGGGCATAGCTCCTCATCACATTCACGCTGCCTGACCCTGAGTGAGTTTCTACTCGCTCCTCCTTTCCCTCCCCCCACTCCCTCACTGCACTTTTAAAACACCTGTCACCTCTGCACTAATGGAACCAGCATCAACGGTGACTACATAAAAATTTGTCTTTACCACTTTAACAAATGTATGGTTTTGTTTGTCTTTGATACCCTCCCTCTAAGACCCCAAAGTCTCCTCCTATTCCAAATTCAAAAATGTTGTTATGCAAATAAGATCTAGATACAATGAGGCATGTTGGATACCTATACAGTAACTTTAGTGCTGTATTTTTTGATTTGAAAAACTTTAAACTAAAAAAAATTACCCTACACATTCATATCAAAAATACGGTGGCAGAGTTGCCCTAGGTAATTCCTATAGACACTCTACAAATGCACACGGCAATCACTTCTGCTGAACAAGTCTCAAATTCAGCCAGGCACACGCACGTTGTCCGCTTCCCTGGTTAAGGTACAGTTCTGTTCCCAAGAAGTTATTGCTCTGACTCTGAGTTCTACATCTTGGATTCTTGTGGGTTTTTTTTTTCCTCTGAGGAGCCTTGGTTTCATCTTCTAGGTCATTTCTTTTTTCCATAAAAAATAGCCTATGTTTATGACTAAGTAGATAGACTTTTCTGCCCATGTCCCGCCAGTGAACGTCGAGAGGGGTGGTACCCAAAGTCGCCCTCTCTTTGACCTTGCACTGTCTTTGTCCCTTTTGGTCAAAGTAATGAAAAGTACCCCTTAAAACGGTTGTGGATTTTTGTGTAGTCCACTCCATTGAATGAAACTCACATCCACAATTCTCTTAAAGGTAAGTCCTTATCTGACCTTGGGCTTCCTATGAGGCATGGTATGACGCCTCTGTGGGTCTCCAAATGGGTATTATTAAGAGAGAGGGTAAGCAAGGAGATGTCCTAAAGATCCTTAGAAGTCCCCTTATTTTATTGAAAGGGCTCATAACGCATTTTCCCAAACCTTTCTGAGGGTTTTTTTTTTAAATCCTCACCTGAGGACAAGCGTATTGATTTTAGAGAGAGGGTAAGGAAGAGAGAGATAGTGAGAGCAATTTCTATGTGAGAGAGAAACATCAATTGTCTGTCCTTCATACATACCAGGGACTGAACCCGCAAACTAGGCATCTGCCCTGACCAGGAATCCAACCTGTGACCTTTCGGTTTGAAAGGACCAGGCCAGTTTCCCAACCTGCTGGGCTGCCCATACCTCAGTTATCCTGACTCGCTTGGTAGCCTGAGGTTTAATCGATACTCTATCCCACTGCTCGAAAAAGACAGCTGGCACCAGCCACAATGGCCGGTGGTCAGACTGACCCTCCTGTACCTGGCAACAGCCCGGCCCTTTACCTAACCCCTTGTCCCAGCTCACATCCTGGAACCCTGAGGCACCACCCAGAAGAACAAGAGACTAACCCATCCCCTATTCCCCCTACAAACACCGTGCTTTCTCTTTAAAACACCCCATTCCTGCCTCCCCCCTACCCCGGTGACTGCAGTCCGTCCAGACACATCCCACCTGTAAGCGCAGCATCAAACAAAGGCACTTGGATCAGATCATCCGGCTCCTCCTGCTTCTATCTCTTGTGCATTTCTAACGTGGTTCAAAGCGTGACCCTCCAACCAACCTAGCCACATGGGCCAGGGCTAAACTTTCTGATGTTTCAACAAATGAGTTTTATAATTACATTGGCTTCACCTTTATCCTAAGACATATTTATGATAGCACCCTGGGTTTTATTTTCCCTTGAACTCCTTTCTTACTTTGAAAAAAGCAACTTTTAGACAGTAGGAACTTCCTGTTTTGGGTCTGGCATATAAGAAGCTGGGAATTCACCACTCTATGTTGATAACAAGTAAAAACGCTTAATGAATCAGAAAACTACTGTGTCTGATACAATAGCGACAGATACAACTCATTACACATTTGTCCAAATCCAGAAGCTGTACAGCACCGAGAGTGAACCCTAATGTAAACTATGGGCTCTGGGTGACAGTGATAAGTCCAGGTGGGCTCATCAATGGCAACAAATGTGCCCTTGCGCTGGTGAATGCTGACAACGGGGGAGGCTATGGATATGGGGGAGGATGAGGCACGAGGGACGTATCTACACCTTCTACTCAACACTGCTGTGATCTTAAGACCGCTTTGACAATAGTCTACTTCAAAATCTTTTGCTGAGAGAGACAGGGGGTGAAAATAGTTTTGTTTTTGAACCCAGCAAGCCCCGGCTCCTTAATATTGTCTCTAAACTTTGCTTGAGAATATAAATAGTTTCCTTTGCTCACCTCTCTCTCTCCACTCTCTGCATCTTCTGCACAGCTATAAGAAATCAGTAGGTAGTTCCAAAAACTTCCTGAAAATTTTCTTAGCCAAATCCACCAGTCGATACAGGTAAATATTGTATTTTTCATATCATCGCAGATGATAGTTTTGCTAAAATTTCTGCCTGTACATAACAAGGGTTCTTTTAGTTACAATAAATCTTCCAATAACAATTTCTTCAGTGTCCTTGACTTCTAACCTTTCTGAAGCCCTTCTAGAGTGTATGACAAGTCCCAAGGTCCTTTTTGATTTAACCAATATGCTCATTTATATAACTAACATCAAAGGACCTTTCAGCTCATACCAGGTGCCAAGTTCCAAAGCCAATATCATCATGTTTTAAAGTTTTATAACAACAGAATCCCACTTGTGGCACTAAGTTTAAGCTCTAAGTTTATCCTCATTAACTTAGCAGCTTACAATACTTACTTGTTATGGTCACAGGTTACATAAGGAATGAGGGCAGGGCTCAGCAGGAATGATTGATCTCTGCCCCAGGTATCTGTGGCCTCCGGTGGGAAGACACAATAGCTGGGGACGAGAGTCGTGAGAAGGGTTGTCTACCTCTCCGGCCTGTGCCTTGGCTGGGATGGCCTGAGTAATTGGAATGCCAACCAGTGTGTCTGCATACGGCCTCTCCACGTGGCTTGCCTTCCTTACAGCCCAGCAACCTTGTTGCTGATGGACTTCTCCCATGGCAGGTTGCAACTCCAAGTGTCAGATATTCCAGAAGGCAAGACAGAAGCCGCATCACCTTTTACAATGAAGCCGCAGAACTCACATAGCATCATTTCTACTGTATTCCTTTGGTTGCAACTGTCACAGATCCACCCAGAGTCAAGAGGAGAGAAATTAGATCAATCCTCGATAGAGGTTGCATGTAGAATAAGAGAGATTATTGTGACAACATCTGGAATAAATAATCAATTATGCTTCAATATGTTAGCCAAGAATGTGGATTAGTAATAAATGAGCTTGTGTGTGTGACACACATACGTGCACCTACCATGCACTTAGCATCTGGATGTTGCCTCAGGATAGGAAGCTAATTTATGTGCACGTTGCTTTGACTAAATTTCCAGTGAATGTACATTTTCTTGTCTCAAACATTCAAGAAAACATTTGAGAACAATGATTATTATACCATATAATAATAAATAATGTCAAGGCAGCAATCCAGGCTAGCTCCGTGCGTGAGCTTTGTGATGCTAAGTCTGTTATGAAGCCATGAAACTTTAATCAACTTATCCAGACTCTCGGAGCTTTAGGGTTTCTTTTAAACAACTTTATTGACATATGATTTATGTAGAGTAGGCTGCACCCATTACAAGTTTAAATTTTGATGAGTTTTGACAGATATATACACCCATAAAACCAGTGAATTATATGCCCAGTGAAACCAATGCCACAACCAAGATATAGAACATTACCGTCTGCCACCCAAATTTTCTTAACACTTCAGTTCATCCCTTCCTCCATCCCTGGCTCCAAGCAATCACTGACCTACTTTCAATAACTACAGATTCATGTGTATATTCTAGAGTTTTTAATAAATAGACTCTTACAGTATGTATTTTACACAAGGCACCTTCAATTAGCATACTGATTTTTTTTAAGATTTTATTTATTTATTTTTAGAGAGGGAAGGGAGGGAGAAAGAGAAACATCAATGTGCGGTTGCTGGGGTCTGTGGCCTGCAACCCAGGCATGTGCCCTGACTGGGAATCGAACCTGCGACACTTTAGTTCGTAGCCCGCGCTCAATCCACTGAGCTACGCCAGCCAGGAGCATACTGATTTTTGAGATTCATCAATGTTACTGTGTATCAATATTTCTGTCCACTCTATTCTTGAGTAGTATTTTGTTTTACAAATACAACATCTGACTTACCCATTAACCTACTGACAGACAATTTGGGTTGTTTCCGGTTTGGTTGTTGTTATGAATAAAGATTCTATAAATGTTCATATATAGTTTTTTTATAGATTTCTCAGTTTTGGGGGTGAATACCTGGGAGTGGAATGGCTTGGTCATGTAGTAAATGTATGTTTTACTTTTTAATAAGTTAAGCTTCTTTTAAAATCTCACCAGCTATGGATAAGCATTTCTGTTGCTCTCGATTTTTGCATCCATAAACTGTGAAATATATTATTATATCTCAGGAATTTTAAGTAAACTACATAGAATAATGTAATTGATTAGCTAGCACAGGGTTGCGTGCTGAATTTGAAATATCTATGACAGAACCAGGAGGGAGCGATCCAAAAGATGCTTCAACATAATATTATGTTAGAAGCTCAAACTTGCAGTCTGAGTTGTAAATTTGAAATTTATCAGCGTAAGTGGTAAATTCATACATGACAATTATTTAAATGACCTAAGAAAGACTATAGAGAACGAAGACTTAAACTTAAGTCTTCTAGGACTAAAATCTAAGACACCCAACATTTAGAGACAGAGGAGGAGAAGCCAGCAAAAGAAGTCCAGGAGTAATTAGTGAGGTAATAGAAAAACCAGAAGAGACTTGTGTCAAAAGAGCTAAAATAGGTGAATCCTTCAAGGAGAGACGGGAAGAGTTCTAGCATGGAAGTCACGAAGGACCACACCAGAACCACTTCAGGGAAGCCAGATTAGAGGAGTTGATAGCCCTGGGAATGAGGAGCATGACCCAAATGTTGCAATAAAAGCCAACATGACCACAAAGGTGAACAGAGAGAAGCCAGGCAGTAGCTAGACAGGGAGTAAGGCTAGCTGAAGTGCTTCCTGTATCCACTTCTTTTTTTTTAAGGAGACAAGGGCATGTTTGTGGGTGAATGGAAAAGATCCAGGAAAGAGCGATTCCACGCAGGAGACAGGAGGGACTCCCACAAGGAGGGAAGTAAGTCCCCGGGGGGTGGGAGGGCTTGGGAACCAGAACACTTTTTACTGCAAAAACTCCCTTATTGTCTCATTGTTTTTCATTGAGCCTGTGCTGGGTTTTTCCAGAAAAATAACAAGTACAACATTGACCTGCAGTTACACAAACAAATAAATAAGCAAACAAACATCAGCAGGGGGATGCATTTGTCATTTAAACTCCTCATAGAGACTTTGAGAAACAACTTCAGATGGATTACAAAGGTGAATACACAAGGCGAAAGCTTTAAAGGCCTAATAGTGAGAGCTACGTAATGAAAGAAATAGAGTGATTTTCGAGATAACACTTTAACAATGTGGGTTAGAAGCTACTGAAAATGAAAATAAAATTGGGGCTAAACTTTCTGGCCATCAAAACAAAAGGAAAATTCAATATACCAAGTAATAAAAGCATCTTTAAAAGACATTTTTCTACAAATTAAGGAATATACTTATTCATACTTTTTTAAGGTATGAACATATATTTTTTAAAGTATGAATGTTAATGAAGAATATCAATCTTTGATAGAAGTTGTACAAAATACCCAGAGATATGCTTTAGAGGGCCATTTCTCAAACTGATTCTCAAAGAAAAAAAAATTAAAGACAATTTAAAACTCAAGTTCCCAGACACGTTTCTGGGAGGAGCCAACACTCATCCGTGTTCATTCACCTATCACAAAGGCAATCTGGTGGTTTAGGATTAAAAAGCAGCAAACTCCTAAGGAAGAAAGGAATGATTTATCTGCTTGATAATCTTCTCTTGTTCCTCCTTTTTTTATCTCTCCAAAATATCTAATGTTTCCTGTAGATAAAGACAGGAATGGAACAGAGTGTCTCTCTGTGCACTTTATGTGGTGGATATGGGAGAAGAGAGATAAGTGATCAAAAATGACAAGAAGGGACAAGAAGGGCCTGGTCTCATCTGAGCAAAGGGAGCTTGTCCACATCAGCCCGATAGAAGATCTACTGAACTGTGCGAATCCAGCTTCCAAAGCCCTAGAAGCAAGGGAAGGAGGTTAGAATTGTGGTCACTGGGCAAGGAGAGCTAGGGTGTTTTCTGGAGCAACGTAATAATGAGGTGGAAATGCTTTTGGGTGGGCTAGTTTGGTTAACCCTTCACCTCAAACTAGAAAGAAGCAGTAGAGGTAGTGTGGCCACTTGGGAGGCGAGAAGAGTAATCCAGGGATAGCACAAGGACCAGGAGCGAGCGCTGGCTTCCACAGTCATGAGAGGGCAGGGCTCTCGGGAGGTCACTTTGCTGGGTAGGACAGATAGCAAACAATGGCAGGGAGGGGGAGGGGAACAGGTCCCACCCACGGACTCAGCAGGCCTTGAAATTCTTTGTATTTTTCCCCAGCCCTCTGGGAAAGGGAGCCTTTGAAACTGTGCTTTCATCCCAAGACCTGACAGGCCCAGGGGGCCTATACTGGCTGAAGGAAGAAACCCATTCATACCGTTGGGTATCCACACCCCCCTTCCTGGAAAGCTAGTGCCACTTTACCTCTCAATCAATATGTGACTTCTTCAGCCTCCCCCACTCTGCCAACTGTGTAAATCCTCGGGACAAAGGACTCCGGCCTCGGTGGGGCTTGGCAGGGGCTTGGTGCTCTTTGCTGTCAGGCCATCTGGCCTCTGGCCACTTGCACATTTGCCACCCCAACCCTCACCACCCCTGCACTTGCCACCCCGGCCTTTGGCCCCCCTGAACTTCACCGCCTTTACCCTGCTTCACCTTGAACCTATGCCTCTCAGCCCCCAGCCCACTTTAGCTAGCATTGAAGCAATTACATATCTGTTACATAAATTGCAGATTACATACAGGGTCCAGCACAAATAATGCCCCCTTTTTATTACAAAAGCTTTTATTACAAAACCATAAGCATGAAATTCTGTAACATAACAATATCACACTCAAGCACTCCATATGACATTTTAGGTGAAATGTTCACATTAAAACTGTGAATTATTACACCCATATTATTGCCCTCCCAACCACGCTCAAGCAGGCGTTACTTCTGCTGGATCCTGAATCTGGGTGGGAAGATAAGACCATTTTGTTACTTTCTCCCAACCTTTGAAGACTTTCTAATAATCTGCTACAAAGAAAATCTGACCTGAGTGATTAAAAAGAAAGTTAAGTAGTCCTTTCCTCATTCAAATCTGCCTTTGGTGTCACTCCCTTGAATAGCTCACAGACAATTTAATTTGTTTCAGTTAATTAATTCAGGTTCAAAACAGTAGGTGCAGTTGCTGTTCCCAATTAGTAAATTGGACCATGAGCTGTGCAGGCTCTGTCCTCCATCCAGGTGTGTTAGAATGTACAATAATGGGTATTTACAGGAACTCATCTGAAGCACCTAATTGCCAAGACAGTTTCCCTTGATATAAAAGACAATTTAAAGTTAAGCTAAATTTGATCCAAATTTAATTAATTTGGGGTCCTAGTTTCTCAAAGAAGAAATCAAACACATGGACTACAAAACTGATACTTGAATAGATAGGCATGCTTTTACCCCCTTTTGAAATGCTAATGAAATTAAGAAAAAGTACTATTGTTGAACACAAACACATCTATAGCTTTTCTGAGGATGATGATGATGACGACCATGACGATGATGATGGAGATGAAGACAATGGCCGCGGGCGGCGTGGTGACGGCAGTGGTGGGAAAGATGGATTTCATAGAAATGGAAAGTAAGATTTCGGAATCCAGCGATATTTAACACATTGTATTGTCAGCAGTGACTCACATTAATAGAGTCATTATCAGAAAATTGCATATAATTCCTGTTATTGCAAGTCCTCAGGATAATATGGCTGTTCTGCTAGGAGATTAGAAGCGGCATGCCCTGTGTAATTTTGGAAATTGCTCCAATACAGCTCCCGTGGATGCAGAGCTCAGAGCAGGCCCTCCCCACGTGCCGGGGCTCCTCCGGACGGTGCGCTGGAGGAAGTCGCCGGCCCGGTTGACTGCACAAGCTGGCTCTTGTCCTCTCACAATTAATACTTTCATTTATTTAGTACATGGAAGCCTCTTGCCCACATTTAACAGCGCACAAGGAGTAACATTCTCACTTTGCTTTAATTATGCTCTAGAAAATTGTACCATTTCAGAATCAGAATGTCAAAAATTACCTGCCACCAGGTCTTCGGGAGAACGGTCAACCCTCCCAGACTTTTCCAAATGTCAGCACCAGGCTCTCTGGCTGTGCTCATCAGACACCGGGCTATGGCGGTTTCTTAAAATCTCTCTCTCTCTCTTTTTTTTTTCCCTGTTTCTACGATCATATCTCCCTTTAGATAAATTCTGGTTGCAATATTTTACTATTTTTAATCTTCCAGGAGGGAAGCAGTAATGCCCTTCTCCCTGTCCTTCACACCGATTTGTCTTTGCTTCTCATTATACAGTGTCTGCTTAAGTCCCGGTGCCTGCTGCCAGTTCTATTAAACTGCAGAAGGAACTGCCAGGTCACAATTTATGCTGCAATATCATAAAATTAACTTTCATGCAGGAATCCTTTTTTTTCCCCCTCTCTGATTCATTTTTATGCTTAAGAAATCCTGATGATTTCTGTTAGAAGGATTAGTTGTCTTTGTCTTTGCAATTGACAAATTGCATAGAATTTTGGTTTTAAGAGCAAAGGGAAAATAGAATAAAAGCTTAATTCAAATTTTCTTCCTAATGATTACAAAATCCTCCCTGCCTTATTGCACTAGACTGAAAGTGGAAATGCGTCTATGGATCCAGACGCAGGGTAGAATGAGATGGAAAATGAATGGAAGGGAATGGAATATAGAATAAGGTCTCTTACCAGATCTTGAACCAAAGGTCTCCATTGTTAGTGCAAGCCTTCCCTGCTCCATGCTGCTCCTCGGGACCTAGTGGAGACAGTTCCCGCACTAACTGGGACGTGGGTGCTGGGGTCCTGCTGCCTAGTCCACCCAGTGGCACCTGTCTGAGTAGCACGTGTTCACTGCCTTCCACTGGCCTCTTCCAGTAGCCCGCAGGCTCTATCCAGGCTAGAAATGCAGCTAAGGAAGTCTAGGCCTTGAGCAGCTCTGAATGAACCGCATGGTGTTTGCTGGACACCTGTTATGCCAAAACCTTTGACAGAGTTGGAGGAGTGGAAAACGGCGGGGTCAGGGTTTTACTCGTGCTACTTGGAGCTTTAACCTTGCCCCTCAACAAGTGACCCTGGCCATTCCTCCATTTTCCTTTCATCTTTATCAAATAGAACATTCTCTTCCTGGATACAGGGGTGTTAATAAAGGGCTTTCAAGGATTAAAATCTCTTTCTGACGTCATAGATAGCAATAAAAACACGATAGTACTTGTTCTTATAACCAATCATAATATTTTTTAATTACTTAAAATTTTAGAGTTGCTCTTCAGCTGGGAATGAAAAAATTTATGATTTAATTTCACAGATTTTCGTATAGATACCTTCTGATATTACAGGATAGAGTGAAGTGGGGAAAACTAATATAAGATGTCATCTTTATAGTTAGCATTTATTTCTTGCAAATATGAGAAGACTGTTTTGTGGTGAATGATTACTATTACAAAATGGATATTATATGTTCACATTATATCATTCTGTTTTTTTCTCAATGGTATGCGAAGAATATAAAAATAATGAATGGAATATCGCTAACAGTTTTGTTTCACAGTGAAGGCTGACTTGGAAAGCAAGCCTCTCATTACCTGGAGTCGAAAAATGTAACTGAGTGTGATACAGTTACTGACTTGCTCAGAAGAGAGTGTTCTGCGATGCTGTGCATTTACCCCTGAGCAATGAGGGGCCACTGGACACTCACCGTAGGATTATTCTCTCAGCGTAATATCACTCTTAGCCAATCTCTTCTGAGTCACCATTCACAGTATATGTACAAAGAAAAGTGTACCAAGTAAACTGTGTAGGGAGCAAACATGATATGATGTCCATGATGAGTACACGGAATCTGACACCTATTAGCAAAGTATATCGTCCCAACTGAAAATAAATACAGCAAGTGCGCATTACGTAGAGTTCTCAAAAAGAACTGAATTAATGATGTACTATTCTTTCCAATTAGAAAAATGTGTCTCTGAGCTGCGTTTGGATCTAACAGGGTCTCAAAAAAAAAAGGACTTCCACTGGGTAGCATGACTAAAGTTACTGAAAACAGATACAGGTAATTTCTCATTAACTTAACTGTTTCTGGATAGGTTCCAAATCTGGCGCGAATCATACAGACTCTGTTGTAGTTTGAAGCCAGAGAATAAACACGTTTTCTGCCAAATGCCCTTACATACTTAGTAAATTGCCAATCATTTATATTACAGATCCATGCTAAATGGATCTATTCCTTTAATATAATGAAGATGGCACGGTTACCTGAGAGCATGCAGCAGAAGCAGTGTGAGACTTTCTTACATTTCCCACCACTGTGTTGCAGCCATAGGCTGTAACTGTGTCCTTTGCGGACAAGGGAGGAGACATGGTGAGCACCTTCTCAATTATAGATCAAATAATTGCTCCTTCCACAAAGAATGTGTCTGTATAGGATGTGTATGTGTGTGTGCGTGTGTGTGTGTGTGTGTGTGTGTATCTTAGCAACTGAAGTAGATTGTAAACTTAAATCCAGATTATTAGGGATTAAAAAAAGGTTCTATGGAAAGTAATCTCACAGGGTGATCTGATGATACATTTCTAACTGGGAAGCTCATGGGGTGTCATTGCACCCCAGGCCTGTAACTTCTTTAGGAAAAGGTATGAAGCCAGCCCTATCCATTGTTCTTGTGCATCTAGGTCAACAAACATTTGAAATACCAGGAAAAAAAAAAAACACCTTGAGGGGGCTATCAACACTCAAGAGAGCACATAATCTCCTTAACTATCCTGCAGTCCCATCCTTGAGTTGCCTCTTTCCAGCTTCATGTAGTTTTCCTTAGGTTCTCTCCTAAATTTCAAATGCACAAAAGGAGTTTTGCAAAACTGTTCTTCTCCAGAGCATTTGAGATCTTGCTTCCCCACATATGTTGAGAGTTTGGCTCAAATAAATCATGAAAATAGTCTACAAGTGTGGACGTTTCTTTATGTTGACAATATAGAAACATAAATGGGTGTGTCTGTGTGTATGTGTGTATCTCTCAAACAATATCATTGTCTTGACTAGTTGTCTGTGCTTCACCCATGCATGCCTTTCTTTTTCTTGTACACAGCCCCTCCTCATGCTATTCTTCTGGCTTAGAATGGCTACCTCTGTCTTTTCTCCAATCAATCAAAAAATGTCACTAACTTTTTCAGCTTTCCATAAATACTTTATGTTTCATGAAGCTTCTCAGACACCCCTTCCCCATTAAATTGTTCCTAACCAGAACCACCCGCAGCCTACTGTGTGTGCCTGTCCTGGAGAACCGGGTCCATGCTACTTTGTATCAAATTTTCTTTTTAAAAAAACACATCTCTTCTCACAAATACACAGTCCGTCCATAGAATGCAAAGCCCAAAATTACTCATCTTTGTATTTTAATCAGCACCAAGTATAATGACATGCATATTCGAAATCCAAATTATACGCTTATAAGAATTAAACTGTATTAAACTCGGGTGATTTTCCCTGAAAAAAAAGAGAATATTAATGAATCTTTTAAAGACTTTTGTAATCTCAGGGTTTGCAACATCAGAAATTACTGATTATACTAAGTCTATCTAAATCATAATCATTGATAACAGAACTGTATTTCTTCAGCCCAACTAACCAAAGGGAAATGCACAACTTGTAAACATGGGAACAACTGTCATGAATCGAGGACACTGATTTTAAAACTCGTATATTACGCAGCAACTCAGAGACCGGAAACGTCGGCAGAAGCGTAGCCTGAGTTCGCGTGTGGATGGCTTTGGTCGGTGTCTTGGCTGAGAGTCTGTGTCTGTCAACAAGTTGCTGGGTGGCCTCTGGCAAGTCTATGTCTTGTCTTTGACTTCAATTCCTTTAAATTATTATTTTATCTGGCATTATTAGAATGCATTGTGTTATCTCATCAAAATACTAGAGAGAGCCAAAACTAGATGCGGAAATATGTGTTGGGTCTCATTTTACCTTGAGTAGCCTATGGGATTTGGGAAAGCCCCTTACCCTCAGGATGCTCTGCCATCCGAGGCTATCAAACCAAGTAGGTTACATTGTGAACCAATGTTCCCGTCGTTCACCACAGGATGGGCTCATGATGTAGTCTCAGGGGGTCAAACAATTCAAGTGAACGGCCTAATTCCCTGGACGGCTAGGCAATTACATGTCTACTTTGTTGAGGATATATACATTCTTCCCTAGCCAATTTTTTTTTACATTTTTAAAAAGTGGGCTTCTTTGAGAACCCTGGGTCACTGTGAATGATGACTGGCCCTCCCAGCGTGCTCTCCAGGACCCACTGTGGGATGGCTGACTTTATGTGTCAGCTCGCTCGGGCCAACCACTCCCCAGATGGAGCGTTCTTTCTGGGGGTATCTCTGAAGGTGCTCCGGGGGAACTTCCCATTGGAATCCCTGGACTGCTCAAAACAGACTGTCTGCCCCACTGTGGGCAGGTGTTGTGCCATCTCTTGAGGATCTGAATAAAACAAAAGGTGAAGAAAAAAGAAATTCACCTTTTTTGCTTCCTAGCTGCCTGTTAAGCTGGAGCATCTATCTTTTCCTGTCCGATTTACCTCATCAAGTCACCTGGTTCTCAGGCCTTCAGGCAAAAACTGTAAGTGCACCACCAGCTTCCCTGGGTGGTCTCCCAGCTTGCAAACCAGACAGCAGTTGGTGGGACCCCTCAACCTCCATGATTGTGCAAGCCAATTCGTGTGTGTGTGTGTGTGTGTGTGTGTGTATTCTATTGGTACTGTTTGCCTGGGAGCCCTGACTAACACACACTCACACATCACAGAAGAGCTGCATCTCCAAACAGGGCTCAGTCAGGCGGGTTGCAGCTTATTACAACCACAGCCACAGACATCAGCTACTCGTCTGTCTGCCTCGCCTGCATTTTCAACGCCGCCTTCCCCACTCATGCACACAGTCACACGAATGAGTGTTTGCTCTTATAACCTGGCACTGCTACTCACCTATTCACCAAAAGAATGATTTCTTTTCACCCCTTGGTACTTCCGCCTGGGAACATGTAATTCCTCCACACCTTCCTGTATGAAAGCTACTGGGTTTTCGAGGAGAAAATCCTCACCTCTTGTCAAAATCAGAGGGCTAATTTCAAACAGCATAACAGTGACTTCATTAATTAATTCATCAACGAGATAAAACTTGTCATTTTAACTTGTTTCTGAGATTCCAATCAAAGCCTAATTAGCATAAACATTTCAACATGTGTCCTATATTAGCAGCAGGCCTCAGGAAATGAAGACTTCCAGCGTGGAGGGGTAAGGAGGCAGAAAAGGTCAGCCTCATAGCCAAATGCATATGTTTTTCGTTCAAAATGAGTATCCAAGAAAATGTTACAATCTGATGAATACTAACCACCCTTAGTGTGGGCCTGATGCATCCATAGATTTGCAAACTTTCCAGGCTGCCTGCAGAGAAACCTTTGTAATAAATAGTCAGACCCGTCCGAAGATGCTGCGAGCTGCTTTAGGGAGAGTAGGATTCCTGCCATGGAACATGCCTGGGAACTGGACTGAGAAGCTGGGGCAAGCCTGGTAGTCCTGGTCACAGCACGGCAGGGATGTAGGTGACAAGTAGTTGAACTAGACAGACCCTCTGACTTCTAGCTGAGTCCTGCTGCTGGCCAGTTGGTCTTGGGGATGCTTCCCAAAGACAGAACTTACTCTCTCTTCCCCACCTACCTTGATTTACCACTATTCTACGCACTAGAGACATGAAGCTTTGGTGGCTTAAGGTATATTACACAATTAAGAGTTTGCGTCCTAGCCAATGCAGATGCACAGGATTATCAAACAGACTGGAAGACTCGTGAGAGAGAGAGGACTGGATAACAGTACTCACCCAAGTCTGAGCAGAAAGGAGGGCCTGTATGCTCACTTTCCAATTTTACCAACACTCAGCCTAGGCCTCCAGAGGCTATACCACAAAATACCACACAGGCTGGCAGTCAGCAAAGGAAGATGAGAGACACAGTTCTCCAGTGTCACCAGACACTTCTGCTCTGCCTATTCAAGGTAAAACCGAAGGAATGTTGGATCCGTGGCTCCCGCCTTTGCCCTGCATTTGTAATAGTGCTGTCCCAACCTCCTCCCCTTCCTCAACTCCCCGGTCATCTCATTTCTCCTGGGCTTTACATAAGTGTAGGAGAGGAATTATTTCCTTGTTCACCGTCTCCACACCTGGGGCTGTGGCTACCGGTTTTCCTCAGAACAATGACAGGTCACCTCAGTGTCGTTTCTGAGTTTGAAGCCCTCAGTTGCTGCCCATTTCCTATCTGTGTCAATGTAGAATGGTCTATTTTTATTTGAAGTTTTTAGAAGCATGGAAGGGAAGCCTTGGCCTTTTCCTTCAAATAACTGCCACGACAGCTTTATGGATGGCTGCTTAGTTTCTTCCTGACCTCCCTGAGAGGTCCCATCCGCTCTAACCCAGTTTCCTCTAAATTCTACATTCCCGGCTCTGGGACAGCAGCCGCCAATTGTGTCTCGTTCCACCGTCCATAATCTCAGCTTCAGAGTTCAGTGCCAAATAAGAACGCATGTTGTTGGATAACCTTTTGTACCAGCCCTTCAGCAGTAATTAAATCCTGCTCCTTCCATGTGGCCTGGAGAGAACCCAGGCACTGCTGTTTTCAAGTGCAAAAAGGAAGCAAAACCAACCAAAACACAAACACAAAGAAGAGCAGACATACGGATCCAAGGTTTCCTCCTCATTAAGTGTTTTAGTCAGCGAAGTCAGGGAACATGATGCCGTGGCCCTGGGGGGAGAGGTAAGGAGGTGGGTGAGCTGAGGGGGATATATCAGAGCCCTGTGGGGAGCTTCCCCTAGAGCAGAATGGAGAGCAGACTCTAGTCCCTAAGTGGCAGGCCCCTAAGTCTTTAACGCCGTTTAGTAGACATGGCTGGTCAGCTCATGTGAACCAGGGAGGCTGGATAAGATCCCGACACGACAAGTGATTAGTGTATGGAGCATCTCTCTGGTTAAGAAATAGCCAGGACTTCCTGAGCTATACTTGTGTGCCTGGCAGGTCATTATTACACCTACCAGACATCGAATCCTAAATATAGGATTTACTCACGTGTCTAATATTTATGGTACACTTGGATCTACTTCTGTTTTACAAATAAAGAAACAAATAGAGAATTTAGGAGACTAACCCAAAATTTATCAACAGTGAAGCTAGAATTGGAATCTGGCTCTTGGATACAAAATCTATGCTCTTTCTAGTTTGCCACATTCCTGTACCCTACCCAAGAATCCATGACTTCTGTCAGCATCTGTGCCAAAAACCTGCCCCTACAGGGAAACGCTGCTAAGTTGCTTGCCAAACTCTGGCTAACTCTTCTCTCACTGAAGTTCCCCAAAGCTTGGTGAACCAGATATTGTTGTCATCACCAATTGCCATCATGGCTCACTTTTGTAACCGCCATAGAAGGGGATTCCAGGAAATGAAAGACACGGATCTTGCCCTCAGGGACTTGGAATCAAGTTGGGATGACATTTAAGGATTCATGGAGAGCACAACAGCACCTCAGGACAAGGACATCATCATAACAGATGTCAGGTGAGTGACTACAAATACTTGATGAAGTGCCCAGGAGAAGGAGAACAGTTCAATTGAGTCAGATGTCAAAGCGTCCAGGGAATGAAGCATGGATGAGGAAGTCTTTAAATAGGTCTCTAAAAGTTGGTATTGTTTGAAGAGACAGAGAGGAAGTGCGAGGATCTTCAAAATATGAAGATCCAAAGGTCTGATTGCAGAGTGGGGGGGGGGGGCAGTCATGGTGTTTACAAGGGACAATGAAGAAATTCCCTTGGCTGAAATATATTCTTAATGCTTTAGGACTGGTGAAAGAAGAAGTCAAAAAAGTAATGAGCCACTTAATCACAGGTGTCACCATCTTCTTCATTGTACAGTCCACTAGTAAAAAGCAGTCAGAGGTACCCAAAGAGTATATGTATTTGTTCATCTCTAAATTATATTCATGCGTTACTATCTAAATAGACTATTATGTAAAGTATATGTGTAAGAATATATTAAAGGATAAGATATATAAATATAAATTTTAACATTTATTTTTTGCATTGAATAAATTATAGGGGTACGCATCTTCTATTTTAGAGCTGAATTCCAGGCCACATCCTTTTTTTTCTCTCCAGCTTTATTGAAGTATAATTGACAAATAAAAATGGTATATATTTAAATTGTAAAAGGTGATTTATATATATATATACACACACATTTATATATATGTATACACACATACACATTGTGAAATGATTATCAAACATCATAAGATCATTTCATCAGCAAGCAGAAATCATTTTACTTCTTCCTTTCTGGTTTAGAAGACTTATTTCTTTTTCTTGCCTAATTGCTCTGTCTAGGACTTCCAGTATTATGTTGAATAGAAGTGGTCAGAACGGGCATCCTTGTCTTGTTTCTGAGCTTAGAGAGAAAGCTTTCAGGTTTCATCACTGAGTACGATATTAGCTGTGGGCTTCTCATATACGCCTTTTGTTATGTTGAGGTACACTTCTATATCAAATTTGATGAGTGTTTTTTATCATAATAGATATTGAATTCTCAAATGCTTTTTCTGCAACTCTTGAGATTATTACATAATCTTTATTTTTATTTTGTTGATGTGATTTATCAAATTCATTGATTTGTGGATATTGAACCACACTTGTGTCTCAAGAATAAACCCCACTTGGTCATGGTGTGATTCTTTTACTGTGCTGTTGAATTCAGTTTGCAAGTGTTTTGTTGAAGATTTTTGTATGTGTTCATCAGGGATATTGACCTGTAATTTTCTTTTCTTGAGGTAAAGTTCCTCATCTGGCTTTAGTATCAGCGTAATGTTGGACTCATATGATAAGTTTGTAAGTATTCCCTCCTCTGTGATTTTTGGAAGAGTTTGAGAAGAATTGGCATTAATTTTTATTTAAACATTGGTAAAAATTCAGCAGTGTAGCCATCTTGTTCTGGGATTTTCTTTGTTGGGAAATTTTTGATTACTGATTCAATGTCCTTACTCATGGTTCTGTTCAGATTTTCTGTTTTGTCATGACTTCATCTTGGTAGTTGGTATGTTTTTAGGGATTTATAATTTTTCTTAAAAGGTTATCCAATTTGTTGATGTATAATTGTCCATAGTAGTCTTACATAATCTTTTGTATTTTGTACCTTACATAATCTCTGGTATCAGTCATAATGTGTACTCTTTCAATGATAATTTTATTAATTTGAGCAAAAAGGAAAAAGGACTCATGGACATGGACAGCAGTGTGGTGATTGCTGGGAGTAGGGGGTATAAGGGGACTAAAAGGTAATGGGAAAAATATAATAAAGATTATATATTTAAAAATTATATTTATTCTGAGCCCTGGCTGGCGTAGCTCAGTGGATTGAGTGCGGACTGCGAACCAAAATGTCGCAGGTTCAATTCCCAGTCAGGGTACATGCCTGAGTTGCAGGCCACGGCCCCCAGCAACCGCTCATTGATGTTTCTCTCTCTATCTCCCTCCCTTCCCTCTCTAAAAATAAATAAATAAAATCTTTAAAAAAATTATATTTATTCACATCCTCTTTTTTATTGGTTACTTAAGCTAAAGGCTTGTCAATTTTGTTTATTTTTTCAAAAAAACTCTTAGTTTCACTATTTTTATTGTGTTTGTGGGCTCTTATTTATTTCTGATTATGGGTATTTGTCACTATTAATTTACCTCTTGGAACTGCTTTTACTGCTTTCCACAAATTTTAGTATGTTGTGTTTCATTTCCATTTGTCTTACAGTATTTTTTTTTTGACCCAAGGGTTGTACAGGAGTGTGTTGTTTAATGTGCACATATTTGTTAATTTTATACTTTTCTCCTGTTATTGATGTCTAGTTTCATACTGGTGTAGTCAGAAAACATAACTGATGTGATTGTAACCTTAAAAGTTATGTGACTTGTTTTGTGTCTCTTCTCCTAACAGAACTAAGTTTTATAAGGGTGGAGAACTTGTTAAACAAAACTTCTTTGTTAAACTAAAATCAGTAAGTCCCCTCACATGGAACTAGATGTTATTTAGGAAGATAGAATTTCTTCAAGACTTTTGTGTGATTGGGAATCTTGAACCACAGAGTTAAAGAGTTTGATTTTTTAAAAAATGCCTAGCAGTGATTTACTTTATCTGAGGGCACACAGTCAAGGCTTAAAAACTGGCCATAGAAGATGTGTTCCTGGTGACGGGAGAGGAAACAGCCCCCCTGAATACAGGGAGCCCGTCAGCAACCCACCTCGCTGCCACCACCACCGAAGGTGCAAAGCCCTTCTTGTGGGTTTTTTTTAAATAATCATAAATTCCTCAAGGGAATAAGAAAGAATCCTGACTGACTCAGGGGGGAGCTTCTTATAGCAATGGGCCAGAGATTTTACTATCTTCAATGAAGAAATAACCATCTTCGATGATATTTATGCACCCCCAATGAATCAGAAAAAGCACCTTGGGAAGTCAAGTAGATGACCTTGATCTCAGTACCTCTTAGAATAATTCAATAATTCAAAAACGAACAAGGTTGTGTTCACACACTAGCATACTGGTAAGTAGTAAAGGTCTAAGTAGGAAAAATAGAAAATATTAAAATCCTATCTAATGAACATTTCTTGGTATACTATAAACCAAAGTTCAAACTAATTTGAATGATAATATACAGTTTGGGGGCAGCCATTTCTTAGCCTCACAATGATTAAAATACTTGGGAATTCTTGTTTTTACATATTAAATTTTGGATTTTCTTTATGTGTCTGTGAAAGACTCATTCAGAACGTTGTCTCAATTTTTGTTTTTGTGTGCAGCACAACTTGTGACTGTTAGATATAACTCTCATTTAGGTCCTCAGCAAAATCTCTTCCTTGGTCTCTCTTCCCACACTTGCCTCTTAAGACACTTCAAATATTGCTTTTACGAGTCAGGACCCACTTACCTATTAGGCCCAAAGGCAAAATTTTCTGGGCTTGCATTACTTTTTTAAGTAGTTTAATTTCTTTTGAAATTAGAATTTTAAAACATAAACTTTTAGGTCAAAGTAAATGTCATAGTGTATAATATTAATATGTTCATTTTATATCAACGCAGTCATGAAATATACATTTTAATAATTTTTAAAAACTGATAAAAATATGAATGGTAGGAAGATGCCCCTAAAGGCAAAAGTGTTTAGGTCCCAAGAAAATCGTAGTGTGGTCCTGCTCAGATGGAATCTTTCTGCAATCAAAATCACATCTTCCAAGCCCTGGCTGGCGTAGCTCAGTGGGTTGAGCACAGGCTGGGAACCAAAGTGTCCCAGGTTCAATTCCCAGCCAGGGCACATGCCTGGGCTGCAGGCCATAACCCCCAACAACCACACATTGATGTTTCTCTCTCTCTGTATCTCCCTCCCTTCCCTCTCTAAAAATAAATACATAAAATCTTTAAAAAAAATCACATCTTCCCACTCCCCTGTTCTGAGACCTTGAAATTGTCTTTGTTGGTAGTGAATAGAGGAGACATATACAGCAACTCCTAGGATCGGGCCCCTATCAGACACCCTGGCATCAAGTGTCCTTGATGGACACTCAGTCCATCAAGATGTCAGCGCATCTTGGGCCTGCCTGTCAGCTGTTCTGACCCACTCTCTGTTCTATTTCCACAGCTTCATCCCTTCCTCTCTCTAGTTGTTTCCTCACCACGTGACAGAGATGCCCTTGTCTGGATGCACTTACCCAGATACTGAGGATAGAGAAGGCATTTACCATTTTTTCCAATCAAAGGAAAGTTTTCCCCCTTTATATTTATCAAAGCCCTTCCACTATGCAAATTCCATAAAAACTGCCATCTTCTTGAGCAGCCTCCCTCGATTTCCTTGTAAAGCCTGGTCTTTATATCTGTAGTATCTTTATCATCACCCTCCTCATGAATCCTTAGATTGTACGGTGCTTAATTATTCCCATTACATAATTTCATACTGCAGGCAGGTACCTCTATTTCTCCAGACTAGAGCAGGGGGAGTATCTCTTTTCATTTTGGATTACTCAGTTAATCCACCACTGTTTCTTACTACATTTGCTCAGTGTAAATGCTCATGCTCCCTACAGTTAAGTGCAACATAGAGAATATTTGCAGCATTTTTATCATCATTCCTCACCTAACGCCATTTTCCTGGATGGAGAGGCAACTACTTTGTTTTAAGGACAATGTCCCATCATCTGTGACACCTCCTGTACCTCAGTGTTTGTTGCAACAGCACATTTTAATGGATAGGTCACTGAGCCGAGAGTCAAAAGCCCTTCGTCCTACTCTGGGTATAGTCCCAAATCAGGTCAGGGGAGCTCATATATAACCCCCTCCCTCTGGGTTTGTTTTCTCACCTGCAGAAACAAGGGATGAATAATAATGGATCTCAGGGAGCTTCCGGCTCCCGCATTCTCTGGTTTTATGGCCCACTGATGCTGGTCCTAATAGAATCAAATACAAATTAGGAATGAACTGATAAGGGCCTCCAGGAAATATAAGAAGGGACATATTTCATATGCCCACTGAGGACTGGTCCCACAAGCAGGCTGGCAGTAACGTGAGCCTACGGGAACAGTTCACAAAGCCGGGGAAGGTCCCATCGTTTAATAAAGCTCTTCCTGTCTCTCAATGTGCCTGGCCCTTAAGTTATTCCCACTTTCAAGCATAAGGAGCATGGGTGCCTAACCTCCTTGGGTTCTGAGATCAGTGTCAGGAGACACTAAATGAGATTTCTCCCAGCGAAGGCAGTACTTTTTCATTTCTCCCAAAAGACAGTCTAAAACCCATCTGTGCACAGTGCAGAGCAGTAGCTATACAGGCCATTGAGAGGAGGCTTCTCTGCTTGTATTAAATTTGCGCTTGTATTTGAATTTTAGAGACTTTCCTGGTTCTCTGCCTTTTTATTTCAGTAACACCAAAAGAGATACAGTTGAGGACTCTGAAGAATGAGACATTTTTTTTAGCAAGTTCCCCAGGGCAGGTATTTGTCTTGCTAACTTTTTAGAAAGCTTTGTGGTTCTCTGAGCTTGCTTTGGTTTAGTCACATTTTCCATATGTTCACTGCCGACCCAACCTCGCCATCCTGAGACAATTGAGGTCCTATGGGTGGGCTGTCTTAACTTTTCTAATGGATGAAAAATCCCAGCCGCCGTTCATGGTCATGGGTTTCTAACAGTAAGGCTGACCAGGATACCCTGACTCACTTATAAGCTTTATTCCTTCTCTTACTGACAGTAATAAATATTACATGGCAATCAGGCTAACGTGAAGTCACTAACTGCTCTAAACTGAATTCAAACCTGTCATTGGAGTCTCTTCACCCTTTTTTTTAATGCAGGTGCCAGTTGGAAAAGCATTATTTAGCACCCACTATAGGACCCAGGAAATGGTCTCTCTGGAATCACCTAACTAGGAGGAAGGGGTGCTGTGGCGGTCAGAGTGGGTTTCCCGTTTATGTGAGGACAAGGGTTGTGGATGTGTCTAGAAGAATGGAAGGGTTTGGCCTGACTGAGTTAAGCTGCCCAGCATTCCCGTAGGGGAGAATCTCTTGGGCAAAGGTGCCAGGGGACTGAAGATAGGTCACATGACTGTGCGTGAACTGGGATAGTGCCGTCAGCCAATACTGGATATAAGAAATGAGAAATTACCGACTGATGGGATTAGCCTGAGCTCAGAAGAACTGTCTCTTTGAATGTCTAGGTTCTGGTCTTGCAATTTCTCAAGCTCACCCAAGGGCAATGATTGGTCTCGCCCGCACACCTCCTCCCATTTTCCATTTCCACTAAAGGAGAATGCTTAACTCTAAGGTGAGCCCTTTACCTTTGATATTCTGACAAGAAATGCACATTGCTGTTTGCTAAACCTCCCCACTGACCTGCCCTTATTCTTGGAAGGAAATAAAAAGGAAACATAGGAAGTTAGGAGGGGGCTGATTTCTCACACAGCCACTCATTTCCAAAAGTCATTTCAAATTGCACTAGGTGCTTCAATTGCTCTATTTTTCTGAAATTAATTCTAAATTTTCTGGGTACAATTTGTTTCCCTTAAGTCTGTAATTATGCTTTTAACATTCACTCTTTCAAACTCCAGCCATTAGTGACTTAATGCGGTGTTATCAGAAGATACAGGGAGTTAGAAGTGTGGGTGGGAATTATAAGAGCAGAAGTTGCACCTGTGCTTGTGATAGTTTGAAATTGATGTCCCCTGGAGGAAAGCTAAAAGGAAAATCTAATAAGTCACCAAAATAGACTAAAGTAAAGTCTGAAATTAGTATTTAAGGTATTAGGACAAGTGGCTGGGAAGGGTTTGATAGCTAATCATGAAGTACCATTTAAACTTACTGAGCACGGGTGATGGTATGGGATTCCAGGCCCAATGAGAATCATAGAAAAAGTAGACATCAGTCAGCAAGGCATATACAAGGTAGAAAAAGCTAAGGTTACTGCATTACTTTCAAGAATATTAAAAAAAAAAAACTAAGGAAGGAAACAGGTAATGAAGTGGCTCAGAGAGAAGACAAAAACTTTGAAAGCTGAATCACTGGATAGCTAGGAATGGCCTGTAGGAGGAAGAAGGAAGAAGATAATCAGTAAAGCAGATTTATTAGTCTTTAAGTGCATCATCAATAAGCATTGACTGAGCAGCCCCAGTGCCGCTTTTATTTCTTAAGAAAGGAGGTATACCAGATGACCTCTGTCCCTCAACAACCCCCTTCGCTCACATACACACATAGGCATTTCCCATGTGTATTGACACAGCTGCTCCATGATTCTGATGCCACTAAGCAACTTAAACTCTTAACTACTGTAGCATTTTAGAAACAGAGACCAAGGGGAGCTGATGTAAGCATGGATTGCTTCGTGAGCTATTCAGACAGAGGAGGGAAAGACCCAGACGGTACTACTGAGAACTCACAGTTTTGGGGACTGGAAGGAGAGAAAAGGACCTGGCTTTCAGAAGTTCACAGACTAGAGATGTCAGTCTGAGGAAGTCTGGCCAGGAGGGCCTTGGAAAGGAGGGGCAGGCAGAGTCCTGCCAGTCACAGGCATTCATCTGTTGACATCTGGAGGTAAAAAACAGGAGACACTGATTGAGTAATCAGCAACGCCAACCCCTGAGCGGGGCAGAAGAGGGCACGCTCACTGTTTGGTGGGACAGAAGAGGATCATGCCCATGAAGCCAGCAGTGGGCTGTCTGGCACAGAAAAATTCCACCTCAAAAAAATCTACTTTTTGGAAGCTTAGAAAAGTGAAAAATCCTTGAGAACTTGAAGTCTCCTCACATGAATAGATGAATGGGCAGATATTAGAGAGACAGGAAAATGGAAGCTCTTTAGTGGGGAGACTCACCTGAGAAAGGCTACAAAGTGAGTCAGAGATGACCGTGACATGTACAATGATAGTAAAGGCCACATCCGCCAGAATGGCTTGGTGCCCATGGACGTGATCGAAGAAATGCAGTTGGAGTGACGTGATACAACTGGGTTGTGGGGCCTTGGATTCTATGCTAACCAATGTTAGACCTCATGCAACCAAACAGGGAGGTGATATTGAAGATTTCTGAGCAGAAATTTGACATTAGGATGGCTTGTTTTAATCTTTTGTTCTTTTGCATATGATTTTGATCAGGACTCTGAACACTAAGATCTGGACAATGGGGTATGTTTTAGGAAAGCCCGGACCAGTTTGTCAACTAAAGCTCAAATATCAGGATCCCCTCATGTGTCCCCTGCAAAGAAATACTTTCCATACAGATATCTCCCCAAATCCTACGTGTACATGTATTCACCGCCCGTACTGTTGACCCTTCCACACAAGTGTGTGCCGTCTACCTAGGTTTCCCGTTAAAATAGGTGTTCCATCAGCACAGGTGTGCCACCTACAAAGCTGTATTATCAAAATAGGTGTTTAGACCTGGCCAGTGGGGATCAGTTGGTTGGAGCATCGCCCTGTAAACCAGAAGCTTGTGGGTTCACCTCTCAGTCTGGACACATGCCTGGTTGGTGGGCTGAAAAACCAGGTGTGCAATAGCTAGCTATTCCATGGTATAAGTGGGACATGTGAAGATCCTTACTTTCCAGCGTCTGTCCACACGGATGCTCCCCAATGAAGCAAAGTATGTAGAATTCTCGCCCCTGTCTCTATGAGACAAGAAAGGTGAGGAGTTATGCGTCCCCTTCTCCATTTGGCACCAAGCCACACTATTTCTAGTAACATCTTTTAAGCCCTAAAATTAAGGAAAAATATTTTCTCCTAAAGAACTCACATTTCAAAACTTTATTCTAAGTAAACTGCAGAAATTGATCACATAATAACAAAAAACAAAGAAACAAACAAAACACTAAGCAAGTGTATACCTTTAATTGATATGCAGCAATATCTGTGCAAATTTAAGGAAAAGGCATTAAATCCCAAAAATGAAGGAAGAATAATCTTCCCATTTTACCTCTTATCTATCTTCTCACTCCTTGCATAGAAAAAATATATAACTCGAGATTCACACTAAAAAAAACTTCTTTAATTCAAAGATGAACTTGAGTACGACCTCAGAGAATTCAGAATTGACTAAATGTTAGTCCTTTAATAAACTGGACTTGGCAACAACTGATCTCAAGGAAAATTCAATCACAACCAAAGTCTTATCTTTCTTCAAAAACAGGACAGTTAGGAATTGAATGTGATGTCCTAGAAAAATCGAAGAAATGACATCAAACTAGTTTGTTCCTGAAAACAAGGCAACAAGAAATTGATGGCATTTCACATGTGATTTTGCCACAAAAGATGTGGGGCTTAGAAATCATGTCACTTGGCTCTCTTAAAATCCAACCCAGAGACAGAGACAGAGAACAAGGGACCACAGTGGCCGCATGTCTGGGGGACTTCTGAAGTGGCATTCAAGGAAGTCCTAGAACCAAGAACTATTTGTTCTTTGAACAGATAAAAGTTTTCCGCCTAAACCACTCTAAGTCCTAGGCCTCTCATCTCTCAATTTCTCCCTCCTTGGAGGTAGTAAAGGAGGGCAAAGAATGGAAAATTGTGAAAAGGGAAAGACTTTGCAAACTCCCTTCTCATATTCTGTTTAGTACTATCCTTGATGAAGAAACATAAATTGTTTGCAATTCATCATGGCCTTAAAGACAGGTAAAGTTAAACAGGAAAGCCAGTCTCTAAGGACCTAAAAAGGGCTAACCCATTTGCACATTACTATGATATCCCTGATTAATTTTTATAAACAGTTTTTTAGATGCTTAGCTATTTACTAAATTTGGACTTTGATTGTCTGTGTAAAAAGAACTAGAGCAGGCCAGAGGCTAAGTCTGCTCTGTGATGTTACTCTTTTTAATGATCACATGCTTTACTGAATAGGAGAAAGTGTGAAATTTTGCAAAACCCACACTGGCTCATCTGTGTATGCTACCATCCATAGAGTGTGTTATGCATATGAATGACATACATCTGTCATGTGAATCCTAGTTGAAAAAAAATGCAGCATATCAACCACTTCAAATTAAAAGAAGGGCTGTGAGGGAAACAGACATAGCAGATACAGAATAGCACAAAGAATTAAACGCCCTCATCCTCGTCATGAAATATGCGTAGTCAAACCAACAAAGAAGCAGAGAACATTTGCCAGGTTGGTTTAACCCAGGACAAAATGTGTGTCACATGAAATCAGTCTTTTGCTTTGACCTTTCACATATCAAGTCCAAGATTAGTTTAAATGAATCAAGTGAACAAGGAAAACTATGGTTTTTACTGATTTCTGAATACAATACTAAATCATTCCATTGCATACGATCAGTGAAATATACCGTACGATGAGAACTATGAGAACCACTACTATGTGAAGATGGAAGAGATATGATTTCTACCCTTCGGGAACTCACATCACTCACATTTGATGGGAGGGACTTGCAAAAACAAATATATATATGTGTGTGTGTGTGTGTGTGTGTGTGTGTATAAACTTATATATTTAAGTTTATACATCAACTATATATATTTACATACATAAACTTTATGTTTATATATAAACATATACATTTATATATACTTTATATACTTATACATAAACATATATAAACTATATATATTTATATGTAAATGTACATATATCTAAACATATATATATACACATGCATTTATATATATGAATGTACTATGACTGGTATATGTAAATGATGTGATCCAAAGTCAATGGGAAAAAACTCAGTTCTTATAAGGGCCCCAGAGGTGACTTCTTGAACAAAGGGTCTTGAAGGGTGAATGAAAATACGCCTGCGAAGAATGGGCAAGGGCTGCCAGCAGTGAGGCCACATGAGCAAGGCAAGGAGAAAGAAATAGCAAGGTACCTTGGGAAATCAGGCAACCAAAAAATAGGTAAAAGTCAAAAAAAATTTTGCATAAGAGAGCATGTTGGTTAAAGTCTTAGAAGAAAATAGAAAGTGAAGCAAACTGAGAATAATCTGAGATTATTTTAATAAGGGTTTATTTATAGAGGTTGTGCAGGGTTTGAGGAACGCAAAGTATCCCGGCCGAAGGGGCAGACGAGGGGAGAATGACTGGCATCCAGAAGCAGAAAGCTGCTCGGTAGGAGCAAAGACCTGAGACTAACTCTGAGGGTGCAGCCAGCCCTCTGCAAGCCTGCAGGGAGGGGGTTCAGGAGGGTAAACACTACTGACCTCACTCACACACCCCCGCCCCCCCATCTTCTTCTGCAGTGCCCCACCCCAAAACCCATTGGTCAAAGCCAATCTGAAGCCTGCAGGCATGAAAGCCGGGTGACGCAGTCTCCTCCAGTCAGAAAGCCTAAACAGAGAGCAGACCAGGGAAGACTGGAGTGTAGATCCCCTGGAGGATAATTCCAATGACCCAGCACAGAGCAGTGTAGATGGGGATCAACCCTAAAAGAGGTCATCTCTGGATTATTCCATCTTTGAAGTCTTTATTAATAGTTTACCTCTTCCCTGAAGCCTTCCTAGATCTTAACAGAATTAGCTACCACTTTTTCTGATCCACAGGACTTTCCTTTACATTTAACCCTTTGACACTGTGACATTTCACAGCCAGTTGGGTGTGTATTTCTCTCCACAAATAGGTTATAAACTCTTCCAGGGAGGAAGTGGTGTCTGAGTCAGCTTTGTATTTCCAGGGCCCAGAATGAGTAACAATCACTCACTTTTTGTTCAATTGGATGTAAATAATTGCATCCATCATCTGAGTGAATCGCCATATCAGGGAGTTACGCTGGGTATGAAAACTGCCATGTGCGTTCTCGCCATTCTCAGTGTGTCCAGATAACCTGCACCTGCGCGCTCACGCATCTGAAAGGGAGAGATTATTTTATCATCCAGATGACACACGGGAGTGAAGTGCAACATTATTATCCGGCAACCAATGGAAAAGACAGATGTCTGCCGTAGTATAGATATTGACTAGAAAGCATCCTCCTTACTAACTCAATGAATACCAGTATTCAAAACCATTCAGGTCCAGACAACAATCATCTTCTGAGTGATATGCTACTCAAGATGCCTGTGCTAAACCCTTTCACACCTGTAGTCCCGTATGATGGTCAGAAGGACTCTACCGGCTAGGAGATTATTATCGGCACCCGACCGAGACACAAGCTGAGATTAAGGAACGTGATTGCAGAATGGCAGATATAAACACTATTCTTTTTCTGGCAACAGAGGTCTGTTCTCACCGTACCAGAATGATTTCTTAATCTTAGAAATAAATGCAAATAGGACTTATTAATTTCATTATTCATTTTTATTTGATAGTAATTATCATGTATTACTTTATTATATATGTATAATGCCTAACACTATATAAAAGAAGGTTGAGATGGGCATCTCTTGGGCATGTTTGCATTAAGTACACAGCCATATACATGCCAAAATCTACTCCTAAGTGATTTCTGTTTTTTGGGGAAAAGAGAAGATTTTAGTACAGAATAAAAATAAATGAATAATTACCAGGGCTATTCATATTATGAGAAAAATCTCTAAAACACTGATTTCTAAATACTTTGCAATAACCATCATGGTAACCATTAGGTTAATGTAACCTTGAACATTTTCTTGTGCATTTTGCAATAAATCTATGGAATTGCAAGGCACTGGTTCGCGTTCACAGTAATGAGTTTTATGGTAAAAACTGAACATCATTCTGGGAAGCCAGAAAGTTCATCTAGTAGCTCAAGAAAAACATTAGAAAGCAAAATAGACTGTGGCGGAGAAAAGCAAAAATTGCCATGATTTGTAACATCTGTGTACCAACTGCACTAATTAATACAGACTTCACAATCCTTTCAAGAATATGAGCAAAAGGACTAGAACTACTGCTGGTGGAGATAATAAATACAGATCAAACGGGTTTCATTTAGAATATGGTGGCTTCAGATAAGACTAATTAGCAGGATGACAAAAACAGTCAGTGAAACAGAAACAAATCTTATTCTAAAATTCTGGCAACAATGAGTGGAATTAATTGGAAATTGTTCCTCTTGCCCAGTTGTATAGAAAAACTTTATGCCGGTTTTTGATTGCTGCCGTTTTATTACTCTCCATTGCTTATTGTGTTGTAGTAATACACACATTGTTCGGTGTGGACAGAGGTGCCAACGGTATCAGGGAAAGAGGGAAGGGGTGCCAGTGGTTAGAGAGTCAGAGAGGGAGATGGAGGAGAAAACGGAGAGAGGGGCTCAAGGGGACAGACGGGTGGAACAGCCTAGGAGCCTAGTGAGTCCACAACAGCCTTCTCCTTTAATGCATCTTTTTTCAAAAGCAGGGTTACCTACTCTCCTGCTTTTGCTGGCTTTCAATTTCCTGGCTATTCGTCGAGTTGGTTACATGTTGCTGCATAACAAACTATCACCAAACCCTCGTCAATCTTAACGACAAAAATTTCATTCATTTGCTACAATTCTAGAATTTGGGCAAAGCTCAGCAAGGAGGGGCCACCTGTGTTTCCCAGGGCATTTGCTGGAGCGGTTTGACTACAGATGGAGATTCCACTAGTTAGATGACCTCACGTATGTGGACAGCAGTTAATGTGGACTGCGAGCTGGGAGCTCGGCGGGGCTTGTTGGCTGGGGCCTCAGCTGTCCTCACAGGCCCTCCATGGGGCTAGGTCAGGCTTCTCATCGCACGGTGGTCTCAGAGTAGCTGAAGTTCTCATATGGAGGCTGAACTCTCCCAGAGATTTCCACAAAGATGGAAATAGCGGGCTCTCCAGGCTCAGGCCTGAAATAGGCATACTGTGATTTCTGCCACATTTTAATCATGAAAGAAGGTCATGGCCCAGAGCTAAGGGAGGGGCCATACAAGGACATGGACATAAAAGATATGATTCACGAGGATCATCAAAGTAACCACCGAATCCACCTGTCTATAAAACTAATGATTAGCATTTGACAAGAATAATATTTCTTTAGACCTTTAATGATGTTGAAACAACAGTCTAGCCCTGGTTGGCGTAGTTCAGTGGATTGAGCGTGGGCTGTGAACCAAAGTGTCACAGGTTCGATTCCCAGTCAGGGTACATGCCTGGGTTGCAGGCCATGACCCCCAGTAACCGCACATTGATGTTTCTCTCTCTCTCTGTCTCCCTCCCTTTCCTCTCTAAAAATAAATAAATAAAATCTTTTAAAAAAAAAGAAAGAAAAGAAACAACAGTCTGTAACAGGTGACTCTAAAAAGTACGCACCTCGTAACACAGTGCAGGTCACCCCAACCTAATAACTTATTGAAGAACACAAAGAAATAGAATTCACATCATATGAAAGATGGGGGCCTTTTTTTTTTGAAACAAATTATTTATGAAGTGAAATTTACCAGCCGGAAACTTATAGATCCAATTTTGCTTCCCTGCCTCAACACAATATTTACCGAGCTTACACACTCTCTCATTTGCTTACTCAGCGAAAGTGTAATGTTCTCCTGCTTCGTGGGCACCGGGAGCACAAGGTACAATGATATATGTTAAAAGGGAATCTGTACTAAACCTGAGTCTGCAAATATTTGTCTCGTGTGGATTTGGACTACCTGAGACAAGCAGTGTACAGAGGAATTCTCAGCTTTGCTTTTTTTCTGTAACTAATAAAGAGCTCCACGTTTTGTATCATGGAACCGTGGCAGAGAAGAACCACTAAAGTAGAAAGAACAAGCAACCTTAATTGATTTTCTGCTACAGATGTTTTCTTTTCATCTGGGATAGCTCGCCACCCCCACAACCTCGACAACCTTCACCTTTGATAAGAGATGGAAATCTATGTAGACATGAGGGTTAAGTAAGAGGAAGTAAAATAAAATAAAATAAAATAGGAAAAAATAAGGAAGGTGAAGTTCATCATCTACTGTAATGTGTCACACAAATGTACTGTTGTATGATAATGGTATGGAAAGATCTCTTTTAAGCAATTCCACCAGTTTCGTTTTGCTTCTGGCAAATGCCTTACTTGGAAATATTACACACCAGGACTGCGGATTCCCACTGTCGAAACTTTCCTTGCAGGTGTTCTTGAGTACTCCGTGTAAAGAAAGTTATTTTAGGATTTTTACATACGTTAAAGAAATATCCTGAATGTGAATGCTAAGTGTGGGTCGGGAAAGCGAGGCAACGGTGGAGTGTAGCATTCCCAGGCCACTTGACATTTTCACTAGGAAAACCCTTGCCAGCAGGAATCACCTCAACCTCACCCGGGTTATGCCTAGACATGAGAATGTGCCTTTTTTAATAAATAAAAAATGTGGACTTCTCTTTGAATATGTCAAGTCATAAAACATGACTAAGCCTTGCATTTCACACTTTCTTAGCTACTCTGGGGAAGATAAAAGAAATCTAAGCTGAGCTGATAGTTTTTGAGAAATGTATGGTGTGTTACTATTTCAAAATGATAGCCTGCACGGCCACAGTGGGCTGGGTGGGGTAGGAGCTACTAACAGTTTAGGGAAAGGAGGGACAAACCCGAGCCCGGACAGGAAGGAAAGATTCCTTAAAGACAGAGGCTAAGCTTCTGTTTCATATCCATTTCTGTATCTGAGCATTAAAAATGATTGTCGGTAGTTTGGTTCTTCGGTTCTTGAAAATTAAGATACTGAGAGAGAGAGAGAGAGAGAGGGAGAGAAAAAGAGAGAGAGAGAGGGAGAGGGAGAGAGAGAGGGAGAGAGGGAGAGAGGGAGAGGTATTTACGATGAGGAGAGAAGGCTGAGATGAGGATGTCTAGAATAGACTGTACCTGCTAAGGCTGTAGGGAGCTGAGGTTGGCCAGGTAAGGGAACTCTAGCTGTGGAAGGCTTCTGAGTCCAGACCCAGGAGATTGGGCTTTCATCTGACAGGCGATAAGGAGCAATTATGATATGCTTTTAAGTACGATGTTCTACTTTGTTTAAAAAACTAGGGAGTAAAACTTTCTGTGGTTTCATTCTCTATATTGACAGTTCAAAGTCTGGCAGAATTCTGAGGTTAAGGCATAGAGAGAAACCTTAAACATTGATTCATTTTTCACACGACGGAATCATTTGCCTTTGATTAATCATGAGGATATTTCATTTCTGATTGTGTCTCTTTTCATCTATTTCTACTTCATACATTTCTTAGATACGAAAAATCCATTCCTTTGAAACCCTAATAAGAGATTCCCTTTGTGCTGATTTTTTCACTTCCGCACAAAAAGCCATTGTGTTTGTGAAGATGTTATAATAACAGGCTCAGCAGCAAGTGGAGTGCGACCACCAGAAGCAGGGTGCCCTCCTATTACAGTTGTGATTGTCCTGAAACAAAACGCTTAATGATGTCTCCTCTAGGAATTTCACTGCAAGGGTAAACAACCACTAAGGTAATCAAGAAAGGGAAATAGGAAAACAGTATTATGTCTAGCCTTTCTGGGTGTAAATTATGAAAATAAGGTGTGACTTCTGATTTTTTGTGTGTGTATATTATCGGAATCTAATCAGCTCTCCTAAGCTGTAAGGTGAAAGTGCTTCGTGCATTCATACTCCCATATGCCCACGGATGCAGAGAGGGAGCTAAGCTAGCAGATAACCCCATGCTGGCAAAGCCACGCTAAATATTCAGACAGACACAAAAGTCAGGTGAACTAGCAAACCCATGCAGCCCCCTGAGGCACAGCCGAGCTAGCCTTGCCTGCTGCTCTGTATTCTCCAGGAATGCTAATTCTAATACCAGCCCAGATCTGTACTTAGCAAATCTCCAGCCCTTGCTCACCGGTTTAGAATTGTATCTGACATGTCCTAAAATGATACTTTGATTCTTCCCTCTCAAACCATGCAATTTTGCTTTCCAAAACTTCAGCTGAAAAGGAATGTATTGAACATGTGTCTTTGGCAGGGAGAAAATGTTTCCTCATAGAAATATGTGTCTCCATGAACACAATTGTTAGTTCAAACTCAGTCTAGGCAATTAAGGAGAATGGGTATGCGGCCCGTAATAGGTATTCAGTTGCATTGTGACACCGAAGTCCATGAGCCGAGTGGTTAGAACTCAAAATTGGACTCGTAATTCGGACAAGTCAGAAATGAATTGAGTGGTGCCCAGAATGACCAGAGGCAGGAGAGAAACGACAAATAGTTCCAAGACAAAACAGAGAACGAGGAAACTAAGGGCCCTGGGGAATAATCCATAGAAAGGACCATGCACCTCATTCAGTTTCATCCCTTAAACACACAGTGCCTGCCTGCCAGAGGGCCGCTCTCCCACCCTGCAATGTAAAGAGACCACAGATAAATAGATGGTCTCAGGAATCGATTCTAGGGACAGCACAGTAAGACAGCTCCCAATAGGACTCACACTGTGTGACAACAGGAAGACTGCGTCACTTCTCTAGGCT
Source organism: Phyllostomus discolor (assembly GCF_004126475.2). NCBI lineage: Eukaryota > Metazoa > Chordata > Mammalia > Chiroptera > Phyllostomidae > Phyllostomus > Phyllostomus discolor. The sequence goes on from NC_040908.2 coordinate 11,231,315, forward strand.
ACCATCTCACCTGCTAAAGCAACTTCTTGAAATAAGTGCTTCAGGTAGTACCCCGATTATATGCAATGTCACGAAAGATGATTTCTTCTCCTACAATTCCCAAACTTCCCAGAAAGGAAAGCTCATTTCCAGGGGAGCATGTGTAAAGGCTGGGATGACAGGATTACCAAACATGAGTTACGAGGACATTGAAGGCGCACCCCTGTGAGTCCGAAGGTCGGGCTAGGAAGCCTGACTCAGCAGCTTGTGTGTCGGAGGCAGGCACTGGAGTGGCCGAGCGCACAGCCACAGAAAAGGAGGAGGCTCGTGTGCGAAGGGCCGCAGGTGTTAACTCAGCCTTTTATTGACTGAGTGCTCCTGCGTCAGACGCCGTTGTAGAGGAGTGGGTCCGATAGTAAAAAAAAAAAAAAAAAAAAAAAAAAAAAACAGAAAAAGCCCTTTGCCCATGGCATCCAATCCCAGTAAGAGGAGATAAGGGATAAGCAAAAATGACCAGTGTGATGGGTGGGATAAAGTGCTAAGAAGAGAAACGAAGCAGGTGAAAGGCAGAGGCGGGGCCTATGGGGAGCGCAGCTGAAACAGGCTGCTGGCCCGGGCCTCACTGAGGAGGTGAGATCTGAGCAGAAACCTGCAGGAGAGGAGGGAGCAGCCATGTGGGTGACTCGGAGAAAAGCACTCCAGCCCGGAGAAAGAGGGAGGGCAGGCGAAGCTCTAAGGGCTGAGCGTGCCTGGTGAGTCTGAGGGAACCTGAGGAAACCCATGTGGCCGGGCGAGGTGCAGTGTTGATAGGGGTCAAAGCTGGACACAGCAGGTGGGCAGCTCACACAGGACAATGTGGGTGGCTCTCCTGCCAGTAAGGGCCACGATGTAAACTCTGAGCCAACTAGGCCTTTTGATAGACTAATAATAACACGTTCTAAGTTTTAGGAAGATCACTTTGGATCTACGTACAGAACGAGTTGCAAGGAAGAGGCATTTAAAAGGAATACGGGTTCAAGTTGTTACAGTATGTCAAGCCAGACACAATGGCGGTTTGAACTCATGTACTAGCAGCAGAGGTGGTGAAAAACGGTCAATTGTGCATGTATTTTATAGGTATAGCTAACAGGGTTTGCTCACGGGTTAATGGGACACCCCCAACAATGAGGTTCCCTTCACAACATGAATCCTTGGCCAACCGAGACTGCAAGTACAAGTGAAATCCCAGGAAAGGTGATCCTACCAGCACTTGAGAGAACGGAATAACCAAGACGTGGGGCTAAATTGCAAGGTAAGCTAACCATATGTGAGGAGTCGAACTTAACATTTCACAGGACTCCCAGGTCTCAAAGGTTGGTGAGTCCCAATGGAATTTCTGACAATGTCACGTGAAATGATCCATCCATAATTCTCCATCTCCTTGTAGTTGCCAAGTCAGATGCAACGCCCAGTGTACGTAGGGTAAAACGGGCTGTGTGGCCACATGACGACAAACTGAATGTGAGGAAAAGGACGCTTTGCCCAGGCTGAGCCCGGGAAACAAGAAAACCTCATTAGGGACTCACTCTCCCACCAAGTTCAAAAATCATCCATCTACGGAAAATCACGAGCTTGACTTTGTAGTTTGTCGCTCTGACTGCCAGCCATACCCAGGTAACTGGCAGCAGCACCTACATCGCCAGTTTTCCTTCCAGAATATGCCAGGGCCCCCAAATGTTTGCTGTAACCGTATCACAAATGGCTGTGTGGTGAGCTTTGACTGTTCTAGCAGCTGCTGTGTGTCTGTGAGTTATTCATCCCCTCTAATGAGCCCCGGTGCTGCCTACGGTGACTATCAGCATAAACTATCCCAGAAAACTGTCACGCTGAGACACACACACACACACACACACACACACACAGAGTCCTCGCTCATCAGCATGGAAGTTTAACTTGATTAATTCTGATGTTTTAACATACAGAACATGGCATTAAAAAAAAAACACTTTATTTTGAGTTAACTTGGTGAATCAATTCAGCCGCAAGCTTAGACAATGTTTAAGCCCATGCTAAGTGTCTCCTCCCTTCCAAATCGCTGATGGCCCGTGATGTTTTCTTAGATTAATAAGAATTAACTGAAAGACATTGTTTATTGATCCAGGTTTAAGAATCTTCCAAAAGAATTTGACATTTAGGAGGTGAAACTAACAACAAATGATCAGAAAGCATTATTAGAATGAAGGAGCAAGGATAAAGCAATAGCTCCTATTCCTCTGTTATTGTCTCTGCACATGTCATTTACTGGCTATCCATCTAGTCCCTTGAATCTCCTGTCTTATTTGGTCTTAACAGGTAAACTTCAAAGGAGGCTGTGTGTTCACAGCCCAGGGGCCATGGTGGCTCATAGGGGCTGTGTGAAGGATCGCAGGAGAGACCCTAGTCTCAGAAAGTTCCCCTGATGCCTAACTCAGAACCTGAAATTTCAGCACAATGGATATATCCCCTTTTGTTATGAATTATCTCTCTGGACTTTTCTTTTAAATTCCAAGTGCCCCTGGAAAGGTCAGTGCAGTAAATCAATATGGATAGGTTTATTGGAATCTCTCCTCAGTGTCTAGCAGTTTCCAGTAAAATTACTAGCTATGAGAGAAAGGAGGAGAAAACGCAGCTCTTAAAAGGTTTGAAATGAGCCCAAGAAGGACACACCATGGGGAGGACAGAGATATCAAAAAGAAACCTCGGCATCTTACCTAAAACTTGGCCACTTGTGATGACGGAGGACAGAAACTCGAAACGGGAGAAAAATGGAGAGTCAGACCCAGGGCTGATAGGAAGGAGGGCGGTGGCCACCTTGTTGAGTATGGTGGCAGGAATGCAGGCTCAGGCAGAGCGGGCTGGGGCGAGAACCGGCCGTGCTGTTCTCAGAGTAAATGAGGTCGCTGGGAAGCAGTAAACAGCAGGAGTCCTCGGGTCAGTCTTCACGTACTTCTCACCTAAGCGTGACCTTGGTCTTTGCCCTGTAGGACTACGGAGTACAGAAAGATCCAGTAACTTTGATTAAGTACCCATGGAGTTAAATGAAAATGTGGGATTAAGGGGGTAAAGGGGGGTGTGTGTCTGGAAAAAAAGCACAAAGACCTATTCATAAATTTTAGTTATGAAAGATATAAAAAATAGAATATTAATTTGGAAAAAAATTTAAAAAAAGAAATTCCAGTAAAGGATTGTGTGTGTATGTGTGTGTGTGTATGAGAGAGAGATGTATTCCCAATAATAACAGTAGCTAGCCCTGGCTGGCGTAGCTCAGTGGATTGAGCGCGGGCTGTGAACCAAAGTGTCGCAGGTTCGATTCCCAGTCAGGGTACATGCCTGGGTTGCAGGCCATGACCCCCAGCAACCGCACATTGATGTTTTAAAAAAAAATAACAGTAGCTAATGTTTATTGAATGTTTTTTATATTCCAGGTACAGGCCTATGTTCTTTCTCTATATTGACTCCTTTAAGGCTTAAAGCCACCGTATGGGGAAGGCGCTATGATGCTCTCTTTACAGAGGAGAAAAGGAAGCGCAGCAGGGCTGTCGACTTGCTGAAGGTCACAGAGACAGTAAGTGAAAAGAGCGACATTGCATCCCAGGTGATCTGCCTTCAAAGTCTATGCAATTAACTGTTATGGTTTACTGGCTCCCTAAGAAATTATTGTCTCTCAACATTTTTTATATTCCCTATTTTAGCACTACAACAATATGCTGTTATTTATGTGCTTGTAAGTCTACGCCTCTATTTCTCTACACGGTGTAATTCTTAAGGGCAGGAACTCAATCTCCTTTGTCTTCCGAAGAACTTACACAGTGGCTGGTGTAACCACCACACTGAATATTTATCTAGGACTGACCATATGCCAGGCACTAAATTGTGTATTTTCGAAGAAGGCAAGGACGATTTTGAAATGTAGGGAGAGAGGAAGGAAGACAGGGGAGAAGGATGAGAAAGAAAAAAGGGAGGAGAGAGAGGCAGGTTAATGCTAACTTGAGAGGCCATCTGCCCCCAAGAAAAACAGAGGGTAGGGAACCCCCCACAGGAGCAGGTATTTTATGAGAACATGAACTAGATTTAATTTTTGTTCTGCTCAATGTTTCCAAAATTCAGCCTGAGATTTCATGTAAATCTATTTGAAAGGAGTCGCTGGATTTTAACGAGAAATACTTCTTTGTGCTAAATAATGTTTATAGCATGCTACATTATAGCCACAGAGCAATATCATTACGGGGCTGTTTAGTCCCAGCAGCTTATGTGGAATGTCAGGAGAAGGTGATGATGCATAGCAAAATATATAATAAAGAACTTTTAAAAAATCACGGGTAACTTTATTTACTCAAAATAGTTTTTTATGTAGCCATTTAAATGCATTCCAGATTAAAGGGGAGAGTGAAACTCACCAGTGGGAACTGTGAAATGTTTGGGAAATGATAACAGTATCTTGTACTCTCGCAATGCGTTTCAGGAGAGAAGGTCAAAGCACTTTACAACACGTTCAGCCTCGCAGGAGCCCGTGGGATGTGTGGGTGGTGAGCAGTTCGAGTTCATTAAAATGGAGATGAAAGTGTTAAGTGGAAATATTCAAGGCTGCAAGCCAGCGTGCGCTTGGGTGCACTTCGGTTATCTTTGTCTCGCTCCCCCGGAATTCCCACTGTGCATGGATGGGGCTTGAGAAAACACCTGCAGCCCCTCACCGCAACCTTTCTTCCCCCTTGTAAGAGTTCTCCTCCAGCAACATCCGGAGAAAACGTGGATCCACTGCAAAAGGATGGGAAGGCAGGAGCCATGTCGAACTCAGGCCCTGCCTGCAGCATATCCTAGGACATGTGCTTGCACAGCCTCTGCACGACCGCTTGCACTCACCAGAACCGCACACTGCTCTGGGAGCCCCTTCCAAGGATGACCTGCTCCCTGCAGAAAGACGGGGGCATAGAGTCCGTGAGGAACTGCTGACTTAGGGAAATTGGTGAGAACTCAGGACCTAAGGCACAGTTCGTAGCTTGAGTTCTTCTCAAGTTTCTGACACACCTCGTACTGTATTCAGGGAGCAGTCAGCCATTCGTGCCATAGCTGCCAAACCATACTCTTCCTTTAGGGGTTGCACTTAGGAAGAAAGACAGTGAGACCAGAAATATAACCACGCATTATAACGTTCTCTTCTCCCAGAACCGCTCAGGCAACCCAGTGTGCTCTACTGTCTGTCTGCACGTGTGCACCCCAGTCAGAAGCTCTGCCCCCCAGGCACCCCAGCCAGTGAGTGCTTCCGTGGTCCTTCGGCACACTGCCGTATCTTTACATATGCAGCACCAACCGATCTTTGTGATCAAGTCACACAATTAACATTCTTTGCGGGACAGAAATATGCCAAGCCCCAAGGTAGTGCTGAGACATCTTCAGGTTCAAATTAATGGGCTGTTTTCAAATGGAATTACATTAGAATGACTAATGTTTTCAGAGATGATGGAGCTCAGCCTGTCACCTAGGTTACACCCAGACATCAAGGTTCACTCCTTCATGGGGTTTTTAGGGAGCAAATGCCCCTTGTCCACCTGACAGCCAGTATATACAATGTATTGAAGATGAAGGGGTCAGGCATGCAGTGACATATAATCCACGGTCCCTTGGAGATAATGATGCTACTGAGGGGTAGAAATATCGCTGTACTAAAAATTAAACAAAAATCTAAACTTGTCCAGAAAAAGTTACAAGGCAGGTGTAAGCCAGCAGCATCTTAGGGCAATGCCGTGAGTAAGGCTGCAGATAAGAAAAAGAAGGGGTTCCTGAGGGAGACAGAAATTAAGCAAATTCCTGAACCATGGGTAGCAGGTCCCGTTGTGAAGGAGAAGACAGGAAATAGTGTAATTTTTGCGTTATGGTGGATCCTTATCACCAAGAAGAAAATATTTGCTTAATAGGGATGGAGTGAATGAAAGAGCAAATGAGTGCAGACAACAGGGAGAGAGCCTGTCAGGAATAAAGGGAAAATTAGAAGATGCTCTTACTTTTCAGAGAGCAGATTAGTTTCTCTCAGTCCATGGTCTTTCAGATGGCACTTGCAGTGGCCGTGGTGACAAGGTATAAGAAAACAAAATGCAGAGAGTTGCATTATGATTGATGGCCACCTAAAAACAGGCGTGCAATAACCGCTATATGAATGCTGGCTGCCTTCCATGAAATGACCACTCTGGAAACCGGACCACCCTAAAGTTAGCTCTCAGGGAACATGATGATGGGCTGTCTGGCTCCTTTGTCGGCCACCCAGTATCAGAAGGCGGCGGGAGGATGTAGGTCTGAATCAGGGCCTGGCTCTGAATGACTGGGAATGCCTGGCTTGGAGTCTGGACTGATGCGCTCACGGCTAGTTGCATCCCCACCTCCTCCCGGAAGAGCAGATCCACACCAGCGCTCCTCCACTGCTTCTGGTGAGAAGTGCTATCTCCATGTGCCAAGAGACGGGGGTGTTTAATATTGTCCTAAGCAGGGTCACAGTGAGGAAAGCTGATACATCACAAGCCTAACGCAGTTTTTCTTCACTGCTTATGATGTGAAAGGGAGGGTCTGACAGAGAAAAGAGGGATCTGCTGATGCAGAAAAAATTTCCCCAACGAACCCCTCCTATCCTATGATATAATTTCTCCTAACCTCAGCCTGTGCTAAGACCCAGGAGGTGATCTTTTTGGAAATAGCATCTATTCGTTTGCTTATTCCTTTTTTAACTGATATTTTATTCCTTTTTATTGAGGTAGAGTTTATATGTAGCAAAATGCAAAATCCGAATGGCTGACACAGGCGACAATAGGGATGAACGTCGGAGACCAAAGACGTCGGACACAAAGGAGCGGAGTACGGATCCTGCGTGAAGTTCAGAACCAGAACGAGCAAGCTACAGGGACATTTGTTTTCAGCCGAAGTTATCTAAACTTTCTTCGCCTTGGAGATGCCAGTGGCTGATTATTTAGTCTGATTCACACTAGAATCCTTTTTTGTTTAAATATAGACTGAAAATGACCTCCAAAATTGCTCCAGAAAGTGATAATATCAAAGATCTATGGTACTGAAAGCTGATGTTCAGTTTCTTCTCATTTTCTTATGTCCAAAAAAAAATGACCATATCAAGAGATCCTAGAAAAGGATGAGTCCATCACAATGTCTTGTATAATGGCCACAGATGAGACTATTAAGTAAAGTTAAGCAGATGGTTGTAGCAGAAAAAGAGAAACCACATCTTCCAATTCATAATTCACATCATTGCACACAGCAAAAGGAAGGAAGGAAGGAAGGAAGGAAGGAAGGAAGGAAGGAAGGAAGGAAGGAAGGAGATAAAAAGCCCCCCTCTAGACACAGGTGCATGTACACACCCAAGTCTCTGTTCATTTCAAGGTCAATATGTAGTGTCTCACAGAAAATTTAGCAAGGTTGAATGTCAAGAAAAGTATAAGAAATAACTATTTCTCTCTGGATTTAGTTAGGATCCCACCAACATTATCTAAAGGGATTCTATTTATTTATTTATTTTACTTAATCGCATCAAGTTTTTCACCCAGCCCCACAACACCTGTCCCTTCTGACAGCCATTGTCTGTTTTATGTACCTGTAGGTGTTTTTCTATTTTGTTTGTTTATTCTGTTCTTAGATTCCACATATAAATGAAATCATGTGTCACTTGTCTTTCTCTGACTGCCTTACTTCACTTTGCATAATACCCTCCAGGTCCATGCTGTTGCAAAGGGTATGATTTCCTTTTTTAGTTGTTTTTTGTTTTTTTTGGGGGGGGGGGTGTTTTGTTTGTTTGTTTGTTTTGTTTTTTACAGCTGAGCAGTATTCCATTGTGTAAATGTACCACAGCTTTTTTGTCCACTTATCTACTGATGGGCACTTGGGAGGCTTCCAAAACTTGGCCATTATAATTAAAGCTGCAGTGAACACAGAGGTGCATATATCCTTTTGAATAAATGTTTCCAGCTACTTTGGATATATTCCCAGAAGTGGAATCCCTGGGTCATAAGGCAGTCCCATGTTTAATCTCTCGAGAACACTCCGTACTGTTTTCCCTGGTGGCTGCAACAGTCTTCATCCCCTCCAACAGTGAGCACGTGTCTCTGCATCCCCTCCGACACTTGTTGACTTACTGATGGCAGCCATTCTGACAGGTGGGAGGTGATATTTCCTTGTGGTTTTCATTTGCATTTCTCTAATGATTAGTGATGCTGAGCATCTTTTCGTGGTTACTAGCTACTTATGTGTCCTCTTTGGAGAAGTGTCCATTCAGGTCCTTTCCCCATTTTTTAATCGGATTGTTTTGTTTGTTTGTTTGTTGGTATTGAGTTGTATAAATTCTTTATAAATTTTTTTAATAAAGATTGTATTTATTTATTTTTAGAGAGGGAAGGGAGGGAGATAGAGAGACAGAGAAACCTCAATGTGCAGTTGCTGGGGGTCATGGCCTGCAACCCAGGCATGTACCCTGGCTGGGAATCGAACCTGCGACACTTTGGTTCGCAGCCTGCGCTCAATCTACTGAGCTACACCAGCCAGGGCTCTTCTTTATAAATTTTGATGTTAGCCCCTTATCAAATGTATTATTAGTAAATATGTTCTCCCATTCAGTCAGCTGTCTTTTCATTTTATTGATGGTTTCCTTTGCTGTGCAAAAACTTTTTAGTTTGATGTAGTCCCATTTGTTTGTTTTTTCTTTTGTTTCCCTTGTCCAAGGAGACACATAAGAAAAAACATTGCTAAGAGAAGTGTTTGAGATTTTCTGCCTATGCTTTCGTCTAGGACTTTTATGTTGTTGTGTCTTACATTTAAGTCTTTAATCCATTTTGAGTTTATCCTTATGTATGGTATAAGAAGGTGATGAGTGATCTGATTTTATTTTTGCACGTGTCTGTCCAAATTTTCCTACACTGTGAATAGTGAATAGACTATTTTTACCCCACTGTATATTCTTGCCCCCAATTTTGCATATTAATTGACCATGAACGTGTGGGTTTATTTCTGGGCTCTCCTTTCTGTTCCATTTATCTGTTTGTCTGTTTTTATGCCAGTACCATGATCCTTTGTTACTATGGCCTTGTAGTATATATAGTTCGACATCAGGTAGTGTGACTCCTTCAACTTTGTTCTTCTTTCACAAGATTGCTGTGGCTATTCAGGGCCTTCGGTTGTTCTAATTCTGTGAAATATGCCATTGGTATCTTAGTATGAATTGGGTTGAACCTATAGATTGCTTCGGGCAGTATTATGTGCTTCCACTCATTTGTATCAGTGTCTTACCATTTTCCTAGTTCATGTCTTTTGCATCCGTGGTTGAATTTATTTCAAGGTATTTTATTTTGTCTGATGCAACTGCAAGTGGGATTGTTTTCTTAATTTCCCTTTCTGATAGTTCATTATTCATCTATAAAACTGATTTCTGGGTATTTATGTTATATCCTGCTACTTTAGTGAATTATCATGTCCAGTAGTTTTTTGGTGGAATCTTCAGGGTTCTCTACATACAGTATCATGCCATTTACATATAATGACAGTGTTACATCTTTCTTTTCAACTCGGATGCCTTTTATTTCTTCTTCTTCTCTGATTGCTGTGGCTAGGACATCCGGTACTACATTGAACTGAACAGATTTTAAAATCTGTGGCTTAAAAACACTGAAGCAAATAGACTCGAAACTGAACTCTCATTTAATTTGGGCATTCCTGCTTATAGTGATTTGTGTTGCCTGTAGCTCAGCTTTAAAGCCGAATGAAATGGAAAGGACCTGCACTCAGGACCTAGAGTGCAAAGTCAATTCGATAACCATGGCACGGGAAGTTATTGACACCACAGTAAAATTCCAGTAGCACATTCATTTCTTGAAGATTTTATTTATTTATTTTTATTTTTTTAATTTCCATTTTTACTGAATTTATTGGGACGACATCAGTTAATAATTACAGGGTTTGGGTGTACAATTCTATTGGTTTTTTAATTTTTAGAAAAGATTTTATTTACTTAGTTTTAGAAAGAAGGGAAGGGAGAGAGAAAGAGAGGGAGAGAAACATCAATGTGTGGTTGCCTCTCGTGTACCCCCCATCGGGGACCTGGCCTACAACCCAGGCCTGTGTTCTGACTGGGAATCGAACCAGCAACCCTTTGGCTTTCTGGCTGGTGCTCGATCCACTGAGCCACATCAGCCAGGGCTCAGGTGCACAATTCTATAACACATCATCTGTATATCATATTGTGTGTTCACCACCCCAAGTCAAGTCTCCTTCCATCACCATTTATCCCCTTTTACCCCCCCCCACCTCTCCCCAGCCCCCTTTCCCTTTGGTAATCCCCATACTGTTATCCGTGTCTATGTGAAGATTTTATGTTAAACTAAACATAAACCTTCCACTTACTTGACCAAATGGACCATTTCCTTAAGTAAAGCTTCTTCTCTGCCCCCAGCTGTGTCTCTGGCCAGTGCACTTGGTGTGAGCATCATTTGTATTATCCTTCAACGGTTCTCGTGTTGTTGTGCCTCACTGGGTATTTACGTTTTCAAGTAGGTATTTGCTTTTATGGGCCCTATCTCACTCTGAAATATTTAAGGGCGGAAATCAAGTCTTATCATTGTAAGCCTCAGTTTCCTTATCCGTAAAATGGAGATACTATCGGCATGTCAGGGTAGTGGTAAGAATTGTGTGCTTGTATTGCCAGACATCTGTCACTGTGCCCAGAATATATTCAATTTCAGTAAGTGGTAGCTAGCATCATTATCATCATCACCAACAACACATATATTGCTCTCATTATGTTTTGTGAAAGTTTACAGAGAAGATTTGAGCCTATAGGTTATAGAATTCTTTATGTTTCATGGGTGTCTGACAGAATTCAATACCCCACCCACAGCATATCCCCTGAGAGGTTCTCATCCAACCTCTAACTGAAGACCTGTAGTAACAGGAAGCCCATCATTCTCAGAGCCCCCACGCTTACATTTGGCAAAATCATATCTAGGTAGTCAGTAGGGCCCCTTCCAAAGTAGATGCTCTCTGGCCAGAAGCAGAACCCCCACGCTTCCATTTGCATCATTGAGTTTCGGTAACGCTTTGTTCAAGAATCAATAGTTTCTCTTCATTAAGCTCGACACAGGTGACTGACCTGGAGGCTCTCAGGATCCCTGGAGTCGGACACATTCTCGATGCCAAATAAATGTTGTCCTGGGGTGGCAAGGCCCCCGCTTACTCCTGGTCTTTGTTCAAGGGGCTCTTTCCTGTGTCATTGCACAGAATATTCCGCCAGGCCCTGCTTGCCACAAAGTCCGCACCCTGTTCTAGGAGCCTGGGTTAATAGTCTTTGAAAATGTCTTACAGGACCAGAACTCCTGGGTGTCCTGGCCCCAGTGACTCTTGCCCACGAAAACCACAAGAGAAACAGACATCATTCCACTCTGCAGTGGGCCTTGTTGTGTTGTCACAAAAGAAAGAGTGGCAGCCACTCTCCAAGTGGGAGACAGGTGGGAGTTATTTTTGTATATAGCTGTATACATAGATTAGGCCAACTCATTTTGTTTGCAATAAAACTGAAATACTACTAATAATTATTTTTATCACCAATTCTGATCTTCTCTGGCTCATGGCTTAGCAAATATATTTTTTTTTCCAAAAATCAATATTTAATAAAGTTATCAGTGTCTGTGTCCTAAATTGAAGCCTCCTTCTCCCTCACCCCCACCGCACACACACTTCCAGCTTATTCATTTCTCTCTTTTTTTTTTTTTTGAGAGGCTGAAGAGATTGCTGCTTTCAGCCGGCTGCTCACAGCTCTTCACTTTAAAGAACAATGTTCCTTTATCATAGTTGACTCCCCATTTTATTGTTGTAAAAAATGTAGCCACTTCCATATCCCTGCAGCAAGGGGGGAATGGTGTTTTGCTTTGGTACATGACGTGCTAGTCCAGCTCCTTTGCATGGTGCTCGGTTGCCCATGGCACCCCGTCCTTCACGGTCCCCATCCTCCACGCCAGTCACCAAGTGAAGGACAGAAACACATGTCCTTAGAGTCACAGCTATTGTTCACACCAGCAGTGGCTCTTGCCCACGAACGCCAGAATTTCTTATAAAAAATTCCAACAAGTGCATTGAGTGTCTTTCAAGAAAGACTTTCGGGAAGAACTGTGTAAATAAACAGGATAAATAGCCACTGTCGATAGGACTGGACAATCCGCCCCATGAAACCATGCATGCCTTTCTTCAGCAAAACAGTGCCCACGAAGTTCCCAGAGGCACATCACAAAGAGGAGACAACCCCAAAGAGTTGTCCAGTCCCAGCAGGAGGGGGAATTCTCCAGAGTATTTAAAAGTTTTTCAAAATTCTCATAGATCCTCAAGTTGTATCTATGGAGTTTACCACGCAGAGGGCACTCCAAGGCAAAGAGCAACAATGAGGAAAGCAATAATGATATTATAATGGCTAACATGTTGTGCATGCTTCCCATCACTTGATGTTATACAAAGTACTTTAAATTAGTTTTGTCCTTTATCACAACAGCCCTATATGGAGAGACATCGTTGTCCCATTTTGCAGATTGAGGAAAGAAATGTTGCAAAACATGGTTTGCCAAAATCGTATCTAGTTAGTAGGTAGGGAAATTAGGATGAGGACCCAGATAACGTTATTCATTTTCTAACACAGAAAGACCTCCGTGGGGGTCCTAGGGATTCTTCATCAGTGACCACCTGGGCCCAAAGCCCTGACCAAATTCTGATGTTGCCACCACGGCGGCATTAACAAGCACAGGAAACCAAATGGCAACTCGTCTTTCTTAGGGCTGGCTGCCTCGCTTAACTCGTTCCGGGTCACCTTGACCTGGATCCTGTTCTGATAATGTTCTTTTTCTAAGATTTCAAGTCTGTGTAATCCTACTGCCCCGGAGAGGACGATATGCAAAGGTGAATAGGATTCAGCATGTGATTACATGGAAGACAATCCTTAATTTCTGCCAATATTTCAACGAAGAGCCTTTCCTTATCAAGCAGCCTACATTGTCACTGCCCTCTGTCACTTTGTGTGAGACTTTCAAGTTGTTTCATCTCCACCAGTGTTCATCATCTATCATACGTGGGTAACAATGGTGGTGTCCATCTCACCGAGAGCTCATGAGTTTCAAATTAAGGAATATTCACAGAGCACTTAACAGAGTGATTGGCATGTAATAATTGCTCAATAAGTAGTGAAATGTTTATAAATATAATATATTACCATCATCAAAGCATAAGAAATTTTCCACTTTGGACAATTTACTCGCAGATACTTAATTTCCATGAAATTAGAAAGGTGACCACAAGATCAACAAATTATATGTATCCAGTGCAGAGATTCCCTCTCAAATTTCATAGTTGACTGTGAAATTCTTCTTTATCAGATTTTCTAAGGGACAAATAGGCGTTAAATTCAACTTTGAATATTGAATTGTTGGGTTCCTACTGAAAAGAACATAGCTGTTTTCCTCCGTGTTTTATGCCACGTGTGGGCTTTTTTCTCACCCATTCCATTCCATTCTATTCCATGTTAGAACTCGGTGGAAACACGAAGCTTTGATGTCGCTATTTAAAATCCCATCGTAGTATCCCCCAAACATGACTGTAATTTTATTTCAAATTGTTTAAAAATATGTGTGTTTTCTGGAGTGCCTGCAAAATGTCAGGTTTTAAAAATCATTCAAAACGTTCGGGGCAAGTGTCGCCCGTTTTGGGAGACCGTATTATTTAAGAAACTAGGCTTTAGGTGGAAGCTGCTATGTGCCCGCCACGTAAGAGCTGTGTGAACAAGAAAACACTCCATCGACCCTACTTCATATGCAAATTAAAGGACAGAGTATGCACATCGAGAAGCTGTGGTTAAGATGACACAGGTCAACATGTACAGCACTCATTCATCGCAAGGTGGTTGTGACGCTAATATTGGTTTGTGGCACTGGCAGTTGTACTGAAGAGATGACTGCTGGCCGTTTTTCCTACTAAGCCTGAAAACAACACAAAGTGTTATGTCATCGCTCCAGAGGTCAGAAGGCAACCCTGGGTTGGCAGGACTGGCTTCTTCGGAAGGCCCTAGGGGGCGATGTGTTTTCTTGCCTTTCCCAGCCTCCACAGGCTGCCTCCAGGTCTCGGCCGAGGGCCTCCCATCCCTCTGAGCTCTGCTTCTGTCACCGCGTCTTCTCTGCCTCCTCTCCTGCCTTCCTCTCTCGCTGTCAGGATCGCCTTGGCTCTGCCTGGATCATCCGAGATAACGCCCCCATTTCCATTCTTAACGTAATCACCACGACCAGTCCCTTTTTTCCCAGGGAAGGTAACATAATCCCAGAACCCAGGGATTCTGTGCAGAACATTTAAACAGTCACAACTTGAAAACTTTCCCTACGATTTCTGTGCTCCGATCTGCAGGACGTCTTTTTCCCCCAATATTTTTTTTTTTGTATTAGTTTCAGGTGTACGGCATGGTGGTTCGACAATCATACGCTACTGGTCATTACGCCTGAAATAAAAACCATCCCAGAACGAACACACCTGCCTTAAGATTAGTTTTTGTTAGGTTTGCCTTCAAGAGAGAAAACTGCTTCTCAGTAACTTTTTTTTAACTTCCACCGTTCTGAGTTCAGATTAACTTGTTAATGAGTGAGTTAAGGTCAAGCATCTCTCCCGGAGTTCTAATTCCAGCATGTACTGACAGGCAGAGAGAAAAGCACAGAGCGCTGATAAGAGGGTGTCGCCGGAATGAAGCCAGTCCCCACGCCCGTGCTGCACTTCGCCAGGACTTCCCTTTGAAGCAGGGGACTTCCCCGTGGCCCCTTGTTTGGTGGCTCAGAAGTGTTTCCTTCCCAGAGCCATGAGGCACAGTGCGAGTCACTGTGACTGGGAACTTGGTTTTTCTTTGTTAAGTGGAAACAGGGAAACTGTGAAAAGTAAAGTAGAAAAAAAAAAAAGAACAGCAGCAGCACAGAGAAACTTCCTCGAGGATCCATTTTAGGAAAGAGAACGTAGGAATCTGAAAACTGATTTCCTTGGAGCATGTACTCCCTCATCGCTCGGGGCAGTTTTTGTGTATGTCTAGGCCAATGCTCACTGCAGAGGGACGATAACTACACCATACAGCCAGCTTCCAGGACGGGGAGAGCAAGCTGTGTCTCAGCATTTGCTCAAGCTGCGTGGCTCCCGGAGGCTGTGTTACAAAGCCCTAACACAGCAGTCCTGGGCACGCGGAGACCATCCCCGTGTCTGAAGTCTCAACCATCCATTTTGCAAATGAGAAAACTGAGTCTCAGGGAACTGAAATACTATGGCCCCTATTGTCATAGGGTTCTTTGTGAAAATTTTTGGAGTAGGTTGAAAGTCTGTGGAAAGGTCTGCCGACACCCATGTATGAAACTCTGCATTCATTCATCACCCACCCCTCTATTCCAGAACACAGCAAAGCCCTTCTTTCCCCAGGAATTGTCAGAGGTACAGTGACAATTCAGGCATACACCCTGCCCTTAAGGAGCTATCAAAAGTGATGATGTGTGGACAAAATGTATAAATTAAGACAGCACAGCAATAAAGGAATGTGGATCCCCAAAACGGTATTCTGTTAGTTCACATAAGCTTAAACAGTCTCGTTTTACATTGTGGGTAGAGCACCAAGCTGTGATTTGATTTCCAGGCCCATCACACTGCTGATTAAGCATGGACCAGGAGGTGAGCCACTTTCCAGTAGTACCGAATTTCTCACCCATACCACCCAAGTCTTTGGAGAGCCAAGACAGGGCCAGTGTTTGCATCACGGGGAGCTGACCGACTGAGGGTGGGGAGCCCAAACGCCAGAGCTCGCCTTCCTCCATCTGGGGAGGCCTGCGGGCTCCACGCTGCCACACCAATACCCTCCAACCATCAGCAACAGAAGGTGGACAGGGAGCTCTAGGAACAGAAGAGGGAGGAGGAAGTACCTTTAAAGAGGCTAGAGAAATAGGACAAACATAAATAATTTAGGCAAGTCCTCTTAAAATTCATTTAAAAACAACTTTCATTAAATCTGTCCCTGAAGACCTGCAAAGAATGTGGAATGCAAGCCATGCTACTGGACCGTCTGATCCTCCCGCGGTGACAGAAAATTGACACCCCTCTCCTCCCGACTCTCACAGCCTCTTGTCCCTGCCCGTCTTCTGACACGGACCCTTGCCTCACAGAAGCAGGGTTTGCACTGTCGCTGGGGCCTTTCTCCCTCCATAGGCTGTAAGTTCCTTCAAAGAAAGATCTGAGTCCACTTCACTTTTGGATCTTCCTAAATGCTCATTTGACCTAAACTACAAGACGAAGGAATCAGTTGGTACCACGTGGGCAACACAAAGTTAAGGATTTCTGCAACAGGTCCCCAACTGACCTCTACACGAAAACTAAAGTATCCTACAAACATCGCCCCCTCCCTACTTCTTTAATCTGCACCAGTAGGAACTCAATGTAAACTGTAATGTCTCTTTTGAAAGTTACTTCTCCTTAACTGGTTGCTCCATGACATACACACCTGCCAGGTGTGTGTAATCCGACAATGGCTTGTGAGTCACACAATTTCAGCGACAGCCTCAGGGCCAATCCCCAGAGAGGCGGCTACCAAGTAAATCAGAAACAATTGCCTTTATTATATTTTCGTGTGTGTGTGTGTGTGTGTGTGTTTCAGGATAGTGTTGGTTTGAATTTAACCCAAAGCAAAGCTTGAGGTGGGCTGAATCTCTGAGGATCCTGGCTTACAACAGAAAAGCTGGCCATCCCTTTTCCACAACCAGGTTTCACTCTACTGGCAACCTCTAACTGGATTTCTTGGTCTGTAATTCAATGAGAGGTTTTTGCTTCCAAATCACTTTCCAGTCCTCCAGCTGTGCCTTCTCCTGGTGCCTGATAGGTACATTGCCTTCTGATTGGATTATCACCCTATTTATCTATTTTTCTATATTAAAGTCTGGTTAGCTGTTCTCTTCCAATGCCTTGGGGGCTGGCCCTTTCTCTGGCAGAGCCTGCCTGTCCTGTCTCAGTAATAGCACGAGGTGGACTCATTAAGTTTCAATATTAAACAAGCTGCAGGAAACTTCTGAGTGTCTTCCACAAAAGATAAACGAAATCTTGATATGTCTATAAATATGTGATGTTTGGAACCCCATCCCAAACTATTTGTCACATTTTAATGCACATTAGCACATGCAAAATAAGCTCTCAAAAGAAAAAGCATGGTTTAGCGAGTGTTAAGAGTGACAAAACCCAAGAGTAACTGAACCCCATAAGGGACTTGCAGATTGTTGTAAATGACAAACTGCTGTCTCCTCCGTTTATTACTTCAGAAAAAGCTTGTGCTCCAGGGGTGGGGAGATGATGGTGAGCCTGAGATAAATATTTTCAAACAGTTATCCACACGGAAAGCCCCCATCGGTCTCATTTGCTCCCCCCTGGACCAGCCAAGGATCCACCCAGAGAGGCACAGCACAGTCTCCGAACATCAGAGAGGCAGTCCCAGCCTTCTCCCGCAGAAAGCACAGATTCCCACGGCTTAGAGACAGGCGTTCAAGGGCTGCTCCAACTTTGGGTCTGATACCAACTGAGGGGGTATCTGAGCAAGGTGGTTTTAAGCGTCTGTGGCTTCCCTGGGCATCACAGGCTCTAGGTCCATCCCTTTTACCTCTTGCACAGTTCATGTCGCCAGCTCGGTCTCGGACTGGTCCAACGTTCACAGCAAAAGAGAAGTCAGGAGATAGCCAAGCAATTACAACAGATGTTAAAGGGGAATTATTTTATACTACATTACTATACCCTTGCAAATGAATGGGATTATTTCTGGGGGGAGGAGAGAGAGAAAATGATGTTTACCCAAGTGGAAAGTTTTCTTTCTAGTCATAAGCTGAGGCTTCCTATCCCATTAAGCAGCAAAGGGAAATAACTCCTTTAGCCTATTCTTCTTCCCGTCAGTTTTGATTTAAATGAAAAGGAAAAAGAAAAATTAACCAGGCCACAGGTCAAAGGATTCTAGCTTTCAAAATCGGAACGCTATTTAGAACGTTTTGAGGCAGTCCGCCAACTGGGGAATGAGTGTGAGTTCTGTAGGAACCAGTTGACACCACCAGGACTTAAGTGGGACTTCAAGCTCCTCTATCATTCTAGCTCAGCCCTACCTGGAGGCAGGTTGCCTATTTTTTTTGTTCTTCCTTTGCAGAGAAGGTGAGATGATTGAACTCACTGCAGGAGCTCCCACATAGATAGAACACCCCCACACACAAGGCAGGCAGGCTAGGAGGGCGGGCTAGGGCAGGAAGCTCCCCACAGTGTGACGGAGTCATACATCTGCCCCAGTGGATGAGCTGGCCCTACCTCCATCACATACCCTCGTTCATTATGGAAAATGCAGGAAGGCAGAGTTGAGAAGCAGGAGTTTCAATGCACTGGAAAATTTAGAAGCAGCAGCAGCAGCAACAAGGGCAGCCAGAACTCAAAGATTTTAGGAAATGAAAGGCTTCAGGCAGCTTGTCGCAATAGGATCTCACTCTAAGTGTGAGTTGCTTCGGAATTCGCCACCTCCTTCCCATCTGGTTGGGAGGAAACGGCACCAGGGTCTATGCTGGTAGCACCGTCACTCCCCCTGAATTTGTAAGGATGGAAATCGACAGTCAAGTATTTCAATCACTATGGCCCAGAGAATACGCACTCCCACAATGATTATTGTACCATTGACTTAGTTCAGTGCCCTAGGGGGGGTTCTGGCCAATAACTTGGTGGAAGAAGTTAAGACTCAAAGAGAAGAAAGTTCCCTAAATAATTCCACCAACCTCCTTTCTCTGATAGTAGTATTAGTCTCTAAGGACAGGTATTTTCGAATAAATTCTGTGATCTTTTCCCTTGGGGTGTTATCCAACCGAGTATATTAAACACAGGAATGCCTTCCCTTCATCCATCTTGTCTTTTCTCAAGGGCTGCTCCTTTCCAGTCTTTGATACGCTGTTCACCTTGTTACTTCCTATCTTGTCAGGCATTTCCTCTGTGGTTTCAGACATTTCATGCATCGTTGCTTCCTGTGTCTCTTTCTCACACTTTTTTTTTTTTTGCTTCCTAGGCCTTGAATCACTTGCTGGTGCAATATTTCATGACATTCACTTTTCATACAAATCTGTAATTTATTTCCCTTTCCTCTCTGATCACACCACGTTTCATACTCTTTAAGCCACCACGTGGAGATCCTCTTCTGGAAGAGTCCCCACGAAAAGGAGGACAGGAAGATAAATGGTGTGTCGCCATCCTAAACTCAGTTTATACACCCGGATGGCTCCAAGAGATGCTACATGGACCAAAAGGAAAGGTGACAATATTAGTGAATAACAGAGACAAACACATGTGCAAAGATGCAGTTCATCTGCAAAGAAGGGAAAGTTTGCCTTCCCCTGACATTAGTATTTTAATCCTTGGAATCAATCTTCAAATCTACTCTGCCAACCAAGAGTTAAGCCATATTTTTAAAACATGGTCTTCAAGGTTAGCAGACGTTGAGATAAAAATAAATTATAACTCAAGAAGAGGTGAAAATCAAGAGATCCTTAGCATGGAAGAAGGAGATGTGTTTCTAACTGAGTTTCAAAGCCATATGGAGAGCTGATGAGGTGGAGAAATATAAGCAGGATTTTTTTTTCCAGATGGTGGGCACTTAAGTTGAGGAGCTGAGTTTTGTAGAGGCCAAGGACCTAGGGAAAAAGGATTTAGAGGCTATACAGAATTGATTCTCAAGGTCAAAGTAAATGAGGTATTGAAATGCGAAAGAGAGTCTAAAAAGGAGAAGGTAAAGGAAGTGACATGTGGAGACAGTTGGTGGTTTCCACAAAACTTTTCAGTGTATGTAAAATTCAAAAGATGTAACAGAAATTCGCCAATGCAACAATGAAATTTCCATGAGCTCTTCTGGGACAAAGAAAGGGTGATCTACCTACAGGAAGTAAACTTAAGTAGAAGAAAAGATAGTCAGTGTTTCTCAAAACGTGGTCCCTAAACCACCTATATTAGAATCATGTGGAATATTTCTTTAAAATGTAGGATTTCAGGACTCAATTCATTTCTTATTGAAAAGGAACTCCTTGTTCCAGGAGAATTTTGCACAGTTCACCAGGTAGTACTTAGGATCACTCAAGAGTGAAAAGATTGAGGACAACAAAATTTTTTTTAAAGATTTTATTTTTACTTATTTTTAGAGAGGGAAGGGAGGGAGATAGAGAAAGAGAGAGAGAGAGAAACATCAATGTGCGGTTGCTGGGGGTTATGGCCTGCAACCCAGGCCTGTACCCTGGCTGGGAATCGAACCTGGGACACTTTGGTTCCCAGCCTGCACTCAGTCCACTGAGCTACGCCAGCCAGGGCTGAGGACAACAAATTTGCTAAAGACTCAAGTGCCAAAAGGTTGGCAAAACCCAAGGGAGTGCCCCCTAAGCTCATAGAAGATTTTGAAGAACACTGTAATAAATTTACCAATAGGAGTAAAAAAAATTAAATACTAAAAACTAACTACTTGAATGGAGACTACCATATAAAAGAAATACTATCTCATATTAAAACTGTTTGTTTAAAGTCTGTATCCCTCTAAGAGCAGAGTAATCACAGTCTATTTATGTTTGGGTCACTAAGGACTTTGGAAATGTTTATGCTAATTACTTGGGACAAATATTTTAACATCTTTTTATGTGGATACAGAAACAAGACAAGATTGAACTGGCAATATATTTACTCTAGAATCAACCTGGAGCCTTCTTTTTAAAGAAATTGTGTGTGTGTGTGTGTGTGTGTTACTTCTCTTTCATTATTTTTAGTTTTTACTTTTCTTGTCTCTAAGAAAGGTGGACAAAAAGGGACATTAAACCCCTAAATGTATTGTTTTAAAAGGATCTTGAGCAGGTCTGTAGGATGTGGCTATTGTTCCACCAGAAAATATCTTTTTGTCAAGATTTCCCCTAAAGCAAGGCTGTTACTGCTCCAAAATGCTGCTCATAACGTCCATTCAATGTCAAAGGGTAATGGTAGAAATTTTTTTTCCCACTGATTCATTGTAAAATGTAAAATGTAAAAATACTTCCTTCTCATGAAGACAAATGACATTTTTAAATTCTCCTAATGAAGCAGCATTCATCAATGCTTGCTCATTTGTCTTTGCAGAAGGAGTTCTGGGGCACAGATAAGAAGATTAATGTCTCTGAACTTTTCAACACATCGAGTTCAGTCATGGCCCTCCCCTAGTGAGCGGAATTAAGTCAATATCATTACTAACATTCTCGGTAACATTTTTAGATTTACATTATGTTTCTACCGTGGGTTTTTTTTTTTTCAGGCTCAGAGAGTCCATCCTGATACCACAGTTTATGTTTCTAATTCATCAAGAACATGGTTTCAATTTCTTTTTATCTTGGGGAACATAAAATTGCGGCCACCGGGGATAGGGTAGTAGTAAGGAAGTTAACAGTGCTTGGGGGCTTTAAGGAATGAGGAAAAAGACAAGGCCCTGTGTTCCCTTAAAAAGCATTTATTTACCAAACATTTATCACGCATTTATTCTAAGGCAGGCATGGAAGAAGTCCCTGGGGATGCAAGGATAACAAAGAAACTGGTGTTTTTTCCAAAGAATCAAAATCATTGAAGGAGGAAGGCAGCCAAGAGAACAAATAGATGGTATAAGTGAGCAACACAGCACTATTCAACGGAGGGCGACATATTTTATGAATGAATTAGAAAAGCACTCACAGAGGAGAGTTGTTTGATTGAAAAATGGCAAGTAAGGTGTTTGGGCGTTTACTGGGTTGAATAACGTTCATCAACGTTCTTGAGGAATCTATGAAGAATCTGAATGCGACCTTATCAGGCAATAGGGTGTTTTTCGATATAATGAAGTTACTATGAAGTCATTCTGGATTATAGTGGGCCCTCATGCAAAAAGTAATATCCTTCCAAAAAGATAACGTTTGACAGAGACACACAGGGAGAATCCCATGTGTTGATGGAGGCAAATACTGGAGTAATTCATCTACACAACGAGGAACACCCATGATCCCTGGCAACCACCGGAACCGAAGCAGAGGCAAGACAGCCCCTCCCTTGGAGCCCTCCCAGAAAATACGACCCTGTCAACAGACACACTGATTTAGGGTCCCTAGCTTCAGGCACTAAGAGACATGTAGTTTCCATATTTTTTTAAGCCACACAGTTTATTTTGTTCTGTGAGATCTAGGAAACTAATATATATATATATATATAAATGAGGAAAAAGAATGGCTCTATGCCATGCCATACTTGGTGAAAATGAGTTTTCCAGGAAGCCAGAAATGCAGAGATTGAAATAGATAGCATTATCAGGAAATGTGGCGGGGAAGATGAACTCGGTACAGACGGTGGAAAAACCCAGATGCAGAGGTGACATTCATCTGGTATGCGCGGTATGGAGCACTAATACATCCCTAAATGTTTTAGATTTATTCATAATGCACATACCCTGTTAAGTGGTGGCATACGCTTTAAATGGGAGGCAAAGGGTGCTCTGAAACAGTTTGCACAAGCGCAAAACAAAAATATTAAAGTTCTTAAAATGGTTCTGAGTGTCCTGAACACAAAGGCGTGTGGGGAGGAGTGGGCTGAACGGCTGTCCGCAGGGGGACCAGACAGACGATGTTGCCAGGGTTCAAATGAAAGAGCCAAGCAGATGGTTAAGGAATATCACTTCCAATGATAATGGGCAAGCTCGCCTCAACCTAGACCTCCTACCCAAACGACAGTCAAATTTTAAAAAAGGCCGAAGTCCTTGGAGATGAACCAAAAGTGGGCTGAAATCGGAGGGGCAAGTGAAAGCAAAGAGACAAACTAGGTGAGATGCACATTAAACCAGTTCTTGTACTAAGGGCATTCTCCTGTTCACATCCTGCAGTGGACAGAGCTCAAGCAAAACGTCTTATCTTTTAGGAATAAAGGATGAGTTCAGAACTACCAGAGATAAGAAACCTACCAGCGAGACAAGGAATCGAGGAAAGAAACCCAAAGAAAGGAGTCAGAAAGAGGGGGAGCCCTAAATTATGCATAGAAATGTCACTCAGATCTTGACTTCTAATCTCAATGTGCACAGGGAAAAAGTAAAAACCAAGTTTCAGATCGGAAAAATTTGAAGAGTTGGAAGGCTGAGAGAGATAAGCCAAGATTTTCAATAAGGGTTCAGTGCTGAGGAGAACAATTTGAGTGCTTGTGGTCTGCCATGTTAAAGGGGATTGGCAAACACCTCAGATTTACTCTTGCCGTCTCAGAAGGGCAGCACCATAAAAGCAGAAATGTGCCCTGCACTGCAGGCCATACCCTAGAATTAAAGACAAATTTGAAATAACAAAGCCAGTATCTAAGTGTTCACAGTGTCAAAATGACCTACCAGTAATTTAACGGCTTTCAAATATAAAACTACAAAATTGAGAATTCAACAAAATCTAGTGTGTCTACACTTCAGTCATAGTATCTAGTGTAGGATACAATAAATTTTTTTTTCAGCAATAGACTGATATAACAAGTGAAGATACAGGACATTTTAGAAAAGTAATAAAATCTCTGAAGAAGACAAAATGGAAAACCTAGAGTTAAAAAATGTACCTAATGCCCTGGCTGGTGTAGCTCAGTGGATTGAGTGTGGGCTGTGAACCAGACATTGCAGGTTCGATTCCCAGTCAGGGCACATGCCTGGGTTGCAGGCCACGGCCCCCAGCAACCGCACATTGATGTTTCTCTCTCTCTCTCTCTCTCTTTCTCCTTCCCTTCCCTCTCTAAAAATAAATAAATAAAATCTTTTTAAAAATGCACCTAACATAAAAAGTTGAATGAATACAATTGCATGAATTTAAAAAAGCAAGTAAAAAATAATGAATTCATTAATATGCCAGTGAAAAATCTCCAACAGAAGCATTAACAGAAGAATAAAGCAATAAACCAAGCATCAGTAATCTGTGGGACAACAATAAGACCTCCAACATACCGGTAACTGGAGTCCCCCCAGGAAAGAAAATGAAAAATGGGGCAGAAAAAATACCTGAAGAAATTCTGGCTTGATTATTCCCAGGTTTGATTAAAGGCATCAACCATTTGATAGAAGACAGTCAGCAAGTTAATATAAGGAACACCCCACCTAACATATTATACTGAAACTCCTAAAACAAAGGTAACCAAAAAAAAATCATAAAACAGCCAAAAGAAGAAAGGCCGATGGCTGATTTATCTTCAGAAACAATGGAAAAGAGAAAGTGACGAAGCAAAATTTTTAAAATGCTAAATGAATAAAACATGTGCCATTCTGTACTCAGTGAAAAAAAATCCTTTACAATTTATTTAAAAGAAAAGCATTTTAGATAAATAAAGGGTGAGAGATGTTATAGCTAGAAGAATATCACTATAAGAAATGTAAAAGAAAGATATTCGGGTTGAAGGGAAATCAGATCTAAAGGAAGAAAGGAAGAGCACCAGAAACTGGAAAAATTGGGGTGAACAGTTTTTTTATTTTATTATCTTTTTAAAAAAGCAGTTAAGTGCTTAAAGAAAAACAGTAACAGTTCTATATGTTGGGGTTTAAATTACATGTAGATGTAAAAATTTATGACTAAATTAGCATCAAAGAAGGAACTGGTAGATTGCTTTGTATTTTTGTAGTTCTTACAAGCCTCAACTTGTTGGTGAAATACTAATAAGTTCGGGATGCATGTTAAAATTACTTGAGCACTAAAAATTAATATAAAATGAAAGCATAAAACTAACAGAAAAGACCTAATAGAATACTAGAAAACACTTTCTGATTACCCTAAAATACAGGCAGAAAGAAGGGAAAATGAGGAGAGAGAACAAATTAAGAACCTATGGTAATGTTGGA
The DNA here is from genome assembly GCF_004126475.2 of Phyllostomus discolor. Lineage (NCBI taxonomy): Eukaryota > Metazoa > Chordata > Mammalia > Chiroptera > Phyllostomidae > Phyllostomus > Phyllostomus discolor. Next base: position 11,256,204 of record NC_040908.2, read on the forward strand.
TCTAAGTGGTTAGACTTAGATGCAACCATATCAATAAATACATTCCCTCAGCCCTGGCTGCTGTAGCTCTGTGGATTGAGCATGGGCACACGAACCAAAGGATTGCCAGTTCGATTCTCAGTCTAGGGTGCATGCCTGGGTTGTAGGCAACCACACATTGATGTTTCTCCCCCTCTCTTTCTCCTTCCCTTCTCCTCTCTCTAAAAATAAATAAATAAAATCTTTAAAAATATATGTTTCCTCAATAAAGAGAATTCCTTATTCAGTAAAGCTAGATAAAAAATTTAGATCAACTTGTCTAAATGTATTACATATAAAGTTACAAATAGGTAGAAGTAAAAAGATAAAAAAAATACAAAGTTCAACCATGAAGCTTAAGAAAGCCTGAGTAGCTCTAATAATGTCAGACTTGGACACAAGAAGTATCACTTCAAGTGAAGAGAGGTGTTCATAAACAGAAAAGGCAACTTGTCAAGATGACATCAGAATACTGAATAAATACGCATCTAATGGTAAATCTTTAAAATATACAAAGGGAAAAATCCTGGAGAGAGAAATAGATATAGCTAGAGATTTCACTCTTGGCTAGAGATTTCACTCTTGTTTCGGCAGTTGATAGACAAGTAGACAAAAAAGTTGAATGAGGATGAAGAACATTTGAACAGCAATGGCAGTTGTCTTGACTTGATTATTACTTATGTAATACTTCACCTGACAACTTTTAAATACCCTCTGTTGAAGCAGATATGTATAACACAGCAAAAAAGATCATATGCCAGGCTTTCAAAGAAGTCTCGTAAAAAAGGGTTGAAACCACTCAGAGTGTGTCCTCTGACAACAGGAGTAAATTACAATCAATAACAACAGCCACTACTGAGGTTCTAGATCTAAAATGATAAAGAAAATATTATCAATGGCATTATTTTAATAAAGTCAATAATCTGGACTAGAAAATTTTCTCAAAAAACCCCACCATTTAACACACTGGCTACAGATAGAAATACAAAATATAAAAAACCCTACATCTTTTGGAAGAAACTGAGTGTGTAATTTAAACCTTCTTTCCTTCCTTCCCTAGATGACTGTACTAGTAAAATCTATCAACCACTCAAATAACAAATGATACCAACCTTCCAGAAACTCTTTAATAAAATATAGGTGGAAAGAATACTTTCCAACTCATTTTATGAGGCCAACCTAACCCTGACATCAAAACTTGAGTAGCACCTGATAGGAAAAGAAAATCACAGAAAAAAATGAACTGTTGAAAGATAGAAATTCAAGGTAATTTGATCACCAATCAGACACTGGATGATATTAAAGATCATATGTTTTGTATGGCAATGATATTTTGATCATATTTTAAAATAACGTTCTCTTTTGAAATACATACTGAATATTCCTAGGTAAAAATGGTACTAAGTTGAATCATATAAAACTGGTCTCAAAAATGGGCAAATATTAACAATTTCACAATTCAGCCTCAGGTAGTGATGGGGAATTTCTTCATTATCATACAGTCAGGTAAGGTGGAATAAGTGTGTGAAGGTAGATGCAAGAAGAGCACTGAGACGATGGTTGTTGTGCTTGGACCCATCCTTTTCCCCAGGACCATCCTCACGTTATAAAAACTGTGCTGTCTGCTCCACCCCTCACATCCCCTGTGCCACTCCTGAGAAGGGGACACAGCACACAGAGCCCGTCAGAGATCTCACAGCCCGGACCGTGTCACACTGGAAGACGGTTGTGCCCACTTTGACTGTCCTTGTCATAGCTTATCAGAACCATCTGTATTCAGCTGTTCCCTCTCCTGCAGTCCATTTGGAAATTCTGAAGCAAAACGACGTCTCTGCATAAATCACTGCACATTAGTAAATTGTTCTGAATTACACTTGAATTAGTCAATTTTTCGAAGAATGTTACACGCATTATCTTTCTCGTAAATTTCAAAAGGCATCACAAAGTGTAATCTAGGCATTGATTTATGGACTTGAATTTTTCAAAGGAGGGTTTCAGAGTCACTTAGTGTCCTTGAGTTGCTCAATCTGGTATTTGGATAGGAAACACAGTCATGTGTGGGAACTCCGTCCTCATTCTCCGGTGTTCATCATCAGAATCCACGTGCAGGACAAGCTTTACTCTCAACTTCAAAACTTACATTCTGATATAACTCACTCCCGCATTCCCCCCATGGTTCCCGCACTGCGTGAGAGGCACGCCCTTTCCTCTGTCCTTCACGGATGCCATCACCTTCCATAGTCCTCAGGCCGCTTGGCTTTGTATCAGTCTGGGTCCAATCAGGAAACAGAAGCCACATTATAATTTTAAACAGGGGAAGCTGGATATAAAGAATACTAAGCCACGATCAGAGAGCAGCTGTAAACATGTAAAGAGGACTCTGAAGAGCACTCGGTGCAAAGAAGGACAAAATAGGCAGGGGATTGCCTCCATGGCTGGGGCTCAGGCAGCGGCACGGGAGAATGAGTAGGCATGTGAGCTGCGGTCTGCTGGAAGGTGAAGGTGTTGGCCGGCTGGCCTGGGCAAAAGCTGTCAACAGTTGCTGAGTAAGTAGGGACAACCATGCAAGCTGCAAGCGAGCCAGCCCTGGTGAGCAGGCAGACTAAAGGAGCGGGGCATTGTTGCAGGGCAGGGCTGGAGCGCATGGTGTCGTGTCAGAAGAATCACAAGGAAGGGGTCACTAGATCCAGGCTGGGCTGGGCTAGGCTGTGGTGCTTTGGGTGTGTGACTGGGGCAGAGAGTGTTGGCGGACACCCCACCCTCCTACACCACAGACTGTCATGCAATAGGAGCAAGCAGCAGCCAGCACAGTGACGGGGACCAGGATGTGAAGTCCCCCTCTTGTGCAATGACCCTCAACACACTTTCCTGACAAAGCTTCACAGTATGCTCATTATTATGCAAAAAGGTTCAATCCACTACACAGAGCCAGGTACTGAAAGGTGAGCTTGGAGCTGAGAGGCAACAAATCCAGCAGGCAGAACTGGGTTTCTGTGGCTAGAGGATGTCTGGGTTTCACATCCGGGTAGGCATAGTCTCCCAAAAGTAGGTTAAGATCTGTCTAACATAGTGATTTCTATGGCACCCGGAGTTCCAAGAAAACTGTTTCACATCCGAGTATCACCAGATCATTCGCACAGTGAGTGGCTAGGAATCTCATAGTGCGGGGGCTGGGCTTCCTTCGGCTACATACCGGCGTCTCTACTTTCTAGCTGTGTGACGTTAGAGTCGTCATTTATCCTCTCTCCTTGGAGTTGTTGGAAAGACTAAATGACAACATATATTAGAACTTAGAACAGTCCCTAGGTCACAGTCAGGGCCCAACAAATATTAGTTTTTAATAATATTATTGGTTGAGCACCTATGAGAGAGATCCTTCACCTCTCTGGAAATAGGCAATACAGGTCTGCAAGCCAGGCCTCTAATCAGTTTACCTGCAGCCTCAGGTACTTCTTTCGTTCTATTAGCTTCGTCGTGTCTCCTCTTGCAAACCCACAGAAATTATATTGACATTGCTCTGTGCTGGAATTCCATAGGCTACCGGGAGTTGATTGCATCTATTCAAAACTCTCATACCAGATTTAACTCCCCACCGGCTCTGCCAAATATACGCTCTTCTCTCTTCCCTCGCCTCCGTGGAACAACCTGAGATATTTTTTTCCCGCCGTTTATTTCTCAATTTATATGCTGATACATTAAAGCATACTCTATAAACAGAAAGGCAACTTGTTTAGGGGTCAAAAAAAAGGATGCTCCATTTTGAATTTCTAAATTTGAATGTCCTCGTTTTCTGAGACTGTTCCCCACTTCACTTATTTAAAACCTAATTTATGCGATGAGATTGCCAGCAACATATGCCGGTTAGTCTTAAATGCTAAAATGAGAATCACTAGGCTTCCCACGACGACCTTTGGGTACAGCTCTAGTCTTCCAGTTTTGAAATATTCACTTCTCTGGGTAGGTGGGCGGTAAAATTAACACTGAGATCCTTCTACTTGCTAGTTCCTTTTCCACCTCCGTTCATTACTCTAAGTGCGATGCCAAAACTTTCACTTCGTTGCCCTTCTACATGATGAATGTCGCATCAGATCAAAAACCCTTTGTTTCTAAATGCAAAGGGCCAAGAGGGACCCTGAGCCGGACTCTGACATACTCCAGGTGAGTCCCACGTAAGGAAACTGTGGAACCTGGGGGCATGCTGGCCGCTCCGTGGGCGTTCCTCGGTCATGACAGTGACATGACATATTACAGTGATTTTAATACTTCTGCTCTCCTCACTGTACTGAGTATTCCCCTGCAGACCGGCGTGGTATCCTACTCATGCCATACCCCAAATAATTAGGATATTTATAGCCCACGTATGTACCTAATAAATGTGGTACATTAATGAATGACTAAGCTTTACAAAGTTAAAGCTTCACTTGCTTGCTTTCCTAAACATTTTTAGGAGATGCAATCTATCCAGATATGTGGTATAGATATAGGGTCATTTTCAAGTTAAACTTTTCCACCAAAGATGAATGGCTGACGGGATTTACATTTAGTCAACTGTTGCAGGGGCAGGAAAAATGCACACCTTCACAGGGGACGAAGTAATTGCTTATTCTTATTGAGGATATCCAACGACAGAGATACCCAGAGTCAAGAATGATAATCTCAGCCCCGGCTGGCATAGCTCAGTGGATTGAGTGCAGGCTGCGAACCAAAGTGTCACAGGTTCAATTCCCAGCCAGGGTACATGCTTGGGTTGCAGGCCATAACCCCCAGCAACCGCACATTGATGTTTCTCTCTCTCTCTCTCTCTCTCTCTCTCTGTCTCCCTCCCTTCCCTCTCTAAAAGTGAATAAATAAAAGATCTTTCAAAAGAAAAAAAGAATGATAATCTCCATAACACTCAACAACTCTGTTCACCCAACAAATCTCCCTGCACAAGATGCAAATGGTCCTCAGTGAAAAAAGTTGCAAGAAAATGATCAGGAGGACCTCGGGAGAATTCAAATATAAGTGTTTGGACATGCTAATCCCACTTGCATGAGAGCAAACCCCCCCAGCTTAACAGAAAAACAAAGAAACATAAAGGATGAAGACGAAAGGCAAACAGTCGCATGCGGTAACTCAGTCACCACTGGTGCTACGATGCCCCAAATGCAAGATATCGGCAAAGCCGTGGATCAATTTTCCAAGCAGAGCCAGAAGAAATGTTCTGTGTGATTCATAATACCTGGAGAGAAAGAAACACCCTAAATGGATAAACCAAAGAAAAGCATAGGAGGTGTTTTGTTTTGTTTTCCAGAATCAAATAAAGAAGGTGACAAACCTGCCTCCTGTGCGGCAGGCAGACGGATGATGTCTCCACATCTCTGCAGGCCGTCGCTAGACACTGAAGCCGCAAACAGCAAGGAGGACAATCAAGTCAAGAGGTTTTCAGAATAAAAACGCAAGAGCCGCACTGTAGGATTTTCTAGAAGGATAATTTTTTATTTATTCAGTTAGTTGTTTAGTTATCTATTATTTCTCAATAAGTCTTTGTTGATGCCCCTTAGTACTCCAAGATCAAGATAAATCAGATAACGTTCCTACCACGAGAGAACACAGTATTTAATGCAGATAAACTGTATATGTAAACGCTTAAATTAATTAGCACACTGTTTGTTTTAAGAGCTATCGTGGAAGCGGGGACTCTTCCCTGAGAAAAGCCAAGTGGAAAATATTAAGTGTGCATAGCGTGGTGGCAGATTAGGAAGTTAAAGCCTAGTGTAAACTACCTGTGTTTAAGTTGGCACGGGCTACTGTAACAAATACCATGCAGTGAGTTAGTTCAAACAACAGAAATGTGTTTTTCACAGTTCTGGAGGCAAGAAGTCCCAAGCCAAGGTGCGGGTGGTGAGGATCATCCTCCTGTTCACAAACAACCACCTTCATGCTGTATCCTCATGTGATGGAGAGAGGAAGCCATCTCTCTCCTGTCTCCTCCTACACTAACCCCATTACAAGGGCTCCACCGCCAGGCCCCAGCTCTCTTCCAAAAGCAGAGTGTCCAGATACTTCCAACTAGGAATTAGGGTTTTAACATGTGAATTGGGAGCGGCGGGGCACACAAACATTCAGTCCACAGCAAGCTTCACCTTTCTCCAGACTGCTTCAAAAGCCCACTGTTCGTCTTCCCTCGTGGCGTCATTCACTTCACTATCTTTTCAGAGACCTTATCTGCAACTCTAGTCGCCTGCTGACTTCAACAATTGAACTTTATTTTTTTTGAGAGGTCGGGAGCACAATTCAGTCCATAACAATGCACTTCTTTTCGGTGCTTAAAACATGCCCTGTTTTCTCTCCAGTCTTCCCACACGTTGTCACTAAATACTGACTGCTGCCCTGGCTGGCGTAGCTCAGTGGATTGAGCCCGGGTTGTGAACCAAAGCATCGCAGGTTCGATTCCCAGTCAAGGCACATGCCTGGGTTGCAGGCCATGGCCCCCAGCAACCGCACATTGATGTTTCTCTCTCTCTCTCCCCCTCCCTTCCCTCTCTAAAAATAAATAAATAAAATCTTTAAAAGAATACTGGCTGCTTTTCCCTCTCTCATTTTAATAGGCCGACATCTAAAAGAAATAAAATTAAAAGAAATAAATTGTCCTTATATTTAATTACAAATTTCTGTCCTCTAGAGTTGTTACTTATTTTTAATTATTTTCAGTTTATTTGCCTTTGCATTCTGCATTCTTTTTGTTTAAAGCATGGATTCACTTTTCAATTGTGTCTATATTCTGTACTTGTGGCTTCTATATTATTTATTGGTTCTATAATGAAGTTCTGATTTATCCTTTTTACATTTGAAATCTATTTTTTCATGCTATTCTATGATTTTATTACCTTATCTATAAGACATACAGAGAACTTTACAATCATGGAACAAATGGTAGGCACTAAAGTAACAGAATTGAAATCTATGCTTTCCAGACAAGTAAAAGAAAGCGAATAATGAAAGCCAATCAATAGTAAAGACAGAAATAAATATAATAAAAACAAAATCAATTCCAAGAAGGCAGAGAATAATAGAAAAATTATTAGCTGTAAGATGCAGTCTAATTTTAGGAATGTTCTAATGCTAAAACATAAAATAAAGTCACAAGAAGTGGAATATAGTAATAATTCTACAAATATAAATGAAATAAATACCTATTTGCATACAGCAAATAACAAAACAAATCTTTTCATCTCGATAAACTGCTTAAATAGTTAACTTTAGAAAGAACCCAAAAGTCCAATGTAAAGCAATAGAACAATATATAAAAGGGCAATCTTAGTAAAAAGGAAGATGGTAAAGCAGTATTTATATCAGAAAAAAATCAAGATAAAAGTATTTATGATTATAAACTATATATTGCTAAAAGTGTATCCACTTAGAACAAAATCAGTATCAACTTCAGTGACCTATATATGGAGAAATTATAAAACTGAAGTAGAAATAAAAATCCCATTAATTATAGGAAAACTTTTAATGATCTCTTCCAGAATGTATGCAACAGTAATAGTAAAAGCATAAAATTTTTGAAAAACAATGTAAAAAGCTTAATCTAATTTTTATAGAGATAGCTCTTCACCTAACAAATAACATATATATTATTTTAAACTGTATGAAACACTCCTAAAACTGATAATATGTAGGAGACCATTCTGTGTGGTGTGGGCCCAGCTCCCACTCGGAGATGCACAGGACTCACGCCCACAGATAGGTTCTCCCATGGGGAATCAGGCCTGCAATGTGCCTAGGCCACTTTGAGTCTTACTCTTGCTAAAAAACTCCCTCACCCTGAATTGAGACAGCAAGTGCTTACTGTAACTTCCTAAAATCCATGCTAAACCTTCCAAGTATAACCAGTTCAACTACTTTTCCCTTTTCATTTGCAAATATCCCTCTTCTGTGATGTGATTAGCGGTATTGGGTCCTTTGTTTTCGGTAAAAGGTAACCACCTAAAGCGAACCTGCACATAGTAAATAAGGACCATCATGTAATGTGACCAAAAAAAGAAATAAAGGCCTGTCATGGTGGAGGTCGTGGCTTTTGGCTCCTCTTGAGAGTAAAGCTTCCCGCCCTTTTCCTCCACAGGACTCGGTAGTCCAAGTAAATGTCTCTCCCCCATCTACAATGTGGTGGACCCCATGAGCTGGGGTCAGCATCAATAACATGCTCCAATGTTTCATCATATCTAAAAGTTGTTTGTAAGATGTATAATAGTTCATGTAACACCAAAAAGATGAAAATAGAATAATAAAAAGAAAAACAATAAAGGTAATAAAATATTAAATAGAAAAAATATAAAAGTGGAGAGATAAATGAAATAGAGAACAGACAAACAATAGAAAAGACTAACAAAACTAAATGTTTGAAAATATAAAAAATGCACCTTTTATTAGACTAATCAAGAAAAAAGAGAAGAACCAAATCAATGAAATTCTAAATGAAAGAGAAGACATTACAACTGATCCCACAGAAATAAAAAGATCCTAAGGGACTACTCCAAGAGTGGACACCCTTGTCTTATTTCTGATCTTAGAAGATGAGTTTTCAACCTTCACCATGGATGTTAGCTATGGGTTTGTCTTAGATGGTCTTTATTGTATTGAGGTGCATTCCTTTTAGACACAGTTTGTTGATTTTTCTTATGAAAGGGTGTTTACTTCTGTCATCACTCCTATTCAGCATAGTACTGGAAGTTGTAGCCAGAGCAAGCATGGAAATGCAAGAAATAAAATACATCAGAATCTGAAATGAAGCAGTAAAAGTATCTCTATTTGCAGATAAGGTTTTATATGTTGAAAATTATAAAGATCCCACCAAAAACTGATAGATCCAATCAACAAATTCAGTAAAGTTGTGGGATACAAAATCAACATACAAAAGTCAATGGTGTTTCTATATACTAACTACAAATTATCTGTATAAAGAAAAAAATCTCATTCACAACATCTTTGTGAATGAGAACTAAAACAAAGTTCTTAGAAATAAATTTAACAAAGGTAAAAAAACTTTATACTGAAAACTATAAGACATTGATAAAAGAAATGGAAGAAGATACAAATAATTGGAAAGATATCTCATGTTCATGGAATGGTTGAATTTTGTTAAAATGTTTTTGCTACCCAAAGTCATATACACTTATGCACTACTTAATACAAAGATACTTAAAACGTGGCATTAGGTGATTCTGTCATTGTGCAAACATCATAGAAAGTATTTGCACAAACCTACATGGTTTAGCATACTACACACGGAGGCTGTGTATATACTCTAATGAGACCACCATGGTATACGTGGTTCATCATTGACCTAAATGTTATACGACATGTGGTTGTGGAGATTCAATGTAATCCTTATCAAAATTCCAAGGAAAATTTTTACAGAACTAGAAAAAACAATCCTGAAATGTGTATGGAACCACAAAAGACCATGAGCAGCCAAAGCAATCCAAAAACAAATAAAGAAATAACAAACCTGGAAGTGTCACACTTCCTAATTTCAAACTATATTACAAAGCAATAGTAATCCAAACAGCATGACATGGTGAGAATATCCTGCAGTGAATCATTTCGACATGCTGACACAGGTGGGCTCAGTTCTCATCCATGATACTTAAGCTATGTGAACACAGATCTCAGTCTGTTTCCCATAATGATATTTGTTTTGTTTTAAACAGGCAATTCACAAAAGAATTCAAACAAAGAGCAACAAATATATGAAGCAACACTTATCACCTTTAATTATCAAGCAAAATTATCTACATATTATTGAATACCAATTAAATTAGAAAAAATCAAAATTCTGTACCACCAAGTATTGACAAGGACAAAGATAACTGAAGCTCTCATTATGTTCTGGAGGGAGAATAAAATGACAAAGCATTTTGGAGACAACTTGTCAAAATCTGGAAACAGATATATTGAGCTATACAATGTGTGACTCAGCAATCGTGATTTTAAATATATGCCCAAGAGAAACTCTTGCACATACTTGCCATCAAAGATATGCATGAAAAAAACCCATTTCAGAGGATTCCTTAGTGAAATGATTAAATAACAAATTACTGTACATTCACACAATTCATACAGCAATAAAAACTAGATTAATTTATGGGAACATGGATTGATCTCAAAAACATAATACAGAGTAAAAGAAATCTGGATTAAAACCCAATAACAGCATAAATACATGTTTTTAAATAACCATGTAAAGTAATGCTTTGCTCACAGATATATAAGTGAAAATATAATAAAAACGTAAAGAGAAAGAGCGCATGCCACATTTGGGATGGTGTTTGTCTTGGGGAAAGGAGAGAAGACAAGATGACTGCAACGGGGGACAAAGAAGACTTTGCTACCTTCCACGATGTTATATATCCTTTATTAAAAAATAAAATGAAATCTGAAGCAGAAGCAATAAAACGTTAGCGCTTCTTTATTCTGGCTGGCAGGTACTTGTGTATTGATATTTTATTATGCGTATTTTCCTATGGTTTTAGGACTTAGCAACTTTCACTAAGGGGAAATGAAAAAGTTCATCAACCTGGGAAAACTGTGCAGCACCCGTTAAATAAGAGCAGAGCCTGGGCAGCTGGTCTGTCTTCACCAGCCACTCCCCCGACATTGGTGACCCCAAAGCCAAACTCTTACATATTTGAACACTTCCCTGGTCTTCTAGTTAGGTTCAAGTCCCAGGAAAGCACACCCTGACCCACAAATGAATCTCTTTTTTCCATTAGAAGAAGAATCTGTAGGAACATCACACTCTCTGTGTGGATCTTTGATGCCCAAATGCTTGTACTTTTGTGCAATAAATATCTTGTGCTTTCAAACATCAACTGAATACTGGTGAAAGGTCTGAAGACAGGAAACAGTGTATAAGAGCCAAAGATAGTAAGAGTCTTTGCCCTGGTGCCTAAGTTTACCAAGGCAAATATCCCAGACCACCTAACAAGGGGTAACTTCCAACCAAGAGGAAATGTATCCAGATAATTTTACCTTGAGAGAGAGAGAGAGATGGGAGAGAAGAGGGGAAGAGAGAGAGAGAGAGAGAGAATGATTATTTCCCGTTTTTCTCTAGCTCAAGGTTATTGGAGCTAGAGAAAAATCAAGATTAAATTATACTGTTACTCCCAAGGTTCTAGCCTTCAGAAAATGTGGCCAAATGGCTAACTTTAGACTTAGTTGGGAGAAAGGCAGAAGAGGTTTAGACTATTACTAGAGGCGGAGAAACACTCATAAAAATATTTGCAGATATGACATTGCTGAGTGAATAGGAAGATGGCAGACATTCACGGAGTTGCAAGATGATGAAGACAAGAGAGTTTAAAAGCAAATTTAAGTTGCCACTCAAGATACTGATACTGGGGGACAGTTCTGGGTTGAGGAACCATAAGCACATTCGGGGTTATTACAGACATGAGAGGAGATGAGCTCACCCTTGAAGAATCTATTCATTGGAAAAAGAGGAGGAAGAGAGAAATAGCAGATTTGAACTAATCCACAAAGGAAGCCAAGGAGAGAGGGTAATAAAGGAGTAGTCAAGGAGTTATCATGGGAATTGTACAGGTTTTGGTAAAATTCAAGAAATAAAACACTTTCACTACGTAGGATGAAATTGTCAATAGTACCGAATGCCTTGAGAGATCTTATGATGAAGCCTGAAATGAGCCCATTGCACTGAACGTTTGAGAGAGCAGTGCTACTAGAAACACAGCAATTCAAGTCTTCACAGCAGCAGGAGGAGGAAACGGGAAGAAGGGAAATGGCTGTGCGTCATGTCGTTGATGTGATACTCTAAGGAACCTAGAACCAGTCCTCAAAATGACATAGGACACACGTGGATTGAGTTAAACCTTGACCTCTCTCTGCTAAATTCTAAGAGAAAAGCATACATTTTCAAATCAGAATAACCTATTTTGCTGTAAAAAAATATATAGTACATTTAGCCCTGGCTGGTGTGGCTCAGTGGTTTGAGTACTGGCCTGCAAACAAAAGGGTCACTGGTTCAATCCCAGTCAGGGCACATGCCTGGGTTGCAGGCCAGGTCCCCAGTAGGGGATGCATGAGAGGCAACCACACATTGATGTTTCTTCCCCTTTCTTTCTCCCTCCCTTCCCCTCTCTCTAAAATTAAATAAATATAATCTTTAAAAAATAACAGTATGTTTAATTATTTCATGCATGCATTTGAAATCAACCGTTAATTCACAAAAGAAAAAGTCGGAACATATAACTTGTTTTTGGAATCCATCATCACTTACGTTCACTTATCCTGAGTTTAATTATTTTTGTATTGTGCATTTCATTTTATTGATACATAATTAAAATGCAGTTCTGAGTCTGGGCAAATGCATAGTCACAGCTTCTCCGTGCAAATCAAGTATACAGAGCAGTCCCATCACCCGAGAAAGATGCTACAGATTGCAGTAAATGTCCTTCCTCACTCTCATTGCCTAGCATGAACTCGCTGGCTTGTAAAATGTTACATAAATAGAATCATGGTGTACAGTGATTGTGCACGTACTGTAGTTTAAGATCTGTGTATTAAAGCACTTCCATGAATAGAGCATGCCTGTTTTTGTGCACATCATACATGGGGTTATTATAACCATTACTATGCCCCTGGTATGTAATTATTATACCCATGTGTAATGTGCATCCTTATTTTTTCCTTCAAACATTTAGGACAGAAAATGCACATTATACACAGCAAAATACCATAACTCTTTCGTGCGTTTGAACTATTGTAAACTTTTAAATTTTATTTCAAGCTGTTTATTAATAGTATATAGAAATTTAATTGGTTCTTTTCATATGATTTTTGTATCCTTAAACCTTGTTCAAGTCACTCGTAAGTTCTAATAGCCTTTTTGTAGAATCTTTAGGGTTTCCTATGTAAGCTATCCTATCACCTATAAATAGAACTTCATTACTTCCTTTGCAACCTAGACACCTTCTACTTATTCAGATGCCTTCTTACACTTGCTGGGACCTCTAGTACGACGCTGATGAGCACCAGTGAGAGGTGACATCTTGGCTTTATCCCTGATCTCAGGAGGAAAGCGTTTGGTATTTGAATATTGTGTTATTAGCTAAGGGGTTTCGGTGTATTACTTTATCAGGTTGAGGAAGTTTCCTTCTATTCCTACTTTTCTGAGAGTTTTATTATAAGTGATGTTTTTTCCGTTTTTAAGTGCTTTTTCTGGACCGACTGACATCACATGGTTTTTCTTCTTTAGTAAGTTGAAATGGCAAATTACATTAAGTGATTTTCAAATGTTGCACTAACCTTGAATAATGGGATAAATCCTACTCACTACATTATCCTGTTCACATATTACTGGATTTGATTTGCTAAGATTTTGTTGAGGATTTTTGCTTTGGTTATCATGAGGCATGTTAATCTGTACCTTCTTTTCTTGTATTGTTTTTATCTGTTAATGTTTTCAGGATGACGCTAGCCATAAAATTTGAGTGGGAAAATATCCCTTGCTTATGTGTTTTCTGGAAATTGATGGTTCAAAAAACTTCATTGAGAGTTTTAAATATGTAGAATAATCTAGACAAATATTGTTATTCTAAATTCTTTAAAAATATTTCCAGCTCTGGTTGGTGTCACTCAGTGGATTGAGCACAGGCCTGTGAACCAAACAGTTGCTGGTTTGATTCCCAGTCAGGACACATGCCTGGGTTGCAGGCCAGGTCCCCAGTAGGGAGCATGTGAGAGGCAACCACACATTGATGTTTCTCTCCCTCTCTTTCTCCCTCCCTTCCCCCTCTCTAAAAAGAATTAAATAAAATCTTTAAAAAATAAAACTATAAAAAATATTTCCATATAAAAATGATGGTATATGAGCCATGATCAAAATTAAAAATTAATATACAATTATTTAAAATAGAGACTATTAAATTAATATAATATTATTGCATATATACAATCTACATGAATGTATTATACTATCTAGTACTAAGTAAAAGCATACTACAGCACTGTGAAAATTCACATGAGAAAAACAAGCACAATTATAGAGAAAGTGTAAAAATGACTATTGTACAATAATGCAGAAGAGCCGAAGAAAGCAGAAATCCTGGTGTTTATTAGTTCCTTGCACCAAAGATTTAAAATAAATGGTACATCTACCCGTCACATGAAAAGTCAGCCCAGGTTCAGTGAGTTATGCAGAACATGTTACATACCTGATATTTGCCTTTGCAGACACATGCTCAGGACATTTTGGTGGTAGGTGGTGAAGGATAGCCACATTTCAAATGACAAAGCTAACGAGTACGTGATCAACAAAAACTCATCGCCCGGAATGCTACCAAGCTTCTAATGTGTAAGGAATGGCTACTTACATGTCAGAGGCATTAGGTTGCTTGTTTGTACCAGTTTCTTTCTGGCAGGAAACTTTCCCACCTGGGAGAAAACTAGGCATGTTTCAAAGCGCAAGAAGTGTTATTCCTCAGAGAATGTTTCTGCGGGAGGGATTTCATTTCTACCGCTTAACTTTTCCTTGTAGCTGGTGGTCACCAGTTCAAGTGGCTGTTACTTTTGTTGGGTCAGCAGGAGTCTGGCTCAAGCTGAGCTGGTGAGGAAAGGGGCCAACAAGGGTGTGCAAAACGTGGCGTAAAAATAAAACTAGATTTCTTAAGTAGCACTGAAACGTTTCTGAATGTCAAATATTTATGGGTTTGAAACATTAACAAAACTCAATCAATGCTTCTTTGATATGGATATCTAGAGGGGGAAAAACAGTTAATGAGACCAATAAGAAGTGGGCTCAACAAGAATATTCATCTTGAAATGAATGCCTGTGTCCTTCCTCCAGGCCAAGCCCTCTGCCGGGCATCTAGTAATTGCTCAACAAATGCTATTTCTTCTTGGGAGTAAGAGATGCTACAGAGAACTTCTGTTTCTGCATGTTAGCTCCCACATGTTTCCAAGAAGACCCTTTTAAAAAACATTCATACATAAAGTATCGAGAACTACCAATAAAAGCGTGTATCTGCATACAGGGTAAAACAGTGTAACCCAATTTTCACAACAAAAGTTGTCATTGTTCTTTCTTCTACAGAACTACAACCCATTCCTTGATGACCTTGTTCTTTGTTTTTTTTCTAATCTGGGTAATAATATATTTCCATTTTGATTGGATCTAATAGATAGCTGATCTGATTTGGAGAATATAAATTACACAGTTATATGTGAATTGATTGTAGCACGTAACTCTAATACATCGGTCATTTTTTTCGGAGATTAGAAGTGCTGCTTAGTTCCTTTTCTACGGATGATTAATTTTCAGTGGTTATCAACCCTCAAACTGAAAATTAAGCAATACATATTTGCTTTGTGGATGACCAGTTTTATTAAAATAGTAGAGCTGACATAATTAATTATCAATACCTCATAAAGAGAAGCCAGAATTAAACTGGTTTAAAAGAAGCAGGCAGGTATCTTTGTATCAGGGGTAAAGCTCAGTTACTGCTGTGAAGAGCCAGATGCTGGTTTTCACAACAGTCTGGGAATCGTACACAAAGTATTCTTTGATTCCCCGGTCTTACATCTTGTATGGAAAATTGGTTTACGTCACCAGCCAGGTCAGGTCATGCGGCTTGAAGACAACAGACGTTTCATTTGATGTAACAGAACTGTCTCCATCCGCAGTGGCGCTCGGAGGCTGCGGCCGTCTTTGGTGCTGACCCCCCTCCAAACGAGAAACAACCATCCAGTGCCATCTGTAGGTTCAGCCCTCATGTGTGCCCGGACACGATTTTTGAACGCGATAATGCAACTAGAGCTCTGAAATCGGAGTGCGGATCCTCGGCCTGTCATTCTTGGTCTTGGAGCTTCTGGGAACGAGAGACTCCGGGACAGTGGCCCCTAGCGGGGAAGGCCCATTCATTCGAGCTGCAGGCTGGGCGCCCCGAGGTGCCGGCTTCCCCAAGGGCCGGTGAGGTCGAGGGCCGGTGCTACCAGCTCAGGTAGCAGATTTCCATGTGCCATGTGGAACTCTTCTGTCGGGCTATCGTGAGCACGAGCATTAACTGAAGTTGCGAATAAAATATAAGACCTGCTCTACTATGTGTGTGTGCGGGGGGGTGGGGGGGTGGAATTTGCAGTCATGGTTATGAGGATGTGCATTGATTACTCATATTTTATGCCAAAAGACCTTACGGGACAGGCTTTGTGTCAGCTAGCTTAATGTGTGACCTTGTCAGTGCTTCATACAGTCCTACGTCCTTATTAGGCACTAGCCCCAAATTAGTTAATTTATTTATCTTCTTTAAAATAATGAGCGTGTTCTGATTTCTCTCATAATTTATGAAATGTGGATATTCTGTAATTTAATCATGATTTTACTTTCATGTAATTTCTGCAATGGGTCTCAATTCCCATTTTAAAAACATATTCTCGCAGAAGTCAGGGGATGTTTTATGGTCATTTCTGTCTAGATAACATCCCCAGACGAATCCTTGGAGGGTGGGTTTATGGACCTGATGGTCACACACAGAGTCTGCGGTACATTCACCATGGTGGCGGGGCCCCCCCCACCTACCCGGCACCTGAGACCTGAGGACGAAGGGCAGCAGCAAACTAAGCCCCCAAACTAATTGAAAACAAAGGAAATCTTTCCACTGTAGCATCTTCTAAATGTGTGTATTATCGAATAAGAAGCAGAGTCAGAGTTATTCAAATACAATTGATTAAAAAAACAATAAACTTGGAATCATTGCAGGTGGAAAACTGGTATTTTCCTGAAGGATAAGGATCTGCACTTGGGTTTTATAGACACAACGCTCCTGTTTACAGAAGCCGCAGGAGGCAGAACACCAGGTGTCAGCCGCCCTGAGGGGTGAAGTATGTGTGGGGGCAGGAAGAATGGGGTTTGTGTTAGGAAGAGCCCTGCCTTTCACCGAGAAGAGAGAAATGCTGCCTCGTAAGTGAACAAAGACTCTGGAGGGGAACCCAGTTCACAGCAAAAACGGAAAAACAAAGCGGGCCTGTGATTTATGCCCACAGGGTACAGGTACGAATAGAGGGTGGAGGGGGGTCGAGAGATAATGCATTATCTCTGACATAATTTCCACGTTCATAAGTCTGCCACTTACTGCCCAGCCACAAAAGTCGCAAAATGTGACAAAAGATGGTTCTCGTCAGCTTTACATCTCAAATGACTCTCTCACTAGGCATAGACGGATGCATTTCACTTCGATTAGAAATGTCCCTAAGTCTCATATCAGGACAACCTTTATGGGAATTTTACAAGAATCTTTGAGATTATTCATTCTGTAGGCACAAACATTTTACTAACCACTTAAACGATGTCTCTGCGAAATTACCCAAAGCGCATTTAGCTGTACCATTTATCACTTCAATTTAGCTTTATCATACAAGTTCTGTTTCAACCAAGATGTTGCTTTCTACTTTGATCATGAATGGTTTTAGTGTAGTGTTTTGTCTTTTACTTTAAAAGTGTTTCTCTTTAAAAATGTAAGTACCGTAGCCAAGTGTCTCTTAAATTCATATTTAATTAACTGTGCAGTCCTAGAAACTACTCACATACAGAGGGCTTTTAACCGGCAGGTGCATTACATAAAAGTTATTAAAAGTTTTAACTGTTACACAGCATGGTGTTTCAAAAAGCTGTTTGCATTTAAAACACTTCAGGGGAAAGAAGTACAGAACCAAGGGGTCATACAA
This sequence comes from Phyllostomus discolor, assembly GCF_004126475.2. Classification (NCBI taxonomy): domain Eukaryota; kingdom Metazoa; phylum Chordata; class Mammalia; order Chiroptera; family Phyllostomidae; genus Phyllostomus; species Phyllostomus discolor. The sequence goes on from NC_040908.2 coordinate 11,273,943, forward strand.
TCTAGACTTCACTCTCTGGATTACTGCTAATTAGCTGTGAACCGTTGGCCCCGTGGTTCACATTCCTGTAGCCTCGGTTCCAGAAAAGAATACAGAAAAATAGAGGAAAAGGGATCCAGAAGGAAATTCTGAAGTTCTCTATATCCGTTTTTCAAGAGCTGTGAAGGGTCTGAGCTGTAATTTTACTCCAAGCTAGTAAGTGTGACACAGTGTCACGGCTGCTGGTGGAAAACATGAGACTCTTGGGTCAGGGATGAAGGACAATTTATGACTCACAGCAGCAGCAGTAGCCGGAGCGTCAGATTTGTGTGCGCGCGCGCATGCGCGGGCCCTGCTTGCCAAGCCCGTTACCTAGGGCAACACAAACAGGGCCAAGGGAGACCTGCACACGCTGTGAGTGGTGTTACGGGCAACCCAAATATTTTATAATGGGCAGTAAGTGTGCCTGTTCTTTGCTCAGCCAAACAGATAAATTGTGGTAGAATGATACAATCGGAAAGCATGCAATAAGAATAAACCACTGTGATATGCAACAACATGGCTGAATTTCAAACACTGAATGTTGACAGAAAGAAGGCAGGTATGAAATAATACCCACTGTATTATCTCATTCATAGAAGTTTCAAAAATGGCAAAAATTGACGGGGATAGAAGTTAGGATCGTGGTTCACTTTGGAGAGAGTGACGTCTGGAACCGGGCGTATAGAAAGCATCCGTGTGGCCAACCATGTTCTGTTGCTTGATCTGGGTGGGCTAGGAGTATGTTCACTTTTTCAAAAGTCTTTGGGCATTTTATGATACCCATACTATTCTTCATTTATCTTATTTTCTAATGAACAGTTTAAACATACATGTATGTAGCTGTGTGTGTATGCATGTAGACTGAAGAAAGAGAGAAGGGGGGAGGGAAAGAGAGGAAGAGAGAGAGGGAGGGGGAGGAGAGGAAGAAAGAAAGACAGATTAAAAGATTTGGCTATGATGAACCAGGTTTTATAAATGTAGTGAGTGTGAAGGAAGGATAATTCACCAGCACCATCTGCCATCCCTCCAAAATATGCCATCCATCATGTCTGCAAGAACTCATAATTAAAATAATTCCAGAATTACATAGAGATTGTTGTGAAGTCTGGAATCACAGTCAGTACAATAATACCTTTTTTATTAAACAGCTATGGAAACATTTGGGGATCAGTTGTTAAATAACTCCATAGGTATAAACACATTGAGTCAAAGTTTGCTGAAAAAAGGAAAAAAAAAAACTAGTTTTAATAATAAACACTATCCCATCTCAAACAGATGGAAAATTCCATTGGAGAGTAATATCTTTCTTGCCCCGACCACGCACATACACACAGCTGGTTAGCAAACTGGCTCTCGTAAGTGCACGGAGGGCAGGGAGAGATGGAAGAGGCAGCCACCTCAAACTGGAAGGCGGCAGATTTACTAAGCAAGGGAACGTACCTAGAGGCTGGGCTCCAGCAGCCACAAACCAAGTAGATGCCTGCGCCCACCCACAAGAATTCAGTCCAGATGCCAGAAACACCTTCCACTCTCAAGGCTACATACAGCCTTGCCACAGCTCCTAGTGTGGGGATGGTGTGCAGAACATGTACTCCAGGGACAGAGGAAGGGGCGGAGGGCTCCTGATTGCTCAGGCTCAGGTATCTGGTCAACCGACAGTCCCCTCCTCTTGATGACATACTCCAACACTCCTACACACACACGTCCCCTTCTTGGAGTAGGCATGACGGGGCGCAGGAGTCACACAGGTCATTGAATATCCAGGCAGGGCCTTCAGGAGGGTGCATGGGGGAAGAGTGGGGCACAATTCTACTATCAGAGCTCCAAGGTCAAGTGTCTGATCGCCAACCTTGAATACAGATATGATATCTTATCAAGAAACCTAGAGACGACTAAACGTAAAGACATGAGTCCGTTAACTAAAATCACAATGAACCGATGTAGAACTAATGCCATACTACTAATTAATGAGAAGAGAAACTACTCAGCAAGTCAGAATGCTCTCGTTTCCATGTCTGTTTGGACTCACTGTTCTACACAGAAATATGAGAGGTCAGGACATGCTTAGACTTGGCAAGAGAAATGAGTGGCTTAATTTCGACGACAGTGGCATTGACCGATGAGCACGAGTGGACCCATTTCCATGGAGGGACCACACCCAGCGGGCTGTCGAACCAGAAAGCATGCAGGCGCCTTCCCCTTGGAGTCATCAGAGGGGGACACAGGCCATTCGGGGCTCGCACCTCAATTTTCCAAACCCCACGCAGATCTGTCCTTGTGGATTTGCTCACCCTCCTCTCAATAACAGTCCTGCGCCCAGGCCTGTTTATAACGTGTAAACGTTTTTAGTTGAATCCTCCAAAACAGCTCTCTCAGTTCCAGGGGTGTTCCAATCTAATTCTTTATGCTCTAACCTCAAGACTCTCTCAGAAAGGAGAAATACAATGCAGGGGGAAAGAATTTATGTTTAAGACACACATTTCATTAATCTATATGAGAACAGAAGTTTCTTCAGAATGGTTATTGGCCAACTCTAGTTTAAAGATAATGCGAAGGTACACAGCCAATATAAACATTCTCATCACAGGAGAGAAATCCTCTAAAATTTCCTGAAATGGGGCTTTTGACAAAACCTGAAAACGTCACAGGTCCTGGGAAGACACCCGGCACCAACCCCGGTGGCGGGTCCGGGAGACCCCGGCCTGACGGTCCACAGTGAGACCTCCTTTCTCCAGTGTCGGATGCCGTGGGCGCATTTTATCCCATACATTGATTAGATGTCACCAGGACTGCGCAATGTAATTAAATATATAAGCAGAAATCACTTTTTAAAAATCTGCAAGTCAACAAAACATGGAGAGTAACGTAGGAGACATCTACCTTGTTCAATTCTCCCAGAAGGAGTAGTCAGGAAATCATTAAACCATTCACACCGCCATCTGCCTGATACTAAATAGTTGAATATTGAAATCACGCACAGCCAATGATTGGCCGACATACCCCAGTGGATACTTTGTAAGTTCCCGACGCTGTACTATCACACAGACAGCACGGCCCCTGGGGAACACCCTGGAATAACAATGTACGTGTTAATCAAACTCCAGGCTGTGGGGTCAACTCTTGCAGGGCGTCAACTGCACACCGCCGGGAGGCACCACCTGCACAGACTACAGGGAGCTGTGCCATGTGGCAGTCTTAAAATAGTCTTAATCCACTGAGAAATAAACATTTATTTCAGAAAGATTGGGGTGTGGCTCCAATAGAAGAAAGTTAAGTTCAATTTTATGACTTGACTGATGCCAGTATCATTACTTGGGACAATCTACTTGGAATACCATGTGTCATGAACCCCAGAACACACAGGACAGTGAGCTAGAAGAGGGTATCACAGGACCCGAAACCCGAGGACTCCTCTGCTTACAGTTACAGTTTTGTACGGATGCGATTGTTTTGTTTATTTCTCAAATATCTTTGCTAGCCTTTCCATCCACACTTATAACCTCTATAGCTCTATTTGTATTATTTATATATCCCTCTAAGTGTTTTTAATGCTTTCCAATTTAACATCACTGAAAAAGGCATCATTGTAGTTCAGCGCTGCTCCCTAATCATTAATAAAGACGTTGCATGTTTAAAAATCTACCCTGCTTGAGCGTATTTTTGCAACTGCAAATTATATAAAGCCTAAAATATGAGTAATTCAAAGACATTGCCACATATTATATTCTTTGCTTATCATCTTTTAGCTCATTTTCAGTTATCGAGGCTGACTTTTTCAGGCCTGATTTGAATCAATTTTGCCAGTAAAATCTCACTGATGTTAAAGCAGTTACTGCAAAAGTAGAATATAGGATGAACACTACACTTAATCCTCTGTATTCACCTCTGAATTTACTTCTAATAAGAATGCCATTCAGCTGCATGTGTGTGTGTGTTAAAGGATGGTGGTGTTGGGGATGGGAAGTGGTTTTGAAAAACGCACAATGGAGTTCTACTAAATAGGAGATAAAGAATTGGGCTCAGGGTAAAGGAAGTAGGACCGCACGCGGTCTGAAGATCCATTTGGACTTGACTTTGGCATTGGCGACACTGTTATTCTAAAGTGAATGTGGTCCCAGAAATCAAGAGGCTCCCCAAGAAGTGTGTTCCAAGGATCAAGATTTAGAGGGGTGGGGGGGAGAGAGAGAGAGAGAGAGAGAGCTCGCAACCCCAAAGGTCCTACATGCCAGATCCCGCGCAAGACGCTGGGATTGAGTTGGACACCGTGAGTGGGTCAGAGTGCTTGTGGAAAGGTCGGAACACAGACATTTGGGGTCAGATCAGAATAACTGAGGATACACTGAGGAGAACCTCCGCCCCACTGGGACTGTGAGATGTGAGCTCAGCCGGAGCAGGGGAGTATTCTACTGAGCTACAGGTGTAGAAAGAAAGGCGTCAGCCCCACTACACAGAGCTGTAGCTGCCCCTCATACTAACAAAAACTGGGAAACAGGGACTTTTTTTTTTACCCATAAAGAAACATAATAAAACGACCGCTTCAGGAAGAATTGTTTGGTGTCTCTGTTAGAGAGACAGCCTGGAACCAGAAGGGGCTGCAGAGCATTCTAACAAATGCAGCTTGAAATCGAAACAATCATTACCGATCATTTGGGATTTGTGCCACTTTGCTATGCTCAAAGAACCCTTTCAAAAATATGAGATCGTAATGGAAAAATAGTAGGAAAATTGAAATATATTATGAAAGCATCAGGAACACGCACCGACTTTCAGCACAGTAATGTGAGTGCAGTTACGTGTATTGATTCCTCATTCAGATACAATTAAGCTTTGAAATCAGCTGCGTATAGATTCAGACAGTTGAAAATGACATATTTCTTCAGTACTTAATAGATGTCCAAACCGTGTCTAGGAATCATAGAAAAACGAGTAAGCAAATGGTTCGACTTTAACTTTAGGCTAAATTAACTTTTTCTGATTTCAGCCGTCTTTCGTGTGTGCTGCCCTTTCTAGTGTTGCTTCTTCACACAGTCAGTGCCTTTGGGGCTTTGTATAACCCCATTTTACGGATACGGACAATGGAGTCCAGATACGGCAAGTCATGTATCTATCCCACACATCAACTGCTATTTAGCGATAGAGCAAGGTAGGACTCGGACGTAGGCATGGCTCACTCAGCACACCTCGGGCTACTGTTACTCTGGGAGTGAATGGTGAGCTCGGGGAAGCAAATCAAGACAACTCTTTCAGGGGCCGGCAATGAGCACCTCAGCACAGGGGGAGCGAGGAACGGATGTAGGTTTGGAACTGCGTACCAAGACCTCTTCAGACTCTGGCTGCCCTTTCTTTCAAATTCAATGTACGTTGTAACCAATAGAGACAGATAAGCTTAAAATTTCCACCATTCAAAGCAGCTCCCTTTTGCTTTGGTCGCTGGAACCAGGTCATGTTCCGATTTCATGGATCAATGGAGTACAGTCAGAGGGGCTCAGTGCAGCCGACTAGCTGGCTCTTACCCCACCTGGCTGGGAGGGGTGACGTCACCGTGCGTGGTACCAGACCATAGCGCTCCCCCTGTAGTGGTGTGGGTTAGGCTCTGCTGAGTGTGACCAGCTGACGGCTGAAAGACTAATTAATACCCAATCTGTGTTCTTCTCCCCAAGCCGGGCTTGCTTGGTGCAGGGCTGTGTCCGCCCTTCTTCTAAGGTGCACAAAGATGCTGCACGGGTTTACAGTGGCCCTGTAGGTCCTACAAAAGGCCTGGCCCTAGTCCACGGCTGTCCTGGACTCCAGTGCATTTTATCACGCGTCTTGTGGGCATGTGTGCTGTGAGCCAGAGCAAATATAAGCTAAGCAAATGGGTAAAGGAATGACACAAATCTATCAGAAAACCTGTTCTTCTTTCAGAAAAAAGCTTCCTTGTGTTACTGGGGAATCGAAAAGCGTGTGTGGTGAACTCATTTGTATGACCCAGAGACCGAATGGGAAGACCGAGGGAAGAGAATGAATCAGCCCCAGGTCCTTATCGATCTCTTCCTGACTGAAGCCAGGCTGCCCGTTCCAGACCCCGAGGGCACCACAGCTGCTTCCTCCACCCACCCTTCGGGAACGGTCTGCTCCTGTCTGCCCATCACACTGCATCTCCCTCTGTCTTCCTGGCTGAGTCTCAGCTCTGACACCATTCCTGCAGGCTGCTCCGTGGACTGCCTTTGGGCTCGTGCTTCCAGCCCGCAAAGCACTTCCATTGCCTTTCTGCACCCAGCGTCTGCTCGCAGAACCTCCGCCAAGGGGTGTGCATGCACACTCCGATGCACACCGGAGGCCACAGGACTTGACCCGGATAACGCATCCAAAGGTGCGTTCTGAGCCATACATGTGTTATACCAGGAGCAACTGGAAGGCTGGCACTCAGCTAACTAACATGAGAGGACAAGGGCAGGAGACTACGTCAGAGGAAAAGCTCCCCATCAAACTGAAGCCCCCTTCTCGTCTCCTGGCCTGAGATTTGGCCGCCCGCATGTGTGCACAATGAGTGTTAATTATCTGAATGCGTGTGCACAGTGAGTGGGAGTCGATAAACGTCCACTTCAGCACACCTTGTCAGCTGCAGTCTGCACCAGCCCTCCTTTCTCATCGCAGGGTGATCTGACTGGAGGGGGAAAGCGAGACTCAGGAATATCCAGGCTTAATTAGCTGGTTTTCAAATGGGAGACGCTGTGAACCAAGGGCAAGAGCTACATGAATGGGAGGCAAGAAACCAATTGAAGGGAATCAACGGGATATTAATTAAATGAAAGACAGACTTGCAGAAAGAGAGCCCAGTGTATACACCACCACCACCCCCCGCAGTCTGGGGTGGGGGGGGGGATGCTATTAAGGGCATTATTGGGCCAATTGAAAAAGGGGTGTTTCAACGTTAAATTTACAAAGCTGACCATATACTGTGGTTATGTAAGAGAATACTTTTGTTCCTAGTAAAGACACAGTGATATATTTAAGGGTAAAGGGCCATGATGTAAGTATTTACTCTCAAAAGAATCAGAAAAATATTTTTCATATATGTGCATGTATATCTATGTAAATATATGTTTAATATATGTATATATATGAGTGAGCGCAGGTGATGAAACACATGGCAAAAGTGTTAAAAACAGGTGAATCCAAGTAAAAAGTAGATAAATATTCTATGTCTCATTTATGTTCTTGCAACTTTTTTGCAAGTTTGAAATTATTTCCAAATATAAAATTTAAATTTTTTTTTCCAAAAAAAATGAAAGACATACTTCAGGACCGATGCTCAGGACGGCCGGCTTAATCCTCAGGAAAGGCGGCCGGGCTTAGGGCTACACTGGACAGGGCGGAAGATGGGTCTGCTCAGACACTGTGCCTGGCTTTGCTGGACATGTGAGCTCAGGTGGGGATAATGGCGAAGTGACACTTGTTACATCAGATACTATTTTACATGCTTTACATCCGTTAGCCAGTTTAACTCTCGTATCCTGTAAGGAAGGCATTATTATTATTGCCCTTTCATTTTACAGCTAGGAATTTGTGGTACAAAGTGGTTAAATGAATTTGTCCAAGATCACCTTGCAAGTAAGTGACAAAGTCAGTATTTAACTATAAAGTCTATGGCCTTAACTATTATATTATATTATCCCACACCACACCACATCATACCATACCATTCCATACCATAATGTTCCCAAGGAAGGCATGCCTTTCCTCTTTGAAAAGCCTGAGAAGTATATCAGACATAGTGAGAGCGAACACAGAGAGAGTCCCAAAAATCTGCCACAGGGAAATGAACATAGACAGAAATTTGACTTAACTCAAGAGAAGAGCATGGAGGATACTGCCCCGCCCACCCTTAAATTTTATTCTCCTTGCTCTGTCCTTCCACCCGGAGTAACACAATCGAGTCCTTGTCCAGGTTGAACTTTGTACTCTCTCCATTTTTCTTTTACTTTTGAGTTGATCCTGGCATGAGTTATAAAGCTCATCCATCCCAGTAGGATCTTATTCTGAGAAGGGCCTGGCATTGGGAAGCAGAGATTCAAGAGTGGGTGGGCAGGGTAAGAGATACAGGCAGGAAAGCCTGGGAGAAAAAGGGAGGGCCCTAGCTACAAAAGCTCTAAAGGAATTGGAAGGTTTCTTGTTTTTTTTTAAATTAGAGTAGTGATACCCTGAATCAGAAATAATTGACTTGTGTCCTGAAAAACACAGAATGAATCCTGAAATGGAAAAACAATACCACCTATGTTTGAAATGCAAAGAAAAACATAGGAGTTTACATGTAATAAATAGTTCATTTTTTCTACTTTAAATAGTGAGGGGATGGGCAGCATAAGGAATTAGAAAGGATACACACTCTTGTTCTCCACACTCTGTGGGTCAGGAAACTGAAGTTCAGAGGGGTTGAGCAAATTGCCCCAAGGCACCCAGCCAGGGAATGGCCAAGCGCAAGTGTATGCTTAGGCAGGACAAATCCAGAGTCCATCCCTTCAACGTTGACACTGTCCTGCCTTTTACGTGGAGCACGTGGCCAAAATGCTGGTCAACTGAAGTCCACAACAATGTTGGGACCATATCTCTATATCTGGTTCAGGGTAAACTTAACACAATGAAAACAGAGCAACATCCTCAATTCAGCAACACATACCTGTTGTGTCCTGGAACTTTATCGAATACGTACTTCTGGGAAACCAACTATAAGACACAGCCCTCAGGGCGGGAGACATTGGCGTCCCTGATTATGGGATGGGAGTCAACAAGGAAGCCGGTGGGCATACAGCAGTATGTCCTAACCCCAGGTAGAGGGAAGCATTCCGTGTCCAGAGGAGGCAGACAACCCCGCCCAGTTTGGGGGTGAGGTGGAATGATCAAGGAGAAGCATGTATTTATTACACTGCATCACCAAAGGCGGGTGAAGGGGCCTGGAAAGGCAGGGGGTCGAACACAGTCTAACAGGACAGCCAGAGGCTGGGTGAGCGCAGGAATCACTGCTCCGACTGAAACGTTGAGGCCAGGACGGGGAGAGGCTGACTGCCGATAACATTTAATTTTGCACGCCTGGCTAAGGGGTCTCTAATTCTGAAAGGAACAGCTTTTCAACAGAGGGGTGACAGACCACCTAAACATATATGCAAATGGGAAAGTGGGTCTAAGTGAAAGACGCAGACACATTTCAAAAATTATCAGGAGGAATAAAGGGAAGAGACTCATGAATATAAATACATCGACTGTGTAAGAGGGGTATCGCTGTGCTATCTTATCTTTTAAAACGTAATCAGTTTGATAGATGCATAGAAATGCAATACAGGTGAATATAACACACAGGTGAGTGGGGCAAGGGTGAGTCATAACGACGAAAAGAACAGGATTTAGAGGCCACTCCTAGCTGAGTCCAGGGAGAAGGCCTCAGGTCGGAATGCAGATCAGCAGAGAAGCTAAAAGAGTGCAGTTTTATTCAGCACAAAAACACTGATCTCCAAGCGCAAGTCTCCCACCGTGGCCATTAGAAGAACTTCTGAAGAGTCACTCATGCAAAAAAAAAAAAAAAAATTGTCTCACTGCCATTGTTATCAGGCTCATGAGTTTGCACAGCCAGATAAGTAGATATACGCTCCATTGCATCTTGTGAATATCATAGCTTTTGTTCAAGTATCACATTGAAACCCGAGGACGGTGTCATTTACCCCACCATACATTTTTTACTCAATTTAAAATACAACACAAAAGGCACGCATAAAGGCAGCACAGCCACACCCAAAGATTGACATTTCGTTTCAAAATGGAAATTGGGAGGTACCCAGTGTGTTTGGTTGCTATCCACCACATAAAATGTGGAATGCATATGAAGTTTGAATTAAATATTCACAAATAGCGGTTTTGTAGATTGTTCCTTTTTTCCTCACCAAGGTGAGCGAAAATCGATACATTCACAGCCCTTGGTTGGATGATTTGAGAGATAGATGCAAAAGCAGAAAATATATATATTTTTTGCCTTCAAGGACTTGATACAATAGCTGCGTGGAAAAGATGAGTCTCACACTATGGAGCCGCGAGTCGTGGCCCTGTACTGACGGATGGGGAGAAGGATTTTTAGTTACTACAGTTTCACAGAATTATATACTTACAGAGCAAATAAAACGCATTATAAATAGCTTCATTCCATAAAGAGTTTTCCCTGCGAGGACTTTTTGAGTATCTGGTATATCTCAGATGCTGAAGAAGCAGAGAAGACTAAGAAATGGTTTCTGCCCTTGAGGGGTGCACCGAGTAAAAAAGAGGATATGCCAGCCATTGGAGTAGCACATCAAGCTTCATATAACAAGGGGATGGGCCACGTGCTTCGTACACAAAGGCATACGGCCACCGCTCTCTCTCCCCACGTACGATTTCACTGCTCAGAAAGCTCCTTCCACAAAAGCTAACGCCAGGAAATTTTGCCTCGCTTTTTTGCTCCCACACTCACAAAACCCATACCAAGGAAGCAACCCTGCTGACCTATACATGAATGTGTCATGTGCCCAGTGCTTTTTTTTTTTATTAATTTTGGCCTACTATGTATTAGAGGATAAAAAGATGCCCAGTTTTGATTTAATCCCTGAATAATTAGACGTGATTTGTCGAAGCATGAAAGCACAGAGTCGAATCCGAGTCTGGACTTTAAGGTTTAGAATTTTCTAGGAGTGACAATCAGCAGACAGGCAGGCTGGGCGCACATTTTCAAGAGGCACGCACCCCTCCTGGAGCAATGCTCAAGGTGTGTGCCCTGAGTACCTAGCTTGCCTCGCTGCGGTCTCAGGCCTGGAGTGACTAGTTTCGAGGGGGGATGAAATAGAAGGGGATGTTGTTAAAAGAAGCCTGTAACAGCTAGAGAAATGAACTCAGACCATTCACTTCACAAAGGCCTTTCTCCACGCCACACTGCCCTTTCTAGAACAGCCTGACAGGGAGCCTCAGTGACTTCCTGTTGCAGACAATAGGTGCAGAATATGCACGAGGCCTCTTTCTTTTTCTGACACACCTCTGACCAAGTCCTCGACTTGGCTGTAATCAGTGACAGACACCTCCAAGTGATGACACGAGAGCCATTTCTGAGTGAGTCTTTATGTACTTTGTTTCAACATGCACTCAGGATTTGTTTAAACACAAATGGTAACACAGAGAGACACTTAAATGAAGGAAGAAGTTGTTATATTCAGAGATCCTAGAAACAGGAGTTACAACATGCCATGCAGAGCCACATGCTGAAGTGCCTGAGTTAGTCGAGGGCCACGGGTCTCGAGGGCCACGGGTCTCGAGGGAAAAATATGGGCAAGAGCCTTTATAGTGGTTTTCTATAGGAAGGTGTGGGCCAGACAGGGGAAGCAGGTTACACAGGTTTAGGGTCCATCGGGTCATCTGAATAACTTGCATGTAGGGCTGGCTGCCCCTAGTTCTCTAATACCTGGCCCGGAACAGTTAGCAGAGGGGTGGTGGTGTGGTTCTGACTCTCAGGGTCAAAGCCTGAGAAGGAAGGTTTGAACTCTAGGTCAACTGATCTGCATATAAAAGGTGCACTTCCTGATGGGCAAGTTGTTTGCTTCTAGGAATTCACTAACTTTGGGAGGGGAAGTCCCTTCCAGGGTCAGCAAGACCCCAAGATGTCACAGTATCAGAATAAAAAGACATGCCCTGGCTGGCGTAGCTCAGTGAATTGAGCACGGGCTGCGAACCAAAGCATCGAAGGTTCGATTCCCAGTCAGGGCACATGCCTGGGTTGCAGGCCATGGCCCCCAGCAACCACATATTGATGTTTCTCTCCCTCTCTCTCTCTCTCTCTCTTTCTCCCTTCCTTCCCTCTCTAGAAATAAATAAAATCTTAAATTTTATTTTAAAGAATAAAAAGACATGCATAATGTATGTCCCTGTTTTTTAATACATAATTACTGTTCACTAAGCTTTCAGAATTCCTGAGGTTTATAAGAGAATTAATTGAGCTTCCTTCTCTTTCTCAGAACTGATGCAGATGCATTGATGGAGCAAAGGCTGGACAAGCTTACGGCATCACCAGACGGGCTAGGCTCACGGGCCACACTCACAACGCCAACAGCCTTTAAAAAACACACCGAGAACGAGCTCCCACTGTACTCTGGGTACTCCTTTTTAACATTCACACTAACTCCACCAAAGCTCCCACATAAAAAGTGCAAAAACCGTGGGTGTCTCTCCGTGTTGTGTTTGTGAAAGAAATGAGGGGAAAGGGTTGTACAATACAAGTAAAAGCCACGAAGACAGCAACCTCAGATGTTCCCGGAGCCTCTGCAAACAAAGCCGCCGACATGGACACTCAGCTTCCGGACGAACTCCGGAGTGTCAGAAGTCCCTTCATTAACAACATAGGTGGCGGCGCCTTTGTTCCCGCCAGGTGAGGCTCAAGGTGACACTGTAAGTGCTAAGAAAGCGGCCAGCTGAGGAGAAAATTGAAAAGAACAGGGCATGAAGGGGGGCAACGGTAATGGGAAAAATATAATAAAATGTGTAAAAAAGTAAAAGAAAAGAGCAATTTACAATTATGAAGGTGCTGTAAGACCTGACTAACCAAAGGGGCTCGAATCACCAAACCTTGTTTAGCTTGTGCTAACAATGTTGAAAGCATGAAAAGTAGAAAAGATCTTAGTTTCAAGGTACGTGAGAGGTGCAGACATCAAAGGGGCATAATTAGAGGCAACTGTTTAGAGCGAAAAATGGTCACAGATTGTCAGAAATTTGTTTCGGGTCTGCCATGTTTCCAAAGTTACAGAAGTCCGTCTCCTTGAAAATTAACACCTTTTGCTTTTTGGGGACTCTCCCAGATAAGGGGGGGCAAGGTCAGCGCTGTTGGTTTTTTGTTTCATTTTGTTTATTTTCTCGTTTTAAGATTTTATTTATTTTTAGAGAGAGGGGAAGGAAGGAGAAAGGGAGAGAAACATGAGTCGGCCGCCTCCTGCCCACGCCCCAGCCAGGGACCAAACATGCAACCCAGGCTCGTGCCCTGAGCGGGAATGGAACAGGCGACGTTTCACTTTGCAGGACGACGCCCAGCCTACTGAGCCGCACCACGTACCAGTCAGGGCAGCGCTCTTGTTTCTAAAGAGTGCCTGGGGAACTCCCCAGTCTAGGGTGCGGTTGGTATCCTCATCAAAGTTTCAATACTATGGGTTAAACCGTATCCTCCCAAAAAGCATGTGGAAAGTCCTCACCCTCCAGAACCTCAAAATGTGACCTTACTTGAAAATACAGTCATTGTAGATGCTTAGTCAAGATGAGGTCATAGTGAGTTGAGGGTGGGCTCCTCACGCAATATGACCAGTGTCCCTATCAGAAAAAGGCTATGCGAAGACAGGGACACACAAGGGGAGTGCCACATGACGGTGAAGGCACAGGCTGGGGTAACGTAGCTACAAGCCAAGGAGGAGCGAGGATTGCAAGCAAAGCACCGGAAACTAGAAAGAGACAAGAACGGATCTCCCTGCATGTTCCAGAGATGGCACAGCCCTGCGAGCTCCTTGATTTCAGACTTCTAAGCTCCAGGATTATGAAACAATGGACTTCAGCTGCTGTAAGTCACTTAGTTGATGGCACTTTGTCACAGCAACCCTGGAAACTAACACGCAGACTGTAACTACTGACCAGAAATCTTGTCATCTATCCCAAATCCCTAATTTTGAACACTGAACCCATCCCTCTTTTGCTAGTTTTTTATAATTCCTTTTTTAAAGATTTTATGTATTTATTTTTAGAGAGGGAAAGGAAGGAGGAAGAGAGAGAGAAACATCAATGTGCGGTTGCTGGGGGTCATGGCCTGCAACCCAGGCATGTACCCTGACTGGGAATCGAACCTGTGACACTTTGGTTTGCAGCCTGCACTCAACCTACTGAGCTATGCCAGCCAGGGCCCTCTTTTGCAAGTTTTGAGGAGGAAAGATAATGTCTAGCTCAAGTTTTGTTAACGGTTTTGCTGTGGGATCATGAATAAATCCCTAAAGAGCAGAGAACTAGTCAAAAGGGTCATACTAAGACCTTGTTCTTTGACCACCGAGCACCTGAAATTTGGTCTCTTGAGTGACAGTTCAGGGCCTCCAGCTTGAACACAAAGGAGTGACAGAGACTGAGTTTCTGGAATGTGTGTATTCCAGGGCAGGACTGAGAACGGCCCAGGAGGAAGGTAGGACGTCAAACGACTTTTGAGATGGATCTGAAATCAATGAAGTATCCCTGACACTCCAGAGACTGTGGTGATGCCCTGGTACTGGGAGAGAAAAATAACACAAAATATTCATCCTGCTGCCCCGAAAATAACAAGACAAACAGAATCATTGCAAACACACAAAGTGAGAGTTCCGATCATCTTTAGGTTACCGGAAGATTAAACATCAATCTTCCGGTAACCTAAACATTACGGGATGACAGGTAAGCATCACTCAGTTTTCTCCAGGTTTGGGGAAAAGAGAGCATCCCTATTTGCTGCTCACAGGAGTATATACTAGCTCAGCTGCCTGGACTACTACCTAATAAGGTGTGTCAAAAGTCCTTAAAACGCGCATACATTTCTCATCACCGGAATGCAGATCCCATCTTATTTCACAGGCCTATTCCATCTCTAAGGCGCTTGGCAGTGTGTTCAGGGCTCCCAGTGCCCCGGAAAGTCGGAGGGCCGGCACGCCCTGTGTCCCCACCAGCTGTAGGCGCAGAACCCACGGACTAGTGCTTCTTCTCGCAGCAGACGCCAAACACGCGGTACAAAGATCAAGTCACTTCACGCTGACCAGTAACGCCGAGGCCATGTCTTGCTGGGCAGTTCTGCAGCCTGTCTACGCATGGACACACAGGGCCAGCATCTCATGTCGCTTGCCCACCAGTAATCACAGAAATCCCAAGCTATCCAGGCACGTGTCCCAGAGCTAGAATTCTATTGGTAGGCATCTGAATGATCCTGAGCATGGTTCTTTCCATGGGACTGCGTCATAAAGATGATAATCACAGGTGTGGTCTTTGCAGGGCAAAGGGAGCATCTGTGGGAGTAGGGTCATTAACATGGCGAGTGACAAGAATGGGAGCTCACTCAAGCAAACAGACCCAGGGTGGCCGCTCAGCCACGTGCAGGTGAGTCTGCATCCTCCTCTGTGATCAGCCTCACTTTTGTCCTGAGCTAATGATGACACTGTTGTGCCACTGTGCCCACATGCTCAAACCTTCCTCCTGTTCTGGAAGCACCTTCATAGATTCTATTTACCCTTCAACGGCAACTGTGTAACTCCGCAGTCCCACCCACGGAAATGAGTGTATATGCCCACAGAAGTCTTATCCAAGGATGTTCACAGCAGCTTGATTCACAAAAGCTCAAAACTGAAAATAATCCCTATGTCCATTAACAAACTGGTATGTTCGTACGATGGAATACTACTCAGCAGTCAGGTGGGACGGCCAACTGATACCTGCAGCAAGGTGAGTCCCTTTGAAAAACAGTGAATGAGACAACTCACGTATCATTGGATTTATAGGAAATTCTAGACTAGGCTAAACTAACCTAAGGTGGTTACATCCCGTGGGGAGGGGGTGAGGATTGCCTGGGAAGGACTTTAAACGTTCCTTCTATTGCACAAGATAATTTAAATGTTCGATATATTGATAGGGGTGTGGGCTCCAGAGGGGTACGCATTTGTCAAACGGAACAAACCGCACACTCAGAATGTCTGCATTTCACTGCAGGAAAATTATCCCTCCATAAAAAAAATCAATGAATGAATGAAAACCCCACTCTAAGATCCTAGTCTAGAGATGTGCATGCAGATTTTTTTAATAAAATAGAGCTGTTTGTAGTCCAAGAGTGATCCCAGGCCACGTGAAAGTAAGAGGGTGTTCATCCCAGGCTTGCCCGGCAGCTCGGATCCCCGTACCTCAGGCCGAGTGAAAGGTAGGAGGGGCTTCCTCCTTGCCACCCAGCGCGCAAGACCCAGGTGCACCCACCCGCTCCCTACAATCGGCCGGACAGGCTACATGGCGAGGACCCGCGATGCTCCCAGGTTTCTGCGCCCACGCAAGGACAGTCACCACTTCCTTCGCCGACTCTCAGGGCCCTACCAGATACCTCCCTGTGGCAGACAGCCTTGAGAAGGCCTGGCTCGTAGGCAGAACTCATGTCTTGAAGATCCAAGGTTCTGCGTAGGTTCTGTGCTTTCCGGCGGTGCACGTATTATCTAACACAACATGAGCAAACATTTTCAGGATGCTCCTGGACAGAGGAGGGCCCCGTGAGGTTATTGTGACGAGGGCATTGGTGGCCTCCCAGGCTGACTGGCTGCACGGACACAGACTCCAGAGAGCAAGGCGGTGGGCTGGACGAACCTGAACCTGTAATGGGAGGCAGGGCGTGGGGTGGGAGGTTCTTGCCCTAATGTTCCCCGTTGACTCCATGGCTACCAATGCCTACAGGGGCCTCCCTCTTCTGGCCCTTTATAGTGCCTGCTCATCGGTTAGGAG
Source organism: Phyllostomus discolor (assembly GCF_004126475.2). Lineage (NCBI taxonomy): Eukaryota > Metazoa > Chordata > Mammalia > Chiroptera > Phyllostomidae > Phyllostomus > Phyllostomus discolor. The sequence goes on from NC_040908.2 coordinate 11,290,470, forward strand.
AAGGGGCAGAGGGGCAGTGGGCACCCCTACATCCAGATGGAGGAGAGGTATCTTGTCTCCAAGGTCTGCGGAGAGGCAGTGTGGCATGGTAGCTAAGGGGAGACTGGAGCCACAACACTTCATCTCAGATTCACTCTGTCTAGCTGTTTGAACTTGGACAGTTAAGTTAGTCTCTCCACCACGTTCTTCATCTGCAAGAACGGAGATAATGATTATAGGTCAGGCTGCTGGGGGATCCCGTGGGTTAGTTAAATGGGTCAGGTGTTCTGAAAAGTGTCAGGCCCACCATCAACATGCAGTAAATACCAGTGACTGTCAGTAAGGCTCGCCTTTGGGTTCCTGCACGTTGTGTATGAAAGCATTGATTCTTCCGCTGCGAGTCCCGTAGATTTGATCAGATATGGAGAAATCAGATCCTGAGTCAAGGAGGGATCACCTCGGGAAAGTCCTTTCTTAATTTTCTGATCTATTACCTGGATTTCCCATGACCACGGGCATGCTTGAAAACTCCCACCCACATATAACACCACACACACACAGCGTTACCCAGTCATATGCTGACCCATATCATCCAAAACCTCCCACGATACTCTTTTCTCTGCAGGAAGCATGTCTTAAACAACTCTTTTGCATTATCGTTGTTTTTGCAAAAATTTCTAGAGTCTGAAGTTTTGCTTAAAAAAATACCTCTTTCTTTTTTAATTATTGGGTTTGCTTACAAGTTTCATTGACTTTTCCAAATCCAAGATACAACAGTTTTGTTAGCAAAAAAAAAATCCATCTTACTGATTAAAGGAAAACAAAAGCAGCCCAAGATTAAAGTAAATAACATTAAAAACACAGAGAAAAAGGAGTCTTTTTCTTTTTTCTTTTAAATCTATAACTTCAACTATAGTTGGCATTATTCTCTGTGCTTTGCATTTAAATCTAAGCAGTCTTTTAACAAATCTGAAACTTAATTCTTTAGCCTGTACTTGTACCTGTTTATCCAGGAACAAAGATATAGAAGCAGAGAATTTGGTTGACTAAGAGACTTACCTCGTGTATAATTTTTTTTTTGTTTCCCTCTTTCTTTTTCACACATCCCGAAGCTATCTTGTCCACAATTGCACCAACACTGAAGCTATAAGCGGGCCACTGGGTCCTGAGAATCGTAATAATTTCTGCTCTACAGATTCGGTTGGATGAGATACACCAATCCTGAACATTTTATTTCAGCGAGAAACAGCCTGGCTACACGGCTTGGCCTGCTGCTTTGGCCCCCACGGCCCACGGTGCCTTCCCACACTAATAATGTAATGACCGTAAGCACAGGGTTCTTCTGAACTCATTCACACCGTGTGTATGTACACACGCATGCCGCCTGCTTCTGCAACGTTATTAACAACCATCTGCTAATTGTGTCAATAGATGAGTTTGACCTGCGTTTGGATTAACATGGCCTCTATGTCCTGCTGCTTCTCTTCCTTTGGACTCCTCACCCTGGGCTCTAATCAGCTGCCAGTGTGCTCCTCGTGTATACGTTTTTCCTGCATTATTACGCTTTAATGCACATTCTGTTCGGCGCCGAATATCTTCTCCTTTAATTCATTTATTGACTGCTGGATGTTTTGTGAGGAACACTGCAGTGGTTTAAAAAGGTATTGGGCAAGTCATTGATTAACCCTTTCAAATACCTAATTAACCGTGAATGGAGGATTTAAATAGGTCTATTTTTCTTTCGCGAACGGTCTGTATAAATGGCAAACCGGAGGAATACAAATTAAAAATGCGTCTATCGTATTATCGGATCAGCACCACGCGGACGCTCAAGCCTGGGGAAATGGGGCAGAGGTTCGGCATCTTCCTCTAACACATGTGTAATATTATGCTCTCCTCCCTCAAATAGCTTTCAGATCATTGCCCACACAGAATGCAATTACCGAAAAGCAGGAAAAGCGTGCCTTTTAAAGGAACACGCTGCCCCGAGCAATCGGTCGCTACATGAGATGGAATGAAATGCTACGCCTGCCGGTTAAACTTCGGGAAATGAAGGGGCAGTTTTTACAAAAGGCACAATGCTCGTTTTACGAGGGCATTTTCTTTCGCATCAAGTTGTAAGGTATTCCTGTCAGAGGACTTTCTGGTTGTCTGACTTCTTACACTGCATTATATAAAATGTCTATTATGTGTCCTTACCAACATGGATTATAGATGAAATAATAGCAGCAGCTTGCCTTGCACTGAAAAGGCAGGCACTTTAGGAGCCAAGCATCCTCTCTCCTCCTCCAGCCTTCTCATCCCGGAACAATGCACTTGGCAAGAAGCAAACCCCTTTGTCCCTTACTCTTCCCTGAAATAGCCATGCTGGCAGCAGAGTTCCCCACCGATGACTTCTTAAGCATCATGGTGGAATTCAAGTCTGCCAGCCTCAACTGTCCAGTAGCTTCTAGGGGTGGGGCAAGCAGGGAAAGAGGGCAGAGAAGGTGAGGTCATAAGTCCCCGCGCAGAGTTCGCGGCTGGGCACGGCATCACTTTCCCACGCCCCTGTGCACATCCGGGGCACACATGCACTGCCTAGGCTGGAGGCTCCAAGGCACTGAAATAAAATTCTCATTTCATGTTCCCTATCTTTGCTTTCTTTAGTGCATTTTCCATGATTCTGGCAAAAGCACCAGCCCCAGGGCAGAAGCAGAGGTGCAAGTTAGAGGCCAGTAGTCTTGGGGGGATCAGTGAGGGTTTACTCGGCTCACGGAGGCAGAGGCTGACCTAAAAAGGAAAGGGAAAGGATTCTCCCTGAAGCCCCAGGCTCTCCCGTGAGCTTCAACACGCCTTTCTGGCTCCGTGAACAGAGCAACCAAATGAAACTCCCCATTGCTGTGATTTCCCATCTGCCAGGTAAAGCAACCGTTTGTCTTGGTTGTAATTCACTTTCGAGGGAAAGACACTCTGCGAGCATCAACTATTATGTTATGTGCACGATCATTTTAACCATGGAGATATCACTTTATTTCCTTGGGAAAGTGCTTCGAGGAGAATCCCTTCTGAAAACAGTTTTCAAAGCTTCCAGGTTTGGCTCCTCCCGCATCGCCCTTTGGTCTGTAGATCCTGCAAGGCAGCTACGTGCACAGCTGGAAAATGGAAAAACTCTCCCAGAAAGTTTGAAGACTCATAACTCTAAGTCAATTTCATGCTGGGGCAAATGTTATTATGTTTTCTAATCATTTATATGACCTACGTCCAAAAGATGTGAGAAATACGATGGGCTATTTACTTTTTCCATAATAGTGTCTGACCTATAATTACCATTTGAAGACATGAAAACAAGACTATTTTTGTCCTTTGTTTTCAGAAGGGGCCGGTACGTAATAAATTCTATCAGGATTTAAATAACTCTGTGACCAATTCTGGTCATGTTTTTGCCCTGCCATAACTCCAAGTGGCATGGGAAAACTTTGAGATATTAAAATATTTAGAAGTTAGATATGCAGTGACATAATAAACTGAAGATAGTTTATAAGGCCACATGGCAATACAATCTCTTGTAGGAACTGAGGAAGGCCCCTTTGAATAGATGGTTAGACTTAATTTTATTCTGTAACATTTTATCCACCATGGCAAATCATGGTCCAAAAGGGGCTAAATGCAATTGAGGTGTACGATTATTTACACCACGTAAATAGTCCAAAAGTCCAAGTTCAGGTCAATGTAATCGCAATTAGTCCAGGTTTTAAATCTGTCCTCCTCTATCATAATGATGAGAGATAAAACATAAAAATATGTTTTAAATAGCTGTAGCTCTAAGCAAGTGAAACAATCCCAAGGACCAGAAATAGAACAGTAAAGCTAAAGCCAAAGCTCCTGGTCTGTGAGTTGCAGAGACTGGGGTCTGGTGGATGTGGCCAGAGTTTCCATCAGACACAGGGAACAAACGGGGAGCTTCACAAGGCTGGGGGTCAGAGCTAAACTTCCTCGCTGGGCATGGGAGCCAACAGGGAGCGGGGGTGGTTTCCAACCCCTGTCAGTTACATTAAAAAAGGAAAAAAAGCAAAGCCTGCAGTCAAACGCTTCCTAAAACAATAAAGTAAATTTCAACGTGATTTAAAATATTTAGCTCTGATATGTAAAGAGCATAGAAGTTGTTGGTCTCATCCTCACAACAACAAACAATGCTGAACCTCGGAAACCCAACAATTTCTCACACCTGTCAGAGAATGAGGGTGGCAGGACCAACCTCCACCCGTGACCACTGCGGACAGAGATCATCAGTTCAGGGTCGGAGCACCCGAGAGCTGCTTTCTTGGCCCAGAAGCGAGCGGAGCTATAAACTGGTAGGAACACATGCGTGGTGATTTAGAAGAATTGCTGGGGGCTGAGTGTGGACTAGAGTGTGGGTGAGAGCCTCCAGGGGGCCGGCCTAAGGGGGCACAGCAGAGTTTCATGGGCTTTATGTCCAGGAGCCCACCCGGTACTCATGGTGAAGAGACTAGAAGGATCCCCCGTTGGCTTTATCAGGGTGCAGAGAAGATTAATCATCATGAAATGCACGCAAAGCATCCTCCACAAAAACCTCTGTACCCTAGGGGCAACTGTTTTTGTTTTTGTTTTTTTTTTTACCAGGGGTATAGCCATAGCTAAGGCCCACCTCTGAGAAAGGCATTTCTGATATTTCTTCTGTTTTATCTAAGAGGGGGAGCCTAGAAACACTTGGGGTGGTCACAGCTCGGGGACATCAGCCCATTAGGAGACTGAGATTTAATTGGAAAATTATAGAGTGTCTGTCATTCCATGCCAGCAAGACTCCAGTGAAATAACAGTGGCTGACAAGGACCAGGGCTGCAAGACCCAGGGTCCATCCAGGAAGGGGCACCTAGCGCATCCCAAAGTCGAGAGGGAGCAGAAACAAGGATGCTGGGGAAACTGGAACCTCTGGCACGTACCGTGGTAGCCAGCACGAAACACAGCCAACTCCTGGCCAGACTGACACAGCAGTCTTCCACTGCAGGCCCACGCCCCAGTTCCCATGATGCAATACGTCGTGTCCAGCTCTGAACAAAAACGTACAAGGCACGTGAAGAGGCAAACACACACACACACACACACACACACACACACACACCACACACATACACACACCATACCACATGCCGTCTGACGAGACATCAGAACCACAGGCAGATAAGACACAGATTTCGGAAGTAGCAGACAGGAGTGTCACATATCTGTGGCTAATGTGTTAAGGGCTCTCACGGAAAAATTAGACAACATGTAAGAACAGATTGATAATACAGGAAGACAGATGGAATCTCTAAGGATGAATAAAAATAAATCCACACGCAAACATTTCTTAGTGAAAATTTCAGAAGCTCGAGGATAGAGAGAAACATTTTTGAAGGTGAAGATTAAAAACAATAATAATAAAATAAAAGGTAACAGGGAGAAAAGTCATTTCAGCTTCATGCAAAGACAAAGGAACAGCAGACATCAGTCATAGTGGATGCCAGAGCATTAAAAATCTGACAGAAGTGACCCGAAGAAAAGTAATTACCAATAAAAAAAAAATTCTGTGTCAGGCCAACTTTTAATCAAGAGCTGGGGTGAAAAATGTGAAAAATTCTTGCTTTGTTTGGAAGAAGATGGAAATATACACTTAGACATAATTTTAGTTCTAAGGTTTGAGTTAAAGTAAATAGGAAAAGTTTTTAAAAATAGTGATATACTTAAATTGGAAAGGTAAAAAAAAGAAAAAAGATGACAGTGTATAAAAAAGGAAAACTATGAAAGGAATGATGATGGAAATAACTGGAAACATGTGTTGCATTACAATAAAACAACTATTGTTAGGTTATTTAAGGCAATAGGTTACTAAAACAGAAACACTTCTGTAAAACAAAATGACACAGAAAGATATAAAATAAACAGATGGAAATAAGTATATCAGAAAAATCCCGTCCAAAATAAGACTTGTGTGTCAACGTTAATATCAAAGAGAATTTAAGGAAGGCATCGTGAGAAATGAGGCAGAACACGAATTCAAAAGTGGAAAATGCAGAATTCAACCTAACAATCAAGAACTCAGGTGTTCTTTCCAGCATCTCCTGGATACTTATTAGCCAAAAACTGACGCTATTAAAAGCCAAATTGACCCAAAGAATATTGTGGTAAATTTTCCATATTCTTATTAGAAAGTTTTCTGCCAGAAATCTGGAAATAAAGAAAGGAGCAACAGAATTAATAAGACTGATATACACAAAAAAATAATAACCCACAAAACCTTGGTATACAAAGAATATTTACAAAATTTGAGTAAGTACTAGATTCAATATTGCTTCAATAATCAATATTGCACAGTACATGATCTCTGTCCATGAAACCGAACAATTAGGACTCAGCAGTAAGTGACAGCCCCCTCAAAACCTTACACACTCCTACATAACTAATGGATCGGGGCAACACAATGGAAATTGTAACATGTTTAAAGCCCAATGACAATAAATGAATCACACATCAACACTTGTGGGATGTAGCATATGTGGAACTAAAATCTCATAAAAACACTAAAAGCACTTTTTAAAAAAAAGGCTATTGAAAATAATCGAGTTAACTATTCAATTCAAGAAGCTTGAAAACATAGTATGAGCCAAAAGAGTGAAGAAAACATAATACTGATAATAGTGTGAATTAATACAAACAGAGAAAATTAAAGGAAATAAGCACATTCAAAGCTAATCCTTGGGAAATAGTCACCGAACAAACTATCCTGAATTAAGGGTGATTGAAGAATGTGGCAGGAGAGACAAATTAGGAATGAAAAAAAGCAGGATATGTCACGTGTATTCTTAAATTCTTATGACATTAGTTTGAATGACATTTTCTAACAAACGTTACAACTTAGAGGAATGGCAACATCATGGAAAAGTATAAATTACCAGAATTTACTTAATAAAGAAAAAATCTAAGTTTTTCCCCTCTGGGATGTTAATAGGTATGTGATTTGATGATTTAATAATAAAAACTATACTGTATTCTAGAAGATGACAGAGTATTAAAAAGGTAGGACAGAGTGAAGGAGATAGAAGTTCTGAAGGTGGAAAGAAGCAAGGTGGGTATGATGGATGATTTTATCCGATTTTTTTTAGAAAAAAATAATGTGAAATATTAAATCAATACTAAACCAACTATTTTTAAAAGATTCCATTTATTTATTTTTTAGAGAGAGAGGAAGGGAGGGAGAAAGAGGGGAAGAGAAACATCAATTGTGGTTGCCTCTCATACGCCCCCTCCTGGAGACCTGGCCCACAACCCAGGCATGTGCCCTGACTGGGAATCGAACTGGTGACCCTTTGGTTTGCAGGCTGGCACTCAGTCCACTGAGCCACACCAGCCAGGGCATTTTGCCTGATATTTTGGATTGAAGGTCAAGGCTGGGGTCCCTGAGAAGATAGGTTCAGAAGGAAGGAAATCAGCGGTGTTGATGTTTAGCGGGAGAGTACTTCAAGAAGAGAACATTGGGAGAGCAAAGTGCTAGGGCCAACTGTTTCCCAGAATGCTCCAGGTCCAGCCAAGGGGCTAGTGTTACTGGAGCAGGAGGAACTGAAAGGAGGGTGAGTAGAAGATAGAGGTCAGTTCCATTTTTAGGTTTTTTTTTTAGGAAATTCCATATTCCATACTGTTCTCCACAGTGGTGGCACCAGACTGTGTTGGGGGGGAGGGGGGCAGGGCAGGGGAGCGCAACAGGGAAAAATGTGGAACAACTGTAACTGAACAACAATTTTAAAAACTTCAGTCACGATGTGTTCATCTAGATTTCTTTGACCATATTTAGACAATAAAGAAGCCGCATAACTTGTGTTCAAAAACAAGAAGATAGAGGTCAGACTGATAAAAGAATTTTACGAAGGGATAATCCTTCCAACCAGTATCAAAGAACAGAAATAGGTTAAAAAGAAGACCGAATTTCTTTTATGAGACTGATTTAATCTTGACACAGATATTAGATAAGTAGAGAACTAGATAATTATAGACCTATCATACTTAAGAACATGGATGGAAAAATCCTAATACAATATTGGCAAATCAAATCCACAATGTGTCTAGATTTAATCTTGCCCAAGAAAAGATTTTTTTTTTAAGTATGGAAGGCTAGTACAACATCAGAAAAATGTATTCACGCATACATACATATTAATACATGCTATATGAATGAATTAAATAATAAAAATATAATCCCCTTAACCGACTACTCACAGTGGCCAACACAGAAGTCATACACATAGGGGACAATAGATACTTCCCCCACCTTGGCTAGAATTGCTGATGCTCAGCTGGGTGCCCATGTTTCTAAGCAGCAACCCACAATCTGCTGCAGCCTGTCACTCTGGCTTGTCATATAATAATAATCTGCACTCTCCTTCCCACACATAAGCTGTTTCCTCTTAAAGAGACAATACAAGGGCCCCTCTAGTTATTCCAGTTATCTTATCCCCAAATCCCGGACCTTTAGGTGATATGCATTTCTCTTTCTTCATCAGGTCCAGAATACTCCCTGTTGGAACATCACCTTCTGAAGTCTGCCTTATACACCAGAATCCGTTTTGAGCCCATTTTCTCCTTCCTCATTTTAACAGGGAGTACCTTACGGAAATCTGAAACAAAAAAAACCTTAGTAGGATATCAATACTAATCCGATTTTCTGGCACAAGGCTGACTCTATCTCTTAATTTGGCTGAAAGTCTTAATGGCCAGGTTTTGTGAAAGGCTTTATGCAAATAGTTTTAGCTCTGGTTCTTTGTGATACCAAAGCACTTATATTTTCAAACACTGCTCACTAAAATTTTTCAGTTCTTGTTTGCAGCCACCTTGCTTTGCTTTGACTATCTAAAAGAAGCAAGGAGCGGTCGATGTACCATCACGTGATAGCTCCATCCAACTGCTCTCCACAAAATTAGCATCCCCATAGGCACGTGGGGATGCCACGTTTTTCTAAGCGGCTTTCTAAGTTGCCATACAGGACAGTTCTTAACAAAAACTTTGTGATGGCATGATATGTCTCTCTGGCCTGCAGTCTGCAAGACCTACCATGATTCCTCACCACCCAATGGCTAGCCTAGCCTCGCAGTGGATGACAGAGACACGATTTTAGGTTTTTGCTTTATCAGAACTCTACTTTCAGGTATGAATTTTTATTTTAGTTGTATCAAGCCTAAGCTTCCATGTCAAAATGGAACGGTGCAAACAAGATAGAAGTTTATTTCACTTTCACAAGACAATCAGTGTGGAGAGTCGGTCTCTGCTCCATGAAGTGACCCAGGTATGTGGCTAGTGGGACATCAGGTGAACCAAGGTTTCCACAGGGGCCGCCATGTCTCCCCAGCACCGAGGAAAGATGAGCGTGAGTAGAGAAACACGGAGAAATGTAGCATCTTGCTGAGTGGCCATGTGACCAGGAAGGAAGGAGAAACAGACTAGAGGGGGCTCCTGCATTCTACAATAGCTTCAGTGCACACGATTAAAGTCAACTATGCAGACACAATGCAAATGGATATGACACAGTTCGAATGAACTATAGTAAGTCTTACTGAGATTCAACAGAAGATTGATAAAATCCAGGTCTATAATGTTATAAATAGTACTGTGGCCTTTAAAAATGTAGCACCACTTAGCATAAATAACCCAAGAAATTATTTTCTTGGACACAAATAAAAAGTAAAATAGTAACTTAATAAATTTCAAAATAAAATTATGGAACTTTTCTGTCTCAGAACAAAAAAGAATGGAAAAATGAGGGTTTGGGCACCACTTTAGAAAACCATGGTCTGGATGGTTGTCATGTGATGCAAGGATGAAGCTTTATAGTGCCTTTGGATACTATCACTTGAAAGGATTAATTAAAGCTACAAAATTCAAAATAATATCATTAGCTTTCTAAAGCCCTTAGATTTAAGACCAAATGCACAAAGCATGACCCTGGCCAGTGTGGCTCAGTGGACCGAGGACTGGCCTGTGAACCAAAACATCACCAGTTCAACTCCCAGTCAGGGAACATGCCTGAGTTGCGGGCCAGGTCCCTAGTTGGGGGCGTGCGAGAGGCAGCCAACCGATGTATCTCTCGCACACTGATGCTTCTCTCCCACTCTTCTCCTCTCTCTAAAAACAATAAATAAAATCTTAAAAAATATATTTTAAAAAATGAAAAAGTGTGGTAAGATCATAGGGAATAGCAAGTCATATTCTACTAAATCAACAAAAATTTTGGTAGGTTTATTTTCAGTAACGTATTTAACTGACATTATCTGCACCTTCACATGTCTTTTCTTCCCTCTCCCCTCTCCCGTCTCCTTGTTGCCCTTTAAGTGGCCAGTTCCTCTAGGTCTGTTGAGGTTTCTGTCACCAGAGAAATCATAAACTACCTATTTCTCCTACCATGCCCTCCACTTAGCCTCTCCCTCTCCCAGGATCCTTCCTTTCAGCTAACTCCAGCTACTGCTAGAGCCACCCTCTTCTCCCAGTTTCAAAGTTCTTCACACAGGTGTTCTTCATTCCCTGCACCTGATTCTTTAATTTCTGTTTCCCCCTCAGCTGTCTCACATGCTGCCTCAATACGCAGCACTTGCTGAAGCTGCTCTTGAAAAGTGAGCAAAAAGTCCTATTTCTCAAGCCCTGCATGCACCTGTTCTCTTCTTCCCCAGTCCCTTAGGAACTACTGTCATTGGCTGGTCCGTGACCTACCCATCAGCTGCTGCGACAACTCGCGTTTCCTCCTGCTCTTCCCACTTTCTGATCACTTCTCCCCAGTTCTCTTTGCTGCCTCATCTTCATCTACTTTTGGGTGCTGCTGTTCCTCATAAATCAGCACTGGGCCATCTTACATTCTCATTAGGCATGTTTTCCCAGGGCAGTCCTATCTGTCCTCACTGTTTCAATATCTTTCTGGGCTTTGATGACTAACAAATAGATACATTAGGCTAAGCCTCTCTTCTGAGCTTCAGGGTCTTGCATCCATCTGCCCACATGATACCTTCTAATGAATCTTTCTGTGACACCTTCCAACTCAGTAAGTCCCAGCAATAGGGCCATCTTTCGACTTGGTTCTCTTTCAGCGTCCCCCAGCTAACTACATAGCACCTTCCGGCACCAAGCTGCTCACCTTGGAAAACCGGAAATGAGCTTTGGGCACCACACCCAGGATAGTTCACACCAGGAAAAACAAACCCCTTCTCAACACAATGAAATTGTCATTGGTAATACTCACACAATGGAATGAATAATGATAAAGATTACAACAGAAACGCAGACATTAAGAAATGTCTTGTCAAACTTTGCATTATGCATATTCATGCTGGAAATTAAATAATTCATATAGTTGATTAAAATTAAATTATGTGTTTGGCAAAATAAAATATAATTGTTTCACACCTGTAGAGTACATCAATTTATTTTTTATCAAAAATGGGAAAAACGACATCTACATATTGGTTGTTGTATGAATAATCATTTAGTTTCTGTTTCTGAGCCTCAAATTCTACAAACTTGTGTAAGTCAAAATTGATCTTCATATATTCATAGGTAATAGTAAAGGAGATTTGTCCGTCTTCACTCATAGTTGAAGCCCTGTTATTTTAATTTTCAATTTTTTCCTTGACAAGAAACAACAGATCTATAAATAGTTAATAGAAGTCTTAAACAAGGGAAATATTTGGCAGAAATTGCTAAAAATCACATTTCACAAAAAAAAAATCAGAAACTGCAATCCCGTGCGTGTCATTATTCCTTCAGAACCTGTTCTAGCTGGTTTCCATTGTTCTGCTGTCAAAAAATTTCTGAAACACAAATAAAAATTCCAAAGGATCACTTAGAATGACAGAATTGAAATAATTTAAGTTTTGGGTTTTGGGTTTGCTGTTGTATTTCTTTTTTTTTTTTGCCTTTACCTTCACGGTGCTGTCATTTTCTGTCCCTGTCAGTTGTTTAAGTGCAGCCACACGCAGTATAACTGGATTGGAAATACAAAACCTGCCCCAAGTGGACTAAGGGACCCTGAACCTTTATGACCTTAATGCCAAAATGAATTCATGGAATCGAGCTCACACGTGTGAGGTGTGCAGAGTGAGACACGCACCTGAGAACGTTCCGAAGTAACCTCCTTGTAGCCAGACTGTCAAGGACAGTTACAAACACGCGTTCACTTAAACGTATGTGTAACACACACACACATATTCAATGGCAACTATAGGAATTGCTAGAATCGAGGCCAATAAAAGATTTTACTGAGAAAAATGTTTTATCACTAACATAATTTTTTGGTACGGTGGAACTTGTGTATTCTTATTATAGTGATGGTTCCCTGAGTTAAAACAGGTCTGAAAATTCATTGACCTGTACACCAAACAAAACAAAAATAAAACCCTATGGGACACATACATACATATTATATATATAAATTGAATTAAATATATAAATTATATATGATATATGAATTATATATTAGGTATAAATTATATATATATTTGTAGTGGTTTTTGCACAGAAGTATGAATTTGTCAAAACTTATGACATTAAGATAAGTGACTTCTATGTAAATTATATCTAAAATTTTTTAAATTAATGTAAGAGGTGGGGGTGGGTCGGGCAGGAGGAGAGTAATGGGGTGGGAAATGGGGACAACTGCCCCCCATTATTAATCGAACAATAATAAAAAAGAGGAAAAACAAAACACTTCTGGAGCATAATGACAATGACAATAGGTTGTCTGTGGTGGGTCATATTGTCATTTTAAATACTTTACAGACCACACACCTCCTTATCATCTAAGCCCAGGATACCTGGGCCTCAGAGCCCCACCCGTGATGCACCCCTGGATCCTGGCTATCTCTGGCCCTTGTATATGCTACCCCAATGGCCCTAAAGGCAATTAAATATAATAGTTTGATTACTTTACAAAACTACCCTGTGTTTCCACTTCATTTTCTAGCCTAAGCCACTATCATATCCTGAAAGGACTCGCAAAATCTCCCGTATGTGGGGAATTCTCTCCACCTGGCCATGCCACTCCAATCCGTTCTACAAAAGGCACCTTAAGTCACCTTTGTAAAAGGCAAAATTTTTTGTGTCATGATCTTCCTTAGTAATATTTCCATAGTTTTGAATTGCCCTGTAAAATGTTAAAATCCTAACCAGGGCCTACATCTCCTACAGGGCCTGGTCCCTGCCTGCTCTGTTATTCCCACCCAAGACTGCCCCCGCCTCCCCCCCCGCACCCCGATCTCTGACTTTTATCCACAGTGGCTGTGGCAGCTAACTTTCTTCTTCTCTTTCCTTCTCCACTGTACCCTCCATTACTCCCTCCCCCGATAGCCAGAGCAGAAGAATGTCACCTTAGTTGAACAACTGAGAAGTTCTTGTTATGGACTATAAATCTTGAGCAGTTGACCTAAAGGAGAGAAGGAGCGACCGCCGATCCTTAGCAGCAACACTGGTTTAGCAGCAACAGCTCTGATTTCGTCTAGGAGATAAGTGTATATGTAACAGGAGCGGCTTTGATTGCTGGTTAAATCTAGGTGTAAGGTGGGCCAACATCCTGAATGCTGTCTTTAGTACTTGACCATGGCACTAACTCCTCCCATTCCATTTGGGATAGGGTATTGCTTTTGCTTTACCATTTTGGCTGGAGCAGGGGAGGGATATATTAGATGGAGTAGAAACACTTAGACTTCACCTTGACCTTTCCTCTAATAATTGCTGTTATTCTGAAGGGCAGGGAACTTGGTGTGGTTTCTACCACCTTCTAAGAAAAAGTATCCATTGGGTGGATCTGTGGATCCACTGGGCCCACTGTGAGACAGGGCCCACACAGAACTGCATCTGTCACCTGCTTTCCTGTGTCGCTCTTCCGACAGAAGGCGAGGACTGCGTCATGAAGCTCCTAGTATCAGTGTGAGCTCAGACCTGATGTCCAGTAGACTTCAACCATCTGGAAATTCCTTTTCTCGGTACAAAACTAAGCATGTAAAGAGCCATAAGTCACTTTGGGAAAGGACTGAAGGAATCGTTACTATATACACCTGGCATTGCTATGGCATTGTAGGGTCCCTCCTCAGGGGGAGCTGGCCTCTCCCTCAGTTGATGGACTTCGGTTCTGAGAGCTAAGTCAGATACAGAAACTGTATAAGGAGTCACGACTTGTCATTGAGGCAATGGACGTCAGCCTCCCGCTCATCCATTTATACCCCCATGCACACACGCACATGCACACACACATCGTCGTGGCTTCTTGGCTGACCATCATCTCATCTTGCTTCTAAGAACCGTATGGCCTGTTTATTTGTTATTGCCATCGATCCCTGCAGGCCAGGACTTCTGGTTGCAATGCTGACCTTGATGTCTAATCTAGTAATTTATGCCCTCTTGCCTCTGATGGTTAAATGCTGCCACTGGCACTGGCTTCTACATATTCAAAATTTTATGATCTTTATTAACTTTACAGAGTTCAGAGTCAGACTAGGCTACAAAAAAACAGAACTGAACTTGGCAGAGGTGCTGGTGCCCGCTTTCCAGCACATTTCTTGTTGCCTTAGTGAAGCTAACGGCCTCTGGAGTCCCCCAAGGAGTGTAGCCACCTAGTGTGTTCCTGAGTCTCACCCAATGAGTCCCTTGTAGCCTGTTCACGTCTTCCAGCACTTGACTCCTTCCTTAGCATCTTCCTAGGCAGGTTTGCATCTCTGCTTCAGTTAATGAGGGCCAGTGCGTCAGGACGGCTCCAACGCTGCGGCCAGAGAGTTAAATTCTGCATTGCAGTAGTTCTCAAACGTGAGTATGCATTCTAGTTCCCCCGAACACTTTGTTACATTAAAAATGTCTGGGACCCATCCCCAGAGTTTCTGGTCCATGTTTCAGTGGGGCCTAAGAATTTTCATTTCTAACAGCTTCCCAGGTGATGGTGATCCTGCTTCTATGGAGACCCCGTGTGTGGTGACATCATAGCAACAAATTCTTCCTTTCTTTTTTTTTTTTAAATTCCCTATTTTATTTTATTTTTTTTATATTTTTTTAGACATACGTTTTTTTAAAGATTTTATTTATTTATTTTTAGAGAGGGAAGGGAGGGAGAGAGAGAGAGAGAGAGACATCAATGTGCGGTTGCTGGGGGTTCTGGTCTGCAACCCAGGAATGTACCCTGGCTGAGAATCGAACCTGGGACACTTTGGTTCCCAGCCCGCGCTCAATCCACTGAGCTATGCCAGCCAAGGCAAATTCTTCCTTTCCAACCTTGCATGTCCACCACCCAGCTAGCACCCACAGGATCCATTCCCACTTTTGGCCAGTGTATGACATAAGGTTCAGAGAAAGCTGGAGTTTCAATATTATTGAGCCTTTAAATATCAGAGTAGAAAGAAGGAGCAAATATAGCATAATTCTGAAGGTTCTGCCTCGGGTGTCTGAACAGAGACTGGTGCTATTCCCCAGAGAAAAGGTGGTGATGGGTGGGGTTGGGAATGAGTATGGGAAGTTCAGCCTCGTACCCGGGGAGTGTCACCTCGAAGGTATGCTGTAAGTGGCAAGATATGTGATACTTGACCTAAGCAAGGAATATGTTCAGGACATACAGAGAAGGAGTTGGAATAAATGAGTCCAATGTGGTTGAAGTCACAGGAGTGAATGGTATCACCCAGACACACTACGCCCAGGGTGGGGCAAAAGTATGTTTACAGTTGTGAGGGCACGAAACAGAGTCTATTCTTCTATTATTATTTATGAATTACTGTATTATTTTTCAGACCAACAACTATAAACCTTCTTTTGCCCCAGCCTGTATGTAGGGAGAGGGAGGCAAAATAAAGTTTAGAGAAAAAAATGCCCACAAACTAATATTGGTAATTCCACAGAGGAGCACCTTGTAAATGAATCAGAGCGCAGCCCTGGCGAGGGAGGAGAGAGGATGGAGAAGGGCCTGGCCAACAAGGTAAGGAGCTGAACAGTCGAGGCATAAGTGCAACGTGAAGAGTCATTGGCTGCAGAAGCCATTGTGACAATGATATTATATTTACCAATGCAGTTTCATAAAGTCTGAACTTTGGGGGCAGAGGGGCATCTCAGCTCCAAGAGGTAGGTAAGGTGAGGCAAGGTGTTCTACACTATTCTGTTTTGTTTTGCTTTATTTTTTGTTTTTGTTCTTGAGATGCTTTGCTGCCAAGGAAGCTACAGGGAAATGAGAATATTTGGGGAGTGTCTTTGATTCTGAAGTCAGGTATGAGAGGCAAAGAATCCCAGGGGTTGGAGTAGATGGGGAGAGTCGAAGGGCGCAGCCTGAGTCCTTCAAGTACATGGAGAGAAAAGAAAAGGAGAAGCCAGGAGCCCACTGGGACAGCGGAAGTGCTTCCAAGTCCTGGGCGGTAAGGTCTCAAGGAGCCCCCAGTACTTCTTCAACACGAGAATGAGTCAGTTTTTAAAGTCTGTGAGGAATGTATAAATGTAATGCATTATTCCTATCTTAATCGTTAATGCTGCACAAAAAAAAATCAACTTATTATAAAACATCAGTGATAACTTCCCCTTGAAATATGCCAAATATACAACAATACTGAATTTTCAAGGAGTTGCAATGGCTTGAATTGTATTGCTTGCATGTCTGTGGCCTGCAGGACCTCCCCTCCTTAGCACTCTTCACTCGATGCCATTTATAAATGTACATCCTGAAAGCAACTTACCCGGATTTTATTAGACTAGCCTCATCCAGAAACCTCTTTATTCAGAAACTGAAATTTGTGTAATACTGCATGCTCGATGTCTTTACCAAGGGTCAATAAAATTTAGCCCTATAAATACATGTCAGCATAACCTACAAAATCATTAAAGACAATGTGCATTATATCCTGATGTGAACACTGCCTCCAATACCTATATCTAAGACAAGTGTTTCTCTGCCCTAAAGATAGTGTATGTGTGTATCTCTTCTAGTCAGACAATTAAAACAGTGTGACGTTTTCTGTTCTTTTTGTACGGTTTCAAGTTTGCTATTAATTTGTGCTTGACTTGTCATTTCCCTTCCTTATTTTCCTCCCATTTGAACACTGTTAATTAAAACTTTTCTTTCATTGCACGTTCTTTTCAAATGCTTTAAAAGTAAAGGAAATATTTTTTAAAATGTGTACACACGTGCCTAAAATATAGATGTGCTGTTAAACCTTAAGTCTGAGACAGGGCTGCCTATCTCCGGTCTGGAAGACTTTGATAAAGCACCATTCGATGGGGTTGTTAGGTACTTCGGATGCAAAAGGCGGAACTACAGAAACGCTGACCACTTTATCTTCAGCCATGCAAGACAGATTTACCAAAAAGACTAGATTCAAAGTACTTCGGAATAAAGTTTCCTGGTACTTAGGAATTTCCAACTGATACGAGTACAATGAATATATACATTCACTCCCCAGTGATTTCCAGACCCGCAGAAATTCATAGATGTCTTTTATAGAGAGGGAGAAAAATAAAATAAGATAAAAGAAGATTCAGGGAGATAAAATAAAATAGCTGAGTAAACTCAATGTGAATTCAGATAAAGATAGGACTTCAGATTATGCCAATCACCTCTCAAAGCAACGCTGTCATGTCCATTTTCCTTACATATGCCCAGAGGGCTTCGAGAGAGGACACGTCTCCTACTATTCTAAAAATGATTTTCAAGGACTTCAGATGGTAGCAAGAGAAAAACTAATTGCATCAAGATAAAGCCTCTGGAGAATTTTTGTTGATATTGCCTTCATGGAAGAGAAGTTTAAGACTCAGTGATTATTAAAACAGGAAAACTCATCCACTCTCTCGTTAAAGGAGATAACAAAATGATTTTGCTGGGAGCAACAAATGCGAAATCTCTTAATTTTCTTCCCAAGCCATGTGACTCCTTAGCAGCTCAGATAAAAGCAGCAGTTAAAGCAGATGAGCGTCAGATCTGCCGTTAATGCGAAGTCAATTGAATTCCAGAGAATCTGGGTTCCCTCACGTTGGCTGAGGGCACCGCAGTTCGATACAAAAGCCATTATGGCTTACTTACCAGGGTACAGAGTCCTCCGAAGCATTCATAAGGGCTGAGCCTGAGCGAACAGCCCCAAGCTTCCCTACTTCCCCGCCAATAAATCCTAGCCCCCCCCCCCCCCCACCCAGACGTTATTGAATTGTTCCGGCAGCCACACACGGCGCTTACCTCCTTTCCCCGCTCTTTCCAAAACTCGGAGTTGTCTTTTCCCACTAGCCTCTGCTCCTTTTCCTTTACCAGCAGCGCCCCTCCCACTGGCCCCAAGGTTCACACCGCTGCAAGGCTTGGTGCATCCCCTGGGCTCAGGGCAGGCTGCTCCGCAGTTAACAGTGGTCTGTTGGGAAGACCCAGGGATGTGTGAGAATGGAGCCTCCCTGCATCCCACTGACTTCTTCTCTGTTCCCAGCTGGCAGATGCTCCACTGGAAAGCTCTAAGGTGTCGCTTCATCCTGAGCACTCGTAACTGTAGCACCGGTCCTCGGTTCCCGTGTCAGCAGAGTATGTACGCCACTTCCATTTTCGTTGACCAGGCCAATCAACTAGAGTGATACCAAAAGTAATCGGAGGGGAGAATAGCCCACAGAACATTTGGATTTAGTTTGGGGGTTGTTATAAAAGTCCTCCTGTCATCAATGCATCCTATTTTAAATTTGAATTAAACCAATGTCACAGTCCTTAAGGGGACACTCAATAGGATGAAAACATCATGGGTTAGAAGATAGTGCCGTTTGGATATTGGCCATCATGCATCTTGGAAAGGAGATACAGCCTGTATGCTGTATTTCCCGGGTCTACTTGGCACCTGCTAAAGTCTGGGGAGTATGTTTCCCTGTGCCCCTCTTCTATGTGGTTTTGGGTCAGAGCTGGTCAGTGAGATGAGCTCATGTGAGATTTTTAAGTTCATCAATTACCTAGGTTTGTCCAGGACAGAAGTGTTGCCAAGGATATCCACTCTCAGTGCTAACTAACTGGGAACATTTTGAGCAAACCAGGATGGCTGGTCACCACTCTACATTGGAAAATAGAAGTGATGCCAAGATCAGTGCTCGGGAGGGTCAGAGTGATGGAGAGATGCAGGAGTTTCCAGGATGCCCCAGCTTGTCCTCGCCCTCTCCTGTCCTGATTACAGTACGTCTATACCACCTTTGACCCTGCCTTCTATTGGCCAAGAGGATCTATGAGCTCAGCACCAGATGCTTGACTGCAAACTCAGAGAGGCAGGGCTCCACAGGAGCGGGGTTGCCCCCGAGCTAATGGCTACTACAGACCTTCCCACCTGCTTCCCTTTGTGGTTCTGCTTCGCCAGGCAGCCGGGCACAGCCTCCCATGTGTCCCCACGAGCTCTGGCTTGCCTCAGGCAGCACTGGCTACTATTGGGTCCTCTGACTCTCACCTTCTGGACTTTCATTCCACTCCTACTCTATGCAAGCTCTAGTTCCTAGACTCAGTCCCTTACTGCCATGACACCTGTGGCGGCTCAGTGTTCCTAACCGACCTCTGGTTCACACACCTGAGTCCTCACGAGGTGGTACCAGATACCCACTGCTCAGAAACCAGAAGTATACATCAGGAGCCTAATTACACACTCAACAACAGTAACTAAACTGGACCACTTTCTCCTCAAAGAAGTTAAGCCCACGGTCTGTCCTCTTCTTCCACCTCTTCCATCACCCCCAGTTCTTTTCCATAATAGTTCATTCTTCTTACTTTTAGCATTTATCACGATTTGTGACTTTTATATTTATGTGTGTGATTATTAACTTAATGCCTGCTCTTCTTTGCCACCCCACTAAAGGTCACATTGCATTTTGGCTGCTCAACATCACATATACCATCTACCTAGTGATCACAAAATGCCTGGAACATAGTAGGTACACAGTTGAGTACAGTGAATATGTTTAAGCGCATATATTTAAAGAATTGCCACTTGGAACCTAGCACTCTCTTAAAGGACCACAGATTTGTAGATTTGCCTTTTAACAATTAATCACAAGACGCGTCGTGGAAGAAGGAAATAAACAATCCTCCATCTCTAAACACTGAGAGCCTCTTTACATTCCATCGGTAACATAACCCATGACCAGGTAAATACTTGTCTTCTTTATTTCCCCCAACAAAGGGAATCAATTACGACTTTCTCTGCTAATCCCCTAAGTACAATGTGAAGTCCATTAAAGGCTTAGAAGTTAGTAACCCTGGGATAGAAAGTAATGTTTATACTATTAAATGAATAATGGCTCCACATTGTCTGGAAGAGGAGAATTTTCCTGGGTTGCCATTTGGTTTGTTTGTTAGTTGGTTTTAAATCATTGAAGGGTCAGGAAGACGCTCTGCCTGGCATGAATACTAATGATCCAACAGACTGTGCAGGAGCAATGTGCTTCAGTCAAAGTGAGTAGCAGTGAACTCTCTGGCGGTCACTTTGGGACTTTTGTCTTTGATGAAGTTTTGAGAGTCGTAAAACTGTCATGTCAACGTGTGCTAAATAGACCGAAAGGGCTGTTTGTTCCCCAGCCAGCAGGACACTGCGTGAAGGAGCCAGCCCAGCCAACAAGCTGCCTGCACTCTGAGATGGGAACTGCAACTCTTGAGGTCAAACGTTTTCTGATTCCTCTTTCTATTTCTCTCTCAAAGCCAGTCCATTTGGCAGATCCCGCATGTGGGAGATAGCGCATGTACATATATGACCAAAGCTGGCAATTACTCTCAGGGTATTTGCCAGAAAGAGACGCCCCTCAGTACTTCTTGGGACCTACGCACCAGCCCAATCTCTTAGACATTTCCTCTCTCATCAGAAGTTCCAGAAAATGCAAGCAGATGCCCAGAACCATGACCAAGTCTCTACGAGAGTCTTGATCACCCAGTCAAGTTCAGCAGTCACCACTCTTCATTTACTGAGTCAGGGGAAGTTAGCAAATATACTCTCCCACTAAAAGTTACCAAAATCTCACGGACAGTGGCCTGTGCGGCAGCCACTGAGCATGGGGAGAGGACAGCCCCCTCAGGGGGGCCGCCCAAACACCACAGTCATTTTCATACGGGAAAATGGAGACACAGCAAAGAAAGGGACAGTTACAGACTTTTCTTTCAAAATCTGAAAAGTAGACATAAAAGCATTACTTCTTCTCAGGTCATTAGTCTCAGCGCCAGAGACCACCTGGGGAGGGAGACACCGAAGACAAAGCTGATGTAATAAGTGTCCACTCGGCAGGGTTGTCTACGTTTCCTGGCTACGCAGCACCGGAGCACCCTTGCCAGACTAAGTCCTTGGTCGTACCTGCCTCACACAGCAGAAATCAGGATGGGGCCAGATACTTTTTCTCCTCTTCCCATTCTCAGCACCCAGGTTTCTGGTCTATAACCTCAGCCAATTGTATGTTCCTGCCTGGGCTTTGGGATCATAAAGGAGTAGAATTATAAAATGCAAGAACAGTTGAGAAATCATTCAGTAGGAGAGCAGAGTGGAGCCCGGGCTGTGAGCCTATGGGGAGGAGTCCAAGGTCCAAGGGCAGCGACACTGAGTGACCAGAGCCAGGCCAGCATCCGGGCCGGACAGTTCCAAGGCATGCCTTGTCTCAGACCAGGATTTCTTCCAGCCTGTCCTTCTGAACGCCTCCGCATCCTTAATGCCTGCTCTTTTTGCAAAATCGAATTCCCCAGCCTTCACTGGGTTTGGAGATAAAATCCTCCCCTTAGATGGGATTTTGCCGGAGCAGTATCTGTGACTTCACAGACTGGCAGGGGCAGCCATGGGGAGGCAGCAAGACCTTCTAGACAAGACAAATGGGGTCCAGTGTTGACTTCACGCTCCATGCCTACATGGCCTTGGGCAAGTCGGTCCTCCTCAGAGGAATTTAACTTCCTCGCTCTATCGTAAAAGCACATTGGGAGAGATGGTTCCTGTCACTGCCCTAGTATAGTGCCATCTTTTGTTTAACACATTGTTATTCATGCCTAAGACAATGGCACTAAATATCTTAATACCTCCAATGAATTAATTCAATTTAACACATCTATTGAACACACTTCTTCACACCAAACGCTGGAGACACAGCAGTGAATACAACAGTCATGGTTTCTGTCCTCGCAGGACCTACAAGGAAGACACAGCAGCCACCAGCCAGTTGTGGAGGAGCAGGGTGAGCATGATGCTCTAACAAGGACGGGGTGTGCTCAGACAGCACACACGGAATGGGGCTCTACCTAGGCTTTGGGCACCAGGGATGTTTCCCCAGAAACTGTGGCCTCTAACGTTTTCTGGCAAGAACTGAAGTGAGTTAGGGTGAGGAGACCAACTACTCTAAACTTAAGGGACAGTATTGACTTTGGAGGCCAGTCAGTGGAACTGAGAGGAGGTCACTGTCACTGGACTGAAGAGATGACATTTATGACGGGAGGTAGGTATGTAGGGACCACACCATTAGGCAAGTCTTATCTTAAAATTTAGCAGAATATCTTGGAGTGAATTCTCCTTCCTTCTTTCCTTCCTTCCTCCCCTCCCCACCCCTTTACAGAGGCAAGCAAGTAAACAAATGTATTTTAGAATTATTCGCAGCCACAAGGATTGAATGAGACCACTGTCAGAGTTAGTAAGAAAATTAAACTCCCCATTCCGGAGCCTCTGACTCCATGAAGTTTCTCTGAGAGTGCCTGTTAAATCTGTTCTTTGGGAGCACAACTCTGACCCTCAGAATTCAGCTTCTCAAGAGGCCAGAAGGCATCCCTTTCTGCCCACCTGTCTCATGTTTGGTTATTGCATTTGGGTTTTTTTTTTAATGGCTCATAGATACAGAAAGCAGAATTGATGGCTGTCAGAAAGGAAGGGATTGGGGGCCTGGGTAAAAAAGGTAAAGATATTAAGAACAAAACATATAGACACAAGCAACAGTATGGTGATTACAAGAGGGAAAGGAGGTTGGGGGCTGGGTAGAAAAAGGTAGAAGGGAGATAAATGGTGATGGAAAAAGACTTGGCTTTGGATGGTGAACACACAAAACATTATACAGATGATGTATTATAGAATTGTGCACTTGAAACTTACATAATTTTACTAGCCAAGTTCACCCCAATAAACTCGGTAGAAGTTTAAAAAACAAAAAACAAAATAAATAAAATGGCTCGTGTATTACAAAGGCATGAAACCGACATGAAAGCTGACTAAAATAAAGCTGTTCTATCACACACTCCCGTGGGTTCTCTGGAGAATCCTTTTGTCAAAAGGAGCCACATTTTAACAAACACTTGCTCACCCTTTGCTCCTCAGAGCAGACAAGAGTCTACAAGAGAAGTAGAGGCAGTTGCGACAAGTTAATTTTGCCATTTTCTCCCACAATGGGCTCTGTGGAAGGACATAGGACCACTAAGTCAGTTTTAAGAGCTTATAACCTTTATTTTCTTAATCAATTCCCACGTTCGTAGGTTTCCTCATGACTCACTAAGTCTTCTCCTTTGACCAAGGCAGAGACTACCCGGGTCCCTCTCTGCACCCGACACTCAGAATGACACATGAGTAAGATCTGACCTTACCCACCGCTGTGGCACAGCCACCCGCTTGCTCTGGACTCTGCCCTTACAGCGATGCAGTTGGCTCACTCTGGCATTTTCGACATTCACATCACACTGTGGACTCCCACTGAGTCTTCTGTCAATGAAATCTCTAGGCTTTATCCCACGTATTACAGTTCAACCACTTCTCCCCCATCTCATGTACAGTTTGACTTTTGAACCCAAGTGCAGGACCCTCCATTTATCCCTATTAAATTTCATCTTGTTAGATTCAGACTATTGTTCCAGCCTGTCGAAATCGTTTTAGATCTTGGCCCTGTCAGCTGTCTCCCTCTTTGCTTCATGTCATCTGCAAATTTGATCAGCGAGCTTTCCATGTTTTGATCTAAGTCATTGATGGAAAGGTTGGGTAGCACAGAAGCAAGGACGTGGCCCTGAAGGTCACTGGAGAGTGCTCTCCAGGTCGCTGGTGATCAATCAATCAGCATTCATTGAGTACTGTCTTTCATCCGGGTTCCAGTTCACTGAGCTACATTATCCTCCAGCCCACATTGCTCCATCAAGTCCACCGCGACATCAGGAGCTATTTTGTCAAACGTCTTGCTGATATCCAGATCCACTGTGCGAGGGCCACCCTTTATCTATTGATCTAGGGAGACCGGGTGCAGAAAATCTATGTGCACTACTGCAAACATTGATAAATGTGGTTTATATAGAGCAAGATTTCTACAAAAGGGCAGGGACAGATACAGTCAGATATAGTTCTATCATTCCGCCAGATCATGACCCCCTTAAAGCCACAAATGTTTGTTTTGCTCACAGCTATTTCTCTAGCACCTAGAATAGTGGTTAAAGATAGTCGACACACAATTATTTATTAAACAACTCAATGAGTGAATGTAGTTTGGGGTTATCTATAACCCAACCAAATCAGAATGCAAAATATCAGTGTATTTCTTAATGCATAAATAATAGTTAAGATGTTGGGTTTATTCCATCCCCTAAACCAGGTGTTGGCAACCTATGGCCCACAGGCCGAATCAGGACTACGGCCTGGTTTTATAAATAAAGTTTTATTGAAACACAGACACATTTATTCCCTAACATAGTGTCTATGGCTCTTCTCATGCTATCGTGGCAGAACTAAGTATTTGTGATGGAGACTGTATGGCCCATGAATCTGAAAACATTTACTATCTGGGTTTTTACAGAGAACGTTTGCCAACCACCAACCTAAGGATTTAAATATTAACTCTTGATATCTAAGACTCCCCATGATCTCACTTCTTGTTCATTTTCTTACTGATCAAGATTAATGTTCTGAAAAAATGTTCCCAAACTGTCATGCCTGTCATTTTCTCTGTGCCTCTCCCCACTGCTGGGTACACCTAGAATGTCCAGTCCTCCTATCCAGGTTTCTTTCAACATTTCACATATACACCAAAGAACTATACACAAAATAAACATAATTATGTAGCACGCCTTTGCCGAATGTCTACAATAGGCTGAACAGTGTGTTAGACACTTTGTAATTATCTTCATAATAGTCTTACAAGGCAGTTATTATCTCCTTTTTTTTCCAGTGAGAAAACTGAGGTACTAAGCAACTTACCCAATGATTCATAGACAATAGAGGTTTGACTAAAGTCTGAGCTAAGATTTGTCAGACTCGTAATTTGGTGTGCTTTTGCTCATCGCATGTTTAGAAATAAACGAGTTTACAAAAGGGAAAACAGGACATGTCTAATTTTAAACAAATCAAAATTTGGGCCTTAAATATCATCAAATTAATTTTTAAAACTCTTCTATTGTTTAAGTCATCCAGTCACTTTTATTTTGAAAAGCCACTAACTAGCTTGGTTTTTAAACAATAAAACCAGTTCCAAAACCATTCATACAGTTAGCCATGTTAACGCAATTGTATTGAAACTTACACTTATCCTAAGTTCATTCATATCCAACCCTAAATCACACTGTGCTCTTCACTCGGGCAGCTCCCATCCCATCTGCCAATACACAGATGGCCTGGTCTGTGCTTTTCTTTATAGGCTGGATGTAATGGCAACAATAACAAGCCTGGTGTGTCTGTCAGGAGCCTCGCATGCAGGCCCGTTTTCCCTCCAAGTATCTTTGGGCAGCAGGTAAGTAAGTGGCATTATATAACCATGGTTTCTATTTATGTCTCTCCACTTCAGATCACTTCACTCGGCTTGGCTGGTTCTTTCCCTCCACTAATAACTGAATTTGAGCTTTCCCTTAAGATCATATTTCATCAGCTGCTGGCACATCTCTTCTGCTGCTAATGCCACGCTGATCTTCCCTGGCGAGTTGCCAGGGCTTCTTTTATCACCTTAGGGGGTGCGTCCTAGCCAGGCTTTCCTCTCTACCCGCGACCCTTCCATATGCCGCTTCTCCCCACAAGCTCCAACATCCACCCCCTGGCCAGATTTCATTTCTTATCCCTGTCTATTCAAGCACACCTGAAAATAAAAATAGCACTTCCCTGGAAAGAGCTCCATTTCCCCTGGCGGAACGTAGCCCATCTCACAATCAGGAAGCCCTTCCTAGACTGAGGCTGACTCCCCTGGGTACACTGGGAGAAACAGTGAGACAGATGTAGAGAAAGGCGGAAAAAAAGTCTTATGGTGAAAGCACGTTGAGGGCCTTCTGGGCATTTTGTTAAATAAACACCACGGGGTAATTTGGTATTTATGTAAGGATAAAACCCAACCTTAAAGATGATAGGGCATCAGCAAAATGTAATGACTCCCGTAGGTCTCTGCTGTGCAAGGAAGTGTTCACAGGACAACTCAGGCAGCTGGTTTTTGTAGGGTCTTGTTTCTCTGCTCACACGAGGAACTGATGAAAATGGCTGGCAGATGGAAATGGGTGCCGGTCACAACAGAACTCACCTCCCATCCACACCAGTTCTTACCTGGCAAGAGGTGAGCTATGTCGGGTTCATGTGCTTAGCCAATGGGCTCCTGGGAGACCTGACCAGAAGGCCAGTTTGCTAGGGGCATGGATACCATCCCAGACCCCTGGAAAGTTCCAGAGTTTCTCAGGACAGAACAGCAAGGGCTTCTGAAATGAAGAATCCATAGTCAGAATCTCCTCACTCTGAATATTGCGGCGTTGTTTGAAGGGAACGACACAGCATGGGAAATATAGGCAGAACTCTCTCTCTCGCCAACAGGAGAAGCCCAGAAGAGCATCCGTAGACGCCCAGATACCCTTGGGATCATCCCTGGGCCCCAAGACTCTTTGGTTCGAGGGCCAGAAAAGGACTACAGCTCTTGCATGGACACGGTCTTCTGTCTGAGAGTACGTGTCTCTGCTCAGGGGTCCACAAGCGTGACTGCCTGTGACTGCAGTCTGGACAGGGCCTGCGGGAATCAGCACTGCAGTGATCACCACGGGTGGCCCCATGGCACACCACATGACCCCGAACACCTCCTCGGGACAGAGCCCTGGGCTCTGTGAGTGTATCCACAATGGCGACAATGTTCTCTCCACTCCACCCAAATAGGGTGCGGCAATATAATGATATAGGCAGCTGCTTACATTTAATTTCACAAGTACTTCAAGACACAGAGCTCTTCCAAGAAGGATGGAATTTCTGGACAATTGGCATGGTATCGCCTTGAGAACTGAAGTTTGTGGAGTTAGGAAGTCAAGATTCATGTGCTAGCCCAGTGACTCCACCAATCCAGACCATTTTCCTCAATGGAAAGATAAGGGGGGTATGAAATGACTCAGTACTGGGCAGCCCACCTGGACTCTTCTTCCCACAGCCCCCCCCCACCCCTAAACCTGATCCCTGCAACACGATCACTGAGAAGCACCCCCTGCCTCTAATGACCAAAGACTCTGAGATCTGGATTCTTGTTCTTTTCTGCCCAAGCTCTGCCTGGAATCAAACCAAACCAGTCTCTACATGCTCGTCTCTACATGCTGGTTAATCCACCACCCATGTATTTCTTGTGTTTTCCCCTCCTCACCATCTTCAAGGCTTCTGCCTTCGTGCCCCGGTCCCCTAGCACATCCTCACTGGTGACAGCTGTCCTCTATCTGGTCCCTCTCTTGTCTCTGTCCCCAAGTCAAAAGCAGCCCGCCACTTCAAGTCCATGGCACTTAGAAAACTCACGACTTTCATTCAATACAAGCCTTACCATCCTAGTCCTCTGCTGAAAATGCTTCAGGGTCATTCTATAGCTAAAATGTAATGCCCAATTGCCTCCTGACATCCATTTTGCTTGGTATCCCCAGAATCTAGCTAACGTATGTATGATGTTGGGCTTTTGAAAGATAATAAATTGATTTATTTTTAATTTTTATGGGCTATTAGGCACATTTTTAACATTCAACACATAATGTTGTGATGATTCATAATGTTGTGATCCACAAGCAGTTTTGAGAAACCCTACAGAGAGATCCCCTGTACTCTTTACACGGTCTCCCCAGTGGTAACACCTTGTATACCCGCAATATACTGTCACAACCAAGATATTGACATGGAGGTTGTCAAGACACAAAACATTTCTGTCACCATGAGGATCCCCCTTTATCTCATTTGAACAGCCGCACCTGCCTCCGTCCCTTCCATCCCCCGATCCTTGTCTCTAAACTCTGGCAACCACTAGTCTGTCCTCTATTCTTACAATTCTATAGTTTTAAGTGTATTATATAAGTGAAATTACATAGTATACAACCTTTTGGAATTTGATCCCCCCCCCCCACAACACTGTTTCCTGTATTGATCGTGTGCTCCTTTTATTGCCGAGGTATATTCCATAGTACGGATACTCCACCATGTGTTTATCATTCATCTGGCAAAGACTATCCCGGTTGTTTTCAGGTTCAATTACAAATAAAACTAATTATGTGCATGCATGTACAGATGTGCACATAAGTTTTAATTCCTCAGGGAGAATTGTCCAAAAGTGTAACTTCTGATTTGTGTAATATGTGTATGTTTCGTTTGATCAAAATTGTCAAACTTGTCCTGAGTGGTTGCACTATTTTACATTGACACCAGCCATGTGTGGGTGAGCCAGTTTCTCTACATCCTAGCCAGCACTGGATGGTGTCACAATTTAATTATTAATTTCAGCAGTTCTCATACACACACAGTGATATCTCGCTGTGGTTTTAATTTATATTTCCTTCATGGCAAATGTTGGCGAACCTCTTTTCATGTGTCTATCATTTTCTTCTCTTTGATAAATATCTGTGCATGTCTGGTGTTTATGTCATAATTGGATTACTGGGGGTTTTTAACTGATGAGGTTTGAAAGTTATCTTTATATTCTAAATACTAATTCTTCTTCGGATATATTTTCTCCAAGACTGTAACTTATCTTTTCATCCTGTTAGGGGGATCTTTCACACAGAAGCATTTCTAGGGTTGATAAAGTCCAATTCTCAATTTATCCTTTTATGGATTATGCTCTTTGTGCCACATCTAAGAGTTCTTTGCCTAGCCATACATCCCAAATATTTTCTGTTTTTCTACAAGTTTTATAGCTTTATATTTTACGTGTCAATCCATGATCCATTTTGAGTTCCTTTTTTTTAAAGATTTTACTTATTTATTTTTAGAGAGGGAAGGGCAGGAGAAAGAGAGAGAGAGAGAGGAACATCAATGTGCGGTTGCTGGGAGCCATGGCCTACAACCCAGGAATATGCCCTGACTGGGAATCAAACCTGCGATGCTTTGGTTTGCAGCCCATGTTCAATCCACTGAGCTATGCCAGCCAGGGTTGAATTCATTTTTTTATAAGGTGTGAGGTTGGATCCAGGATCCATTCTTTTATTCTTCCCTGTCTCTCCCTGCCTCTCTCTCTGTCTGTCTCTCTCTCTGTTAAATTTCCTGCCAATGCACATGCAACTGCTTTAGCGCCACTTGTTGAATAGGCTTAGCAATACCATTTGTGTTTCCATTTGGTTGTTTCCCTTGGTATCCTATCCATTGAGTCCCCCCTTCTCCGGCTTTCATACTGCCTCTCCCCCTCCCTTTTCTCCCAGACCTTCCAAAGACTTCAATGTGGCCACAGCCCGTGGAGGCTCCCAACAGCTCAGTGCTAATTCCAGAAGATTAGTCCCTCCACAGGGGCAGGATTGGGACTCTTAAAAAGCCCTCCAGAATCCCAGCTAGAACACCCCTCTCACTGCCATATCACCTGCCTAGTCTTTTTCTCCACCTCTGTTCAGTGACCACAGTCTCAAAGAACTAGAGAAATGTGGCCTTTGCTTAGACATGACAACTCCCTCGTGGGAAGAGTATTTCTAACCTGACATTTTTAGACTACCCTTGACTTGGGTCCCAGCTTCAGCCCACATTAGATTGTGTCCGGGCTCCTCGTTTCCACTTCATTTTATGCAGTTTGTCAAGCTCAGGTATCTGGCTCACATAATAGACAAATAGTTGTTTACGTGCTAATAGCAGTGACTATACAGCAGACCACGTGGCCTCTCTTTTGCCTTCTCCATTCCCTAACATGTCATATATGTCACTTCCATACTCACTCACAGACCACTAACAGCCCTTATTCAAAGTCATTGGCATCTGCCCTGGCTGGCGTGGCTCAGTGGATTGAGCACTGGACTGTGAACCAAAGGGGGCCACCAGTTCGATTCCCAATCAAGACACGTGTCTGGGTTGTGGGCCAGGATCCCAGTAGCAGCATGTGACAGGCAACCACACATTGATGTTTCTCTCCCTCTCTTTCTCCCTCCCCTCTCCTCTCTAAAAATAAAATCTTTAAAAAATAAAAAAGTAAAGTCATTGACATCTGTGTGTGCTTGAGGTAACATTTCCACAGAAGAATGTCAAGGACCATGCCTTCCTGGCTCTAGGGAACAGTCTAAGCTGAAGACAAGGTGATTATTCAGACCGTCCCCTGGGAACTGATGGTCTGGACATCATACCACTCAGTCCCTTAGGCTGTGAAAACACGACCTCTGAGGGTGATGCGGTGTCAGTCCACGGTTGCTTCTGGTTTTATTTCACTAAGCCCCGCATGTGGCCGAGGGCAGAGCTGAGCATGCTCTTTATCCATGGGTCCATTTTAATGGGCCCTGGCTTCTCTGTCCCTGTCCATTCTTATCCAATGTCCCTGCCATCAATAAAGTTGATCATACTTTGCCCGAGGCGCTTGAAGCAAATTGGACATTTTTTTAAATAATAAAAAGCTGACAAATGAAATGTTTAAAAATAGGATGGTGCTGATTCGGAGGATGTATCTGGAATGAATGTGTGAAGAGTGGAATGGTCTCTTTCGGGGTATTTTTTTATGCTCTTCTATGACCTTAAACATCCTGTGTTCATTAAGAGATGGCGCCCTGCAGTTTTTACAAGCTTTTCAAACACTTCTTTAGCACAACCACGCGGAAGGCCCTGCTGTGGGTACTAGCTAGCTCAGTAGAAGAAGAAGGTACATATATAAAGTAGTCCCCATCCCTAACTTTTCAACCTCTTCAGGCTCACGTTCTACAATATTTACTTTTCCTAGAAGGTCTCCCCTGATAACTATGATATACAATTTTTCCTTCTTGAGGTCCTTCATAGCGTCCCTAACAATTACCTGGAATACACAGAGGTTTCCCGGGAAGCCCTCAGGTACAGTGTCTGTGTAGCAGTCATGAAATTGTATTTTCATTTTTTTATCATCCCTGGAGGGAGCTCCAGGTCCATCTCCTTCTCCCCAACCCTCAATCACAAATTCCCCATCCTTATGGGCTATGTCAGCTCCTTTAAAATTGACTGTATATATTTGAGGCATAAAGTTTTGTCTCCATTGACTCTCCGGTCGAACTTGGGGTGTATTTAGTTCTGTTCATGTATTATGTATCGCTGAAAGCTAAACTGCTTTGTTTACAAGTGGCTGGAAGCTTTCAGCAAAACAGAAGCTCAGGGCCTGTGTGAGAGTCCTTCAGAGTCCATCACTTAATCACGCCGCTTCCAAGCTTTCCAAACTGCATGGCCCACTCTACAGATTTAACCATTCCCATTGCCTTTAATTGCACTTTCTGGTTCTGGTAAAGAATCTTCCATAATCACAATAGCTTTTCAACATTGCATCATAATATAATCCTTTTAAGGTATTACGAAGCAATCATGAAATCACTGGAGAAACACACTACCAAAAGAAATTATCTCCCTGAGGTGCAAATTAGATAAACAGTCACCTTCAATATAAAGTTAAGAAAAAAATCATGACGACTTACTCCTTTGGCTGCCCACTGGAAAGTCTCTCTTGACACAATGACAGGGTGCATCCCGGCTTCCAGACTGTCAAAATTTGAAAACAAAACATGAGTCTTAGAATCGAGAAATTGTTGCATAGTATTTATTGCTCCAGCTCCTTGATGATGCTCTGGACATGGTGTGAAAAACCACCAAAGCAATTAATTCTCATCCTTGTTTGCACAGAAAATATTTACATTCAATAGTATTTAGCTGGAGAACACCCCAGTAAAATACCTGCAATAACTGCTCCTTAAAATACTTTTTCTGTCCCAGGGTCCATTTCTGTTCTTCCTGCCATTCCTCCATGTTGCCATGTTTTGAAATTTTATGAAACATAGCATAATGAAACAAACCACGGCTTTGGAAACAGGAGATAACAAATGAAACAAACATGTGTATTTGCTTATTTCCCTGGGCTTTGAATTATTTCAGTACAAAATAAAAATTTTAAAAACCTACCCAGAAGGGGCAGTGTAAGTGTTGTAGAAGACCTGACATAGAACAGAGTCCAAGACACAACAGATGCTGAATGAGTAGTAGTTCATGATAATGTGTTCCTCTTCATCTACTTTTTAAAAATTTTTTGATCATTAGAATTTTAATTTGAAGTTGAGATTCATAAGAGCCCACCATATCTATGTTAAAGCTAACACCTTTCTAGCCCTGGCTGGCGTAGCTCAGTGGATTGAGCACAGGCTGCGAACTAAAGTGTCGCAGGTTCGATTCCCAGTCAGGGCACATGCCTGGGTTGCCAGCCATGACCCCCAGCAACCGCACATTGATATTTCTCTCTCTCTTCCTCCCTCCCTTCCCTCTCTAAAAATAAATAAATAAAATCTTTAAAAAAAATCTTGGCTACTGTGAATAATGCTGCAATGAACTTGGGAGACAGCTCTTTGAGATCTTGATTCTGGTTCTTTTAGGTATGTGTCCATAAGGGAGATTGTTGGCTCATATGGTAGTTCTTTCTTCCTTTATTTCTTTTTGAGGACCCCTTACTATTTTTCATAGTGACTGCACCAATTTACAGTCCCACCAATAGTACATAAGGGTTCCTATTTCTTTATATTCTCAACACTTACTTTTTGTTGTTTGGCTAATGGCCATCCTCAGATGTGAGATGACTTCTTATTGTGGTTTAAATTTGTAGTTCCCTGATTACTAGTAACATTGAACATCTTTTCATATATATCTGTTAACCATTTATAAGTCTTATTTGGAGAAATATCTGTTCAAGGCCTTTACCCATTTTTCTAGTGAATTTATCTGTTTGCTTGTTTGCTATTGAGTTGTAGAACTTCCTTATATATTTTGGATATTAAGCATTTATCAGGTATATGGCTTGCAAACATTCTCCTTATTCTAAAGGTTTTTCTTTTCATTCTGTTGATTGTTTGTGCGTGTGTGTGTGTGTGTGTGTGCGTGTGTGCAGAAGATTTTTCATTTGATGTAATCCACTTATTTGTCTATTTTTGCTTTTGTTGCTTGTGCTTTTGAGGTCATATCCAAGAAATCATTTCCAAGATCAATGTCACAAAACTTTATGAAACAGGGTAAGGGAATAAAGGATAATGAATGTGGCAGTGCTTTTTAAAACAGGAATCACAGGGAAGTCCTCTCTAATAGGGTGACATTTAAGCAGAAACCTAAATGCATGAGGAAGCGAACACTCCAATGTTAGCAAACAAGTGTTCAAATCAGATGGCACAACAGGACGAAGGCCAGCAAGGAGGCTAGAGTCACTGTAGCACCGGACTGTGGCACAGAGAAGTTCATATGAGATTGTAGAAAATTTTTCAGGGACAAAAAATCACAAGGGGACTAGTAGGCAGTGGAAGGGTGTTGGGGTTCATTCTGGGTGAGATGGAGGAGCTAGCCACTGGGAGGGTTTGAGTAAAGCAATGACTTGATCTTTATTAGATTTTTAAAATATTACTGTGGCCACCATGTGGCTAACAGACCATAAGAGAACAAGAAACGAAGAAAGTTAAGTACTCCTGATAAAGCATGGGAAAGCTGAGAACATCTTGAATTAGGCTGGAAGGAAGACAGTGTTGTTGCAGAGTAGTCAGATTCTGAACATATTCTGCAGACAAAGCAGAGACAATCTGAGGTGCACATAATGTGGAATTTAAGTTAAAAATAAAAGAGTAAGTACAAATTATTCTGTGATGTGAGGACTAAGCAACAATATGAATACAATTAATTTTTATCGAGGAGAGAATATTTCAATGATAGAAGGTCAAGAATATGGTCTTTTGGGAAAAGACCAAGAGTTAAGATTTGGACAGGATATGTGTGAGATGCTTAAATACCTCCAGTGGGCAATTTCAGAAGGTGGTACGATTTATGGTTCTGGAATTTAGGGAGGAGATCTAGTCAGAGACAAAGACAATGTTACATAGCATTTAAATAATGGTACTAAATGAGGTCAACTTGGAAGTGACCACAGATAGAAAACCAGGAAGTCCCAGTCTGAACCCCTGGTTCCCTCCAAAATGTTGAGCAAAGAATATGAGTTTGGGAAAGAAAAGACCACAGTAGCAGTCAGTGAAAGAGGACAAGATTAAGAGCATTGTGTCCTGACACCAAGTGAAGTCGAGAGAGAAAGACCAAGGCGAAACACTGTAGTGGATCAAGTAACGAAGGGATGGAAGATTGCCATTGAACTCGTCAATGTAGAGAATATCAATGACCCTGATGAGAGCAGGATTAGTAGAGTCGGGGGGACAACAGGCTGGCTGGGATGAGGTTAAAGGAAACAAAGTCACGCTCTGTGAATGGTGTAGCAGTGTGCATGGGACCAGTGCTTCCGTGGGCAATAATTACACACTCTGTGTGAGATATAAATTACACGAAAGTAAAAAAGAGCAGCCAAACATCAGGTTTGTTTTCCTCACAGATAAAATGCAGGGACAAATACGAGAAAGACAGAGGAAGAACTGCTAAAAAGTCTTAAGAGACACATCAAGCAATTATAGCAAAAGGATCTTATATAGATCCCAATTCAAACAAACTGCTAAAATAAATGACAGAACAATCGGGAAATTTTAAGCAGTGATGGGATTTGACGATATTAAAATCTTAATTGTTCTCCTGTGTAATTATGGTAATTCAGATATATTTTTCAATGTCATTATCTTCTAGAATTCCTAAAATATTTATGGATTAAATGATATGATGTTGAATATTTGCTTTAAATTCAAATAAAGCAATATAGGGGATAGTGAGAACAGGAACGGTCATAAGTATAACTGTTGGGTAATGGAGATATGTGTTCATTCTACTATTTGCTACTATTCTACATGTTTATTTTATATTCATAATAAAACTAATTTAAAAAATAAAGACAAACCAAAATCCAATTTACGAAGCCAAATCATTAGTAACATGGTATTTTACTTCCAAAAAGTAAAATACTTTTATCACTATTGTCAACATGAAAAGAAACAGTTTCTTCAAAGCTTTAAAGTAGTCGCCTTATGAATCATTCAGTATTAAACACAGGGCTGGGGGAGGCGGAATAAACAAATGTGAAATATGGGAGCCTCAAAAATCAGAAATTGCACATAAATGAAGCATAACTGCTTCTGAAATGATAATTCTAGTTTACGGTAAAGTGGGATTGGATTAACAAACACCACCTCAGGATCAGAATTATTTTGCAAGGTAAAGTACACTAGCCAATAACTCTGTGAAAGATGTTTACCCTTTAGGAAAAGATAGGCATAGGTAATTGCAACCGGGCTCTAAGCCTGTTTGTAAACACTGCTACTGTATTTTCACTGCTTCTCAGATTGTGGTCTAAACATTTGACATCTCTAATGCCTTTCAAAGATATTAAATGTTGCAGGCATGTGAGAAAGGTCATATATCATTTCTGATTTGTTGTCCAAATTGCTGGCAAATGCACATTTGTGTGCAGCTATCTTTCGTAAACTGCTGGCTTCCTGTTCGTTATATGGCTCCCCCACTTTGAATAATTCATTGTTCCCCACACTATTGGCACCACTTCTGAAAAAAGTGTGAGTGGAAAGGGAATTCTAATATGTATGCCATGTTAAAAGAAGTCAGAGAAAACTCTAAATTAGTATGTTATTTTAAACAGCTTCTACTCATTAGGGAGGAAGCTTATGAACCAAAAGTACAAATGCCTCCCAAATCCACTCACAAAGCCAGGAGGAACAATGGGGATGAGTCTGTCTGTTAATCACTGTTCCAATGCTGCTCTACATGTATCCTGAGCTCTGTGAGCTAAGTCAGATGATCTCCTAAGGTCTTATTTTTTACTTTAATTTTATCTCATAAAGGAGTAAAAAAGTGCACCAAATTAATGGGGGTGACAGAAGGAGAAGAGAGAAACCAAGACATCAAAAATGTATTTGAAAAGATAATGACAGAAAACGTCCCTAAACTGGTGAAGGAAATAGATGTACCAACTCAGGAAATGCAGAGACTCCCAAACAAGATGGACCCAAAGAGGCCCCTACCAGGGCACATCATAATTAAAGTGCAAACATTTAAAGACAAAGAGAGAATCTTAAAAGCAGCAAGAGAAAAGCAGTTAGTTACCTACAAGGTAGCTCTCATAAGACTGTCAGCTGATTTCTCAACAGAGACTTTGCAGGCTAGAAGGGATTGGCAAGAAATATTCAAAGTGAAGAAAAGCAAGGACTACAACCAAGATTACTCTACCCAGCAAAGCTATCATTTAGAATCAAAAGACAGATAAAGAATTTCCCAGGTAAGAAAAAGCTAATGAAGTTCATCACTACCAAACTGGTATTACATGAAATATTAAAGAGTCTTGAAGAAGAAGAAGAAATATGTACAATAAAATGGCAACAAATACATGTCTATCAACAATTCAATATAAAGACCAAAATAAGCAAAGAAGCAGAATGGAATAGACTCACAGATACAAAGAACAAACCGATAGTTGTCAGATGGGAGGAGGTGTTAGAGCGATAAGTCAAAAAGGTGAAGAGATTAAGAAGTACAGATTAGTAGTTATAGAATAGTTAATGGTATGTAAAGCATGACACAGGAAATATAATCAATAATATTCTAATAACTATGTGTGGTATTAGATGGGTGCAACATTTATTGGGATTATCTTTTAGTAAGTTTTATAATGTCTAATCACTGGAGTATACACCTGGAACTAATATAATACTATATGTCAACAGTAATTGACAAATAAAAACGTTTTAAATTTTAAAAAATCTCAATCTTCACATTCCAAAAACAGAGGACAATACATTAGCTATCAAAGCTGAGAAAATGTACGCAACCTGAGCATTGCATACCAGGTTCTCATCTGGATTGCTCCTAAATAGATCGACTTTCTTGGACACAGATCTGCCCCCAACAGGTCAGGGCCAGCCTGGGACCTCTGACTGAGAGGCTTTTGCACAATGTAAGTCAGGCAGGGTCAGAGCTGCCAAGATCAGAGCTGCAAACATTGATGGGTGGTGAGCTCCCTGTCACTTTTGTGAGGCTATAGGCCCTCAGGCAAACATGCTACAGATCGCATTGATTGGCTGCCTTCTGTCAATGCCCCAACTGGGGACTGAACCCACAATGGAGGCATGTGCCCTGACTGGGGATTGAACCAGGGACCTTTCAGTTTGGGGGACACCGCCCCAAACTCTGGCCGGGGCCATACCAGCCAGAGCCAGACCACAGGTTTTTAAGCATCGTAAGAGTTTTGAGTGCTTCATAAATGAACTTGAGCTACAAAACTCCTCAATGTAAAAACATGTATATTGAACAAAATATTTCATAACTTATTGGGGGAATCATTGACCCATACACACTACTAGTTGTTCAGACTACATTTCTGCATCCGGAGTAATCACTAAGTACAGAACCCCCATGATCCGTCTGCTCCAAAAATTTGTTACTCTGTAGGAAAGATTTTGAAAATAAAGGATTAAAAGTGATTTTAAATCATTTCATCTTGCCCTCTTCACTTATTCATAACCTGGCAAAATGGCCCTGATTTATTGCAAGTGGAATAATTACATGTGATCTTGGCTTGGTTTTCATGAAACCCAGTGACAGAGATGAACCATAAACAACAGTAACACCTCTCTCCCTTCCTCATAAACACCCATCTGACTCTCTCTCTGGCACCATCTCTACACTGGCCTCTCACTGCTTCCCACTCCACTTGTCCAAATTCAGGGCTTTTTACGTGCTGTCTGGGTTTCTCCTCTCCTTCAGAAGCCTTCTCTAGTATTTTAGGCCTTGCTCATCTCCCCTCATCCAGACTCCTACAGAATAAAATCTGGCGCACATTTCTGCCCATAATTACATTGTCATATGCTGTTAGTTTCCCTGTCTTGCTTGTGTGTTTCTTTTCTGAGAACAGACTGTGATATTCTAGATCACAGTTACCTGGTCAAATTTTCTCTTGCTTTCCCGTTAGGCCTGGAACACACATTAGATACTCAAATGAATAAATAATCTACGGACCATAATCTATTCTTTTCCTCATCTCTATGATGGTTTTACCAGGACTCAGAGAAATTATAAGGTCTCAGTGAGGGTATGTAAAGGAACCTTTTGAAAGAGAACTCAGATGCGAGGTGCAGACATTGTTCAATGCGAAAATGGATGCAAGTTTGGAGCATTATTTTTATAGAAATACGATTAAGGGAAAAACAATTAGCCTGGATTAAAGAGCTGAAGAAAAGACTAATGAGAGAAAAATGGTAAACACATTTTTAAAAGGGCTGTGGCCTTATTTTTAATCGTTTTTTTAAAAGCTGAAAAGAATTATCTTGTAAAAATTATTTTTAAAAACAGCTATTGAACTTGACTCAAGGAATCTTTTTGAATAACAGCGACTGTATTAAATTTGCTGTGTTATAATTGCCTAGGACCCAGGCCAGGCTCGCTTAAATGGCCCATTGTCACCTTAAAAGAAAGGTTTTACTACCCTTAGTTATAAATATTCTCAGCTGCTGTCATATTCAACAAGGGGTCAGCCCCACTGGAGAATAGGAGTCAATTGTGAATTCTCAGCTTCAGTGTCTAATTAGAAGTATTGTATGGAATGCTTTCCTTAATCACGTTGGAGTCATTGGGGTATTTCATTAGTCTCCATTTTTATTTTGTAACTTCATTCATAAAATATGCTCCTTATCAATTAGCTCTGCTGGGAACAGATCTCGGGCCCCCCACATCCTGCCCTCGGTGTGCCATCTCAGCCCCGAAGGAGAAGGTCAGAATTCCTCTACATAATAACACTTGCAACTCAATTATCACACTCAGAATGCCATGAAGGGGAAAGAAAAAGAGCAAGCTATTAAGTTACTTACAAGATAAAATAACGTCCCCATGTTTTGCCAGAGATATTAGGTAAAATTGTTATCTTCAAAGAAGTTGAACAACAAATGTTATTTATACAAAAAAAAATTGATCATAGGTTCAGCCTATTCTTTTCCAGGGATCAATGGAAGCACGTTGCCTAAAGATGTTTTCAAAAGAGAAACTATATCCTCTTGAGTAGGAAATTCCGTCAACCCATATATATTCAATCAGCAGGGAAATGTGCGGGCCATGCTAAAGAGAAAAATGATTTCAAAGCAGAAGGACACTAAATCCAAGCCATCCACGTGGTTGAAGAACATTAAGGCAGGAAGGTAATGTCACAGAGTTATGTGTGGGCATTAGTGGTGCCAATCAATGTGCAGGGACCTCTCCCAGGGATTCAGGCACGCCAGGCCCCATTACGAGTACTATTGAGATGCTGTATCCTGCTTCCAGTTCTAAAATAAATAAGCCACGGTGATGTAGTAGGCAACACAAGGAATATAGCCAATAATATGGTAATAACTTTGCACCATGATATATGGGTAATAAATTTAACATGGTGATCAGGTCGTAGGTATATAAGTGTCGAATCACTAAGCTGAATACAGGAAGCTAATACAACATTGTATGTCAACTACACTTTCATAAAAAGTTTTTAAAGCATGTGCTTCATAGCCACGTTATAGTTCATCTCAAAATGTGCAGACCTTCAGC
The DNA here is from genome assembly GCF_004126475.2 of Phyllostomus discolor. Lineage (NCBI taxonomy): Eukaryota > Metazoa > Chordata > Mammalia > Chiroptera > Phyllostomidae > Phyllostomus > Phyllostomus discolor. The sequence continues at coordinate 11,330,267 of NC_040908.2, forward strand.
CTCATTCTTGATTTAAACATTTAAATCCTGCGGGAAACTTTCTGTTATTCTAATCCCATGCTCCCAGAGAAACTTCTGGTTATTAACTTGGCTTCCGAGTGTCCTTGATATCACAGCGAAGGCACAAGGGAGTGAGTGGATATACTCAAGTTCACTTAACCATAGGCTCAGAAGAGGCACAATGTCAGGTCTACCCCATTCTCCTGGGCAAAGCGAGTCAGATGGCCAAATGCAGCATCAACAGAAGGGAAATGCACCTGTCCTCTCAGTAGGAGGAACTACAAAGCCACACAGCAAAGGGCTCAGAACGCAGGTAGGGTCAGGGCCTACAGGGCATCCCACCACACGTGGCCAGCTGCACAGCCACGGAAGAAACCCCAGCAGCAGCAGTGACATTTTTGAACCTCTAGTCTGCTGTCATGATTACCTTGACCCAGGCACACACTTGCATATTTTCTGTGTCTCCTCGTTCCAATTTTCAGTAGGAAGCATCTGACTGGATCAGCCTGGTTTATCATTGGTTCCTCTAGGGTCAGGGAGATCCCTGGTTCGATCAGGGACACGCCCTCTTCAAAGAGGATGTGAGCAGAGACACAAGGACCGCGTGCACGCCCAGGATGTTTTCCGTGTGTTTGCCATTGTTGTCTGTTGACTATTCTGCCAGCTTCCGGTCATTGGGCTTCTGAAGGGGATCGCCTTCCCTTGACATAGGCACTTCACCTTTTCCAAGATTCTTATATTCATAGAAATGGGTTCATGTCATGGTGCATCACAGTTACTTACTCACTGACCATGGGAAGAAAATGTGGTCTCGATCTCAACAACCCTTCATACGCTTCGTGGGATGAATTGTGTCCTTGGCCACTCACGGGTCCCTGGTGCCAGCCCCAGATGGACACTGATTTCAGCTTGTCGCTTCCCTCATTCATGGATGCCACCGGTCTCAGAGGACAGAGAAGCAGAGTTTGCATGGCTCGCCTCAGCTCCTTTCCCCTCTAGAGACACAGTCAGAAGTAAACAGATGATGGTAGAGTGACACCATCTTTTTTGACATCGTTTCTTTCTTTGATGGAGGGAAATTTTCCATCTCAAACGTCCATAACATACACATTACTTAGAAAAAGCCTATGATCCAAAAGAAAGATGGGGTACAAATAAAAAAATAAAGAAGAAAATATGTTTCCCTCCTACAGTGTTTCTGCTGTTGTCCAGGTCCAACTCACCCACAAAACATTGGGAGCAATTGAATGTGTGGATGGGAGGGGGATTTCATCTGTTATATGAGTTGCCAGAGTCCATTTCAATCTACCGTCCTTATCTTGAAGAAAATGGTGTCATTTTAGTTGATAATTTGAAGAGTGAGGAATGAAATTCAGGTCCTTGTAAAGGCATGACCTTCCTTATGGGAAGACACTAGGAATACAGCAAAGGAAACCTAAGTCTAAGTTTCTCTCTCCCTAAGCCAACTGTGGAAAACACAGACATGACCTAAAGTCTATGTACTATATACATGATATATTGTTATTTTGTTTAAGGGTCCTGAAGCAAAAGAAGATCAAAACAGTTTTTACAATAGCACCTGCTTGAAAATAAGCAATTTAGTCCGTCCTTGTAAAATATTTATGGATATCAAAATGGATGTCCTTGAATGAGGCCATTTCATTTCCGTTCTCCACCGAGGACAGGTTAGTGAGAGAAAACTCTAGACCTATTTCCTATTAATTTAACACAGTTCCAAATCTTTTGTGAAAAAGCAGCCACCCAATAACTTTATTTACTAAACTTCATGCCTAATGGTTCTGACTTGGTACTTGTACCAGCAAGAGCTCATGCATCGTTTCACCCTATTGAATAGAGAGGAATCGCTTCTATGCAATAAAATAATTTGATTTCCATCGAGAAAATGTATTTCAGAAAACCCAAGAGAATGAAGAAAACTATTACTTTTTATTACCCATATCATAATGTTCATCTTAATTACTGCTAAAGCAAGTTCACAGATGTAGTCTAATTGAAAGTATAACTTTTTAATTGAAAAGGAGAAAAGTGTGAGATTTGAATTCTAACAACTGGGTGGAACTGAAGTTAAATCCTTCCTTTCTGAAAGCTTTCCTGGGAGAATGGATCCTCTTAAAAAATGCCCTAATTGTCAGGTTTCAAAATTGCACAAATAAAATATTTCAGAGTTTGGAGAAAGGAGTCCATGCTGTGCTAGCCTTTCCAGGCAGGCTGAGAGCCGGGTCAAAGTGTCAGCATGCCGTGAGTCACATGGCAAACCAGTGGGACGGCTCTCAGCTCGGCCTCTGACTTTATGACCTGTCTCCAGGCAAAAGATTTCCCACTTTACCTACAGAATAAAAAGGCGGGGTCCTCACTTCCCTCACCTGGATGACCTTCCTGTCTTCATGGACTCCAGTGAGAGGGTTCCCTCTAGTTCACAGCCTTCTAAGTGGTCATGGGAAGGCTCCCTAATAGAAGAGCAAGTTTCTAGGGCGCTTCTGTCCACAAGACCAATACCCTGGGCTCCTCGGAGTTCTTCCCGACAAGAATAAGCATCAGAGAAACGAACTCAGCTGTGTCCCTGCGCTTCCATCCTGAAAAGTAGCTGAGACTTCTAGGAGTCTCTCCAAATTAGTTTTGAAGAAATGGGAATCAATTAAGCTCTCTGGGCCTTTAGTTCTGCCTCCTTATCATCCAAAGCCTTACCTTCCTATTTATACTTACAAATAGAAAACAGTGTTCTATCTATTTTTTGGCAGCCTAAGCTTTTATCCATTCTACTACAGGTTGAGGAATAGAACCTTCTAGCGCTATTATTGCATTAGAGCTATACCTTTCATCTGTAATTGAACAGTATATCCTACATCCGTTTTATTTTTCTATATAAAATTGCTTCCCTGGATGCACCACAATGAAACCTGCAGTGGCTAAGCTCCCTGAAAGGAGGTCTGAGGTTCTCTGGAATAAAAACAAACAAGCAAACATATATTTGCAACAGAAGGCTTATGGCTTGGATTCCTGTTATCTGGGCAGGCGTAGGAACATGTACCTGTTGTCAGGCATTCCATTTCGCCAAAACATCGATTAGTCTGACTCATCAAATCCCCTGTTTATATTCTGTATCGTGTATTGGACATGTTTCCACTTATACACCACGGAACGCCACTTGAACTTCCACTGAAATAGCCTCTGAATACGTAGATGGTAATCGTCTGCTTAGGCAGCAAAAGAAGCCTTTCGTGACGTTTTTTTTTCATGTCTCTCTAACCACTTCAGATGTCTTTTTGGAAACCAAAATCTGCAGAAGCAATGTGTTCAAAATGGTATGCTTCAGCCCATCGCCATGTATCAGCTTCTACTGATTTCTTAAAGGCCAGGTTCTTCCCTCGCACCGAGGCAGAAGGAGTGATAGGACTTGAAGGGCGTGGGTTATAATTCAAGTATGATTGTATTAGCATAAAAGAACATAAGCTGCTTCTTCTGAATGCAAACACAGCCCCTAAACCAGGGATGTAAATTAGTATTACAATGAACGCTGCCAGAAGGACAGAAGTTGGAAATGTTCTCTTCTCTGAGCAGCAGGAGACTGTGCAGGTCCCGCTGTTTTGAAAACCTTTCTCCCCTCGTGCAGGCTGCCCTGCTAAGAGAAATCCATTTGAATATTTTGGCAATCACAGAGGCCCCCACATAAATTATGGATACAGAAATGCAGAAGACAGTCTAACAAATGGAACGCGGTGGAATCTGTTTTTCCGCCACCATATGGTGTCGACAGAATGCCACTTTGTTTCTCTGGGAAACAGCTCATCATTAAAAAATAAATAGTATCTTTTCTGTGGGGAGAGAACCCACAGTCATTATTTTGAAAAATAACAAACAGCATACTCAGTCCTCCGGTTTCACAATCGTTTCTTCCTTAACATTATTATTATTGGTGCACACAGAGACCTTTTTTTCCCCCCAGAAAGGCTCACAACGGTTCTACCATGTAAATGCACAAGGACTCAACATCCTGTTTTCCCAGATTTGAGGAACTAAGTCCAAGCGCAACACACACCCTGAACAATCGGGGCACTTCGTTATAGATCTTCTTTCCTTCCCAAAACTGTTCTTCCAACGTAACATATGGGTTTTCCTTAACATTACATAAAGTCATTTCAGTGTAGATGGTACAAGTTACAAGTTAAACGCATTTAAGTTTGATATAAGCACTTCATGTTTATGGAGATAATATATATAAACCATCCTGGTTGATGGAAAGTCTAACAATTTCCAAATTTAATTAGGATGACTTTATTATTATTTATGGAATAAAGTTGTCCCTGGAATTCATTCTATGATGAATTTGATCATTCACTCTCTCTCTTTCTGACCCAGGGAAGTTTATCATATTCCATAAGTAAATGTAACACAAAGCACACCTGTGCCTTCCCCCCTCCCACACTCCTTCTCTGGGGTTGTCCACTTTTGCCCACCAAAAAAAAAGAAACAGAAAAAGAAACTTTTTTGCAAGCACCTGTCACCCTTCTGCAAAGCAGACAGCTGAAAATTGATATCTGTAAACAGATCACAGTGTTTTCAAATCAACATAGTTCTCAAAGTATTTTCACAAACATAGCTTTATTTGATGTTCAAACAGCACTGAGATGAGGTAGAAAATGTTATCATTTCTTCTTTGCAAATACAGACACGGGAAGGGGGGTTAAGTAACTAACCCAGACATCAGCGTCAAGGCCGAACTCTAGTCTTCTGACTCCTAGGTGAGGGGTTCTTGTTGCTGCTTTGTGTGTGTGTGTGTGTGTGTGTGTGTGTGTGTGTTTACAATGTTCTATCGGCTGAGACGGAGGAACAGAAGATGACCTTCATCACTATTGCTCATCATCCATCTTTCCATTCTGACCGTGTGGCTACAGGGGCCTTGTTATTGATAATGCATCACTGACCTATTTCCTCCCTAATCAGGCATCTATTTTAAGACACAACAGGAAGTGAACGTTTCCAAAAGTCAGTTGCCACAGAGCAAAAGAAAAGCAAACATCTATGAAGGTGATATCGTGTGACAAAGGCAAATCTTTTAAGATTCTGAGGCCAGAATGATCTACTTCCATTTGGCGGACTCTGCAACATAGAATTCCAGGTCATGCAAAATGATGCAGCTGATCAGCTGCTTTATAATGGTGTTTTCATGTGATGTGATTCTGAAACGAGCAAAGAATTGCATAATGTGCCATCCTGCCTGAGTGATGGCTCAGACATTTGCACCAACACCAGGTATGTGGGGAGGGCACGAGATCTGGTCCTCCGGGGCCCAGGCGTCAAGAACAGAGCAGGCGCTTCTCCTCCTCTCCCCTAGGCTGTCAGCACTAACTCCTGTTTTGCAATGTAACACCCGGCGTCTCTGCCAAACGGAAGGAGTCCTCACAGCCTCGTCTGCTGGGTTTCAGTGCCACCACTTCTCATTCGGAAACGGAACTGATCTCTGGGTGCGGGTGCCATTTTCTTTCTTTCCTTCAGCTCTCCCAGCTCTGTCCTTTCATACCCCTCAGCTCGTGTCTGGGTTTTTTTTTTTTTTTTTGCAAATGAAGAAGCAGGAAAATATTTCCTATCTGCAAAGTTCCAAGGCATATGCTTTGTTCCTTGTTACTAGAAACACTGTCCTCAAGAAATGGCATACAACTGGCAGATGATCCCACAGTGCTGTTGACAGCTTGTCAACAGCGGTGTTGATGGCTGCGTGGCATCAGCGCGCCCAGCCAAAAAACCCCCTTCCACCCAGACGGGGGACTGAAGGAATGGAGTTTATTATTTAACATCACCCCTTATGAAAAGAAAAAGAATAAAAGTTAGAGTAATGACATATACTTACAATGAAATAAAGTTAAAAATGCAGTTCTTCAGATGCGGTAGCCACATGGTAAGTAGCCAATAGCCACATGTGTGTAGTGGCCCCTGGGGGGGTCAACACAGAGTTAGACAACTTTCGTCATCACAGAATGTCCTTTAGGACAGCACGACAACGATGGTTTAGACATTTCTGTGCAATTATCTCATTCACCCAATAACTCCCTCTATCGAGTGCATGCTTTTCAAGAGCAGCACAGTGCAGGTAAGGAATGTAGGTCTGACCGGCTTCCCAAGGCTTGCTCTTGGTTTCTTGCCCAGTAAGACGGGGGCCATAGAGACAGCGATGGCACAGGGCTGTTTCTAGAAGAAACAAGCCGGAGGTATTATGTAGCATTATTTAAGTGCTTAGTAAGTGGCTTAATTATACTAATAGCCATGCTCACTAGATTGTGTCCATAAATTTAGTCTGGTGCAACAATCATTGAATCATCTTTTTTCTCATTATGTTAGGCAAGGGTTTCTACTTTTATATTTGAATTGCTAACAGCATCAACAACCACCACACACAAAAATGAATGCTTATTGATTACTTAATATGAGCCAGGTGCATATATTTCTAGATGCAAGTTCTGCTGTTGCTATCTCCTTCCCAATGAGTTGTTTACCCTGGAAGGAGTTACTGCACCTCACTAACCTCAATTTTGCTAATATGAAAACTGGAGATGATAACAGTCCTTGTGAGGATTAAATTAATGCTGCCCATAAAGCTTGTAGGATGGTGGCTAGCACATGGCAGGTATGCACTAAATGTCACCTGTTTCTGTTACCATTTTCCAGCCACTTCGGTAAATACTTTATAGCTATTGTGTTAAATTGTTTTTATTATTTATTTTTAGAAAGGAGAAGGGAAGGAGAAAGAGAGGGAAAGCAGTATCAGTGTGTGGTTCCTCTCATGCACCCCCTACTGGGGACCTGGCCCAAAACTCAGGCATGTGCCCTGACTGGGAATCAAACTTGTGACCCTTGGTTCTCAGGCCAGCACTCAATCTACTGAGCCACACCAGCCAGGGCTTATGTGAATTCTTATAATAATTCCATAATATATATATTACCATTACCTGCACTTAACAGGTGCAAAAACTGAGGCTTGGAGAGGTTAAGACCTTTCACCAGTTTAACACAGAAGGTAAGAGGTGGAGCCAGGGTTTGAATCAGGTCTTCTGCCCTCAGAGCCTGAGCGCCTAACCTGGAGTGTGGCACCAACCTTGTGGGCTCCTTATGAGGATTTTAAATAACACAAGTAAGCATATAGTGCATATGTTTTCAGTGATGACATCATCAATAGACTAAAGCTCACTAAAGAATATTTTTGACTTTGGTAGTAATTTTAGTGTTTTATGATATGCAGGTGATTATGTTGTTATCCGAGTGGAAGCTGTGTCTGATATTTTAATATTACAGAGCATTTTAGAGTCTTTTAATGATGCAACTTTTATGGTTGATATGCCATTCCTTCTCTTAAATTTTATAGTGCTTAAAATAATGATGATGATGATGATGATGATGTACTTCTATCCAAACAAACCAGTAACCAGGTGTTACCTCAAAAAGGGGCAATGACTATGGTTCTTTTGAGAGCAGGAGCTGTCCTTTGTGGGAGAGTCTTAAATGACACGAAAGGTGACAGCTGTGTACAGGGAGCTGTCCTCAGTAGAAGAACTGAAGGAGGAGTTCTGAACTTGGAGAACTACACCCAGCCAAGGTCGCGCGCACCCCCCGCTGATCTGGGATGGAGTCACATCAAAGGAAATGCTTTGCAGACCACAATTTTTCATGTTATTCCCGCTTGAAGCAGCCTGCAAGTATTAGCATAAAGCAACATAAGTCATTTCAGAAGGCACAGTCGGGGAGTCAGTATTTTTTATTGCTCCTTTTCAGAAATGTGTTAAACTACAATACTGGGTACTTAAGCTGATTATTTCTGCACCAAATAACATCTGACCTCTGATAAGGCAAACTCTTTAGGAACCAAACTCAAATCAAAGAAGCCGTAGCTTTAGCCACTGAGGAAAAATTAAAGGGAGTGATGAGAGATCATTTGGGATTTGGGGTTGAGGCTATCAGATTGTCATGGTAAAAAAGGATAAACGGTCTCTTTCGCAATATGCAACATTTTTCCTCTAGCAAGTAGAGTGAATAAATCTAATTCCTCAATATTTCCAAGCAGCATAGAATGAGATATTGTTAAAAAAGAACTGCGTGGATATCCTAAAGATGTTTTATATTAGTTACCTAAAGGCTGAAGAGTCATGGATGTATGTGATGATATCACAGGGATCTAAGAAAAATGCAATTGGTGAAAATGGTCGGTCAGAACAAACTGGCTACATTTGAACAAAAATCAAAGTTAATCCTGTGCAGGGATTCCAAACTTCAATTTTTCCAATTCCCTAGGGAGATACGGCTTAATGAGAACTCGTGTATTAGAGAAAGTGAAGCAAAGCCTCCAGCTGCCCATAGCCTAACTGTGCTACGGCATGATCCTGCCTGGCAAAACGTGCGGCAGCCTTGGCCTGCATTACAGGAGGTAGACTGAGCAGCTCCTGGGAGCTGATATTTGGAATACTTTCTGTGCTGGAGAGAGGTCATGGAGAGTTCAGACAGTGTATACACAGGCCGTAAAAATGTGAGCAGGACGTGGGAACCTGGAAAATACAAGCTGGGCAAGAGATACCCGAGAGCAAAAGAGAAGAGACTATATCAATTCAATAACAATAATTACATGTATGGACGTTTTAAATTGTTGCCTTCTCAAGCTGAGTACGGCATGCCCGGGATCGCTGTCTGATATGTCTGCGGACCAGCTGAGCTTGACTTACTCTGGGACCACATGTGTTTTACCTTGTATTGTTTGTAAGTCATCTCATCAAATTTCCTGTGAGTTTCCCCAGGCCAGGAAAAATGTGTGTCTTGTTTAGTTCCGTGTTCCCTACAGCAAATGGGAACAACTCCCGGAGGCCCTCACTGAGTATTTGTTAATTTCCACCAACATGTCACTCCCTTTTTCTTCCTTTTTTTTTTTTTTTTTTTGCTATTAGGTTAAACACTGTTCACAATCTGGAGGAGACTTTTAACTCCAACATAGCTGTTCCTCCTGATCTTCCAGATGGGCCATCAAAATGTATTACCATTAGCAGCCTTTTCAAAGCCTTAATTGGACAAGCGAGGCATTTGGTATCAAGGGGGCATAGAATTCAATTGAATTTAGATACCCCAGTATCTACTGTTCAAATTCCAAACAAGGAAGCGAAAAGGCCTTGGGGTAGCAGATGCTATAACTTCATTGGCAAAGCCCGCAGGGAGCAGGTAACCCACATAGGATAAGGGGTATCTTCACTCTTTCTCTGTTGTCACCCCCCATACACACGGCCCTATTAAGCAGCATACCTCTGACTGCCTGAGTCAAACCTGTTCGGAAAAAGGAAAAATATCAACTGGAAAAAAATGTTCTAATATGAACAGCACTTTCGGAAATGCATTTGAAATTCTTAATAAAAACTATTTCATCTCCTTCCTTTCTTCCCATCACAATCTAAGTTATTGAGGGTAAAATTCAAATGAACATATCTTACCAAAATATTTATTCAAATAGGAATGTTAGTGATTTTCAGATGCTTGCCGGCAGAGTGGAAACAGAAAGATAAACGACTTTCTCACCCTATTCGGGAGTTATTGTTATCTCTCAGCCTCTGATGTTGCCTCATTATCGAGGGGTACACAAATCCAGGCAGTGCATAATTTGGGAACCAAAAGTAAAATAGTAAAACATTTCTCAAGATGCTCTCACTATTTTTTTAAGAATTAAAATGCAGGGAAAGAAGTGTAACTCATGTTGGCTCTTCCCAGGCATTAGAATTCCAAGCACAGAACCCTGTGCATCACTTCTCCGTGGGATGCTACCCACACCTTGCAAGGAGTACGCTGGGAATCCAGGCCGCGCCGCTCCTGGGCGTTCAGGTGCGATGCTGGTTTGGCCCAAGTTCGTTCGCCACATCTTACAGACCGTCTAACGGAGGTGCAAGGACGGGAGGCAGCCACAACTTTTCTCAGACACACCTGGCAAATGTTACAAAACGAATGTCTTCCACGCTTCTTACCGATGGACAAAATAATCACCTGCACCGTTTACTTCCGTTCTAATCAGTCAGCCAATCAAGTGAAATGAGAGCTTGCTTAATTACGCCCTCAGCCGCGCGCTCCGCTCTGCGGAGGACGAAGGGAGCAGGGTGCAGCTTTGCCGGCTAGGACACCTGACTCAGACCCACCTGAGCTGATGAGCGAGGGGCAGAAGAGGAGGCACACTTATGTGAGAAAACCGTTGGGACAGTGACTATAGGGGCTCTGATGGGCTTGAAGGTGTGCTTCCAGCAACACCAGAGAGTTCTACAAGGAGGGTGCTTTCTCTGTGGGCTTTCCAGTCACCCCGGCTGCATTGTCTAGGATCAGCAGCCAGGACAAGTGGCTTCAGGTACGCGGCACCAGCTGCGAGCGGCCTGGTTCACCTCCGGTGCTTTCCCATTCGCTGTCTGGCTCTGTGTGGTCTGGCACTCTTGTTACTGCCTGAAACCCCCATCTACTGGCCCACTTCAAACTCCCCCAGACATCGGACCAGAGTCCACCTTATTCTGTGACAGTCACAGGCATGCTTCTTCTCCCCTCTTACCAGTCTGTGGGGGTCCCCCGAGGGCCACGGGGGCCTTTAGCAATGATAGATGCTTAAAAACGAAAAAGTATTTTAGAAGTCCCCAGGTTAGTCTCAGTACGATAGGACAATTTTTTCCACTCGTACTGCATAAGGCACCATGAAATGAGGTCCATAGCTTCATAAGGCAACATGCTTGTTTTGGCATAAATAGAAAATTTGAACTTTTAGTCCCAAACTGGCTCTTGAATTTAAAAATTGTATTAAGCCCTGGCTGGCGTAGCTCAGTGGATTGAGCACGGGAATGTGGACCAAAGTATCGCAGGTTCGATTCCCAGTCAGGGCACATGCCTGGGTTGCAGGCCACAGCCCCCAGCAACCACACATTGATGTCTCTCTCTCTCTCTCTCTTTCTGCCTCCCTTCCCTCTCTAAAAAATAAATAAATAAAATCCTTTTTAAAAAATTGTATTAAAAATGTTTTCAGAACTGTTTTTGCTTACTCTCAAAGTATTCCTCCCCCTCCACACTCTCCTCTAGGCTGTACGCCCGCCAATGGCGTTCATAAAACAGTCACCCGCCATAGCAGAGCCCCGTAATGCATATTCCGGCCAAAGAGGGCATTTGCAAAGGGGAAATACAAAGAATAATTATTTAATCCTGACACCTCTTTTATGCCTTTATTTTCTCAAAACTAATATGTCAAACTAATTCAGTTTATCGTGTTCATTTTTCTCCAACAGAAGGCACCGGACAGAAGTATAATGAACACGTTCTCGATAATAATGAAGACAATGCAAACACATAGTCACACAGACCAGATCAGGACTATAATATACCCAGAGATGTAAAATTTTAATTCGAAAGTTAACAATTCATATATCACTTGTTATCTTCACCTGTCAACACTTCTGGCAGCCTATTTTAATATTTGGTATTGTTTCATACTTTATCTTATGCAAAGAATTTTATCCCCTTCTCACTGGATTCCTGAACATGAAAAAAAGAGGGGGAGGGAGGTGTCAGGGTTTTAAATTTTAGGCCTAGAAGATGATAGCAATGGTTTCTAGTGACAAAAAAAAATGTTCCTGTCCTCATAAGAAAGGACTGATCTCTCTTCAGCCATAGAGCAGTTAATCACCAGAACCAGTTCTAAATCCATCCTAATTGATCAAGGACAACTTCACATAGGTAGCCAGGCTTCTGACAGCCAGCCAGTCAGTGACGGCCCACTATATCTGAAAATCAGCCAATGAAAAACGATTTTCAAGTAGCATGCTTTCACAGCTAAAGATCACCCAATATCTAAACACCCTTGTTCTGGATACCCTACCACTCCCTGAACTCCACTGTCCCTGAATTTCTGTACAAGGTCTGCTCCCTGCTTTGCTCAGCGTGAACCCAAGAGCAAAGCCCTCCCCTGCTTAGCAAACACTACACTCACATCCTTATTTCGGAATTGGAGTGATGGACGCTTTTGTGTAATCTAATTTGATATCTCATTAGTATATACTATTGAAGGCTTGAGTCATTTACTTACTTATTTACACCCGCATTTATTTCAAATAGAATATAAGGTAGTTAAATATGATAACAGCCAACCAAATGCCCAAGCTATAATGTGCAGAAGTGTGTCTATAATGCAATAAGCCAATAAAATTGTCTGTGTAGACTTGTTGGTTTATTCAAATGGAACATATCCATCAGTCATCCTTATTCCTGCACCTTCTCTGCCAATGGCAACTAGCAGCTAACGCTTCAAGCGAAAGCTTCAAGTGAATCATCACACAGTGCGGAGAGAGGTGATAGAACATGACGATGTTTAACATGGTGAGCAGGCTGGGCCCTGCAAGGTTAGCTTTCATCTCAGATTGTTCAGACACCATATGCTTGAAAGAGGTTCCCAATATTTATCCCATTTGTTCACAATGAAAAGAGAACAAGAGTGAATTATTTCATTTACATACATTTGAGGTGCCTGAATCATGAAATCTCTTCTGAATAGCAATTATTTCCATAAAACCAAAAGGCTTCAAAGAGCTTGCATAGAAGACATCATGTATCATTTTGTTTAAAGGAGACCTTTTATATTTGTTAGCGGATTTGCAGGGAGAATCATACACGTAACTATAGACATCATTGTCTTCTTAAAGTTATTATTTACATGCTATTTTTAGATTGCCTCTACTTTACCTGCTGTTATTGCTGTAAAGGGTGCAAAACTTTGTTGAAGACCCCAAATAATAGAGTGACTTATGTAGAGCGTGATAGCCTGAACTCTGGGAGATCCATTGTGTCCAGAGAGAGCTCATCATACATTTTAGGAGAATCAGATCCCCCAGCAAATTGTGTTTATCCGTGATAAATATCACAACCCTCAGATTCTGTATGTCCTCTGAGCAAGCTTTCCTGCCAGGAACCTGCCCCCATGGCCTCCCCAGGTTCTCTGGTTCTTACCTCAGTGCTTCTGAACATGTTCTTCTCCCACATGTATGCTATGCTTCCCCGCTTCACCTTTAAACTCCCAAACCCTCTCCTTGCTCAGGAATTCCAGATCTAACAGCAAGGCATATGCTATCACTTCCTGACACCCTCTCTCCCTTCTCTGAGCTCACAGACACAGTGCCTGTCAATGCCTTTATTTTTTCACATATTCATACATTTGTTTACTTAATACCATTACCGTGCATCTTGGTGGGAAATATGCACTCATTTGGTAATGACCACTGGTTGCTGTGTCTTACAGCTATCTCTGTTCCCGTTCTACCCTCCCTTGTTAGCTGTTAACCTCGAGTGCAAAGGATGTGGATTTCTCATTGTGTAGTGCTCAATAGGTACTAAGTAGCTGAACAAGTCTGCCTTTAGCCTAGCGGGAGGGCTCCCAGAAGCGGAACCAAGTAAACACCATGTGATTCAGTCATCAAACAGTATCTGATCTAGTCTGGTGTATTTTGTTCACCATATTTCCCTTGAACAATTTTTAACAGGCTCCTTCTGCGGCGCGTGAATCAGGAGCCCTCTAACAAACAGAAGTTGTAGCAATATATTCTCAGAGTGCATGAAATAAGTTTTAAAACCTCCAGCCATTGGTAATTTTCAATAATTTAAAAAAATTCTGTCAATTCAGCTCACAGGCAGCTAAGAACTCTGTGTGCTTGACTGTCCTTAAGGACACCGTGTATTCCTGAGACGATTGCGGTTTTGGATCTCTCCAAAGCATGGAAGACGCCCTGCAGAGGCTGGTTAGGATAACTAACAGCAACGAGCATCAGACAAGGAAGGCTAAGGGCACAGGACCAGTTATTTGTCCTTCCGATTTGAAGGACATTGAGGTCAGGGCTGTTCATCATGATCGCTGAAGGCTGAATGTGTATGTTAAGAACTGCATTTATATTAAGAATTTTTGTTAACACCCACACCACCTGTGGTTGTTTAAGAAACAGAACGTGTCCTACAGAGTGAGAAAACGAATTTCTGTAAGACAGAACCCCTGTCCTCAGGGTGTTCACATGTGTGTAGCTTATCAGTCTGTCCTTTCGTAGTGTTTGTGGCAGGGGCTCCTCCTGGGGTAGGTCCCTCCCCAGTCTGGGTCCTCGCATAATCAGGGCTCTCTGCATTTGTCCCCGCTGGGTTCCAGCTGGTACATCGTTGCCCACCTTACCCCTCCCTCCGTGGAGGTGTCTCCTGGGACTGTGGATTCTATTCCTGCCCCTCTCCACCTGTCTTCGCTCAGAGCTCATCTGCTTGCAGCACACCCTCTCCCACCAGGATGTAAATGACTCCCAAATCTATTTCTCTGCTTTGCATGTCTATCTCTCTCCATCACAGGGTACTTACGGCATGCTGTTGGCAGGCAATCATTACTCAGTAAATACTTGCTGACTGATTGTGGGATAAGAGGGAAGTAATCTTCTTCCCAGGGAAATGCATAAAGGGTTGTTCTGGGTCAAGATGGCCTTGCCCTTCCTAAATTCAAAGCCAGAGAGAAAAGGATGAAATTACCTCCGGTAAAACGCCTTAGAGAAACGAACTGTGGACTTCTTGTTTCATGTCCGCTGGGTTTATCTACACAGCAGTGTGTCCCTCTTCTGGGATGGTCCCTCTCTCTCCGTTCTATGTCCATGACAGATAGTGCCACGTGGTCTGGTCCCACGCCCACGGACGGGGCTTTTGGCCCCAACTAAGACAAGGACCCCTTCCCCTGGGATTTGCTGACTTGAAACTAATAGGCATTCTCTCTCTGCTGGTGTCTGAAACTGGAAAATATAACACTCCGGGGATGTTTCCCATCATCGAGTCACCAACCCAACAAATGTTTGCTGGGCAAGGATCATGTGCTAGGCACCACTCAGTGGAGAGCCAGAACAAAACTCCTTTCCCACTAGTGGAGGAAGACAGACGATAAATAAACAGGCAAGTAAATATAGGGTATGGTAGACGTGATAAGACGGAAACCCACTGTCCGAAGAAATCACTACCTGTGATGTCCAAACTCAGACTAAGAAGGAAAGGAAATAAAGCAAAACTGGAATGCCCATTATAATATGTCTGTTTCTGATGCTCCTTTCTATGGTTTTTAAGCTTGAAAATGATAATAAAACAATCGTAATGACCCTTAGCTGGGGAAGGGGGTCAAGGTGCCCAGCACGGCACTTAGGGTAGTAGTGTCTCGGTTAATCTGCACACCTGCCCGTGGAGACGAGCACTAAAAATCAGCTTGATTGTACAAAGGCAGGCACTGATGCCCAGAGAAGTCCAGTAAATCGGCCAGTGGCACAGAGCGAGCCGCAGAGCCAGCGTCAAAGCCCAGGCTGCCTCCCACTGGAACCCTAGCTTTGGCTGCTAGCGGCGCCAAACTGCTCGTGAGCCACGCCCTCGCCCCAAAACCCCAAGAGAGAAAGTACAGTGTAGCTCAAGGAGCTCGTGGCCAAGCTGGAAGGCAGGTCCGTCAGGGCACGAGTGTGGCCCAGGTGCTGCCATTACACAGACAAAATTACCTACGATTATAGAAAACTGGGCGTGGACTTGAAATCTCAGTGCCCTTTAACCTTTCAGATTCATCTGCTTCCAAGCGCAGCCCCACCTACTTCGCAGCGCAGCAGTCCCCCCCTGAACGCCCGCCGCGTGTACAGAAGAGCCGGATGGAGGGGAAGAGCCTCCTGGGTGAGATGTGGAAATGACAGCCCACTTCTGCCCAGATCGCTGGAACAAGCTGTTTTTGGTGCTCGCTGAAACGCGGGAGAGGAAGCCACGTGGCTTCTGTCCAGCACTTCCCCAACCTGACTCTTTACAACTTACTCAAAAAGTGTTCCGAGAACTTCCTCCTGGCAAAGGCACCCGTAATACAGCTGGTGCAGAAACACGTGCCATGCCCAACTTTAAATCAAAATGAAATGGAAAGATGCTTTTCAACTCTCCGTCACATGCAAAATTATATTTCAAACCACAGGGACTTTACCGGGATTTTTTCATGTTTTTTCTTTTCTTTTCTTTTTTTTTTAATGCGATACGTTTCTATTAAGTTGGCTGCCAGTGAATTAAAGAAGAGGCAGGCAGACACGTGCAGCTTCTTCATTTAATCATTCCTTATGCTCTCCCACTTTTCCACCCTGCCTTTCAGCCTCCTACCGGAAAAGCCCAGGTCAGAAAGTCTGTCTCCCAGAGAGAACGGAACACCTTTTGAAAGCATACGTGGCCTGTGGCCTGAGCAGCAGCCTACAGGGACAAGGGTGGGGGTGGGGAGAGGGGGCTGGGAAATGTAGCAGAAAAGTGGGTTAGGAAGGCGTCTTTAGAAGCTAAAGTGCTTGGAAATTGGATGTCAAAGCCCAACCAGGTTTTTCTTCCCTAAGGGCACCTTTTCTCATCTGGAGAAATATTAAGTTCATTTCCACACTGCTCTCCTGGAATTCACAATTGATATCAGTTCAGGGAACAGTGGCAAAGCCCAGGACAGGCCCCGTCCTGCGTGGGGGTTTTCCCAGCCCCCTTCTCCCCAGGCAGGGTTCGCCTCGTGCTGGCTGCCCTCTGGCACAGGCTCCCACCCCTTCCCCAGACCTCAAGGTGCTTCTGTTTCCCACCCTGGATACACAGGCTTGGGAGTCCCCCTCACCACAGCACAGAATTCCGATCATCAAGCACCTGTCTCATTCATCTCGAATTCCCCAGAGTTTCAAAGAGTGGGAAGAGCATGGGTTTTGAAGTCACGCACATCTAGCTTAAACTCTGACACGTACATTCGGTAGGTGACTGACTGAGATCACTTAACCCCTCAGGGGTTCCGTTTCCTTCCCAGCACAAGGAGAGAGAGGAATCCATGCCTAACCTAGTTGCTCTGATCATTAAAAGAAAGCCTAAAATAATTCGCTTTTTTTTTTGAAAGACTGTTATGTGTTGGGCACTATTCTGAGCTATTTGCACGCCTTGCTTCCTTTAATCTTTATAACAGATCATAAGATAGATCTTAGTCTGAGCTCTATTTTATGTGTATGGAAATGGAGGCTTAGAGAAGTTAAATAAGTTGCCTGAGGTGCATTAGCCTGGAAGATACATAATAAGCATAATCACCACAATAGCTACTTGGTGGTACATTGACTATATGCCAGAGAAGTGCAAGATATTTTACTTGCATTGTCTTATGTGTTCAACTTTTTTTCTGCGGAGGAAACTGAGTCTCAAAAAGATAAAGAGCCATTCTGTGGCTCTTCAATCACTATGTAACAGAGCACAGATATGACCCTGGATGGCGGAGTCGAAGTCTTTGAGCTCAACCCTTTCTGACTCTCTGGAGATGGCAGCTTCACCACACGGCAGCTTCTTAATATGCTTTGTTAAATCAGATGGACTCTGTGGGGAGTTTTCCATTCAAACACATTAGATTTCTTCTGGAGGAAATATAGGTTTCAAGTCTTATGCACTGTGGATTTGATTTTCTTTTTAGTTTCTGCATGGAGAAAGAGGGGTCTAAAAGAGGGGATGGCGAGGAAGCGTCGGGGTCGAAGGACTCAGCCTCAACTGTCCAGCCCCTGACATGAAGGTCAGCTCACCATCTCCTTAATTTGGGAACCAAACCTGACCACACTCATGGCAGCTTCCCGAGCTGCTAGAATCCACCCATAACCACACAGTTTTGAAAATGCACACAAAGCACTTCCTCAACAAGCTTCACTGCCCCAACAGCGATAGCAATACAAACAGCCAGTAAGAGAGGGCTGGTTACGCACGATCCAACTGTACACAGCATCATGCATCCATGAAGACAGTAGTTACGAAGACCAGAGAGAGCCGAGGAGAATGCTGAGACTGTTTACCATGTGGTGTTAGCAGGTAAAATCTGTCACGTGCAGCTGAGAGTGGATTTTATCTATTTAAAATATGAGTATTGATAAACATTAAAAAGCAGAGGTTAATACGAAAAGGAATTAAATGTTTGTGTTACCTACCATGGTGCTACTCTGGGTGGTGTTTGATAGGTTTTTAAAATACCCTATGGTTTTGACAGTAAAACCTCAGAATTACACGTTGAAATACACTGTGGACGCTGCCCCAAGAGGAGTGCCGTGGAAGAACAGGCAGGAACTATTCACAAGTATTTTCGTGCCATTATTTCCCTGCCGTATAGACAAAAGGGGAGAGGGACAAAGAAAACCAGCACCTGTGATAATAATAATTTGCTTTCTGGCCCATGAAGCATGTCTTTATGCTACTTTGTTATCTGCTGCTTTGGTTAAGTGAGGGATATACTTTATATATTCTCCCAATACTACTTTTTAAGTGAAATACAGAACGGTCAGGAACCTCTCACTCATGAGGATGCAGAGGTGACACGATGGGTCCATGACCTGAACCAGGAGTTTTCACATCTAGCCCAGAGGTCTTTTCCTGCACCAGGCATTCTTTATACACCAGTGACTACAAGCAGCTCTTTGTGCATTTGGGGCGGGTACAGTCGCCACACTGAAACATGCTTCAGAGCATAAAGAGGGCGCCCAGTTGTGCAGTTGCCTTCCAGGCTCCTAAACGTGTATTCCCCTCATTCCTCTAAGCCCCGCCCCTTTTCCCAGTCTCCCCTCCCACACCCTCAGCGTTAGGGCTCTGAGCTCCGAGGCTTGGGCTCTGCGCTCCGAGGCACAGGCTCCGTTCCCTCTGGGGCTGACTTAGGGCTTTAGCCTTGATCTCTCTGCAAAATTAAAGGCTTAACTTCCGTGTCAGAGAGCAAGATTGGGGAAAAGCATTTGGGAAATGGACACAATCCCCTTCAACAGCCGAGATATCAGCACTGCCACCTTTACTGTCTACCCACTGTGTGGCCTCGTCTGGCACCACTGGACCCCATGGGGCCAGGGGACAGCTGCTCTGTGAGGATCCCAGGTGGACAACAGCCACAGGGAGGCCCTGTGCTTGAAGCCCGAGTAATCTCTGCTGAGAGTAAAAGGTGAATTCTCTATGGGATGGGCAAGAGTACATGCCAGATGCTTCCCTCTGCCTGGTCCTGTGTGAAGGAGCTGTGTGTGTGTGTGTGTGTGTGTGTGTGTGTGTGTGTAAGAGAGAGAGAGAGAGACACCAGGAATTCCAGTCCATGCCTTTGGAAACGTATCAAACATCTATGTGCACACTAACCTGGGATCCAATTTCCTGCCCAGCCTCTCTGTTGAATAAAGTACGAGGCCGCCTATCTCACAGCACATTTCCTTTTATTCAAGTTCAGCCTTCCCAGCCCCGCACTTTGGTTGTAGGTCACGGTCTCGGCTGCTCCTGGTGGATTGGAAAGGTTGACTCCTAGATCTCTACGTGTCCAGCTTCATTCTAGAGAGACTGTCTGAAGTACTGCGCCACGGTTTAGTTTCCACGTCATTTATCACCGGCATCGCCTCGTGCAGGAAAGCGCGAGGAGATTTAAGGCGCTGGCATTTGCTCACAAGGTCTCCCTGAGTGAACCGGTGCCTACCTTGCCGCTGAACTGGCTCCGCCCCGAAGACGTAACTCTCCTCCCTTCGGCACCTCCACCTTCCGACAGAACAGCGTCTCCCTCCGCAAGGGGGGAGCTTTCCTCCGAACAGACATTCTATTGCACTGAAATGGACATGACACCGACAGGGCTGGGTCACGACCTGTCTGTAAACTCTGAATCCCCGACTCGAAATCAGCCAGCCGGAGCCCGGTTTTGTCCAAACAAATGAAATGACTGAGAAATCCTTTGACACTGCATGGGAGACAAATGGAGAAAATACCACTTTCTGGAGTTGGAAGGGAACTGGGTGTTAAGCCTCACTTGGATTTTGGCTTCTTCGATTTACTTCCATGCTTCAAGCATCGCCTTTCCTTACTCTATGAAAACGTACAATAATTAATATCAAAGGTAAAATCTTGATGAGTCTATTCCTGGTTTTACTGGGTGCCTCTTTCTAGAAGTAGAATGTCTAGTTCCATGCAAACAAGCCCCTGGAAGTTGGAAAGGGAGTCCGTCTCCAGGATTGCACAAGTGTGAGGAGGCACACAAACGCAGTCCCCACAATCCAGAGTCACCGAGCATCGATGCTTTCTTCAGAAAGGCGAACGCTGTATTCTGAAATGTTAATATCCTGTTCAGTCAAAAGAATGGCTTTCCATAGGTTCAGCAGGCTTTCTTCCTGTGTTTGAAAGACCTTGTGCAAATCTGCCCTGTTACACAGGCACTCCCAGCACGAGCCCAACACACGTGTGTGCACACACACACACACAGGATTTCTGGTACACAGCCCATAGTGCTTCCATCGAAGAGCTTTCTCTCTTGGAGCACCAGTGTCCCCTGACATTATGACGAGCCATTGAGAGTGGGCAGCTCGCTGAAAGGACATGCAGTCAACTGTCAGGATGTCTGCTTACACCCTGGAGTAAAGCTTCAGGGACATGAAATGACATTCGACTTACTGCATTGTGTTTAAACCTTCTGTCAGTTATACGTGAAGATGCATTTCATTTTATCTATTTGCATCTAAGGTGCAGAAAATAATTAATGGTTCATTATTCCATGTTGCCCATGTGACTTAGATTTGGATTTCTCCATCTCACTGTGGGTCTGCTCATTTCTTTCTTTTCAGGGTGAATGTATGTTCTGTCCATTCCTGCACACCAGGGCTTGGTTGTAGGCTAAATAGGATGCCATTTGTTCAGTTAATTGCAAGTTTCTGGAAAGTGCCAGTGCCTAATAATGCCTCTTTTTCTAGGTTGCAATTAGTGATAAAATTCCATAATTCAAGAAAATTCTTTTGGCTAAGGAAAGTCCCTTGTTAAAGTGGAAATTCTCTTGGAAGGTGTAGTACAAGGAGTCATTATATGGCATTCACTCCACTGAGAAACTTTGCGTGACATTCTGTATGTTACAAGGACCAAATAAGAGAGGGAAAATGCGGGTCTGGAGTGTGAGTGTCCCATGAAGGCTCTATGGTTATGAAAGCAACCACAACTCAGGGGAAATAAGTAGAGAAATGGCAGGTAGAAGAATGACAAAAATCATTGATTTTATTCTTTGCCTATTGGCCAGATTCCAGAGCTGCTACCCATGAGCCAGGTCATAAAAGATTTCCCATATGGATTGCTGTGATATTGGCAAAGAAAAATTGCACCAGACAGAGTTAAATAGACAAGGAGGACTTTATTTAAGACTACTGTAATAAGGGAGACATCTCCGTCTCTCCTGAAACAAAATGCTTCAATGTCTTCCGTGGGAGGTTTTGAGTGCGAGGGTGAGCCAGCAGGAAAGTACTGCAGGGCGTTGGAGGGGAGGCCGACTGGTCGAGGAGATAAAGCCATCTGTGTTGCTAATTGTTCCTCCTGGAAGTTAGGCTACTGACCTCCCACAGAGATTGGGAGGTAGGGGTGCTGTTTCTTGAGAATTACATTTCAAAAGGATGACCCCCAGGTCTTTGAGAAAGAAATTTCTGGGTTGTGAACTGGGCAAGAGGCCAGCAGAGGATGTATATCTTAAAGGAGTAGAGAAATGATTTACAAATTACAAGTTTTCTAACATGAATGCTCTAGGAAAAGGAAAGTCAGGGGTCAGTCTCAAGTTTAGTCAAACTGAAGGGAATGCTAAGGCCATCTTGGTCCAGATATCGTCATATTGGCGAACATATAATGAGCACTTACTAAGTTCTAGGTTCTCCACATGCACTGCCTCATTTTACAGCAATGCTTTGTTGTTCTCATTTACAGTTGAAAAAAAAGCACAGAGGGGCTAGTTTTTCTGCACATGGTTATATAAGACCCAGGCAGTCGGTCATGGAAGTCTATAACCTTAAGCGCTCTACTTAGCTTCCTTGATGCTAATAGAGCAGAGAGCCAGTCCTGGTACCTCAATGTCTTTCCTTAAAATGCACCCTTGAGTGGAGGCAGAACTTGAGACTGTTTTTAGATAACAGAAGACGTCAAAGGTGGTAGGACTAGTCCTCCATGATGATACTCTGTTACGTGAGACTCTGCGTGAACAGACTGGACAACTTGTGTGGAGATGAAGGTGCCTGCTGTAGCAGGGGGTGCTGCAGACATGGCCGTGGGCTTGTCTGAGAAAAACGTGCGTGTGGGAGAACTGAACCGCTGCTCAGTGGTTTTCCCAGTGCCCATCTTTACGCCCCACAGAACAAAAAGAAAAAAATGCATTTATCTGGCACTTACTATGTGCCAGATATTGCTCTAAATGCTTTACATCTATGAATTCTACCCATTAAGATACATACTACTAGCAATCTTACTTTGCAGATGAAGACAGTGAAACCAAGAAGGGGATTTTTCCCAAGGTTGGACAACTAGTAATGGAAGATCTGAGATTTGAATCCGAGCAATGGTAAAGCTGTTCACCCTAGTATGTGTATATTTGCAACCCAAGCAAACCCAACAGATGCAAATAAATACAGAAGCAAGGGCACAAGTAAAGGAAACTATTGGACAAACTAAAATCATTAAAGCTCATTTAGTTTACTCTTTTTAACACCAGTGAGAGGGCTGGAACTCAGAAAGCCTAGGTGACTCTCCACCCTCATTGAACACAGTCCGTGGCAGCTGGAAGGACAGAATCCAAAGAGTCTCGGCAACACAGTGTGCCACGAACGCACGTGTGTACTGGGTGGGCCCAAAAGTCTGTTTAGTGTTTTCTGTAAGATAAAAGACACATTTTTCATCCTCACCAATAACTTCATTGATTTGGGTAGTTTGAATATGCTGGCTATCTCCCGCAATTGGCTTCTAGCGGGCAGAGGCCAGGGGTGCTGCTAAACATCTTCCAATGCATGAGACAGCCCCACAGCAAAGAATTATTTGGTCAAAATGTCAATAGTACGAAGACACTTTGCAAACCACTTTTGACACGTTCGATCAGTCACAGGACATTCTCCACACGCTGCACAAGTCTTTTTTTGTGTGTTTCAGTTGTGTGTTTTACCTTTCTTGAATAGAGCATAATATGCTAAAAATGTTGCTTATTCTCTTCCATCTTCAACATTAAAGTGGCTGCACAAAAATTTACCAATTTTGATACGTTTTTTTTTAAAATGTGCACTGATAGAGCATCTGCCACAATACAATCGAACAACATTGTTTTGAATGAAGACAACTAAGCACTACCAGAGCCATCTTATGGAAAAAATAAAAAGCTAAATGAACTTTTTGGCCAACCCACTAGCAGGTACATATGTATGCATGTTGAGAGTATTCATTTAGTGGAGTGAGCTGGTGGGTGTTTGCCCATGAAACTATGTGCTTCATATTTAAAATCAATCAAGTATTGAGTGATTGGTCTTCGAGTTGAAAATAGTATTGAGAAGCAGCCTCTCATACCACTTTGAAACACATACAAGTAATATCAGATACAGGAGTTCTTAAAAATATCTTGAAGTATTACTGGGGAAAATAGAATACTTTAAGTAAATAAACGAGAGCCTGCCCCTGTATATAGGGAAAAATGCTCATTTTAGGAAGAATGCAGATAATTCAAAAGACCAAAGGTCATTTTTTACATAAAATTTTCCAAAACATACTTCTAAATGTATCTAGCTTTTACACAAGATTTCCTCACTTCATCATTTAACAAATATTTACTGAATGCCTACTACATGCTTTATACTCTTCCTGGGCATTTGGGATATACGACAGGCATGATCCCAGCCCTAGCGAACCTCACCTTGTAGCAGGGGAAGATGAATAATATATAATACATTTAACAAAAGTGGCGGTCAATTCCACAGGAACAGGAAACAATACATCAGATAAGGGGAATCCTATGGAGGCGGGTGCTCAGTATTAAATTGGGATGACAGGATGATCCTTTGGAGAAAATGACCATTGAGGAAAAATTTAAAGATGGTGAGAGACAGGTAGTTAGGTGTCTGGGATAAAAGCTGTCCAGGCAGAGCAAACAGCAAGAGCAAAGACCCTGGGGCAGGAGGGGGTCCAGCATGTTTAAGAAACACCAGGGAGGGCGGCAAGGTTGAAACATGACTAGATAAGAAATGATCACCCAGGGACCACACTATGAAATGGGTCTGAGCCGAGGACTGTCACAATCTAACAGAGGTTTTAAAGTTTTCTTAGGAGAGCTCTGTGAGCATAGAGTTGTAATTCATGTGAGAAATGATGGTAACACAGGGAAACTTCCAGTACTTTAACCATTAAACATTTGTTCCTACAGACTGTTTAAAAACTCAAAGTCTAACCATTCTATGAATGCAAATTTCAATAATAAATTGTATTCCTAATCCCCTAAGTTATTTTTAAATCATGCATAGAGCTTATAATATGTATCTTTTGACTCAGGATGATTTTTGTCTTTAACTCACTAAACTGTAATGACTTACACTAATTTTCCAATATTAAAATGACTGTGTGTGCCTAGGCTAGACCCTTATGATGGGGTGTTTTGTGTGTGTGTTTGTGTGTGTTTACTTTTGACTGTGTTCTGTTGTGTTTTCAGAAAAATTCTGTACTTGGTTGCCAACACTTGACATCGTCGAGTTTCTGATGCTTTGGCATTAAACAGTTCTTACTGTTGAGATGACCTCACAGTACTTGACGTAAAATGTATTTTGTCCTATTTTTTGTGGTTTATGACACCACCAAATTCTATTCCTTGACATTAATTGTAGACCATTGGATAACCAAAGTGAAACTGGTCCTTTTTTTTAACTTGTACTAACATTTTTTTGTTTTGATATAAAAGTTACAAAAGTCTCACAGAAAAAATTAGGTGAATTTTTCTTTTACTTTCTAAAATAAATTATATATCATAAGAACTTTTGAATTTATTTACATTTGGTTTTTTCCCTTTCTCTGATTTCTATTGGACTAATATTTCTATCACCCATTTGTCTCCACTGATTTCAAACTATAAGTGATGCTACTAATCTTCAAATACTTTTCTCAAATTTTAACTTCACATTTTTCTAATAAAGTCTTAAGTTATTCAAATGTTTTCCCCATTTTCTGAATGTGTCAGAAATCCTAGCATGCCTTAAAAATGCATTGCACACCCATTTTTTTATTGCTGTATTCTTGGTTTTACCTTTGGAAACCCCCCCAAATTTTAATTCACTGATATAATTTCATTGCTTCTGTACATCCGTGTGTATCCTTTCGTCCGTGCTCTGAGCTCACGTCTCCTCTCCCTAACGTGCCCACTGTAATACATCACTTGGCATTATTCTGTAAATGGTAACAGCCTTGGTGTGACTCAACAATGCCTTCGCCCTCACGCAGGAATGAAGATTTAGCTGCGTGTCGGAGTCTGGGAAAACAGCGAGTTTCCCTCAGGATTTTAAATATATGATTCTGCTGTCTTCAGGACATTCTTCTGGTTGATAAGTCTGGTTTGCATCAAATTACAATTCATGTGAAGGTAATCTCCTTTCTCGCAGCTAGCTTTAAAGATTTTTGTCTTAAATATTTTACAATTTCACTCTTATGTGTCATAGATTTGTTTTTATTTCTCCTACTTGGCATTTGTTGCGTATTTTCTAAGGATTCAGAATTCCTTAAAATCTAAATATCTCACCCATTATGTCTCCATCCATTGCTTTTCCTCACCGTTCTATCTTTGCTTCCAGAATTTGAACTTGTGATGGAGCTTATCAGTTTATGTGCCGCTTACCCAATGGCCTTTCAGTTTTACTTTTTTTTGTCATGACTTGATTCTCAATGAATTCTTCAGTACATCTTCAAATGGCTGTTTTTCCTTTGGGTCCATTCACATTTCTTCTAATCTATGATGTTCTTTAATGTCAATTTTTATAAACGCCCAGATTTTAATCGGACCCTTTTCGATCTTTTCAGTGTACTTTTGTCACGATTCCCTATTTATTGTAGTGGGTGTTCTCTGATTATTTATTTTTTGACATCCTAAACACAGCGACATTAAACACTTAAAATAATATAAAATTCATTTCATAAGAATGACTTGATATGGGAATCAGCTCTGAGTCTTCTTTGTTGACATTTGACCGTTTTGTGGGTTTGACCATTGCATTGGTAGCCTCACCGTGGGTGCAGGGACCCTCCCCTTCTGAACTCAGTCTTCTGAATTTGGAGAATCAGAGTTGGCCCCGTGCCAGGCCCCAGAACTAGGTTTTAATGACACACCAGGGCTTTGCCTCGTTGGAATTCTTGAGAGTATCACAGATTCAGCCAGTAGCGTTGCTGGTGGTTTCCTTGTCATGAGTTTTTTTTTTTCTTTTTTCCTCTTACCTCTCTAGCCCACAGCTTTCTCTAAAGCTATGGAGCAAACAGATTTTCTGCAAAAGGTTTTTTCAGTTTCCTTTTACTGGCTGCCTCCCATCCCCAGTCTGCTATGGAACACGATCCTTCCCAGTCACTCCTCTGAGCTGTACTTCTGTCTACCGTGTCTCGCTCCCTCGCCAGCCAGGAAGACAATGGCCTCTAGCTATAGAGGGGTAGCTTGCAGAGGCCCCTATTCTGGTCTAGAAAAATTGGGAAAAACACTAGATGTAACTCATAAGACTCTGATGACTTTGCAGATCTAATGAGGATGCTTGGACTTGAGGAGCCTGATTGTAAAGGAGAAGAGGAGCACTGAAGTGAGCACACTTTTCTGGAAGCTGTGTTTACCCTTGGGGACTTGCCTATTGTTGGCACAGGAGGTGCAGCTGAGAAGCTTGGCAGAGCCTCAGTGCTACAAGACAGAAAACTAGCAAAGATATTTAATACCTCATGAGCCTGAGGATTTTTAAAAATATAGGATCTTGCAGCTGCCAAGGCAATCAAGTCTGCAGGAAATGAGATCTATGAGAGAAGAGAGGTAGAGGAGAGTCAACTTGACACTCCATGGTTTAAACCAGGGTTTCTCCTCCTCCTCCACGCTATTGACATGTCGGGCTAGATAACTGTTTGTAGTGGGGGGTGGTCCTCTGCTTTGAAGGATGTTTAGAAGCATCCCTGGCCTCTACCCACTAGATGTCAGTAGCAACCCACCCCCTACCCCCACGGCCAGAGTTGTGAGAGCCAAAAATGTCTTCAGATATTGTCCAGTGCCCCGTGAAACAAAATCAAGCTGGTTGAGAACCAAGAGTTTAGACTCTTAAAGTATGTGTCAGATCCTTAAAGTATGCAGAATAACAGGCAAAGAGATAAAGGGGGGTGGGTAGGGCAGCTGAATAACAGAGCAGAATGTTGAACTCACAAGGTACTGAGGAGATACAAATTAGAGTTTCCTAGGAGAGGGATCCTGGCAAACAGTCCAGGCCCTAAAGTAGTGCCTCTGGAGAGCAGTACTCGGGACTCGGTTGGTCCGTTCCAGCCTGAGTCTGACAACAAGGTCAAACCAGCCCTTAATGAGCTCAGCTCTGATGACAGATGATCCGTTCCACTATCTCCATCTGCCCGAAAACAAAGGAAACCATCCCCAGAGGAAGATAGTGTCAGCCAGAAACTCTACATATTTTTTCATACACAATGTCTTATAATCAAATAAAACTTTCTATACATAATTAGGAACAGGACCCACAGAAAACAAAACACAATAAAATGGATCCACAGGTGACCAAGGTATCAAGATGATTAAATATGGACTTAAGTATTATTCAACTTACTAAGGTCAAGAAAGGAGAGGACAAGATTGCAATTATAAGGCTTCCATCTTCAAAGGGAACTTCTGGAACTAAAGATATAACTGCCAATGAGAAATCAGAAGATGAGTTTCACAGTGGATAGAACATTTGTGGGATGAGGGCCCCACGTCACTCTGCCCACTGCTTCTACAGTTACATCTCCTCGGGCTCCGATACTCTTGCTTTCTTCTGACAAGGGTCCATATTAGAACCTTATTAGAATATTAGGCCCACCCAGATAATCCAGGATACTCTCCATCTCAAGTTCCTTAATTTAACCATGTCTGCAACACTTAATAACATTGTGTTAAAATTTTAAAAGTATAAAAACCTATATACTGATAACTATGAAACATTGTTGAGAGAAATTAAGCATCTCAAAAATATGGACAGATATACCATGTTCATGGATCAAGTGACTCAATATTTTTAACACGTCAGTTCTCCCTAAATTGGTCTAGGGATTTTGTTTTTTGTTTGATTTTTCTTTTCTGTTTGTGCATGTGGAAATTGGCATGTGGATTCTAACATTTATGTAGAAATGTAAAGAACCTAGACTAGTCAAGATGATTTTGAAAAATAACAAAATTGGAGGGCTTATACAAGCTGATTTTAAAATTTTCTATAAAACAAACATAATCAAAATGGTGGTGTACAGGTTGATCATATATATATATATATAATCTCTGGAAGAGAATCAATAATCCAAAAATAGTGTGATACATATGTAGTGAATAAATTTTTAACAAAGATATCAAGGGAATTCTAAGGGGAAAATGATTCTGAAACAATTAGATACAGTTAAAAGTGAACCTTGAATCTTTCTTATTATTACATAATATCAAAACATTAGCCTGAGATGGACTATAGCCCTAAATGTAAGAGCTAAAACTATAACATTCTAAAGAACCCATGTAAGAACCATCTTCGTAATCTTGTAGTCAAAGATTTCTTGGCACACAAAAGGCACAGACCACACACACAAAAAAATTGGCTTTATCAAAATAAAACATTTTACTCTTCCAAAGAAACTTTTAAGAATATAAAAAGATAAATCAGATTTAAAGAAAATATTTCAACATACATACCTCGCATAGGATTGTATATAGAATATAAAGAATTCTTTCAACCCAATCATAAAAATCCAAATAATTCAATTTTTAAAAGTTGGCAAAAGATTTGGACATACACTTTATCACAGACACATGGATGACAAACAAGTGCATGAAAAGATGTTCAACGTCATTATTCACCAGGGAAATTGTAAATTTGAAGCCACAATGGCACATCGCTGTACCCCCACCAAATTAACTAAAATTAAAAAAACTAACAGTAGCAGATGCTAGGGAAGATTTGGAAAAACTAAAATAGATGTCACTCATAGGAATGCAAACTATACAATCGCTTTGCAAAATAATTCAGTAATTTGCAACTACCGAAGCATACTTTTACCACAAGACTCAGCAGGTTTACCAGTGAGTACTAAAACATGTAACCACATATACCCACACAAACATTTTTACCAGAAGGTTCACAGTGGCTTGTTTCTTAATATCCAAAAATTGAAAACAACCTACAGATACACGTACTGGTGAATTAAGAAATTGTGTTAAATACACACAAGTGAATGCTATTCAATAATAAAAGGAAACAAACCACTTATACATGTGACAACCTGGGTGAACCACAAAATAATATACTAAGTTCAAGACACCAAATACAAAGATTTCTTATTGTTTGACTCAATATTAATGAAACTCTAGAAAAGCCAAAACTATGGGAACAGGAAATGTGTCTGTCTGAGGTCCTGTGGGGGCCACAGGGGAACATTTTGGGGTGATAGAAATTATTCCGTATATATCCAGATTGTGGTCGTGGTTACATGATTCTATATATTTACAATAACGAATCAAATTGTTATATTCTGCTATGGTAAATTTTATTTTATGTAAATTATGCTTTAATAAAGAAATGCAGAGGAGGTAGGGAGGAACCGATGTAGTAGGTCCCAATGCTAATCTTGAAATTCAGACAGATGAACTTGAACTTGGTACCATGAACAATATCAAGATTATTTTTGTGTTTGTGTGTCATAAGTAAATGATATGTCCAGAGCTTACAAAGAATCGGGACTGTTCTCTACAGAAATGTTTTCTCCTTTTCTAGTTGTGAGAAGCCCTAGAAAATTCCTCAGTGAAGGAGTTAATAAAAACATATTCCACTTAGATAGGACGATTCGAATTGGTAACGCAGAGGAATGACGGCAGGTGGACATAATTTTCCAAGGCTAGTAATGAGCTAATGGATTCCTTTAAAAGTGATGGAAATTGGCTATTTTTTTTTACGCCTGACGCTCAAATATAACAAAAGCACAAGAAAAACGAACCCCTAACTATAATAAACGTCCTCTGACCCAGTAGCCTGAAACAAAAACTAAATGGAAAATTTCAACCCTTAAGAGAAGTTGCCTGCTGTAGAATAATGAGGCTTCTGATGAAGCCAGATCAGACGCGAGCACAACGTGCGGGGCGCAGTTTCCCCGCTGGAAAGGAGTTGCTAAAGCGTGAAGGGCGCGTCGGAATCCCTGGCAGGCTTTGCAGACGCAAAGGCGTTCCCCGGGAAGACGGCCGCACCGGCAGGCAGGTGTCTCACACCAGCCCAGCTAGGCCGCAGTTTCATTAAATATTCAGTATCATGAGGATCTCCTTGTTCTACACATCAGATTTGATTCCCTTCGGGACTGAGGTGGTGTGAAAACTTTGTTACAGAGCGCTGTTGGGGATTGCAGGGCCCTGGCTAATTCTTGTTGACACAAAAGCACTGTGCAAATGACACGTGGATCAGGGACTGTGCAGAAATTAGATCACGTTACACAGCGAGTCTTTCTAAGAATTTCTATCCAAACTCCTAGAAAGGGCCGGGGAGAGATGGCAGGCTGCATCCACGACAGACCCAGAGGTAAAATCTTTCATACAGCATCTGTAGATAAAATCTATGCAGCATGATACAGCTAGAAATAACCAAGAGGCCAGAGAAATTCCAAGACATAATGAATATGCATGAAATAGTACTCCCCCTCACCAGTTATCCTGTAAATGCGAATTCAAATAAACATTCAATGTTATTGTTTACCTATAAAACTGACCCAGAGGAAAAGAGGAGGTGGAAAACACCCAGTAGTTTGCCCAGGGTGGGGAAAAGGCCCCCCTGACTATGGGAGGCGTTTTGGAAAAATCTGTTAACAGGTGGAAGCACATTGGCTTGGTTCCAGGAATGTTTCCCTTTATTTAAAAGAAAGGAAGAAAATACTAATTACTTCTCCATAACCCTTCTTAAGTGTTGCTCTTTGGGCATTTGTCATTTTTCACTTTAAGTTATACTTGCTTTTGCACCACATGTGTCTCATCATAGAGCACAAGATCCATTGGCTTATCTCTCTGACCTCGTATGGCTCAGCACCCTGCCCGACTCCATGCACAATAACAATTTGTAGAGTGAATTAATGGAAGATTACATATCAATGAATTAAACAAGCTACACTTTCATACCAGATTGTGTAAGGCAAGCTTTGAGGAGCTCAGACATGCTCGCTGAGTTCTGAAAAAGAAACTCCATCTTTGTGTAATTAAATAAATACATTCATCTAGAATATAAAAATAAGTTTACATCAAAGGAACATGGAAAAACCCGGGGCAGTACAAGAACACAGACACACAATTATCTCAAGAAAAGAGAAAAGGATGGGGAAGTATTTGATACCCAGGAAGAAAAATAAACAAGGACTCATTGTGAGCAAGTACGTTAAGTATTTGTTTATGTTTGTGACTTAAAATATGAAAAATCATGGTTCAAATTATTTTAAGAAAATTGTCATCCCTCTTTTCACCCTTTATGGAGAGATCTGTTGCGTGATATGTAGAAAAAAGTTAATGCAGAGGGGGAAAGAGGTAATAAATATATACGGCTCCAGCTTTTCCTCATGGGGACTGGTGACAGGGAGCAGCGGATCCAGAACAGGGCTGGACCTAGTTGTCCTTCTCCCTCACCACACGGGGCTCCCACCCGGACAGCGAGGAGCGGGGCATGGACCAGCAGCGGGCCTGGCATTTTGAATGATGGGCCTGTCGGCCAGTGAATCCCAATCTGCCCAAGGATATGTTGCCAGGAAGATGACACCGCCATTTGACATCCCAATAATTTCCTTGGTAACATATGCAGTCAGTTCACAACCCAGCCCTGCACAGTTGGCCGGAGTGGGGGGAATGAATGGGTGGGGACCCACTGGCACTCCCAGGAAGACAGGTGGAGAAGCTGAGGATTATGCTGTTTGCTCAGCCATCAAAAACAGAAATACAGCAGATGCTACTTCAGCCCTTCGGACTCTGGTCGGGATATTCCATCTATTAAAGAGCTCCAGCTCAGCTATAGAATAATGACCATTCCAACTGCACAGTCGTGCATTAATTGTTGTACTTCTGTCTTTATCCCACCAGAGAGGAAACTTCTTGGAGACAGAAAGCCAATTTATGTTTGTGTCCCTCCAGTGAAGATGTCCGTGTCATAGATTTTGTTTGAATAACAGAATGTGAAGCATTACACATTACAAAACCATAAAGTGCTGTTTAACTGCTTCTGTTTGTTTAGAAATAAATGAAAGTAAAAAAATATGTGCGTTTTAAATAAAAAATGAGAAAGAAAATTTCGAGATGTCAATGTCACATCCTAAAGGTGAAGTTCACACTGCATAGTAATTCTTAATGCTGTCGTGTTTCTCTAAGGACCTGCTTTTATATTCTCTTTTAATAAAAGCGGAGTGCTCTTAAGTCCTCCTTGGAACACACCTACAAGTGTAGTCGTCGGGAAATCAGAAAAACGTGAACTGGAAAACACTAGCGGTGCATTTTCACGATCATGAATGCATCCCAAGAAGTGAGGAGGCTCACGGCACCCTTCGCAAGCACAGGACTGGAAGGAACAGTGCCGGCTCTCCGGCACTGCAAGTGTCTCGGAGAAACTCGGGGCCCCAGGGAGCAGCACTGCGAGCAGGGTCGGAGCACCCGGGCAGGGGCGAGTCCTGAGCCGGCACTTCCATTTGCTCCCTTAGGAAGCTGAGAGCAGCTGGGGCTCACTAGGACAGATCCAGGATGTCACTGACCTTTTAAATGAGACAAGTAAATACCTAGCAGGGGAAGACATCTCGAACAAGCTCCTTCACTGGGTGACCATCCTCAAAACACCCACCCCTAGGAGACAGTACAGGAGTAACAACCAGGGCTGCACCCAGCCCTTCAGAGAGGGACGAAATGGGGGCTGCGCCTTGGCTTAGCAAGCAGGGCGTGGAGGGATTCCGCCGGAAGGGGCTAGCAGCCTCTCTGGACTAATGACTGGTTCAAAAGCAAAGCCAGAGGCAGAAAAGAGTGAGGTTTGGAAAGAGCAAAGGATGGGAAGGAGACACTAGTAAATTGCAAACAGATTCAAAGGATCTAATGAGTGTTTCTCAGAGTCAAGCTTGGCTGGTTTGAAATCTAGGAAATAAGAGTGCGGAGGCTTCCAGATGGACTTAGGAAATGAAAGAGAGGGAAGCAAACTTTGATGACAGCAAGAGCTACTAGTGCTAGAGAGAGAGAGAGAGAGAGAGAGAGAGGGAGAGAGGGAGGGAGAGAGGGAGAGAGGGAGGGAGAGAGGGAGAGCGAGAGGGAGAGAGGGAGAGAGGGAGGGAGAGAGGGAGAGAGGGAGGGAGAGAGGGAGAGCGAGAGGGAGAGAGGGAGGGAGGGAGGGAGGGAGGGAGAGAGAAAGGGAGAGAGAGAGAGGGAGGGAGGGAGATAGAAAGAGGGAGAGAAAGTGAGGGAGAGAGAGAGGGAGAGAAAGTGAGGGAGAGAGAGAGAGGGAGACAGAGGGAGGGAGAGGGAGAGAGAGGGAGAGAGAGGGAGGGAGAGAGAGAAGGAGGAAGAGAGTGCGAGAGCGTGCCACTTTGAAGGCAGAGCAAAGGAGGATAAACAGGGGGCTGCAGTCCTTGGGCGCTATAAGCAAAACATTCTCCATGTGCAAGTGGCAGAAGGAGGCTGCTCCAGAGTACAGAGGACAACACGCTAGGCCTTCCCTGAGGGTTGAGAAGCAACAGTGGCCATATAACAATAACAACAATGCTTTTAAATATTTATCACAACAATAACGAGCATCTATTCAATTCTGCCTATATGCCAGTTACTTTACTAAGTACTTTCCATGAATCCACCTCATTTAATCTGCACAGCAAACCTAGGCGGGGGATGCTACTGTCATTCCCATTTCACAGAGGGAGGAGCTGAGGCTAAGGGAAGTTTAATAACTCCCCCTCCCACCCCCGCCAGCCAGGAATCTACTGACCCAGGATTCAGCTCAGCACAGCCACCTTTCCTTCCCTCCATGTGGTACAGTGGAGCCTGTTCCTGAGACAGGGGAGGAGAGGACATCTAGAAGTCAGGAAACGTTCTTGCTGGATGTAAGAATTTGAAGAGCTGGAGAAGTTTAAACCATTTGCAACCACTAATTTCAAGCTTCTCTAACAGAATCATCGTAACACACATTCCAAATTCAGCCGAATTTTCCACCTCCGTTCTTTCGGCCTGCAGTAAGCCACGATCATTTTTTCCCCCAGGTGATGGCAATCGTCTCCCTGCTCCCTCCCCGGCTCTCCTATCGTCTATTCTTATCTCAGGAGCCACAGTGATTCTTTTAAAATGAAAGTCAGATTACGGTTCCCTGTCTCAAAGCCCACCCAGAGGCTGCACATACCACTCCGAATGGCACACAAGACCCCACCCAATCTGGCTCTCCACTTCTCACTTCCAGTCCTGCACCCCTCGCCCCATCCCCTGCATCCACAGTAACCTCCTTCGCTGTCTTAGGCCCGTGCACTCGCTGGTCCCTCTGCTAGGGCTCCCTTCCCCGAGATGGCCCCCTGGATTTCTTTTTCACCTCCAGGTTTCAGCTCAAGAGTCATCGTCTAAGTGTTATCTGCCTCGATCATTCACATCAGAACGGCACCTCCTCCCGGCCCCTCCACCCCATCCCTGTGTTATTTTTCTGCAAAGCACTTATCACCATCTGACCTCCTAACTACTCATGGGTGTGTGATCTGCCCCCACCCCAAGAACAGGAGCTTCGCAAAGCCTTTCTGTGCACTGACTCATCCCCAATGCCTGTAAACAGTGCCTAGCGTGGGTTCAGTAAATATTTGTTTAACGAATCTACGCAAAACAGGTTCCGCTTTAGTGCTGGCATATCCCTGATACTTTGTTATGAATCAGGAGACATCTAACGAGTTGCTGTGAGGGAAGGAAGCAGGACCTCTGGTGGGAAAAGCGGAGAAGAGGATTCTAAGTTAGGAAACTGAAGGAAAGCAAAAGATGGGGCAGGTCGATACGCAGCCAAGGAGATGCTGAAATCCTTTTATTCCATTAGGAGAAGCTGCGAGCAGAACTGGGGGATGAGAGCCGGGCTGGGAGTGTAATTCTTTGGCCTCTTTGGGGCCTATTCCTTCTGCTATTGACACACAGAAGCCTAGGGACACGCTTTCCGAGAAAATCCTTATAACCCATCACTGTCCAATCAATGGGAGCTCTTGAGTAGGCGG
The DNA here is from genome assembly GCF_004126475.2 of Phyllostomus discolor. Taxonomy (NCBI): domain Eukaryota; kingdom Metazoa; phylum Chordata; class Mammalia; order Chiroptera; family Phyllostomidae; genus Phyllostomus; species Phyllostomus discolor. The sequence continues at coordinate 11,365,511 of NC_040908.2, forward strand.
AGATGATGAGGAGTCTGAACTGCCCTGGATTAGGAGTCATCCAATTAGACTGTGGAGCGCTTGGAAAAGGCCTGATGGCCACAGCAAGGCACTTATGTAAATGTATCTCCTCGTTGTTAGGTGTGGGGCGGGGGGGGGGGGGGGGGGGGGGGCGGGGGGGAACACACTTTTTAAAATGGGCTGCATCACTCCTGGGAATCCAGCCATTCATGTCAATTCGCCTTCCGTAAATCACATCAACACACACTCCCTGATGTCAGCGCCCACCGAGGTGCATCTGGCAACCTGCAGATGATTTGGGGTCAAATGCAGCGTGGGGAAATATGTCTGTTATTGAAGTCCAATTTAAATTCACCAAAAAGAGAATTTTTTTCCCCAAGAATTTGAGTTGTGCTTTTTCTAGGCTTTGTATACTATAAGGCCCGGCTATTTTGGGCGCATTTCAGAGGCGTTGATTGTTTTCAGATGCTCAGGATAGAACAACAGAAAAAGGTTTTAGAAGTTCCTAGGAACAATTTTTTTATTGTTGTTCTGTTACAGTTGTCCCAGTTTTCCCTTGTTGCTCTCCCCTGCCCTGCCCACCCCCACACTGCCCGTTGAGACCCTTGGTGAATGGTGAGAAGATAGGGTTCCTAAAATGCAAGGACATCCATTAGCAAATGCTCAGCAGAGGACAATGGCCACCACCGGTCCTTCGGTCCTTCGGCTGCTGCAAACATTTTCCCCAGTCGTCTCTCTGGCCCCTTCAGCTTCATCAAAACTAGGGCGACTGGACCCAGGCATTTCACACTCGACACCAACTCCCCAGTCAGATAAGTCCTCAGGTCTTTCCTTTTGAATTTGGTTATTTAATCATAGAAGAGATTAGCTACTTTAAACGCTGAGTGGACCCTCCTGATGCCACACCGATCTTGCTTCACAGTCTTGTTGTGTCTTGGCGATCCGTGTATCTCTACGTCTCTACGTGAAGCGGCCCCAACCCTGACAGCCACAGAAGCCAGCAACCACAGACCACCTCTGCGACGATTTCATTTCCAGCTCTCACTCTGTGCCTGGTGCTTGTTGCAGCCTCAGAACACATGCTATCTCCTTCATTTTCAGTCAGATGAGGGGTGAAACTCTATCTACATGTAGCCTGAAAAGGGGGAAAAAATGATCCTGGGACCATGTAACAGCGTTTTTAATTCTATAAAACTTAACATATGAATGATATGTAATTTAACTTATGCAAACTGGGCCACTGGATAATTGTATCTTGAGTAATCCTTCTCCTTTATTAAAAAAAATGAATAAAGTGAGAATATTATAAAGCCGAAAGCCTATTTTTTTTCCTCTCCCAAATTATAGCTGTGCTGCGACTGAAACATGTTTGGAAATAAAATCAATCCATCCAAGCTCCGTCAAGGACAAACTGCACCTCTCAGAGGACTCGTGTCTGCACACGGGCAGAGAGAGGGTGGACGGCCCAAGCCTGGCCAAGGAGGGCCGGTCCTCGGAAATCATGACTGCAGAGGTCAGAGGCTCAGAACGCGGAACAGTTGGCTTCTCATCCGCCTCCCCGGTGTTTTCTCATCTTAGCGTATTTCATTGTCTTGGCAAATGTTGGTAGCATATCACTAAGACTTTTTAACACTTCTTCACTCCTTGGTATTTCAGTTTCAAGATCATTAATAAAACAGGAGCTCGAGAAGGCAGCACCCCAGGCAATTCGCTGGTGGCAGGGAGGGTGGCTGCCTGGTTTTCACAGCTATTAGCATGGACGAACTTGAATTTTATAAATAGGGTATAAACTGCATGAGGGGATAATAGGAATCAGCACTATTTTTTTTCCCCTATTGCATATTAAAGCAAAAATAAATTTATAAAGATCCCAGTTTTTTTCTATTTTCACTAGTGTTTCCTACTCTAAAAGCAGCTATACCCAAATTAGAAAAATTGGGGGGGGAAATAAAAAGTGTATTAGACAAGAAATTAGCACCTTTCTTAGTTCCCTAAGTTCCTTTTCTTCCAGTTGTTTAACATAAGGATTTCTTTTTGCTTAATGCCCCGTATAGAATACAATTTTGTATCCTATTTTTCGCCCCTTACTGTATTTCCCCCTTTGTTTTTCACTCAACCTGTCTCCCTGGTTGGAGATCTTCTTTTGTGACACAGAGAGGTTCTCAATGGGTCAAACGAGCCACTGAATTTTCTCCCCAAACCGGCGGTGTACACTTACACAATCGTACTTCGTTTCCTTTGTCCGTGCTTAAGTTTCCCGAGCTGCCAGCCCCGGTCTCCTGCGAACTGCCTCCGGAAACAGCCCCAGTCGGAGGCACCTACTGCTGTCAGGACTCGCACTCCATCTGGGACACCAGCCCCAGATGGCGGGCGTGAGACAACTGTTTTCATCTCTGCTGAAGCCGAAGCGTGTTCGGGAGTTCAGTCAGCCAGTGCGAACTTTGTGCGAGACCCTGCACACTTCCCTGGGAATGCAGCGTAGCGCTCAGGCTTTCCAGCCGCGCGTGTGTCGTGGGTAGATGCATGCGTTTCGCTTCCATTGAAACCAGTGGGAACGCCTCCAAGACACCAATGTTACCTTCCCAATACTGGAAATCATTGCTTAATAATATATTCACATTTCCAAAGGTTGTTTTTTTTAGCTGTAGCTATACCAGAGATAAGGAATATTAGATATCAATCTATTTGATATAAACGATTAAGATTTTATATTTAGTTGATTTGGTATTAATTAATATGGCTTAGTCTTTTAGAGATTAATATCATTTCTCTTGGTTTCTGAGCTATGGCTCTCTCTTGCTTCGCTTCCCACCTCACTAACTATTCATCCTGACTCCTTCGGGCCGTCCTCTCGCGTCCCCAACCGCTGCATCTGGAGCTGCTCAGGGCTCCGTCCCCGGACCTCCCCGCTTCTACCTCCGCTCTCCCCTTCCAGGCCCAGTTGGCATCACGACTCTAACTGCCTCGGACAGCCTGGCTCTTCAACCACGTCCCCAGTTCTGAACTCCAGATCGTAACACGCGGTGGTGGAACTACAAAGTCAATCTCTTTATCTGAATATCCAACTTATCTCTTAATTCACCTGCCCCAACTACTGAACCCCTGAAAACCCATGGGGCTTGCTTCTCTCCACCTTCAGGGCTTGTACAAGGGTCCATTTACTAGAAAGGCCCTCCCACTAAGGAGCAACTCTTTCCCCCACCCCCACGCTCTATCCCTTCCCCTTCTCTGTAGTTCCGCACTGTTCATTGTCTGACGCACTGCAGAATCGCTGGTTTACTTGATATTGTTCTCTTCCCCCACCCAGAATGTCAGCTGTAAGAGCAGGGACTTGGTTTTGCTCACTGCCATGTCCTACCTACCACCCAGAACAATGCCTGGCCCTCAGTAGTACTCAATATACATTCTGAATAAATAAATGATGAATGTGATATAGTCCAAAGCAAATATTTACACAGAAAATTCAACTCTGTCCAAAGGCCATAGGACTTAAGTTAGTTTTCTTTTTATCACACTCTGGCTGGATCATTTCTCATGGAATTGTTCAAGGTCAAGAATAAAATGGACCAGCTAAGGCTTGAACCTCAATGACCTGCACTCTAGTCCACTGGCACCACAGGATTTTATACTAAAGGAGAAAGCATCATGGGAAATGCTTCCAAGGGTCTATGCGGTGGAATCAATTTTATTTTAGATCAGAAACTTAAGGAAAGCCTAAGAAAACTTCTAAAGTTCTTAGCGCATTTACATTATTCATTCATTCTTTCACAAGAATATAAGAAGCACCTTTTATGTACAAATTTCTATAACTGTGGCCTTCGTTATATAGAAGCATCTCAAACATTAAGCAAACTTGTCCAAGTTTAAAAATGTTGATGCAGAAACAAGAACCTGGATCATTTATCTCCTGTGCCCGTCATCTCTGGTTTCTTTCCAATATACTGACAGTCCATCTTTGTAGCTTTAATCTGAGAAGCTGCCCACCGGAGCCTGGCACGCGGCCCTGAATCCAATGTGAGTCTAAGACACCGTGCCTGTTCTCACGGAATTCGCAGTTTTAGGAGGCAGACAAAACTAGCAGTCCTGGAAGAACATGAGCTTTGCACCTTGTACCTTGTAGATTGTAGGAAAAAGGGACTGGGGCCGAGGGAAGATTCCCGAACCCAGTGATGTGCTTCTTGACTGCTCTCGTCCCACAGTCTCGTCCTGTAGTCTCAGCCTTTTATTTCCTTGCTGAACATCACCCCATGTGTATCTGCTGTTCTTCTGCAGTCACCCCTGCAAGAGAGGGGCCTCACTAGGGGAGTTTAAACCAGCTGGGGGAAGCTATGCCCCCCAGGTGAGTCTTGGGCAACAGGATTGGATAGTGAACTATTTTATAAACACAGACCAGTGCTTCCTAAATAGGGTTCTACCTGGGTTCTTTTCACACCTGGAGTTACGCTCCTGCTCTAAGAGAAGGAATGAATGAAAGGCCTAAGAGACCTCTCAAAAACGTGTTTCTTCAAGGTGCTGGCAAACAGAAAAACAATTCTGTTTCATAGCCCTATAAACCACCCAGTTCATGAAATTACATCATTCTCCAATAATACCATAATGTAAACTTTAATATTGTCAGTTTCTAAATACTCTAAAGCGAGATAAGAGCCACAGGACTAAGAGAAGGAATAATAATAATAGACAGTTTTATTAAGCACTTACTATGTATGAGATACAATTGCAGACGCTTCACATGTTTTAACGTATTTAATCTTCACAATATATCAGAGCAGACTTGCCACGAGCTTGGAAGTCACAGTCTGCATTAAACACTGTGTGTTAGCCTTCCCTGGGATCTCATTCATCAGGGCTATCTTCTAAGCACATGGACACCTAAGGGTTTTAGACAACATTTCTAACATTCTAGTTGTCAAGCACATTGTAGGCCATACTCAACAGAAGAATGCCTCCAGCCAGCCATTAATTATTCCACGTGCACTAATTTTTAAACCAGCTGTGTGATCCCCAAGTGCTACGTGTGAACTCTGAGACCGCTGTGTCTCTTTGCAACAAATAGGGCACGCTCTGGGGAGAGGACATTTACTGTTCGGTGCACGGAGATGAAAACCGATATTTCCTAGGGGAGCATTTTCGCCCGGGCCGGTGTGCTGTGAAACGAGACCACGGAGTCGTAATGTAACAGTTCGGCTTTCAGCAGAGGTGGTGACACGATCACTGAATGTTCACACTCACAATCATTTCCGGCTCCAGAAACATGTGCCTGAGATGAAGACACACTACTTCAGACAGAACCATGACAAGGGAATACAGGTTTAAAGTGGAGGGAGGAAAAACTAGTCCTGAATTTTTTTTTCTTAAAGAGGAGCAACTTCAGCTATGGCTATTCTTTACACTAAGTGCCTCTTGAACAGACAAGGTTTCAAGCACATAGAAGCTTCAATTTTATGCAGGTTACATATTTACATGATAATATAAAGGAGAAGGGCTTGGTGGAGATGCTTATTGCCAAGGACAGAATTATTAATCAATACATCTTTCTAAAGCTATCACATCAATTACTTGAAGCCAGGTAGAAACTCAGATCTGCCTGGTGTCATCCAAATTCTCTTCAAGACTAAATTTTACAATTGAAAATGGATGAGGTATATCTATATCCAAGAAGGGAGGGAGGGAGGGAGGGAGGGAGGGAGGGAGAGAGGGAAGAAGGGAGGGGGAGGGAGGGAGGGAGGGAAGGAAAGGAGGGAGGGGGGAAGCAGGGAGGGAGGGAAGGAAGGGAGGGAAGGGAGGGAAGGGAGGAGGGAAGGAGGGAGGAAGGGAGGGAGGTGAGGAGGGAGGGAGGTGAGGAGGGAGGGAGGGAAGGAAGGGAGGGAAGGGGGGAGGGAGGAAAGGAGGGAGGAGGGAGGAGCGGAGAGAGGGAGGGAGGAAGGGTGAGAGGGAAGGAGGGAGGGAGGGAAGGAGGAAGGGAGGGAGGAAAGGAGGGAGGAGGGGAGGAGGGAGGGGAGGAAGGAGGAAGGGAGGAAAGGAGGAGGAAAGGTGGAAGAAAGACAAAGAAAGGAAGGATGCAGAATAACTGCCCGTATTTCCTCACAGACTATGCACACAGACACATGTCCCTTGACCTCTATCTGTCCACGCTCTCGGGTGGGCAGCCTGCCTCACAGCTGAACGGGTTTTGGAGGGCTGGCTTGGCTTGTCATCTGAGACATTGCCCCCAGCAGGCAAATCTGGAGTAGCCTCTCTCACACCCCGACTGGTTTTGATCAGCCCAGTTCCGACCTTTTAACAATGAGTGTACGACAGATGACCAGCAAGAAAGCAGGGTTTCTAATACAACTCAGTGCATCTGAAAACGGATTTGGCTCAGCACATTTATCTATGGCCCCTCTTCCAGACTCACATATTTCTTGGTTTTATTTTTTCTCCTGAAAAAAAAGAAGAAGAAAACCTTTTCTATACATTAGATGGAGGGAAGATGAAGTTGACCTCTAAATCTCTTTGAAACTCTCAGACTTGGAGCCAAGTCCTCTTTAGTTCATCTCTATGGAAGCTAGAATTTCTGTCTTGCACAGGAACCTGACCCTTTTACACATGAGATGTTCCGCTTTCATTACCAATTTCTTTCATGCCCCAGCCCTAATAAGAAAAGACAAACCTCAAAGGAAACTTAAAATATTTAATGACTTTGACTTTTAAACATAACCCAGATTAGATAACAATGCCAAGTGGTGACTTAATACACCAAATATAAAATGAACAAACTGTACTCTGTTACAAATTTTAACTCCAGTGAACTACCAAGATTCAAGGCATCCGCTGTGAGAAAGGAAGAGAAGGGTGTAAAATTTGAGATTGTTTAACAGTCGGTCCATTATGCTCAAGTGGACAACTTGTAAACAAAACACTTTTAATAAGTAAAAATTAACAGAAGTGCATTTATTTAAAACTATGATAAGTATTTCAGAATGCCTGTCATTCTACACATGTTGTATAAGGGTAAAAAGTATACATGTGTACAAATTGACCTAAATTATATACATTGAACAAAAGTGGTCATGAGATCACCTGTTAAGCAGTCTTTAAAACGCATATGTCTTAGCTAAATGAAGAGAGTAGAGCGGGCAGTGATCAGGGCCAGAGTGAAGCTACAGTAGGGGCAGTGTGGTGCAGACCTCACCGATGGCTGACGCTGGACGCCACCATCATGAGTTCTAGATGGGCTTTGCATCTCCGTGTCTTTGGAGCAAGAACAGTTGATTGGCTGCATCTTTTCAACCCAGGAAAGGGGAGATGCAGCCTCTGGCTTCCTTTACATTCCAGTGGGGATCTTTCCACAGAGACTTACAAAAGCAGGAGACAGTGAGTTTTCACTTAAAACCAGCCCAGGTGCTAGGACTTAGGTGCAGCCACATATAATGAAGCCAGTGTCGCCATAGACTAATCGATATGAACAAGAGTTCAGTTCCTCCAGCATCTCATTGATGTCATAAGGAAACAAAGTTGAATGAAACAATATTTTAGGACCTGTTGTACCCCCCCAAATAGGAAGGGGATGGAGATATTTGAGCAGAATAAATATGATAATGTCCTCTGCATGAAATCAGCTCAAGTGTTTCATGTAAAATTTGAGATTACTTGAAAGAGAAGGTTCACCATTCTCAAGTAGAGACAACTCCTAAGAAGTGCCCCCCGCCTGGCAGAATTGTATTTGAACTTGCTTTAATGCATATGAAAGATACACCTACTTGCACACACAGATAATTCAGTGCAAGTCCTCAAAACTAATCTTGTTTCTAGTGGAAACATGCCTCCCTTTACTCTGAATTGTGATATCTGGTTTGTAAGACATTCTTTCAAAACTTGTACAAAGCAAAATGCAAACAAGTTGAGATGAAATTATTTACTGGAGATTTTTGTGATTTCTGTCTGTGTATATTTGTATGACGGGTAAGACAGAGGTGAGTGGTGGATTTGTGTGAGAATAAATGTGTGTGGTTAAGAGCTCCCTTATGATTAACACAAACTAGTCATACCTAGGCCGACAAATATAATTCTAAGGCTAATTAAAAGCTTTAATTTTTTCTAATGTTTAAATTAGAATGTCAAGAATTGTTATCCACACAGGATCTTTCATTTTCTGATTCATTTTTGGTGGCTGTAATTTTTGAATCCTGGTTCAACCCCAGATGTCTTACTTGGTTTGATCTAACTGTTAATGGCAATCTTATTTTTAATATTTTATTTATTTTTAGAGAGAGGGGAAAGGAGGGAGAGAGAGAAGGAAAGAAACATCAATGTGTGGTTGCTTCTCATGTGCTCCCTACTGGGGACCTGGCCTGCAACCCAGGCATGTGCCCTGACTGGGAATTGAACCTGTGTCCCTTTGGTTTGCAGGCCCATGTTCAATCCACTGAGCTATACCAGCCAGGGCTAATGGCAGTCCTAAAATTGATGCTCTAGGCGCGGGTAAAGCTCTGTGGCTATGGAGAGTTTATCATAGTGAGTGGAGAGAGAAGGAAATAATGAGCGTAGTGAGATCAGCTAGCTATATAAATATTGATAAGCAGCATGTTGACTCTTTACAGATGGCACTTGGAGATCTGCCACAGGAATCCGGGATTTCCGTATCTGGAGGTACCTAACCTTAAAGCACCCTTACCCTTACCTCTGCTTAAATGCCTTCCAATCATTTGAATCTGCTTTTGCTTATCACCAGTTACAAGAGACAATCTCATAATAGATATTTTCTCAAAATCAAAGTAACATGCTTGTAGCCCAAACTTGGCTCAAAATCTCTCTTTGTCACCTCTTCCTCACCATAGTATCAGCCAATTCTATTGTTTCCTTTAAGGTCTAAGGTCCAGATCTCCAAAGCCTCCTTTCTCAGGGTCCTTATCTAAAGCAGTCTCTGGCAGACTTCTCATTAGCAAGCAACCAACGACTCCTGGGACTGTGTTATATTACAGATGTATCTTCCAAAGGAAGGGAATCTTTAAACCCTGGTCTGATAGGATTTGGCAAGTGGAAAAAGTACATTTGATATCAAGTACCCTACCTGGGTAATTTTGATGTTCATTAGAACATATCAATGTTTATATGTTTCAAAATATATCTTTGTTCTTTGGAAATACAGAGACATGCATCCATGTACACACATGCAAATACATAGAGATATATAGATACATCTTTTCTTTTTTTTTAATCATTGTTCAAATACAGTTTTCTCCTTTTTACTCCCAATCCAGTCCCCCCTCCCACCCCTCCCCACTTCCCTCCCCTTACCTCCCTCCCCTTAGTTTATGACCTTGTGTCCTTTAAGTTTGTTCCTGTGAACCCTTCCCACTGTCCCCTTAAATTCCCTCTACTCTCTTCTGTGGGCACTGTCAGCCAGCCTGTCCTCTATTTCAGTGCCTTTGGTTATATTTTGCTTGTTTCTTTGTTTTGTTATTTGGGTTCCTGTTAAAGGTGAGATCATATGAAAGATATGGAACGCTTCATGAATTTGCATGTCATCCTTGCACAGGGGCCATGCTAATCTTCTCTGTGTCGTTCCAATTTTAGTATATGTGCTGCCGAAGCGAGCACGCATCTTTTCTGTAATAACTACACAGCCTATTCAGAGGCGCTATAACCATCTGAGCCACAAGATCATCCAGAGCAGGTCTCACAGTCTGGTTGCTGTAAGATAGATAGGATTGTACGGATGTAGCACTCAAATAAATATTCAGCATGACACCTTGTAATCTGCCGTGGCTTCCACCACTCTAATTGGAAAACGTATGATTCTTAGTCTGCTGAAGTTTATTTTCTTACCAACAGTCAAAGCTACTGGTTGCTTTTCTCTTATATTCCGTTACAATCAATAGTCATTTAGGGAACATCTAATTATATTCCAATCTTTGGGCAACTGATGAAGGATAAAAAAGGTTATAAATAAAAACCAAAAAGGGGCTCTGCCTCCAAGGGCTGATGATCAGAGAGATGGAAAACTAAGCAAGTCATTACAGGCTGTGTGTCATAGTATCATAGAGAAACTCCGAAGGCTCAGTGGAGGCATGGAGGAAATACCCTTACCTGGATGGAGTAGGGAGCTGGACTCAGCCACCAAGAGACATCTGGGCAGCTATGATGGAAGAACACTCTTCTGAAGCGTGTGAATGTTATCCTGCAGGTTTTAAGCAGGAGTGTGGTATAGTCAGGTCTTGACCTTCACCTGGGAAACTGTGCTAGGAGAGGATGAGGTAGAAGGCAGGAAAGCCCATGAGGAGCTGAGGAGGCGGGACAGGCAAAAATCAGTGACCAATGAGATCAGGGTTTGATGAGAAAGGGGAGGAGCCGGGAATAACTCCAGAGTTTTCCAAGTTCACAGAGTTGTAGCATGAAGAAAGGGATGAGGGGGAACAACGTTTATTTGGGGACAGGCCTTGTTTCTGAGCCCGACCTGAGGTCTGTGGGTGTGCAGTGAAATGTGATATGAGGGGCCTTATCTAAATGGAAAGAAATAGGGGTGAAGATGCATAGACATTATGGGTGGAGCTCAATCATCTCCCCAAGTTTGCCCCTTTGTGGGATATCAAACCAACAGTCCCACATGCATAGCAACAAACCTAGGGACACTTTGACTTGGCCCACCTCTAGCCTGGGCTGAAGTACAGCTGATTTTCTCCCAATTCATTCTAAAGAATACTTATCTCCATTTCAATACAATGCAGTTGAATCAAAATTTACCAAATGACTACCTGTGATCACTTCTTGAAATAAAAATCAAAAGAAAGAGAAGTAAAAACAAACAATCCAAAAAAAAAAAAACAAAGGTGAGAGGACAGCATAAAATAAGTTACTTTGCAGTACGTTCTCCTACAATGTATGATACCTGATTAAGGTCATCATCTCTGTCTTCAAAGATTCTCTCCTCCTAAAGAAATGTAACAGATTAAAACTGGCATCAAAGGCACAATAAATGTAAAAGCACAATTATAGAATAGTGTGTGATGCAGGAATGATGTACATGTAATATGTAGACACCATCAGAAGCCAACTGATCTTTACCACTAAAACTTAAAGCGGAAATTCAAGCGAAGATTCCCACCCGGAGAGCAAGCAACAGGACTGAACCATCATTTGAAAGCAACAAGGTGTGTCTTATTTTTTCAGGGGAACTATTCCCCCCACCCAGAAACGTCTATTGGCTCCTGACACAAAGCAGCTCCTTTGCCTTATCACAAAGGCCCCGGGAGGCCCTTGTCCTTCATGTTCAATGCCGCTCCTGACAGCAAATCATGCCTCACGTTTGTACTGGGGCTGCACCTGTGTCTCCTCTCAGAAGACTTCGAATCTTCCCCAAACAATCCTGGGCAGCAAGCCGCCCTCAGCTCTCGGAGGTCAATCAATGACAACTTATGTAACGCACCCTGGTCCTGCTTCACGTAAGTAGAGACATCATCATAGGTCCCAACCGCTGGTGGAAGATTTGGAACTTCTGATCACTGTATGTAGTTTACCCACATCTTTCCCAGCCAACAATTCAACATTTGTATTCGTCCCTTGAATAGTTACTCCACCAAAAGGGGCGGAGCATTACTATAATGTAGGCGCTGATCAGTCTGTAGTTATTTTTTTTTTTTCGCATGGAAGCAAACTCCTTCTGCATTCCTAGCCTCCCTGCTCAGAGTTTTGGTTGGTAAATACTGGGGAAGCGTGTGCAGAATCAATATGCCCATAAAGGCATGAAATGCAATTTAAGGAAGGTCAGTAAGCAGGATGATTCTGAGGGGAAAATCCTTCCTTCAAAGGTGTAACAACGTTTAGTCACATATTTTCTTGAAATAACAGATTCCACAGCTATTCCTCTAGGAATGAGTTTATGTTAACGAGAACATTCCGCCGTGTGCCGCCCAAGTCACGGAATGTGCCAGATGTTCGCGATCCCAAGGCCCCCCGCGCACGGCGCTGGTATTTCACAAACCCCAATATTGGAAGGATTCAGCACCTACTGTGCTTTCTTTTCCCCACTCTGAAAAATGTTACACATTGTGCTCCCCCGTACGGATTTTATGTTTTAAAATGTAGCTGCCTTTGTTTAAATGCCACAATCCATCTTCTGGTGGTATTTAAGGGGACTTTCTGGCGCGGTGCCAGATTTGCATTATTAGAACCCAGGCATTTGCAAATGAACCTCTTTCAATTAGTGTTTCAGGAAGCAATTAAACTGTCTAAAGTGTATTAATGAATACACTGGAATTGGGAAGCCATTCCTTCTATTACCCCATTATTAATGCACCATCTGCTTTGCTGCCTTAGGACCATCCAAGATCTCCAAACTCAGGTCTGTGAAAGCCAACCGTTTATTCAAAAAGTCCCGAGAAGCATAAGTTTGTAATCAGATTCAATATTCTATATAATATGTAAATCACATATGTAGATTAATTACTTATTTTTTTCTAGGATTCTCTTTACGGATGCAAGGGAAGATGCACATGGGTTTTCTTTTTCCTTCCCTTCGGTGTTACGTGTCCAAATTCGAACAGCTCGGCGAACAGATCCCCGGACCCGATGTTCCCGCTGAAAGCGTGAGTGCCGCGCGTGCACCCCGTGATTTTGAAGGATATCATTAGGACAGCGGACGAGGGTCTCTGTTTTCGCTAATGAGGGGTATGATTTGCGGCTGTGCTGCAGCTTCATTCGCAGGGAGCAGTCCAGATGCTGAGACGGGGGCCAGCGCCTCTTCCCGATTCTCCCCTCGGTGTCGCTACTATGGGGGTGGAGGGGAGGGGGTGGGTTCTAGAGGAACCCGTGTTTCCAGAGCTACTTCCCGTCACATGTATGACAAAGAGCAGCCCAGGGCCGCGGGATACAGACTGGTCACAGGGCAGGGCCGAGGGCAGGGATGGCTGGTGTGCGGCGCCACTGTCTGCTCCGTGTGGAGAAACCACCCACTCACCACCTCCTATATGTGTGCGGGCTCTAGTGCTGAATTGCTGCTGGGGTGGCCGAAAGGGAAGGAGGAGAGACATTCTCTACGTTTGTAGAAGAGGACCCAGGCCCAAGGAAGGGGCATGAGAGGAGGGTCTCGGTAGAGTAGGGGAGCCAAGGAGGAGTGTGGGGAGGAGGAGGGCCCTCTGGAATATGCAGAATCTAGGAAAGTAGAGGGAACAGAGAAATTCCCCTGGAGAACCCTGGACTTTCACCTTAATTGTCATTCAGCATTATTGTGTGTTGAATTGTTTCTCCTAAATTCGTATGTTGAAGTCCTAAGTCCCCCGTCTTTGGAACAAGGATTGCTGCAGATGTATTGGGTTAAACTAAGGTCGTACTGGAGCAGGGGTGGCTCCTGATCCGATATGACCGGTGTCTTTACAAATAGGGGGGATGTAGACGCAGGAGGCACACACACAGGGGAAGGCCGTATGAAGAGGAAGGCAGGAACAGGGGCGATGCAGCACAAGTCAAAGAACACCGAAGGTTGCCAGCAGCCACCAGGAGGCGGGAGAGAGAGGCACGGAACAGGTCCCTCCCGGGGACCCCAGCGGGCGCCTGGCCCTGCAGACACCTGGGCCTCAGGCTTGCGGCCTCCCGAGCTGCGAGGCAACACATGTCTCTTGCGCAGGCCCCTCAGCATGTGTTATTTTGTTACAGCATTTCCACCAATTAGCATAATTGCTATCACAATGAATTATGAAGTTCCTGACTTTCCTTCTGGAAAATAAGAACCATGTGGATTTCCTCTTTTTTTGTGTGTGGGCTCCTCATACAATACAATACTGGGTTTAAAATGCATGTTCCATTTCAATAATTCCGGGTTGAATGGCGAAATGAAAATGAGTAAGGCATGGAGAAATCTAGAATGTTCAGGTGAGAGAGGGAGGCTAAGTGAGCCAGAGACAGAAGGGCGGTTCCGGCAACCACAGGGCTGGCAGCGAAGGGATTTTAGAAGAATCTGCATGACCTTGGAATTCCATGCTGGCTTCTTGGTCGGGGGAGGGGGAGGGCAAAGGCAGGGGCACTGTGACCTCCGCTGAGGTCATGCTGAGTTCCTCCACACCAGGCAGGGTCTGTAAGACTAAGTCAGTCCATGGACCCACACACGTGCTCACACGCACATACAGGCCCGGCCCTGCACATGGGTAAATGCAGGGATATGCCCTTGTCCTTTCTTCACCCGCCGGTGGTTCAGTCACTCAGAGTCGCAGGAGTTTCCTTAATATGAGAGATCAGCCTCATTGCTCACCTGCCCTTTAGGACCCTACAGTTCAGAGACGGAATGTGTTTGTGGAGAGGGCAGGAGTGAGGTGAGAAAGAGGAGACAGAGGTGTGAAGAAAAACAAACGTTTGCAAAGCTGACATCCTGGTATGTGTTGGGTTCTGCGCTGGGGACTGCAGCTGCATAAAGTCGCCCAGGCAGCCACTGTAAATGTCAGTCTACGAGGGAGCGGGAGCGAAGGAGGCACAGGAAGGTACCTGCTCAGAGCCATGTGTCTTACAAGTCATGTTGCTGAGGTTTCACTCAGGCCTATTGGACTCCAGACCCTGTGTGCCTTTCCTACTTCATGCAATTACCTCTTTTTCTGGAAGGAATGTGAGCTCAACACTCCCTTCTGTGTCCACGCATCTTCTTCCTTATTCTTGTGTGTGCCCCACTGGCCCTTTAAATGAGCAGGCCCCTCATCTTCTGCCTCGCAGCCAGCACAGAGAAGCTGGCTGCAGACAACAGAAGTTCACCAAGCAGCTTCCCAGGTTACGTCTGTCCCATATATCACCTAGTAACGTGATCATTGCTTCCTGATCCCTCAGACTTTTGGATCTGCGCCCTGGCTCCACCCCATTAGAACTGGCTTACTCCCCACTGCCTTCACTTGCTCCTCTAGAGTCTGTGCCCCTGCAGCCCACGGAACGGACACACCTCTTCCCACTGCCTCCTACCTTTAAGGAAAACCATCCTTCATGTTCACCAACTAAGCCAGTCCTCTTCCATTGGACAGATATGAGGGACGTTTGAAAGTTTCCCACGAATTTGATGGTGGATGTATGAGGGTTGAAAGGCCCTAGAATAGCGTCCATGTGATGTAACACTGTCCTTATCACCAACTATGTATGTAGTTTGGAGGAAGGCTCTGGTTTCCCAGCACTGTAAAGGTAACGGTATTGCACAGCGGACTTAGTCATCTATAATTCTTCCCTAAAACAAAGATACAGGACAAGGATCTTTATAACAGCATAACCACTTTCTTCACACTTGGCCATCATTTTTTTTTAGAAAGACATTGCCGACTTACGATATAAAAGCATCGCTTTCATAGACTCCTTCAGACTTTTAAAAATCACCTTTGGACAATGCATGCTATTGCTCTGATTGTTACAAGACTGTACCTCCAGAAAAACAACACGGTCTAGCCTGGAAGAACGAAGGGAAAGAGTAGGCGAAGTATGACAGAGATGTCTGCCAAAATGAAGACTTACGGAACACACCGAAAGTTTCCCTTTCGCCTACAGTCCCTGTCCAGGTGTCCTTGCAAGGAACGGGCAGCATTTCCGTGTGTCTTCTAGCAAGCGCTTGTCTTCAGTAACTACTACATGCGCGCACTGAAGATAAACCAGAGACGCGTGAGAACTCAGGGACCCTTCATCTGGACACTGCTGTGTCCTGCTGTTGATTTGGTGGACACCACACTTACTTGTGTGCACGTAACTCATTTCTTACGATATCAGATAACTAATGAACTATACACCGTTTCATCTTGGCAGTTGTAGGTTTACGACATTTTCACAAAAGTGTTTTATAGTCTTTTAAAAATAGGGCGGGTTCAGTGAAAAGGCAGAGAAAGGGTAGGTAAAAATATTTTACTTGTTCACCTTCAGCGAAACCAGTTCTCTAGTCACCAGGTTAGAAGCGCCCCCTGGAGTCTCTGAGGAGCACAGGGTAACACTCCGGTCCTCGTCTCCAGAAGGCCCTGGGGCAAGAGCACGCGACTGCTCTGGGTGACATCCTCCGAGCTTTTCATCAATGGGCTTGAAGGGATGAATGGTCCTGGTGCCCCCGCTGGCAACTCGTATCACTTATCCCCGTTCAGCACCATTCTCCGTTATTATCTATCTTTCAAATCCCACTTCTCCCACCAGTCTTTTCTTTTTTCTGCTAAATACTGCATTGTTGTTCTATTACAGTTGCCCCACTTCTTCACCCTTTGCTCCCCTCTGCCTAGGCCAACCCCACTGCTTGCAAACAATGTCCTTTTCATGTGAATTTTCATGAGCTCAAATGCACCGGGCGTCATGCCCTGGGGAGTGTTTCGTGAAGGCTGCAGGGCGACGTGGTCATCTGTGTGTTCTTTCAAACCGTTTTAGGCCCCAGGACCACCCCATTTTCCTTACATTGGCCAGCCCACAGCCGACACGCTCCCTGTACAGTGTCCTAAATCCCGAGGTAGGAGCTTATATTAGGTGGACCCGAGACGGAGGCTTATTTCACAGCTAGTGATTAGAAAAATGGAAACTCAGTAACATTTACTAATTCTCAGACATTTAATTTATCTGGTGTCAATCAATCAACAAACAAGTATTTACTGAAATCTCCTTTGGTTGACTTTGATAGACAAGAGCTCAGGATGCGCGTCTGAAAAAAAAGAAAAACTGGTTTTTAATCCAGCTTTGGCACTTCCGAGCTGCCTAAGTTAAATATTTGCTTAATCTCCCTGAGTTTTGATTTCTTTATCTCTAAAATGGAAATAATCATATCTACACTATGGGAAAGCTGTAACAGTTCAAGACTACTGAATAGTGGATAGTGACTTGTAAAAATAAAGTGCTTTAAAACAATGAATAAGCATTATAAAAACAGCCATAGACTAGTGTGGTGTCTTGTAAATATTAATTAAACTTAGTGAATAAACCCAGGCTTGTGCTCAGTATAATGAAAGACGCACACACAAAAAATAAGAATAGAATAGAATGCTTCAATGTTGAGGTAGGCCTGTCCACCTAACATTGCACTCTGTGTCTCCAGGCATTGTCACCCACACCCGGAGCTTTAGTTCCCTTTTCACATCTAAGCTTCCCAATGGGTAGCTCTAGTCCAGATCTGCCCTCACAACTCCTGGCCCACATGTTGAGCTCCACTGGGACTGAAAAATACACTGAACTCAACAGCACTGAGACCGAGCCCAGGATCCCCTCCTCTCCATGAATAACATCACCTTCCAAGTCCATACGTGCCAGAACCCTTGGAGCAATCCTAGGCCTCTTGCTCTCCCCAGCCCCTGCCCCCATGCCATCACGGAGTATCGTCCATCCTACCTCCTACATCATTCCACCTCCATCTCCCCCACCAGAGCCCTGTCCAAAGCGGCCAACGTTTCCTTCTCTGGATCACAGCACTAACTTACTAAATGAACTTCCAAAAACTCTGGTCTAATCTTTTCTCACACAGCCCCAGAGTGAAATCTGCAAGACAAAACTAAGGTCGTGGCCCTGCCCTGCTTACCAGCCAAGCTCATAATGCTTTCCTATTGCTTCTAAATGAAAAACCAAAATTTCCTGCAAGGTCTACAAGACGCAGCTTGCCCAAGCTCTACCTGCCTGGGCTCCACCTGCCCTGCAGCCTCGTCTCACAGCACACACGCCCTGCTCTCAGAATCATATTGATCTTCTGGTTTCCACTCTGGGACTTGATGTTGCCCATGGCATGAATATTCTACCTTTCCTCCACCTTTCCTAAATAATTTTTGATTATTCTTTCAATCTCAGCTCTAAAATTACCTTGCGAGGAGAAACACACGCTCTCAAAGTACCCTACATGTATTCTTGGACAAGCATCACAAATAATTTTTAATTTTATACTATTTTCAGTTTCTTGTGTCCATGTTCTTCACCAGACTGTAAGTTCTATGAGGGTAGGTACACATCTGTTTTTGGTCACCATTAAGCCATGGATCCTGTGGCAATTCTTGGCATAGAGTAGGTGCTCAATAATAATGTTTTGATGAAGGATTGAGTGAATGAACAACAAATGTACAGCCAGATCATCACTGAATGTTGCAGTGTCTGGCAAAGGGGAGTAAGGAGAAGCATGCTGTGGAGGATAAGGAAGTTTTCCCTGGTGAGGCAATGATCAGAAGAGGGAGTGATGGAGAGGGTGGGACTGGGACTAGAATGTACGTAGCTACGTAGCTACAGAGGTACGAGTGTGGAGGCTGCTTTCCAGTTATGAAAATGAACAAGCAACAAGTTGTGGAGGCTGGAATAAGCATTTCATGCACAGAGAACAGTGAACACACTCATGTTCTATGATAGGAGAATAAGTACGTGCAGTTACGGGACCAGCGATAAGACAGGGTGCCCCTTTCGAAGTGTAGCGAGATGCACATCATTTGTCTTTATTTCCAGTTATCATTGGTGCTTCACATGGGTAGTTTAGATTAAAGCAAGAACTGAAAGTTTCCTAGATGGACAGTGATAAACAAAAGTTCTTTTGTAAGAGAAGGACTGTCATTTGTTTGCTTGGGTTGATAAGGGCTTTTGTTTCACTCTATGGAGACAAATGACTCTATGTCTCCACGCCAGTTCTGTTATTAACTGTACTGGCATTTCATTTCTAAGTCAAGGGATAATCTGAGGCCAAACAAAGAGGAAGCACTGAGAAGGGGCCTCGCCACAGGCTGCTGACTACCTGACATTTCAGAATGAAGAATCATTGCCTTGGAAATATTCCCAGAACGACTTCTACACCCCAATCAGGAAACTGTTACGGTAAAACTCAAAAGTAAATTCCTCTAATCTTGTATCTCAACACAGGTAGAAGAAATTATATCGCAAGCATTTAAAATAATGAAAGCCCACTCCTCTCTTGGCCATTGGCAAAGAAGTCTCACTATACTCACCAACATCAAAACAGCATCCTGTGCTTCTTCCAGATGAAACGTAAGGACAACATTTTAGGATACAAAGGGCTGCATGAATTGGGAAGGAGGAAGAGCTATGGTGGAAATAGTCATGGCCAGAAATCATAAGGTATCAAGGGCTAGATGCAGGTGTTTTGACACAAACGTGCTCTGGACCTCAGTAGCCAAGTCAATGGAAGAAGATGAAAACGAAAGACAGAAGGCTCCAGGGAGAGTGGTGGGGAGTACTTGATACATCCAAAGAACAGAGAGATGAGGGGACTGGCTGACACCAGTTCCGGTGACATTGAAGTTCTCTGTGTTACTGTAATCCCCCTGAGTTTCCCTGACTCTAAGAAGAAAGTAGGAGTTTAATCAGCAGGATTGCTTGGATCACAAGTGTTATTGTAAACACCCAGGCCTTTGTCCCGGAGCACGACAGGATTCGATATTGTTATTGCCTATTCAATATCTTTATTGATGGCTGAGATGAAGGAATCGACAACGTGCTCGTCAAATTCGTAGGCTACACGAAGTTAGGCAGATTTGCTAAACCTCCGCGGACAGGAATAAAATTTGAACCTGGGGACAAAGAAGCATAAACTAGGGTTCCAAGTTGTCCACAAGCTAAAACGAATGTCCTGGGTGAGAAAGTCAAACTCCCCTCACCGTTTCTCCCTTCCAGACCTTCATTACAGCTCTGGGTCACATTTGAGACCCAACATTTGAAAAGGAATGTGAGCCAACAAGAAAGGTTCAGAAAGGCACAACGCACATATAATCAAAGGGCCAACGACAAATGATATTCGAGCAGACAGAAGGTGCTTAATAATCGTGTGTCCATTGGAGAAGGAAGGCAGAAAGCGGGGATGGAGCGAGGAAAGAAGAAAAGGAAACGGCAGCGCGGGAGAGAAGAGACGAGACTGTTACGGGCAAAATCTCTGTGACCTCTGGGGGAGGAAGCACCATTACTCAGAGCTGGGGAGAGCAGGTATTCATCATGTTAAAACAGGAACTGCACCCAGAGCTCTCAGAGTGCTCCTCTCAGCTTGAAATTTTACGATACCTGACTTCACAGCTAATATTTCCTGCCACTGGGAATAAATAAGAAATGTGCTCAGGACACGGGCACCGGGTTATAAAGAAGAATGCCGATCAAACTTCCTTTTCCCGTGCCTCCCGCATTTGCCGCGTGCTTCATGCTGTTTCTCAATGTTTCTCCCCACGGTTCTGCAAGCTGCCTATGTTCTATGCACATCCTGCAGGTTACTCCCGAGTTATAAATAAATAAATAAATAAATAAATAAGCATGCAAAGGGATTGCCTCCAATCTGACTCAGAAATGAAGCGATTTACAGAAGTGGTTGACAGAAGTGGATCCCAAGCTTGGCTATAGATTACTTTCAACTGCGAAGGTCAGAAACTTCCCCTAGACCAGGTCAGACCTAAAACCACCAAAATCAGATTATCAGGGAGTGGGTCCCAGGCATCCACCTACTTTTAAAACTCTCCAAGTCATTCTGGTGCGCAGCCACAGTTGAGAAACACTGTTCACAGAGCGTTGGTTTGTTGTTTTCACCTTGGGACATTCCCAGAAGACTCCATTGCCAAACAGCCTGCAGCAGGACCCCGGTACATTTTCTTTACTTGGTTAAGAAACGGGGGCAGGCACTTCTAGGTGGATGGAACAACGGCAGTGCCTCTCACATTTTAAGGTACTTACAAGTCCCCTGAGGGTTTTGTTAAAATGCAGGTTCTATTACAGTAGGACCGAGGTGGCCTTCAGGTTCTGTGTAACATGTGCCCATGCAATGTAATGCTACTGGTCTGGGGACCACATGGAGACCTAGAACTATAACTTCAAACTCACATTAACTGATCAGCACAGCCTCCAATCGACTTTAATACCCACTTAACAATGTCCCTGGCTCTAAATAAATGAAGGTTGATAGCTTACTTTCCTGGACCTGTAAGAGCAACATATAATTCTCCATCCAAAGGCAAGTATAGTAAGATGACTTGGTATATTGTGATGGTTAATTTTATCTGTTGGCTTCACTGGATCACAGATATTTGACTAAACATTATTTATATATATATATAAATAATATATATATAAAAGCACATTTCATATATATATATAGATATATATATAGATATAGATATAGATATAGTGCTTCTTTGAAGAACCCTGACTAACATAGCACCCACTAAGTTTCTTTTGGGAAGCACTCTATACCACAGACTTTAATACTTGATTCCCAGGCCCAACTTCACACTGACTTCTGCTGTGAACTTCAGAAAATCTCAGGTCTTCCTGAAACTAGGTTTTCCTCTGCAGAGTGGGGATATTTTCACAGGTGTTAAGTGAAGTTCACATGATAGATAGGCAAGTGCTCAGAAAAGCAAAAGTACGATGTACATGCAAGAGCTTCCTAAGGGTTTCACCAAACTTGGAACCTTCTCTTCAATTTAACTAACATTCATTGAGCACCCGCTGAGCCAGAAAACACGACAAGGTTGACTTCTCTCCTTGCCAAAACATACTGTCAGAGCTGCAGAGCTTTGGCCCATGGGAAACACATCAGACTCACATCCCATTGAAACAGCTCCCTGTTCGGCAGCGCCCCGGTCCCTGCCTTGACCACAGTGACTGTAGAAAATAGCCTACTCCATGTGATGTACGTGAATACAAGGCTGTTGGATGATAAGGTGAGGGGGAAAGATGGGTTTCTCTTTTGTACTAAGCCAAATTCGAGCCTCTCTTCTAAGCCATGAAAGACCATATCATGGATGCAGTCCAAGCCTTGTGATCAGATTAACTTGGGTCCCACAAGTCCACCTTTACTTTTTCTCAGTCGCCTTGTTGCTAGAATGATACTTACCCTGTCTAAGATTCAGTTTCCTCATCTATAATATAGGGATATTTCTGTTTTCTCTTTTTTATCATTACTAAAATAAAGACTAGGACTTCCAAAGAGGTCATTTATCCTGAAGACAGTTTCCTAAGACAATTTCCAAAAAAGTACATGGAACAGCAACCCAAATCACTGTTCTTTTGTAGTCTTTCCTGAAACTGCAGGCCTGATTACACTGGCTTCAAAAAGTCATCATTTCCCCCAGGTGGTGTAGTTCGGTGGATTGAGCATGGGCCTGTGAACCAAAGGGTTGCCAGTTCGATTCCTAGTCAGGGCACATTCCTGGGTTGCAGGCCATGTCCCCAGTAGGGGGCTCACTAGAGGCAACCACACATTGATGTTTCTCTCCCTCTCTTTCTCCCTCCCTTCTCCTCTCTCTAAAAATAAATAAATAAAATCTTTTTTTAAAAAGTCACTGTTTCTAAAGTCCTAGCCCAATGGGGAAACCAAAACCTTTTCTTTAATAATCTATTGTATACTTTGAGGAAAAATTATAAAATTAGGAATACTTTTTTTGCCAAGAATCAGGCAAAACCCCACCAAAACACAGACATTGCTAACCTGCTTGCAGGAAGCAGCTTGCACTCAGAGGAAGTCCCATCCTACCTCTAAACAGAGAACCATCGTCAAAGAACCGCCTTCCCGTTTTCAAAGTCTAAACCTGAGAGGACACAGCGGTGAGAAATTCTGCAAATCTCCCCACTTCAATCTATCTACATTCTGGTTTTCCTGGCTCAAATCAGAATCTTCTGGAGAGGCCTAACTCATTTAAGAGATACCACACAAGCCGTGGAATACTGTAATATAATAATATAAACTGACTTTCAAAGGGTAAGCTCCCATACACAGAATGGGGGATCATTTAAGTATAAGTACATAATTACATTGAAAAACAGTAGTTCCTGCTATTGTTCTTGTTGTTGTTGTATAAGTCAGATGCTGTCACTTCCAGGTTAAAATATTTATGGAGAGGATGTGAGTGGTGACAGAGGAGCCACACAGAGTTGTTTATGATCTAAGAACCCCCACCCAGCAACCCCCCCTGTTGATGACAAGCCTTCTTGGTGGCCTCTATCTAAAACCAATAAGGAACAAAGATCCATAATACTGTCAGCAGCGCTAATTTGTTATTCAGCATTAACTTAAGTCAGAAGAGATTCGGGATCCAAGAACAGGTC
This sequence comes from Phyllostomus discolor, assembly GCF_004126475.2. Taxonomy (NCBI): domain Eukaryota; kingdom Metazoa; phylum Chordata; class Mammalia; order Chiroptera; family Phyllostomidae; genus Phyllostomus; species Phyllostomus discolor. The sequence continues at coordinate 11,388,476 of NC_040908.2, forward strand.
GGAAGGGGCTCGCGCAGAAGTCGCTGTCCCAGGCTGCCGACATTAGCTGGCCCTGATGACTATATTTCTCACGCACCAGAGATTATGATGCCCTATTAGTGATGCCTCGATCCAGCAGAGGATTATTAATCACACAGCTTAGGGAGCCTCTGCAGCACGTAATGAGTTTAGTAACTGAGATTTGTGATGACGACCCGAAACTAAAGCGGAAAATATCAAAGTTGGGTCAATAGTATAGATTTCTCCCTTTTAAACATCGTCTTAATGATCACAAGCAGGGCTATCCTATTTTGATATCTTTTTGTTACATTCCAGTTGGCATTTCATGTTGACCTCAAAACAATTTAACAGGAACAGCCCCAGAAGTCCTGCGAATAAACACAAGGGGTGACGTTCTCGCAGGCTGTCTGTTTCCAGAGCAGATGTGGGGGTGTGTAATGAAGTGATGGCCTCTCATCTTTCTCAGAAAAAACAACCCATTGATTTTATCCCGAGTCAAATCAACATAATTTGTCTCCCAATGTTTTGGAAAATGCTTTGCAGCCACCCAGGGGAGAGAACAAATGTCCCTTTGTTCCAGCGTTGAAATGCAGGCTGTGTGCTCGGGGCACAGAAAGGCTTCAGTCGGGCTTCCCATTTAAACTGTCTGGTGTAAACTGAGGCATGGCAGGTTCCCGAGCAGAACCTAGAGTCATGTTTGGGGTCAAGGGTCACACAGAAATCACCTAGCATCCTTTCGGCTAATGGTACCCAGGAAGTTCAAAGGAACTCCAGTCTCACTCACCTTTCCCAGAGCTGCCACCTCCACTCCTCATGGCAGAGAGCTGTTTTGAGAGGACATTCTCAGGAGCCCCTCACACGCCACGTGCACACACATGGCACACACATGGCTGTGCCAGGGCCAGGGGAACCCAGGCAGGAGCTGGCAGAGCAACGGCACCACCAGGAAACCTCAGGCCACATTCTAGACCCAAGGCGTATCTGTACACCGAGAGGCTGGTGACAGGACAGACCAGGCTTCCTCGGCTCCCACGCCTGCACTTCTGTGCTCGGAGTTTGGCGAGATCTCGTCTCTGCAAGTTCCCTGGCAAGAGCAGGACCCAGAAAAGCTGTAATAAGGAGAAACCACCTACTGCCACCCTCTCTCCTCTGCGCCTGGATTCCTGATACGTGCATTAAGCACCAAAGCAGCCGCTGCAGGCCACTCTGCAAGAGTGAGTGATCTCCTCAGTTACGCCCCTCCTGAATTCAAAATCCTTTCACGGCTCCAAGTGTCCGGGGAAGTTCTCGGGCTTGCGATTTCTCATACACCTGAACACCAAAACCCTGCAAAAGGTCAAGAGGCAGCAAGTCAACCTGCAGGCTGCTGAAAGTCCACACTGAGGTCCTATATTCAGAAAAAAGCAGGGCGAGGGGAGAAAGACTATTCCAAAGCTCGGTCCACAGTCTGCCACTCTCAGATTTACCCTGACAGCTCGCTGAATGAAATGATTCGGCCTGCTGATTCCCCACTGGCTCCCACAGACCCAGCATGATCTCAGGCATTCCATAAATATGTATTAATCAATCAAATCCGAATAAAACAGAGATTCCTCCACCAGTTCAGGTTCTCGGTTGCAAACAACAAAGATGATGTCTAATTAGAAAAGCACTAGGTAGTTTCTAGTCTTGGCATGTGAGCAAAAAGCCAGACCCAGAAAAGGGGCAGAAACCAGAACCGGAGGCAAGATCATGGTCGGGATGAAACATTACTGGTGTCCCCATCGGACACTGGGGGCCACTGCTGAACCAGAGCCGCCGTGAGCCCCACCAGACAATGGCTCCTATTGCCAGGCATGGCTGGAATCAGTTCTCCCCAGCCCCTGGTGATGGGCCTCAAGGCTACAAATTAAGGTTCTAGGTAGGACTGTGCTACCAGCTAATTAGTTATGTGTCCATGCCCCAGTGTTGGGAGCAAAAGAGAAAGGTATTTTCCAGACTTTTGGGTCTCTGGAGTCAGAAGCAGTGGCTGTCGTGGTAGCTTTCATGATAACTCGCTCTACCAGAGGGAGATGGTTGGGGTTCCCAACAGTCAAGAAAAAAGAAGAGAAATATCTACCAGATGCTTCAGTGTGGAGTAGGACTCAGGAATGGAAACCTGACCGTGCGCAGATGCACCAAGCTGGGACACCAACTCAGCGGGATCGATGATGTAGGTGAGGTGCTAGGGTGGCCCTTGGCCCTTGAAGAAAATGCTGCTCTGGCTGAAGGCTAAGAAAAAATTCATATGGAAATAACTCTTAGCTGTACCTTGAATCATAGATGGGGTTTCAAAGGGTCTAAAAGAGAGTCCAAAGCAGAAATACCCCTTGTCATGGTACAAGACCTTCCCAAGTATAAAACAAAACTTTGTTGGGTAGAGGTTTGAGTGAGTTGATGGATGCTTTAATATATAGCTTCGGAGCTTCTTCTGCCAACTTAACTTTTCAATAAATCAAGGATTCTTCCAAAACAGAAACAAATTCTCCTGACGCTCAGGGAAAGTGATATTTATCACCAGGGCAAAAATAGAACAGGAAACGCTATGCCTCATCAGGTCCACCTTAACTTCACTCATGTCACAAATGAGACATTCAACTAGGGGGGACACCTAACTTCTTTGTGTTTGCAATACGCTGGACACTTGCTTTGCACCAGGAGTCACGCTAGTTATAAACACAGACAGAACCAAGTGTAAACTCATTGTAATACCATTTAAATTGAATTTAAATAGAAACGCATGGCAAGTTTGATTACTAGGATCTTGAACAGATTGAGAAAGTACATACAATAAATTAAGTTGAAGTAACTAAGCTATTTTGTCAGAGCTAAGCAAGATCTATTATAGAACTTTTTTTTGCAAGAAAAGGAAACCCTTTCCATAATGTGCCAAGACACATAACGTGACCATTGACTCCAGGATTTAACTGATCTGTTTCCATCACTTTTTCGTCCATAACCACTGTCAGAGTCTAACTTACAAAAAAAAAGTAAAAATTCAAATTCAATACCCAGAATTTTTCATACATAGAAATATAAGAATTACAATGTCCTTGACAGAATGAGGGTGGACTAAATGGCAAGCAATCTGAAATACCAGGTACTTGGGGAATGTGAGGAATGACAGAAAGATCTAGAAGGCAAGGCCCAGAGAAGATAGGATTCAGGAGAATCTGGGACTTATTTTCAATTACCTGATAAGTTACCATGTGAAATTCATAAAAATTAAAGTAATGCAGTAATGAATTCTGGTGTAAACAAGCAGCATTGGCTTGCTTACGTGGAATTTGGACACTAATCTGCTGGTGTGAGGGTGGTGACTGCGGTACTTCAGATTTCTGGGGTGAGATGGCCAGGTAGAAATGGCTGCATGTCCATTTGCCCAAATCTCCTAGAAATCAGCCCAAGAATATTTACATAAATCATTTTAAAGAAAAAAAAAGAACAATTTGTTGACTAAATGAGTGAATGATTCTTGTATAAAGATCAAATTAAAAGAGCAAAATCTTGAATTTCCTTAACAATGATTAAATCACTAATCTGATTAAGTGATTAACACTGATTGCCAAAGTCTTCGCAAGAATCCAGAAAAATCTTATGTTATTGGAATTATCTCATTATTTCTGGAGGTCAAGATAAGACCATTTGTATAAATAATTTCTTTGGGTAAATAACTCTTTTATGACGATAAGTAAAAATAAATGAAGTCCATGAGTCCCCTCTCCAACACCCAAGTGACACTTCTATTCTCTCTGATCTCTCCTGCCCCTCCCCTTCAGTCACTCCTCACGGACGCGCTGGCCATTTCAGACGTGCCAGTGATCGTGTCTGTGAGTCAACACAACCTTGTCTCAGAGCTTCTGCACCGGATGCTCCCTTGGACCAGACCATGCTTCACCTGAGAACAATCCCCTTTCTCCTCCAAGATGCACCTAGCTCTCATGTTTTGGGGATGGCTTTCTCTGACCATTCTGTCTAAAACTCTACCTTATTTCCACCATAACATGTATAACACACTTACATACCACCTACATAGGTACATGCACATTCATGCACAGCATGGCCAGTATCATTTACCTGGCTTCTGAATTTACATGGCACTTACCACCTTCTGAAAGTCTTACTTCCCAATTACACGAACTGTTTCTCTCCCCATTTTAGAATATAAGTTCCAAGGAGAAGTTTGTCTGGTTTATACATTAATAAAACCTTCACATCTGAAACATAGTAAACCTCAATAATCATTGAATGAAATGAGGAAATCAGATTTTACCATAACGCAAAGTTAAAATTCAGTATCGGAAGGATAACTGAATTTGAACTAAAAAATACACATGCAATAATCCCACCTGGACTTGGCCATTCTCTGCCATTCAAAGAATAAGTTGTAGTACAATAATCCAGACCCAAGAGAATGGCTGGGGCCAGAAGGGCAGCAGAGGTGTGGGTGAGAAGTGATCCAAGTCTGAATATATTTCAAAAGTGGTGTCAGTAGGATTTGCTGATGGTTAGGTGAGGCTATGTAAGAGAGGAGTCAAGGACGTCACCAAGCCCTGCGGCCTACATCACAGGAAGTCTTGGCACTGACTGAGCAGCAGCAGCATCGGGAGGAGCCGGATTTGCAGGAAAGATCAGGAGTGTAGTTTTGAACATCTTAAGGTTGCAATTTCTATTAAACATTCCAAGTGGGAGTATTGAGTAGTCAGTGGTTATATAAGTCTGAAATTCAGGGAGGAGGTCTGGGCTTGGAGAATAAATTTGTAAGTCATAGTTTTGATATGGTGTATAAAACAATGCAACTGAATAACACCATAAAGAAATAAGTGAAGGAGTGGCAAAAATGTCTAAGGACCAAGCCCTGCAGCACTCCGATATTAAGAAGTCAGGGAGATAAGCCCTGGCTGGCGTAGTTCAGTGGATTGAGCTCGGGCTGCAAACCAAAGCATCGCAGGTTCGATTCCCAGTCAGGGCACATGCCTGGGTTGCAGGCCATGGCCCCCAGCAACCGCACATTGATGTTTCTCTCTCTCTCTCTCTCTATCTCTCTCTATCTCTCTCTATCTCTCTCTCTCTCTCTCCCCCCTCCCTCCCTTCCCTCTCTAAAAATAAATAAACAAAATCTTAAAAAAAAAGAAAAAAGAAGTCAGGGAGATAAGAAGGAATGAGGGATAAAGACTGAGATGGAGCAGTAGCTCGTGAGATTGGACAAAAACCCAGAGCCAAAGTAAGAAAGCGTGTCCAGTGGGGAGAGGTCAACAATTGTATAGAATGTAACTAATATGTCTCATGGGGTGAGCACTAGGAAGTGATTATAGGATTTATCAAGCAGGGGTTATTGGTGATCTTGTCAAGAGCATTTTTATCATAATGGTGTAGGAGAAAGTCTAATGTGGGTGGACTCAAAGGAATTTAAAAATTGGGGATGGTATATATCATAGACAATTCTTTTGAGATTTGCTCTTAAAAGAAACTAAAGGAGATGGCTGTCGATGTGGAAAATGGGGATAAAGATATATATGTTTATTGATTTTAAGGATGGGGAAAATAATGGAATGTTTGTATACTGATGAAAGAAAATACTCCACTCTCTAGAGTGAGGTATTCTACAGGGCATCAAAATATCTGACCGCATTTTCTGGGGAAAAATTCCCCTAAGATTTTGAGAGCTGGTCTTTCAAGAGCTTTGGCATCTCCAAATTAAACAATGGTAGAGGGTGGAGAGGTCCCCATAATGCCCATGATGTCTCACAGCATCAGTTGATGCTGGCCAGCATTGACGGTTGCTAGTAATTGAAGAACCTTGTGATTGACTTGGGTCTGCCTCCTCCTCGCTCTGCATCTGGCCCATGAGGGACCCCTAGAGTGAAGGAGCCTGTGCAGAGAAGGGTGGGAGTAGAAGCTGAACATGACTTCCAGACAACTGCTACTTCAGTGTCAAGTTGAGTGCATTCTAATGCTTTTGATTTAATTACTTTCCTGAAGACCAGTTTACCTCTCTACCTTCCTCACTTTGCATTGAGAAAAAGAGAAAATACAGCAAGCCATGGGAAGCATTGATTTTTCTTTATTTTTCTAAGTTTTTTTCATTACGGTCTTAGGAATCAGGGGGCAAAAAATCTCCCTCACATCTCCCTCTTCTAGACCAGGCTTTCCCTTCTTGACTTTCCTCTCTCTAAATATATTCTTTCCATTTCCACACAGCTACATTTCCTGGCAAGACACAAACTGAATCAGGGGTGAAATTGCAAGGAAGACATGGAGCTCAGTTTGGACAATGATTAAACTCAGATGTAATAACCAAGGAACCATGTAAGCCACGGGCAGGGCAACGAGGAGTTGATTAGTATGGTCCCAGGGTTAACAACTAGAGAAAATGAGAAAAATGATTAACAACAAGAAAGCATTGAGCAGTGCCATTCCCTGCTGGGTCCTGGCGGCCAAGTAGCCCAGGAGTCTTCCCGGATTCCACTTTACTCTGCTCCCCACGTGCATTCTGCCTCCAACTGCGGCAGCCGACAACCTCTGACTTTTCTCAAAACACTTTTCTTTAGTATTGCTGAAATCCTGGGCAAGCTCAGGGCCTCCGACTCTTACAGCTTCATGCCCATCTCTGACTCGGACTCTCCAGATGGCTCCCGCCAAAGAAGTTTCTGCTCCACAGCAAAATTGAGCATTTGCAGTTTATTCTATCTCCAAGTGCTTTCCAAATTAAATCCAGTGTCCTGCTCTTAAGCTCTTGGTTTTCTATCATTCCGTGTCCCTGTCACTAAGTTTCCATTCAGAACCCTAATAAGTCCATGCCCTCTCTCCTAACCCATCCCTTGACCCCAATACCCACATCCCTCTGAGCTCCCTAACTCCACACTGACTGGCTTTATCTGGGCTGTATATTCTTAGAGATCAAGTGCTTTCTCAACCCCAATGTATATCATTTTGTGATAACTTTTTAACAACTCTGTGACTGCTGTACACACTAAGGCAACAGCAAGCCCTTCAAAAAAAAAAGAAAGAATCCATCTGGTTTATCAGTACAGGAAACTAGTGGGTGGGACACATTCATCCTGACGCCCCCGAAACAGAAGAGTGTTTTGTGTGTTTTAGGCGCACACTGGGCCTAAGAGTGCGATCTTTAGCATAATAACAGAACAGCCCTTGCCTGGTGGACTCAGTGAGAAAATTCATAGAGCCAATGTCCAGAAAAGGAGGAGCTGACGTGCATTGCAAGGGCTGCACTGCAGCAAGGTTGCAGCGTGGCGGGAGAGGTCCTCCACAGTCTGTCTCCTGGCCATCCGTGCAGCCTCTCTCATCCAAGCTGCTCCACTGCTCCCTACACGCAAACCAGCTGCCCGTGTTGATCGTCCTTCTTCTAACTGGTCACGCAGTCCTCTGTACCTTGTTTTCCCTCCGACCCCTTTTTCACATGGTCAACCCCTATGCACTTTTCAAGACTCAGTTCAAAAGTCACCTCCTCAGTGAAGCTGTCCTGCGTGGACATCTCCTAGCAGAGGACCAAGTGCTCACCACAGGCACTTAGAGTAGACCTGTGAGTTGAATCATTATAGTTTAGAACCTGTTCAACGTATTTTCCTTCTAGACCTCCTAGCTATAATGACTTCTTTTGAATTTATTCAAGGTCAATGATCAAACCAAAGCCCCAGACTAAACATAGAACAACAGACTCAGTAGGGTTTTGTGTAGGTACAGAGACAGCTCAGTCCCATCACAGTGTACCTTGAGCTGGGTATTAAAAAATCCAAATATTAATATGTGCTCTGTCATCACTACATTAGTATTACTATTAATATTTCCAATTGTGCAATAGTAGTAGTTCTAAAACATTAAATATGCCTAAAATGCACTGCTGTTGGGCTACTTTAAGAAAGTCAAACAAACTACTTTTGTAAAATACAATACTTCCTAATATAAACATTTAACCTCAAATGTATCTAGTCTGTAAATTTAAATTTTGGCAAACACGCATTTTAAACATTTTAAACCCAGATCCACCATCACCATTGCTTGTTATTCAGAATACACGTCTAAGTGTACAAATTTACAAAAGATAAGAAAATATGATAATTTCTAAGAAGATTTCTAAGAAGATCAAGAACTAAGCAAGTCATGCCTAGTTATTCTCATTTTTTCCTTACAATCAGTTAGCATGCAATGCTTATAAGAAAATAAAAAATTATACAAAGTATTAAAATGTTATTATATCATTAATTGCATGTAATCTTTACAAAATTACTATAAAATGAAGTAAGGAAATTATTATTATAACCATTTTATAGTTGGAGAAAGGGAGTACAGAGAAAAGCCAAGCAAGTAATTCCAGGTTATATTCTGTCAAAGCTAAGATTAAGTCCAGCCTGGGGACTTCCAAGCATGTGCTCTTTAGAGCTCTTCTGTACAGAAGAAAGCCAAGTTCAATGTTATAGCTGTAACATTTAGAACTTGAGTTGATTCTTGAAATCTCTATTGCAAAGAGCTTGAGTGAGTAAAAGTCAAAATTATTAGTGGGAGAGAAATGTTTACTTTAGGAAAACATTTATAGGAATAATATTATAAGTCATTCTAAATAAGTAGACTTCACTTTTTTAAAAAAGTTTGTAATAGGAGAAATATGGGATACTACTAACATAATCATAATCCTCAATAAAGAAAATTGATATATGCCAAACTGCCCTGTCTTTATTCAACCTTCATGACAATCTGCACAGTAAGTAATATTCATATTTTATAGATGAGAACTTGAGGCTGAGACAAGTTACTAAATTATCCAGGTTGACACAGAAAATTGACTAGTGTCATCTCCCTTATTCTTGGAATTATGCCTGGGACAGTGAACGCTCATGATGGATTATTTGGAATGAATGAATGGCTGATTAAATGAATGAATAAGGTGACAAAGTCATGGTTTGATTCAGGTGGGTTGGCTGTGAAGGTCATACTTTTTCCTGCAATGTACTCTTCATTTTATAAATAAATGTATTGCTGACTTCTTCAAAAGAAAAAATGTCATATATAAATTTTCAGAACACGATCTGCTGTGTGAAGTAAAGGAAGCCTGGATGGCAAAACGCGCTCCCTACTGGGGGCACATAGCCCTCCCAGGTCTGAGTGCACATCTGCCTTTCATCATTTGCTTGCCTTGTCTTGATACAAATGAAAATTTAGATTGGCCCGTTAGTGAGTCACTCCAGCCCTTTCCTCTCTTTCAGCTCCCCTGACTCCATCACCACTATGTCTGGAGTCTTCCCCTAACTCTCCAGAGCTCTGTTAGACATTTGAATGAATGCACAGGAGTGCATCCCGTCCATAGCAGTCCAGGTGGGGACTATGGGCAGCTTCATCAAGACTGCTATTTCTGATAAGGAGAGATGGCCAGAGACAGGTGAATGCAATTAGCTCTATCACATGAAGGACTAACAGTGTCTCCTTGCCATCAGTGAAATAAATATACAAATGAAAAGCTTTTGCCAGTCATAAATTCCCAAAGAGAAATCAGGAGGCAAGGGAAAAGAGTGTCCTTTTTAATAGCAGCGAGTTGTCTTCCATAGCCCTGGATCCCTTGCTACAATCAAATTATCAGTAAGCAATCAAAGAGAAGTTCACAAGCAAGAGAAAGGGAGAGGAAAGACAGCCACTATAATGTCACCATTGACCCTCTTGGGGACAGTTCACCACCCTGGAAACCTGCCCAGCAGGCAACCCTGCTTTCTTCCCCATTTCTATCAAGGTTTTTCAGCTATTATTATAAAGCACAATGATTCCATGGACTCTTTGACTCCATCTCCGAACCACACATGTTGTCAGGAGATAACCCAACGTGCTGGGAAGACTCACATGAAGGAGCACAATTACAAAAGACCAAGGGAGGCACATGGGAACACAGGGCAAGGCTAAGGAAGTAGAGAATAGAGATGTTCTTGCAGAACACTGGCTGAATGGAAGAAATGCCAGACACAGCAAGTCATGAGTAGGTCAGGTCATGGCATGAAATTGCAGTTCCTAAGCCTTTTCCAAATCTATCGCTATGCTCTGCTATGCCTTTGCAAGACAAACCATCTCAAAGAGGCTGAAAGCACAACTTCCTCCATCACCACCATGAATTGGGTTTTCTCCAGGAAGGAGGAAGCAGCAGTGCAATCTGGTGTTTGCACAGAAAACACAACAGCGGGGAAGGGGGGAAACACACAACAGAACATCTGCTCAGAGACGCCATCTGAGTAGCAGTCAAGCACCCGTAGGATGGAAACATCTGTGCACAGCTCCGCATTCCAGGAGCCTTGAATTGCAGGAGCGGGGGGAGCCCAGAGAGTGGAGCAGGGAGAGGAAGGGCTCACACTAGAAGGACATCAGGAATTAAATGATTCAGGTGAGGTGGAAGGAGATGCTGAGACTAAAGACGTGGAGGTTGGGGAAGAAAGCTGTCTCTGGACATACTCTTTGGTAGGTTTTCGGCACAAATCATGAATATGGTTCTGTGATGGAAGCATCAGTACCCTGTGCGTTAGAGAAGAACTAGAAAATGCACACAAAAACCCCATAGTTTAATGCTAAATGATTAGATACCTTGCCCAAAGTCAACAGATTGTAAGTGGAAGCTAGGGGAAATCCAGGTCTCTCTGACCTGTTTGCTGGGTTGGTTCCTCTACCCAACATCCGAGTTTCTTGCAGAATCTGTGGTAATAGTTATTCGCTCCTCCCTGGAAAGTTCTTCTCTGTTGGCCTCTAGGACTCCTCTCTCTGGGTCCTCCTCCTCCTCTTCTGGTCAGTGCTCCCCAGCATCCTTCTTCAGCTTTTCATTTGTTGCATATTCTCTAGGCCTCCATTGTGCACTTCATGAATATTCACTAGAGAGTTAATATTCTCCCTAGATTATCTTCCTCATCTATTTCTGCTTATACCTCTGTGCCAATAACTCCTAAATAACTATATCAAGTAAGCATTTTCCATAGCCCTAGATGTATATAACCAACACCATTTTCACATCTTTATGGGCACCACAATCAATGTTTCCCAAACTAAGCCTGGTTAGTCTACATTCTCAAAGGGCACCTCTCCCCACTTTACTCAAAGCTGCATGGTGGTACCTTTGTGCTCCCAGAATCTCCAAGGCACAATGTTGTTGTAATTTTCCTCACAGGCTATTTTAGTTGTGTGTTTACGGCTCTCCCCAGTAGTCTTGGAGCTATTCTAGGATGGGATATGTGTTCTTCATATGGATCTAAATGTAAGGTCGGCAGTTAATGTTTCTTGAATCAATGAACCCTGAGCCTAGTCCAGTTAGACGCACCACGGGAGCCAGACGTCATTCTAAATGCTGCTTTTCCTCTCACTCTCAAGTTGAAGCCAGCAAGTGCTATACCTCCTTATGGCCTACATAATTTTGACCATTTTATACATGTCCATTTTTGACCAATCTCTCCCTGACCCCTACCCACTCTTCCCACCCCCTTCCCCCAACACCTGCAATCCTCCAATCAACCTTAGAAGATTTGGAGGCAGTTAATGAGTGCCAAAATATTATAAAACCCCTGAATAATTAAATACAGAAGAAACCAATCAAACCTCTTTCTGTAACCTAACCTGTACATATGGCCTAGCAGGTAGCCTAGCATAGACTTTGATTTAGACTTCATAACCTTGTTTAGATTAGCCTGTAGACCCACTTAGATCACCCTGGGTTTTATCATGTTAGTGTAGCCATATCCTGTCATTTGTTAAGAGTGTCACAGAAAGGCTGAGACTGAATTAGTTGAACTTCCCTTCATATCTACGGCAAGCCTCTCACTGATGGTCGCCAGAGCTGTTTTTCAAGAACAAGCCCAGGTAATTTGCAGGACCAGGAGCTGGATCTGGGTGAAGTCATCTGAAGCCAGCCAGAGCAGCTTGGAGGACCATCCTGTGACCTCCTCATGAACATAGCTCATTATACCCCCCTTATAATCCCCACAGCTCCTCCCAGCGGCAGAGCTTTCCCGCCATTTTTGAACATAGCCTGTCGGAAGAGCCAGGTTTTCTAACTGTGCTTGCTCAGGAATGCCCCCACCTATACATGCAATGATAAAGTTCACCTTGATGTTCATGTGTGATTTCCTTGAATAGATCCTTTTACAGGGGACACACCACTTTGGGAGTGATCCCTGATATGTCTTTGTTTTCTGGTTTGCAATTAAGGTTCTCCTCATAAAATCATCTCAGAGTTGTCTTTGCCTGAGTCATTGAAACTGGTTTAGTCCAGTAACATTGCTACACAAGGCAATGGCCCAAGAAAGTCCTAAAGCAAGGGAAAAGAACCATTAACTTTAAGTACGTAGTTTTGATTATTAATGGGATGGGGCGTTTTAGTTACTGAACTAAGACTGCTTGGGGAACTAGCCTGGCCGTAATAACTTCAGTCCCAAAGAAGCCTCAGCACTTTTCCACGGGAAGGGAAAGAACCAGCCCCACAGAATGACTTTGGAGGGCTGGGGAAGCCTAAAGGGAAATTGCTACATTATTGTGCTCTACAAGTTTTGCGCATTCAGCACAACATTTCCTTTATTTGTATTAAACTGTTTTAGAGTTTAGTTGAGCTGTAGTTAAGTAGTGAACATAATTTATATGCATTTAATTAAAAGAACTTTTATTTTGACTGGCAGCTTTCCCACCCAGAAGCTAATATTTCTCCTCCCCTCTGCCTCGGACAACTGGAAGGCCCTTGGAAGGTTCTGGAGTCTTCAGCTCGGAGCCCGCAGAGCCTAAACAGTGGACTTCATGGACTCAGTGCGTTCACATAGCCAAAGAGCACTTTGAAACACGTAAATTTGATCATGTGATTCCTCTATCTTAAATCATTCCATTAATCCTGGTACCTACAGGATAACGTCTACATTCCTAACTGAGCAAGCATGACCTTCACAGCCCGACCCCAGTTCCCTCCCGAGCCTTGTCTCTTGCCACTGTCTGCCCCCGTGTCCCACCACTGCTAGAATTTAGGCAGATGTAGGCATGAGGATTGACACTGAGAGCTCTGAACATGGTTTTACCTAACCTGGAATATCCTTTCCTGTTTCATGTAGCAAGTGAAATTCTTTACCTCTTACAGACTTTGTAAGAGTATCACCAACTCTCCGAAACCCTCTAAAATCTCCGTCCCAACTCCTATGTGTAGTTTATCAGCCGTTCCCTTGTTATTGCTTTTATCGCATTCTCCTGCCTAAATATTAATATTTGTTACATGTCTGCCTTGGCATCTAGACTGGGAAGCTTCCTAAAGGCTGAATTTGATTCAAGCTTGTTTCTCAAGCTTTAAACTGAAAACTTGGCACATAGGCACTAAATAAACTCTTGTTGAATGAATACATTTTAAGATGTAGTTGCCTATGGTAACAATGTGAGTTACAATGATTTTGGAATTGGGAAGTAAAGAATATATATATTCAAAGGAGAAAACTTAGGCCAAATTTGGTAAAGAAAGTTTAAAAGTAAATTTAAATATGTGATTACATGAATCGCTGTATACCCTAGAATATTTGAAAGAGACACAAAACTGATAGGTTATCATCACAGCAACCCCTGGCAAGGGTCCATGAAATATTATTGAATCAATTACATGATATCCATCAGAACCTGCAGAGAAAACAACAATTACTGGAGCCAGCATTTCTTCCCTAAAAATATAAGATCCAAAATCATACTTATTTTTGCTTTCTTAAAGTCACTAGTATGAGATTTAAGGACAATGAGGTAACTACACATGAAAATATGTCAAAATGCTTAGATCATTATAATGTAATTTTTAAAAAGAAATAAAAATACTCAAAGAGAAGTTAATTGCAGCACTGTCACCTGAGAAAACCACACCACCCATCCGTAACACAAGCCCACTCTGAATAATGTCCTACCACCCGGGTCAAATAAGATGAGAGACCTCTCTGTGGAGTGTACTGAAAGCCAAGGCTACAATAGGAACACGGAGGGAAAGCCATCCGTAGCATTCCTTCTCCAAAGCACAAGTAAAAGCAACTGGCCGGTATGGTAGACTTTAAAGACCACCATAGTCAGAGCAACTACTCCTTAAAAAAATATGCAGTTGAAATTATTTGCCAGATTGATACACTCCTTCCCATTAATGGTCTAACAAAAGAAGGTGCACACATTCCTTTTGTAAATAATGTTTACTCCAGTCTCTTCTGGTCTCAACAGACCATCTCTGACATTCAATCAAAAATTACAAGACAAACAACAACAACAACAACAACAACAACAACAAAACAGGAAAACAGTCATTGTCAAGATATAAAGTAGTCAATATACCCCAACTTAGAGATTATAAAACCTATTAGACAAGAACATTAAAACAACTACAATTCATGTGTTAAAGGATCTAGATCCAGGGTCAGCAAACTGTGACATTCAGGACAAATCCAGCTTGCTGCTTGTTCTTATAAATAATTTTTTAAAGAATTTATTTACTTATTTTTTAGAGAAAGGAGAAGGGAGGGAGAAAGAGAGGGAGAGAAACATCAATGTGTGGTTGGTTGCCTCCCACACACCCCCTACTGGGGACCTGGCCCTCAACCCAGGCATGTGCCCTGACTGGGACTCGAACCAGGGACTCTTCAGTTTGAAGGCCGGCACTCAATCCATTGAGCCACACCACTCAGAGCTATTTTTGTAAATAAGTTTTTATTGAACACAAACACACACATCCATTAATGATTATGTATGGCTACTTTTGTCCTCCAGTGGCAGAGTTGAGTAGTTATGAGAAAAACCATAGGGCCTGTGTAGTCTAAAGTACTTAATATCTGGCCTTTTACAAAAAAGAAAGTTTGCTGACTTCTCATCTAATAAGAAAGGTTGACCATGTGCGTAAACGAATACAGAATTTCAGCAAAGAGATGGAAAATATGAGTCAAATGGAAATGCTGCAAATAAAAATGATATAAGAACTAAAGTACAGTGAAAACAGATAGGGATACATTAGTGAACTTGAAAATATGCCAATGCCAATAGAAATTATCTAAACTGAAACACAGAAAGATAAAGCAGTGGGGGGAGCAGAAAATCCAAGAGCAGTGGGACAGTACCAAATGGTCAATGAAAATGTAACTAGAGTTCTAGGAAAAAATTGGTAGAACAGAGCCTGAAAAATATTTGAAGGGATCATGAAAAAAATTTTATAAAGCATGGTCCCAGAGACCTGGGGTTACTTAAGTGACCATGCCGTAAATCTAGGATGACAGAACTTAGAAGACTTTTATAGTATAAAACAAGAGTTCTGATTTCTACCCTGTCCTTTATACATTTTTGCTGATGAAAATTCCTGTGAAATTACAGGTTTACTAATCAATTTTTTAGATAACATTAAGACAAAAATAATCACAGTAAGTATAAGAATCAGAATCAATAGTGCCCAAATAGTCTTGCTAGTGAAATAGCTACCTACAAGTATAATCACAAAATTATATATATCATACAAACCTATAAAAATAGAGGATGGAAGAAGCCTGGCTTAATTACATCATGTATCCAAGATATACTGAATTGACATGAATTTAATACAAACTAATATCTCTGTTTGATGTAACTCCCAAGTAAGTGGATATACTTTCAAGGGATTTCAGCAGAGGTACAGAAATTAAGACAATCGGAGTAAGACCCCCTTTCTAGTCTTTGGCTAACCTGTTAAAATCGGTAGACCATTTGATAGCCACATTCTTTTTTTTTTTTAATTTTTTTTTTGATAGCCACATTCTTAATGGGCAGACAGACCACATCGAATGTAAGTGACAAGAATGCATTAGAGGACCTGATACCACATTAAGGGACCAAGAGATGTTTAACTTCAGAGAGATCAACCAAAATATTAAACAATCCTCCCAAGCAGAAGAGAAATTACACTTGCTTGCATGGCTTCATTCAGGACACAGAATCAACACGTGAAGAGAAATTCCAAGAAGCCAAATTCTAGGTCAGTATATGGGGGACCTTGCTCACAGAGCTGTCCAAAAATGGAATAGGCTCCTTCTAAGGAAAAGAGTTTCTCATCTGCACAGATGTCCACGCAACAACTTGACATTGCAGAGAAGGCTGAGGCACAGTGGCTGTCCACACAGCCTTGCCGCCCGGATGTTCTGTGTTTCTGTAGTTCTGGGGACAGGAAGCCCCGTGGAGAGGAGAAGAGGGAAACCCCAAAACGGTGGGAGCAGTCACTAAAGTAGGACGGTAGCGACGGGACAACATCTCATATTTCATGATGGGCATGTAGATTTTGAAGTGCCCCTCAGATCACCTAATGAAAATGTTAAGTTTGCAATGAATTACAGTGTCTGGAATTTAAAACAGAGGTCTGAGCTACAGGCATATTTGAGTGTCTTCACTGCTTAGTGTGATATTGCCCAATAGAAATAGGATGAGAAATTAATTGTAATAATATATTTTGTTTAACACAATGTATTCAAAATATTACAGTTTAACAAGTAATCAATATGCATATTACTAACGAAGTAACAACATTATTTTTGCTGTCATTTGTAATAAGTCTCAGGAATCGGTTGTGTGTTTTACACCATTAGCATGTCTGAATTCAAATACCTACACTCCAAATGCTCAATAGCTACACTTGGCTAGTGGTTACCACATGGACAATATAGGCATAGATTTCATTGAATTCCTCACAATAGATACAAAAAAGAGAAAAGGCTTGGAATTAAGTATTGAGAAAACCCAACAAAAGAAGGCCAACAGAGAAGAACAATCGGGGAAAGTCTATTGTTATGAGAGCGAATGAAGATGCGGATGGTCAGCGATGTCAAATTCCGATGAAAGTTCAGGGCAGCGAAAACACCTGTTAGATACAGTGATGGAGCACGGAGAACAGAGTTCCGTTAGCAGGACAGCAGCCAGGCGACAGTGGATTGAAAAATGACAGTTTGAACTCCACTCTTCTCAGAATGAGTGGCAGTGTGCTCAGACGTTGTGGGTCTCTGCGCAGTTCACCACGGGGTTCGGGTCTCTGTCGGATAATCCATGAAAGGAAAAGCACAATTGGCAGCCTTCAGGGCCCATCTCCGGAAACTCCTGCGCAAGGCACAGAAATGAAGCCAGCTGCTGAGCCTCCCTTCCATGCACATCACAGCCTTTCGGAGTGGCTTCTCTCAGAAGATGTAAGCTTTCCTACCCTTCTGTCATCATGCGGGATGAAAAATCTTCAAAGCATAAAATAAGGCATTTCATTCTTTCAAAGGGGCCCCTGGATACATTTGGGCAAGCACAGAATAGGGGAGCATCTTCATGCACAGGACTGGGACATTGATGGTGACTTCAGAACTCACAGGTAAGCAACAGGTGAACAGATGCTCTGTGGTGGCCACCAGGGAAGCAAGCCCTGTGTACCTATGACCTGGTTTCAGCTCCATTCAGATTTTCTCTCAGTTAAAATTAGAGCTCAACCCTAGCCATAAGGTGCTATTTTAAAAAATCACATCGCATTGTCTGCCAGTCACAGCAAAGACATGGCTAGTCCCCCCATGCCCTGTCCTGGGGTTCATCTCTACGACACTCTCTCAGTGTTACCTGCAGAGCTGCCCGTGCTGGCCGAAAGCCCCAACACCGCCACCACTGGGAGTGAACACGCCCCCTGGAAAGGAAATGGGATAGAGGAGAATGAGATTTTCAGAGACACCATGTCTCAGGTTCAGATGCAGCCTCGGTCCTGAAGCACTGCACCCTCTGAATCAAACTTCATGTTCGGGTCAATGAGTTTTAAAGAAGAACACATAAAAATTCTATTCTATGGCCCCATTTAACTTCAGGTGACACGTGGTTAGCCTCTGCTCATCCATGTACTTGCACATCGTGGTGCAAGGGAAACAGGAGGCTGGAGTTATAACTCCGTGGGGATATTGACTAAAATCAGTCCCTTTCCTGGACCTCCGTCACCTCATCTTTTCCAGCTCCGACATGGTCTGATCCCACCACCCTCATCGGTTCAGTGTTCCCAAGCTTCCCGACGACCCGGGTGCCCCCGGGATCTCTGCTGTCTTGAAAGCCGTTTCCTCCCGCCAGCTCGCTCAGAGGATTCATGACGGCCGTGGTTGCCATAGGAATGATTCATCTATCATAAAGGTGGCTGCGTGAGATCACAAACACTCCGAGGAGCGCTGGAAGAGGGGGAAGTGACACTCAGAACCTAGAGACAGATCGGCGCTGAAAGTAGATGACAGCTTAATGAGAGGGGGAGACGAAGCTCTCGCGTTTTCTATAACTCATACACGCGTGGGCTTCTCCAAGAGGCGGAAGAGCACATCCATTGTCAAGTGTGCCGCCGCGATCCCTCCCAGGCCCACTCGAGACGCTTCCTCCAAAAAAAACAGGACGTCACATGTGAGTGGCAAGGAAGCAACCCCTGTTTGCCAGCCAGTGGATGAAATAGCCTGGGGCGATCCCAGACACCCTGCCCAGAGCTCGCATCCGCCACTGGCTGCTTGTTTATGGTAATGTACTTGTCATTTACAAGAAAGAACTAGAAATGATTGTGAACAGATTTTGGTTTCCACATGCATTGTTTGACACTTGAAATCACTGTTTTTGTTCTTGAGGTGGACAATTTAAAAAAAATTTATTATGATATAATTTAATGGCCAGCACTTCAACAGTCCTTTTCTCCTCCTCCCTCCCTAATAGGACTTCACACCAGTCTAAACCCTACTTCCAACCCAGACTTTGAAGCTCCACTGGGGGGGACTAAACATCCTACCAATCCTGGTCATAAAGTGAGCTCCCTATTCCAGCCATAGACGTCCACTCTCCCAGCCCTAGCCTTGGACAGAACCCAAATCCAGGCCCCAGACAACCAACCCTGCGTGAGGTCAGAAAGTAGCCACCAGAGGAGTGGATAGGTGGGCAGTCAGCACAGGCCAACCCCATACGAGACCACAACTCAATGTGCATGCCTTTCGAAAAAGGATGGGTCAGAGGCACTTTTATTATGAAATATGATCCACTCACTTTACAGTTTCCTAGCAACAGGTTGCCAATCAGCTGGTGTAATTCAAGGATTCATCTTCTCTGTGATGAAGGAGCTGGGAGCAGCGGGACAGTGGGGGTGGGGCTTGGAGGGGACACTTCTCAGCATGAGGAAGGACAGAGCACAGTGTGGTTTGAGGATGAGGAAACCAAGGCTGCAGAAGGAAGAACCTTCTGCCTTTCCTCCTACCGACTCTTTGAAGCAGGGATTTGTCCTGCTGCTGCTGCTGCTGCTGCTGCTGGCTTCTTGCCTCTGAATTAATTACTAGTGTTGATGGGTCCAATTTCAAATTGTATGGCATGCTCTTGAATCACACACAGAGCTTGCTCCGTGCACAAAACCTTGGCAGCAGAAAACAAATCAGGACAGAAACAATAAACCTTCTCAGGCTACTTCCCCTGGCACGTTGGCCGGACTACAGACATGCTGTAATCGCTAAGCTGTCGGGTGGTTAGGTCCCTGAGACATTATCCAGTGGCTCGTTCCCACTCTTTTTAGCACCTGCAAATTTATTACATAAGATATTATTTTGTACTCAATTTAATTAGTTAGAACTATTTGTAGTCATTTGAAATACACTCCATGTTGATTAAAATAATTAGTGTAGGGCTACTAAATATTTACCTAAGATATTAATCCAGGGTGGGGGGGGGGAGACTGATAAATTTAATTAGCAAGAACTAATTATTGTTATGATAGGAGTTGGGGTTTAATAAATATAATTACAGAGCACAAATGATGGTTTCTTAATTAATAGATACTAGTTGCAAACATAAGAGCCATTATCATATTTTCAAGCAGGACATGCTAGTCGGCACACCTTGCAGATGTCACCTGCAACAGCGATGGTGACTTGCAATGACAGGAGTGAGCACTTACACGGTGCTTCTGCTGTCAGGCACAGCTCTAAGTGCTGTTAGCGTGGGAACTCATTTGATCCTTACAACCACCCTGCTATTCTCCACATTTTACATACACAGAAGTTGAGGCGCAGAAAGATGAAGAAACTTGCCTAAGATGACACAGCTAGAAAGTGGCAGAGCTGGCATCTCATCCCACACAGCTGAGCACGAGCGTCCTTGCTCCTTACTACTGCCCATAGTTCCAAAAACAAACAAGCAAATAACAGTATAAACAAAAATGGGAAGTATGAATGTTCAAAAGTCCAGCAACCCAAATCCCAGAATCTACATTGCTACTCTAGCGTAATAGCCTTTTGATCTTTGCAGAGAGGGTTGGCAGGATTGTAAAGATTCTAAAGAAGCCCCGAAGGCACGAGGCCATCAGTCACTTACAGCTGTGCTTAGGCCTGGAGGGGGGCATGCCTGGGGTGCTGAAGCTGGGCAGTGTGGCTGGATGCTCCCAGGCTGCATTCCAATGGCACTCGGTGGTGCTGCCTGGTCCGGCCCGTTCTGTACATGCACCTCCTGGGAAATTCTCCCACAGTGTGGTGCTCACAGTTTGGGGAATCAAGGGTTATCACGGAGCTATCATGTAATAACCTTTGGGCAAAGTGTAATTTACACTCAAAACAAGGGTCACAGGCTATCTGACCAAAGTGAGCCTGCTATATAGCACCTGGGATATAGGTGCTATATAGGGATTCAGCACTGGTTTCACACTGCCCTATATTCAAAATAAAGGAAAAAGTAAAGAACACTTCTGGAGTCAGTGTTTAGGACCCTGTGGAGTCTGTGTTTCAGGATGCCGGTAGAACAGTACTTGAAAAGAAGGTACAAAGTGTGTCCAGAAAGTATCCTGCCAACCACTATGAAAAATGGAGATTTTTACTGAAGGAGATAAAAGATACAAGAAGCACTGTACATAAAACAATGACTCCTCAATCCCCTTCAAAGTAGGCGCCTTGGAACCTCAAATAGTTCCCCCGGTCCCCATCAGCTGCCCCATCATATTTTCCTGAATCTCACTTACAGGTGGCAAACACAAGGCCCGTGGGCCGAATCCAGCCCTCCACCTTGTTTCTACCCAGTGGCAGCACCGACTCCTTGCTCCTAGTTAAAGAGTGGTTATACTTATATAGTTCTAAAGTTACATTTGGCCCTTTGAAGACAACCACGAGGCTGATGTGACTCCCAGTAAAAATGAGTTTGACGCCCCTAATCTGATGGTCTGAAATCTCTTCCTTTTGAAAGGGGACTTTAGTTTTGGAAAAGCCAAAAGTCGAAGGACACCAAATCTCTGCTGTAGGGAAGCCGAGTCACCTGGGTGATTTGATGATTCACTGAAAACTCTGCACTGTACAAGATGCATGAGCAGGTGAACTGTTGTGATGAAGCTGCCGATCACCAGCTGCCATAACTGCAGCCTTCTGAATCATCCGAATGGTTTCTGCAGAGAAATATTCCAGCTTAATGCAATATTTGATGCAGACTCATCGTTTTACCTGCTCAGTCATTTTGAATGCAACAGCCACACAGTACAAGTGCTCACTCTCTGGCCTCTACCACCCCTACTGACTAGTACAGTGAAGTCGTCATTGTTCACACACACACACTCCAGTCCGCACTCCTTGGCTGCCAGGTTACATCGCTGTCATCCAAACTGTTCTCATTATATTAACAATGGCTGGACTTTTTCCAGATAGACCCCATTGTATATTGTTTCTTTTGGGCAAAATGTCCTAAAAATATCCATTAAGTCCATCTGGTCTAATGTATCATTTAAGGCCACTATCTCCTTGTTCATTTCCTCTCTGGGCAATCTATCCATTGGTATCAATGGGGTGTTTTCTCCTACTACTATTGTCTCACTGTCTATTTCTCCCTTTACATCCGTTAATATTTGCCCCATAAATATAAGTGCTCCTACTTTGAACATATATATGTTTACAAGAGTTATGTCCTCTTGTTCGATGGAGCCCTTTATAATTACAAAATGCTCTTTTTGTCACTTATTCCATCCGTGTTTTAAAGTCTATTTTGTCTGATATAAATATTGCTACACGGCTTTTTTTATTTCTATATGCATGAAATATCTTTTTCTATCCTTTTACTTTCCGTCTCTGTGTGTCTTTTGGTCCGAAGTGAGTCTTGTAGACAGCACTTACAAGGGTGTTGTTTTTAGTACGTTCAGCCACCCCATGTCTTCTGAGTGGAGCCTTAAGTGTATTTACATTTAAAGTAAATATTAATAGGTATGTAGTTACTGTCATTTTATTCATTGTTTTCTGATATTTTTTATAGTTCTTCTCTCTCTTGTATATTGATGGATTTCTGTAATGTTATGTTTGGATTCTTCTCCCCATCTTTTTTTTTACTTCTTGAACAGCTCTTGCAGATTTAGGTTTGTGGTTACCATGTGCTTCAGACATACCAAACTTTGTTTATAGCAGTCTATTTTAAGTCGATGGTTACTACATTTAAACACACTCTAAAATCACTACAGTTTTTACTTATTCTCTCCCTGCATATATTTTTGTCACTATTTTTTACTTTGGTGTGTGTGTGTGTTTCTGTGTAGTCCTTGATTTATTGTTGTAATTATACTTTATCTTCCTACTTTTATCTTTTAACCTTTTCTTCTTAACGAAGTCCCTTTAACATTTCTTGTAATGCTGTTTTAGTGGTGATGAACTCCTTCTGGTTTTTCTTGTCTGGGAAACTCTTTATCTCTCCTTCTGTTTTACAACAGATAGCCTTGTTGGGCAGAGCAACCTAAATTCCCAGCAACAGATGAATGAAGAACAAGCTGTACGTATACAATGGGATATTCTCAGCCATAAAAAAGGATGAAATGTTACCATTTGTGAAAAAATAAATGGACCTAGAGGGTATTATGCTAAGTGAAATAAGCCATAGAGAGAAAGACAAATATATGCCTTCTTTCTAGAGGGATATATGTGGAATCTAAAAAATAAAATCAATGAAGAAACAAAGCAGAAACAAACTCACACACACAGAGAACAAAATTGATAGTCACCAGATGGGAGGGGGGAATGGGTGAAAAGGGTGAAAGGAACTAAGAAATACAAATTGCCAGTTATAAAAATAGTCACGCGGATGTAAAGGACAGCATAGGGCATGTAGTAAATAATATTGTAATAACCACATCAAATGTGTACCAGACTTACCAGAATGAGCACGTTGTAAGGTATATAACTGTCTAATTACTATGTTTACACCTATAATTGAAAAATAAATTAAATAAAAAGAATTCTATCTTTCGATTGTCTTTGGAACACTGGGAGTGTCACGGCTTCGGTCACAAGATGAATGGGTATTGTCCTCAAGAACGGGAAAAGGTGGCATTAAGGAGAGTTTGCCCTGAAGGTCTGAGGCCCAGCTCCTTCCATTCAAAGCAGAGTTCCGGAAGGTCTGGGATGGTGCCGAAAGCAGAGCGACCCTGGAGATCACCTCTCTCTGGTTCAGTTTGTTTAGGAGACGTGGCCTTTCTCCCCACAGCTAATCCCACGAAACAGTTCAATCTAAGGGAAGCCACGTGGAAGGGGGGAAACAGAAAATGAGAAAAAACAATAAATAGTAAAAGCAGGAAGCTGGAAAAGGCAGGCCTAGATGTCCGATTCCTCTCTGTGCCTGTTCTGTGAATGCTGGTGGGGATGAGGAGAGAGAATTACCCTGTTTATATATTTAAAGAAAGTTTAAATATGCATAGGCAGGGAGAGAGGACCCACAGAGGCTGAGACACAAAGCGCAGTGTGGTCTGTGCATCTCCCCTTCTATCGCCTCCCAGGGCGCTTGGCCAGTTCCTCGCACCAGTTTCTGAAAAGCATCTTTCCAAACTCAGAGCCGTCATTGTGCTTACTCAGCATTTCTGTCTTAGAAAAGTAATTCTAATTTTATAAAGAAATGGGGTTTCAATTGCAAACTCTCCCATAAATGTATAAACACAGTAACATAGCTCACATGTCTTGTACACACATGTCCAATCAACCCACTCACATACACAGACTCCTCCACCTTTGCTTCTGCCCCACACTCTCCTGGCTGCTTGGCACTGGGCTGGTAGGCAGTGTAGTCTCATGACACGCACCGGGGAAGACAAGCTTATGCCCCCGTGCAGGGGGACGTGGGGGCGTAGATTACATTCCACGGGAGACCTGTCATCGTTCAGCTGATCCTAATCACTTTGGACACGTGTAAGAGACAGAAAACGGACCACATTTCTTTATGAATATACGTCATCCCTATTTAAAAAGCAATTCTTTGTCCCACACAAATGTCTACTTCTTTACCAATCCCCCCACTCACCATCCCCACCAAGTACACAGCACCTCCTCTAAGACACCAGGAGCTTCTGTTCCCGGTGGTTTCAATGAGTAGCGTATCAATCATGGAGGAGCCGCTGCCGGCTCCCCTGCCAGGCGCCGACACACTGTAAATCCCGAAACCAGGTCCTGAAAGAAGGAGGAATCGCTAAAGGAACACGAGCCCTTTGTAAATCATCTTTTTTCCCCACCAGCACCCTCTCCCTTCTTCTCTGTAACTCATGGGTCCACACAGATCTGTTGCTTTATAGGATTTGGTCACTGACATGAGTGTTACTTTGGAAAAGTCACCATTCTCTGGCTATTTATAGGCAACAGTATGTTAACTCTCATAAAGTTTGCTAATGGAAAGTTAAGACCTTCAGATTTCTGTAAGCTTCCATTTAAGGGTTAAAATATAGAGAAGAAATGGGAAAGGAGGAGTGACAACTTAGGATAGTACGTACAATACCCCGGCGTTGGCACGCTGTCTGTGCTGTGTCGATTCTTCAAGTAGGGGATCTCAAACCAGCTAGCTGTCTAGCTTGGCCATCCTCCCAAGACCCAAGAAGACCTGTGCTGAACTCCTGACCTACGTGCAGGTCCAATCGCATTCTGCAGGATTTCCCTGCCTAACACCTCTTCACCTTTAAGTTCAGCACCACTCCCTCCAGAAATCCGTCTCTGATGCTTCCCTTCAGATGTCTGAATAATGGAGGTGTGGAGGGAGAGGGACAGGATGGTAGGAAAGATGACTGACTCCATACCGAGACACGTGGGACTTGTGGTTTCCATGGAAAGTGCAGGTGGTAGTATATGGTGAACAGTCAGCCCTCTGGCCTGAATATCAAGGCAGGAGACTGGGCACAAGCCACGAGGAAGCTCCCAGCATGCAAACCATCCTGAAGGCACTGGCATGGAGGGGATCCCCAGAGATAGCGCAGGCTTGCTGCGTCCCTGGGGGCCACCTTGCAGAGGGCAGATTAAGTCCGAGTTCTATGTGAAGAGTATTCTATAGGCCCAGATTCATAAGACTAGGACAACATGAATTATCGTCACTGTAATGATGTTAATATAACATTTCTCCCTGAAAAGCCAGGCAAGTGCTTACAACCACATTAAGCTTTCAGGCAATCAAAGGCCAGAAAAAAAAAAGAGAGAGAGAGAAAAGAAAGCCTGAAAATGGTATTAATGTGTGAAAAACACTTTAGAAAACCACAGATATCTTGGGAACAACTGAGAAGGAGTTTCACCAGGTTGTCTACGATTCGCAGCTCCAGCCCGAACAGGGGCTGGTGAAGGCATAGCAAAGGTGCCTTCCCTCCCCGAGGAGTCAGCACCTGAATCACCCTGTGCCTTCAGCTCTGGCATTTACCCCAACTCTCTCCCTGACTGCTGTGAAAATACCTGCATTTCCTTAGTGTTGATTTGCAGGTGAGAAGCTGGGGGGACCCAGAACCCAGGTCTCTATTAAGGCCCAGCTGTCACTAACCAACAAGGGACAGGAGGATGGTCCAAGTGAAAGCCACAGCAACCGTCTCCGTGGGCGGGCGCCTTGGTGACCCACTCCTCCATCTTCCTGGAAGCCTCCCTTAACATGATTCAGGTAGGAATCCTGATGCCAGGGGATCGCTCCTCCAGGGGTAGCGACACAGAAGTTTAATAAGAAATAAAACCACAGCCGACTAGGTCGTGTAAGTCTAAGCCCCTCCCCACGAGGTCTAGGTATGAGGTCATCGGTGAAGCCTGGCAGGCATCAGCTTTTCTGCTCTTTTTCTGACGGTGCTATCGCAACCTGCTTTCCTCTTTTACATGCCTCTCCGTGGCTTTCCATCTGCTCGCCTTCCATGTCACTGATTAAGGTCCACCTCTCTCTCACAACAGCTGACAGAGCCAGGGAGCTAACACCACCCAGATGCAAATGCCCACACAGGTCAAGAAGCCCGCCTAGACCTCTCTGTTGGCCTCCCATGTTATTACTGGTCAGGGGCCTGGCCCTGAACAGGTCTGCCCAGAGCCAGCCAGCAGCATGGGGGTTCTTGACTTCACGTAGAAAAGATTTCAAAGCACAAGTCCCAGTGACTCGGAGGATATATTTGTTGAAGCTGGGGACAGCAAAACAAGGAAGGGCTCAGTGTAGAGGAGGCAACAGGAGAGCCTGGGCTGGGCTGCCTTAGCTCACTGGGAAGTCAGAGTAAGGGGGACTTTGGGGACAGGGTCAGGGGTTAGCCTGGGACAAGCTGTCAGCTGCTCATTGCCTTGGAGTGTAGGAGACACGTGCCTGAGGGGGAAGGAGTTGGGGGAGGAGAAGGGAAAGAGGAGGGCCCAGGCTGTTCCCCAGAGGGAGAGCAGCCACTGGGTCCTTGGTCTTGCATGTTCATCTCTCTCTTGCAGGCAGGAATCCTACAGAGGTCTTGGGGGAGGGTTCAGTAGAATGTTCATCAGTTACCCAGGTGCACCCTTCCAGGGTTGTAGTCCCCACTGATTGGTCGGTGACAGGGCCGGGGTTCTTCGGTCATTTCTGCTTGTTCCGGCATCACCCACCTGACTGCTGCTTTTCTGGGCCTGGAGCTCAAATCCAACTGAGGCCTAGATGTTGCCTCTTTTGTATCTAGCTGTAAATTGCTCAGCCAGTTTGTTCAGCTCTCTGTCTCGGTTTCCCCATTCTACTTGCCAGGGAATTTTCCTAGCTTCTTACTATCCTGTCTCAATATTGGTGCCGTGTATGTCCCAGAGGGTACCACCCTTGACACATCGACACATCACCCATGACTGACCCTCTGCTAGGTCAGAGCCCCATCTTTTCCTATTGGAGTAGGAACTGTCTTTGTCTTCTGTCATTCTCCCTCCCATCCTTCTCACATGCAGAAAGCTGAGTGATCTTTCTGTAATGCACATCTGATGTTGCCATTCCTCTGGTGAAAATCCTTCCGCCTTATCTCAGCTTCCTATGCCTGTGGGATCAAGTCCAAGCTCCTGGGAATGGCTTACAAGGGCCCCCACGATCCGGTCACTCCCTGTCTCGCCAGATATAGGCCCTGTGCAAGACAAAACGTACCAGGCAACCCAGGAGTTGATGTAATTCAGGCTGCAGCAAGAGTGAGAATGCTCATGAATGAGGAAGATATCATAGGAAAGGAAGGGGCCTTGAGTGTTACAGAAGCAGGCAAACAAGGGGAGTCACAGGCAAGTCTCATGGAATTCATGAGGAAGACTGGAGACGGGTGTATCTAGGAGTATTCACGGTGTTTTTGTGGTTAGCTTTACTTGAAACACAGAAGGGTAGGGAGGCTTCCTAATAACCGTGTTTCTAGAAGCACAGGGCTCAGGCAAAGGTCAGCATCGTCATCCCACCTCAAGCTCTCTCCACTCACCTGAGTCCATTCTCTCACCCTGGGCCAGAGCTCCATTTACTCCCTATGAATGGGAAGCCCTCCTCTGTCCTCTATGCCTGACCAACCCTTCAAGCTTCACTTCTAGGTTCAGTCACCTTCTCCATAAAACTTCAAACAACACATACCTTGTCCAGTGGTAAGCAGTAAATAGGACAGTTTAAGCTAAGTCCATGGCATGGAGCACTTGGTGCACAGTCAAGACATACAGACTTATTACAGCCTTTCCTGGCTGAACCTTGCGGATAAAGCCAGGCACCTGTCAGCACACCTGAGACCCCAGGACTCAGCTGATGCCATTTGTAGCTCCTGCTCATGCTATGCAGTCATTCTTTTAACAAACATTTACTAGTCCTCACTGGGGCAACAACAGTAAATAAGACAGTTTGGGGCCAGCCATATGGAGATGACAGCCCGTGGGTTACATGTGAATAAATAAATCATAGAGTAGGAAAGGTGGACACTAATGGGTGAGGTATAAGAGCTCTGGGAGCATGAAAGTAAATATCTGGCCCAGACGAGGCCTGGGGTGCAGGCGGCTTCTGGAAGGAAGCGCTGGCTAAGCTAAGCTGAGGGAAGGACTATTTGAAACACGATGTGTAAAGGATCCAGAAGTTGGAAGGGGGGAGAGAGAAAGAAGTCGGGGAAATGTCTTACTTACAGCAGAAACAACTTGTCTCTCCTTCCTTTGCATTCCCAGTGTGTACACACTCGTACACACACAGCCCACACACACAGGCACACGCAGACACTTTCGCACGGCTCCTCTTTGTTCTGCCCATAAGTGTCAAGGTGTGAAGAATGAACCTTTTATCCTACGTTTCGGATGTATTGTCTGTGCCTGAATTTTTTTGTTTTGGAGCTGATAGGAATCCAAGTCATTAACCCTGCGAAGGACCTTTTTATTTTCTATTTTTCCATAGAAGATAAGTGGGACTAGGACCTGTTCAGAGGAAGAGCTGGGAGAGAGAATGAGGAGGTCACGTGATAAGCACTCCACAATCATTTCCTTCTCTCGCTCCGGAGCGAAACCTTTCAGACAGGAATGTAATGCAATCGTGTGCTGTGTGTAGAGTCACACTGTCCACTGTCAGGAAGAAGCCATGGTTTTCAAAAGCTTGTCCCAGGCACCAGGCATGAGGGCAAACCTCTGGGACTAAGGAGTAATGGGCTGGGGCTGCCGATGAGCAACTGGGGGAGGGCACCATTGCCAAAGAATGGATGAGGGGTGCTCAGCAAAGGCCCAGAAAGCCTGTCAGGGAGCACCAAACTCATTCACTTCCACACTTCGACTTCTCCCTGACTCTTCATCCACCTTCAGCATGCAGGGTTTGCTAACATGCTCTAGATGGCCCATGTAGTGACAGAAGCCACAAGTACCCAGGTTAACTGGGTCAGTGGCAGCTCCCATGACCCCGCTCTGCAAGGGGCCTCCCGCCAGCCTCTGCAGATGCACCGTGGGCACTCGTCACCAGCCCAGACACTCCACTCACTGTCAAGTTCAGGTCAGCCTGTGGGTCTATCCCCACTACAGAAGGTGGTCCCATGGCCAAGGCTGCTCAGGACTCAAGGGTATTAAGGATGTAGAAGGAAGCTGAGAAAAAAAATACACTGTCACAACAAGAAGGGCCCGTGTAGATAAGGTCGGCTTTATATTTTCCAGGATCCAATGAAAGTATGAAAATGTGAGCCTCCTTGTGAAAAAGTGTGATCAATGCTAAGACGGCTACAATAGAGTACAAAGTCAAGGCCAGGACCCTTCTGATCGCAGGGGGTGTTTGACCGAAGGAAGTTATATACCAACAAACCCAGCCCTGCTTAGAGATCGTATAATCCAAAATCTTTACTCTATGAGTGAGAAAACTGAAGCCCAGGAGAGGAAACCACTCTTTGTTCCAGTCTTGAGTCATTTTCATGCTCTAGGAGCCTCCTCACTGGGGTTCCTTAGCCACAACCTGTCCATTTACCAGGTACACAGTCCAGGCAAGTTACTTAATCTCTTTCTACCTCCATGTCCTCATCTGTAAAATGAGCATAATATTACTACAGACCTCAAAGATTGGTTGTTGCAATAAGGTAATGAGGCAAAGAATTTAGAAGGGTGCATGACATATAGAAACTCTCAATAAATAATCACAATTTAAAATATTGGTAATAGCAGTAATAATGGCTGTGGTATTCCAATAAACACCCCACTTGTCTCCTCAGAGTGACCTTCCCTTTTCTGTCTGGAGGACAGAACACCTTCCAGAGGCCTCCCTGGGACAGCACAGACTGAGCTTCCTCGCGTGGTCACAGGGGAGGGAACTGGGGCTGGAAGGGGCCTGAGGCCCAGGAAGGCTGGACTCCATGAAAAGCTGGCTTCAGCGTCCCTGCTCCTGGGCTCCTGTGCCATTTACTCCCGTCTAAGGCTGGCCTTACAAAAAAGGAAATCCTGCCATTTGCAACAACATAGATGGACCTGGAAGGCATTATGGTAAGTGACATAAGCCAGACACAGAAAGACGAGTACTATCTGATTTTACTTATATGTGGAATCTAAAATAATTGAGCTCATAGAAGCAGAGGAGAATGGTGCCTGTAAGGGCTGGGAGGTGGAGGAAATGCGGAGGTGATGGCTATGAGGTATGAAGTTTCAGTGATGGAAGAGAAATAAATTCTGGTGATATGTGTGTGTGTGTGTGTATAGTGAGATATATATATCATAGTAGCTATAGCTAACAGTACTTAACTGTCTGCTTAAAATTTGCTGTGGATTAAGTGCAAGCTGCGAACCGAAGTGTCGCAGGTTCGATTCTCGGTCAGGGCACATGCCTGGGTTGCAGGCCATGACCCCCAGCAGCCGCACATTGATGTTTCTCTCTGTCTCTCTTTCTCCCTCCCTTCCCTCTCTAAAAATAAAAAAAAAAATCTTTATTAAAAATTGCTAACAGGGTAGGTCTTATGTTAAATGCTCTTACCACAAAATAATAATAACAATAAGGAGAGTGGAAAGAAACTTTGGGAGGTGACAGATATGTTGATGACCTTGACGGTGGTGATGGCTTCACAGGTATATATTGTTCATACAGAAAATAGTACAATTAATAAATAATATTATACGAATAAACTGAGTTTCCTGTACTCACTGCTGTAAACATAATTTTGCCCAACCTGTGGGGCAAACGCGTGGAGTTGCATACATTAAACATATACAGTTTTTGCATGTCAATTATATTTCAATAAAATGGTTATTTAAAAAATAATGAAGTTCCTGCTGGATTGACATGACAGGGCTGCGCTGTGTGAAGGCAGAGCTTCCGAACCTGCCCTTCCTGCGGGAGAAGATCCTTGAGTGCCTGCCAGAAGTTCCGATCGCTAGACTCCCACCCAGACCCAACAGGTCAGAATCTCCCAGGGTGGGTCCAGAAATCCGCTCTAACACGCACCTGGCGGTGCTTATTGCACACCAGAGGGCGTGAGCCCCCGCTCCGGGCCGGCTGCAGGGGCACCGCCTGCCTTGAGTGTGGTGTGCCCGTCTCCCCCTTTGGGATACGTAGCTCTGTGGCCATCTTGCCGGGGCAAGGCACCCAGCAGGCGCCAATTAAAGCACGTGGGCTGCTTGTCAGACGGTTCGCTGCACACATCTCACATCTGACACGCGAGAAAGGCCGGCTGCGGGGCCAGCTGGTCAGGCTGCTCCCGGACCTGGTTCAGGAGGCCTCCGGCTGGGGTCCCGAGAGGAAGCCCGAGAGGTTGAGCATGTCACCGTGCACAGTGTCTAGCTCTCTTGCAGCCTCCAACGGTGGGACAACTCTTCAAATTCCGGGATTTCCTCAAGCTTCATGCGTTCCTGCTAAAGCTTTGGAGATACATAAAAGAGCAAAAGGGGCATTTTGAGCCTCGCTCTAAACAAAATGCACGTGGGTGCAGGTG
Source organism: Phyllostomus discolor (assembly GCF_004126475.2). Taxonomy (NCBI): domain Eukaryota; kingdom Metazoa; phylum Chordata; class Mammalia; order Chiroptera; family Phyllostomidae; genus Phyllostomus; species Phyllostomus discolor. The sequence goes on from NC_040908.2 coordinate 11,420,046, forward strand.
GTCAAAAGGTACAGACTTCCAGTGATGAGACCAACAACTCCTGGCGTTGCAAGGAACAGCCCGGTGACAACCATTAACCATCCCGTTGCTAAGAAAGTAGGTCTTACAAATTCTCATCGTAAGAGGAAAAAAAAAAGAAAAAAACTTGAGACGATGAATGTCAACCACACACGTTGTGGGGGTCATTCCACAATGCACACATATATCCATCCGATCCTTGTGCTGTGCGTTGTACACCTTACACTATACAATGGTGTGTGCCAATTACATCTCAATAAAACTGGAAAAAAAAACTTGTCTTCTTATGACACACAGGATCTTAAATTGCTTTAATATGGTAATTTGTTCTGGTGGTTCTTTATGGGAATTATACCAGGCAAGGGCAAACATTCCTCACTCTTCAAGGTGGCCTGCCTGCAGGGCCCTTTCTGCCCATCATTCCGCAAAGAGGAGGACGAGCCATCTGAAGCCGGGCCCCAGGCATCATGGAGATGCCCGGGTGTTGCTTTTTCTCCTGCTTTAAGTTTTTTTTTCTCCCCAGCACCTGGATATACCCTCTTTCAAAGCACCTAGTTTAAATTTTACTTCAGACCACTTTAGAAAATGGTCAGAAATGAAACCTGACTTGCTCCCTGTTTTCGTCTGGAGTTTCTAGCGACCACAGTTTAGCCTATGAACACTGTTTATAAGGGGGGCTCGGAGGAGCCTGCGGATGCTCCGCAAGCACTGCGGGAAAGGGAGCAGGCCTCCGAGGGGGAAGTGAGGCTCCTGCCCCGGCGGGGGGACCCTCATGGGGCTCCAGACGCCTACCTGCCGGCTTCAGGACACCCTTGGGAACTGATGTCATCAGCTCAGCAAGTTTCCCCAAGAGTGGATCCAAGCCCATGCCCACCACCAGCCTCCCACAGCTCCCCGTGTGACCTCGAGCTTTTCCTGGAGGTCCGGGCACCTCACCTGTCAGCACTGAATCCGCCCCGTGGACCACGCAGGTGGCCAAGGCAGGCGTTTATGAAAATGAGCACAGGTGAGAGAAAACAATCACAGGCCCCCCTCCCCCACAAACAGAGTTTTCATGATTTTGGTTCCTAGTGCTTTTCACTAGGTTTTGTTTGTTTTTATTTCTTACCTATGGGCTTCTAGCACCACTGGCATGTAAGCTTCATGAAGGAAGGACAGACTTCGACTTGTTTTGCTCACGTTTTAACACCGCAAAAGCCTATAGGTGCTTGCAGTGAGGTTATTAATTGAAAGCATGAGGAAATGAGCTCCCTGAGCCTGACCAGTCTTGGTGGTTAGGTGATGCCAGGTGCTCTCCAGCTGATACAGAACCAACAATGACTGGAGGCATAAGAAACTTAGTTGCAATTATTGTCTTTAAAAAGTCAATGCATACATACACCATGACTTTGTTCTAATGAACTGGCAGGCAACAGCGTGGAAAGGAAACATAACAAGGAAGATCACGTGAGGGGAGCGTGGCGATGCTCAGAAGAAGGGGACACCAGGTCAGGGGAAAGGGGAGGGTGTTGGGGGAAGGTCATCTCCTAGGTCATCCATCAGAAAGAAGACACCCTGTCTTCAGAGAGGACTCCCTGACCTTGCAGGCTGGGCCAGTGTCTCTCAGTCGTTCAAGGCCGTGCAGGGTCACACGGGGTTCAGGCAGACAGGGGAAAAGTCATGGAGCCATTGGGATGTCTGACGTGCCTTTATTCTGGGGACACAGAGGGTACCATCCACGCAGGCTGCAAGCCGAGTGTCACACCGCAGAAAGCCCTGACTCCCTTGTACACTAAAGACACTCAAAGCTGGCGAGGTGCCCACACTGACCTTCAGTTAATAACAGAGCTTCATTCTCTGCAGGCAGGCCCTTACTCAAGGTTATATGAACTCTGCTAAGCTGTGTTTGCCCAGACATCCGGGTGAGGGAGCCTGACTGACTCCATTTTCCCTACAGCCGGGCACCCACATAGCCTCAAAGACAATGTTCTTTGTCACACTTGCCTTTAGATATCTCAGAACCTGTGTTTTTGCCCACGAGCAGCTGAAAGACCACATTTTATTCATCTCCGAATCCTTGGGCCCCAGCACACAGTAGGTGCTCACTATGTGTTGGCTGCATAAACGCCTGAACCAGTTACTCGGCGAGCTTGTCCAGGTGGGAGGAATAGAGTAAGCAAAGGCCCCACAGGAGGAGTGGTGTCAGCCACTCCTGTGTGTGTGTTTGCTTGTTGCTATAAATGGGACCCCTGAAATATTCAAGGTCATGGTGACAGATGCCCCTTAAGTCACTGACCTAAGCAAAGCGCTGGATTCAGACACCAGGCCCTCCAGCCTGAAGGCATCCTTGTTGCTGCGCCTGGGGCATTAAGCCATAAAGGCGCTGCTGTTTCCTCGATAGTTTTGTGAAAAAAAAAAATGGGTCCCTATTTTTTCATCTCTTTTCCTGGGCTTTTCCTTGCAGGTTGAGAAACAAGAAGGCTCTAGCTACAGTGAGGGGAAAGCTGGATTCTGCTTCAGGTAATGAGATGTGGGGGCACACGCATGAACCCTGGGCAAGTGAAATATACTAGGGAAATGCCGGGTCCAGGATGCGGTGCCCCTGGCACCTCCTGCCTTCCTCCCACTCTCTCTTGCTCTCAGCGTTTCCAGAAGAAATGAACTCGTGTGCTTTCTAACATAATCTAAACCAGAGGCATCTGCTTTTATCTTTCCGAGCTGAAAGGCATTTTAAGCTCCCTACTGTTTGTTTTGGTTTATTACTGAAAGGCTAAACCATAAAAAAAAAGCCATTGTTGTGGGTATTTTCCAGTTGAGATGAAATATTTAACAAGGGCGAAGTGGGGAGGAGGACGTTTGCTGAAAATACCATTTTTTAAAGGTCAGAAAATGCATAAACCCATTACCTTAACATTGTTTGTTCCCCAGAGAGACAAAGCGACAGAGCGTTCCGAGCTGCCCTCCCCCGTGTCCCCAGACTTTTCAGCGCACAAATGCACACCCATCGGGTCCACCCCCCCAAACACACAGCTGTGCATCTCTTATGGCCCTGGCCAGAATCTCCCGGGACTGCACCCAGCCCACAAAAGCAGGTGCCATCTCCTGGCCAGCACGGAGACCCTACCACGCCCCAGCTCAGCCTGTTCGTGCATCCTCGCTGCCTGCAAGATCTTGCAACTCCTCCCTCTCCTTCCCAGCCTGTCGAAGAGATGTGTCCTTACACTGATTTTCAGTGTGTTGTTTCACCTGTGTGTGTCATAGAATTGTGCCACTCTCTGTTTCCATAATCTCCCTGCTTCCCTCTTCTCATCCACGGTGACACAGCACATCCCACCCACGCTTTCCATGTTTGGGGCAATCCACCTCCTCCAGGGCATCTCCCCAGTCATCCCTGTCCCCGGCAGAACTGTCCTGGAGACACGTGGCCACGCTAGGCGTCTGTTCAGGGCTCACCTCCCCTTTCAGGCTGTGAGTATCTCAAGAGCAGGGACCTCGGTCTATACAGCTTCGTGACCCCCACCAAACATAGTGCCTCCAGCCAGCGATCACTCTGTATATTTTCAATGACAACTGCATTCATGGGGGAGTGAATGAGCTCCCTCCTCTCTGTAGCATTTGCTCTGCTATTGGTGCGAACATTAAATCCGTAGAACATGCCAAAGCACTGTATATAATGGATGTGTCTTCTGATTGGGTTATAATTAAACTAAGATCTCTCTGTGTGCAATAACGCAGTTACCTCGACTGGCAGAAGGGAGATGGCAGATGTAGTGGATCATTGATGGACAGTTTGCATGTTGCCACGATCTATATCCTGTTATGTTTCCTGGTTCAAAGGAAAGCTTTAAAGGAGCATCCCAAGAACCTGCTGTGAAAGTATCACCCCCAGCGGTAGGTGGGTGACACAGTGTGAGGAAGTGGGGAAATGGAACGAGATGACAGAGGAGGGGGGCACAGAGTGGGACGATGGCGGGGGCAGAAAGAACGGGGCCGTTCACCGGGAGACCGCCGCAAGGGACGAGGCTGAGTCCGAAGCAGCCAGAGACATGGAGACTGCTCACACACATTCTAGACCAGAGCAGTCAGTGCATGGCCACCAGCCGCGTGTGGCCCGCCGATAGGTACAGAAAATGTGGGTAGTGGGAATTAAGACATGCCCTAAGTGCACTAAAACCCGCCCTAAATTCTGAACATTTAGTATGAAAACAAGAATGGACACTGTCTTGTTAATGATTTTTATATCGATCGCATGTCGAAGTGATAAACATGGGCTACGCTGAGTTAAAGAAAACGTACTGTAAATATTCGTTTCAATTGTTTCTTTTTTAAGGTGGCTTGAGAAAATTTAAAGTTACAAATGTGGTTAGTGTCTGTGGCTTGCGTTGTATTTCTATTGGAAAACACTATTCTAGACTAAGTTTTCTAGTGTGAATAGGATGTCAGTCTTCTCGCTCCAAGAAGGGAAAAAAGCATCATTTGTACTCAAAAAAAAAAAAAAAAAAAAAAAGCAGATTCCAGAGGCAGCCTGAGTCATGGTGGCAGGAAGGGGAGTTCCTTTCTGGCCAGATGTCCACGTTCATTTTTCCAGAGCTTCCAGGCCTGGAATTGCCGTCTGCGTCTAAAGAGTAATAACTAGTGTGGTGGTCAGCATGGCCTCAGGACCACTGACCATCTTAAGACCCAGGCAGGCAAAGTGCCAAGAAGTATTTGTCATGTTGAGATGTGGAGACAAAATAAAAAGTTTCTTTAAGCAGGAGCAGCTATGATTTAACTTGTGCGTTTTCTGTCATCACAGGGCTAATTCATATGAGTGGCTGATTTAACCTGGTGTCTCTGAATGGGCTGGTAAGTGTGCCTTAACAGATTCTTTATTGGCTTTGGGTACCATTTGCTGTAATGAAATAAATAAAAATTTCTTACCAAAATAAAAAGCTTAGGATTAATATGAAACCAAAGGAGTATCAAAACTCAAAACTCGGACCACTCCTTTTCATCTTCAACCTGAGTCAACTCAGATTTCACGTAACGATCTGTCACGAGCCGTGTGCACTCTTAGGGAGCTGAGCCGTGCAGAGTGGGGGTGGAGGAGGGTAGTTTGAATGTGAGTGTACCGCGTGTCAACAGAAATCTCTTGGCTGTCATTGACTTGGCCTGTAGCGTAAGTAATGCCTACCCCAAACCTTAGGTGGTACATTGCTGGGTAACGAATTACCTCAGAGCCGAGCATTTTAAAATAACACACACTTACTGTCCTATAGTGTCCATTGGTCAGGAATCCAGGTGTAGTTTAGCCAGATCCTCTACTTAAGGTCTCTTTCAAGGTTGCAGTCAAGGTCAGCCAACCCCTCGGTCATCTAAAGGTTCACCCAGGGCTAGGTGGGCTTCAGAGCTCACTCATGTGGTATTTCACACTTGAAATCCCTTCAAGTGTGCATACGGGCTACTGAGACAAATTCTTACACATATTGCTATCGTCTTTTCTATTAACTAGACAAATGAAACACTCTGAATTTATGTCTGCTCGCCTCTCCCCTACCTTCTCTCCCGGCCCCCACCCCTCCCACTCACCGAGGCCTTTAATCAAGGGTAAGTGTGCTGCACAAAAGGCTGAGTCAGCAAGCAGCGTGGGCAGAGCCAGCCTCTGTGTGTAGCACAGGTAAGTCCCGCCCCAAAATGGCCTGTAATGCAATTCTTTGTGGGTTTTCACTTGCAATTGTACTAACAGATTAAAGACCAAAGAGGGAGCCGTCCTCCGCCGAGCGGAATGCCAATGGCTTCTGGAAACGAAGCCATCAATCTCTGCACCAGCGAGTGTCCACCCTTTCGCCAACCAGTTCATCCCACCCAAGGGACCACCTGAAGAGCAACGGAACTGAATAGGAGCCTGCAGCTCTCGAAACAACAGGGGAAGGCAAAGCCTTTTAGGGCAGGATGCGTGTTATCTGCCCATCCTCTTGTTTGCTGAGGCTCACCGAGCCCTGTTGCCAGGAGCTGAAGGACCCACGGGGGCTGGGCTGGGAGCCTTCGGGAGAGAAAAACCGTCGGTTTTTTCCTGAAGATTAGCCCCTCCCATGGCAGGTACAGCGGGAGGAGACATCAGGGATCCCCATGGAGTTCCGGGGCCCCAGGCTGAGCTGGGTGGGGAAGGGCCTCTCCTAACTCACTGCCCCCACCCTGGCCCCTTTGCCCAATGAGGGCGCTCCAGTGACATCATCACTCCCCTGCCGATGGCTATAACATCACATTTTAGTTTTGTTGCAAAGCTCTTGTGCATTTGGATTACGTCTAAAACGTACCCATTATTTCTCTGCCCGGTCGGTGAATAGATATGACCGTCACATGTAACCTTTCGCCGATGGCTCAGTTACCAAACACCAGTGACCTCAGGACCACTCAGTGTGTGTCTGCTTGTTCCTGGTCAAAACGGCCCCAGATCTTTGTGCCTTTAAGTTTGTGTGCCAATTCCTACAGACTTCTTTCTTCCCTCAAAACTAGGCTTTGACAGTCATTTCTACATGTGGTTACTCCACCTGACTAGAACTCTCTTTTTTATGTAAATCAATACGCTACTTCTCATGCAACGTGGGCTTGGGAAAAAAATTACAAAGAAATACCTATACAAAATGAGTTAAAAGATTCTGACTAAAGGCTTCAAGGTCTCTCTTACGAGTTGAATGCAGCATCTTTACTTTTATCATGAATCTGCACAGACCCTTCCTAACTGTCTAACAGCTTTGTCCCTGGTAGCTACAAGACTGGCGCACCTGGGGAAGTGATTAAAGTCCAACTCACCCCTTAATATTTGTGCATATCCCATAGAGATTGATGTTTTCATTTGTGTGTGTGTGTGTGCCTGTGCGTGCTGTGTTTTCCCTGCACATTACCCGCTGGCATCACCTGTGGCAGAAACACTGAAGGTATCATCGACTCATCACTAGTCTTTAACCCTCACATCTGATCGGTCACCGGGTCCTTATGATTCCACTTAAAATACTACTCAAACCCATCTCCTCTTATGCATTCAATTGGTTATTATTATGCATATTAATTTACACAAATGCTACGATGTTTAATTGTATGTGTCAACTTGACTGTGCCAGGGGCGCCCCAAGTACTTGGTCAAACTTTATTCTGGGTGTTTCTAGGGGGGTGCTTTTGAATAAGATTAACATATGAATCAGCAGACCCAGTAAAGTGGATTGCCCTCCTTAACACGGGTGGTCCTCACTCCATCAGTTAGAGGCCTGTATAGAATACAAAGGCTGGCTCTCTTTCTCAAGTAAGAGGTTGCTCCTGCTGCCTAACTGTTGAGCGGGGAGATCTGTTTGCTCCTGCTTCAAACGTGAACTGAAGTCCAGGCTCTTCCTGGGTCTTCGGCTGCTGAGCTTTGAGCTAGAACGTACACATGCAGCTCCCCTGGGTCTGAGCCTGCGTGACTGTGTAAGCCAGTTCCTGAAACAGACAGACAAACATGTCCTGTTGGTTATGTTTCTCTGGAGAACTCCAACACAGCTGCCATAACAAAATGTAATGGCTAGGTGGCTGTAACAACACATATTTATTTTCTCACAGTTCCAGAGGCTGAAAGTCCAAGATCAAGGTGTCGGCAGGTTTGGTTGGTTTCTCTTGAGGCCTCCCTCCTTGACTTGCAGACGGCTGCCTTCTCGCTGTGGCCTCGGATGGCCTTTTCTTTCCGTGTGCACAGCTCTGGGGCATCTCTTGTGCGCCACCCTCCGCGCGTTACAAAGACACCAGTCAGACTGGACTGGAGCCCGCCCTAAGAGCCTCATTTTAACTTTAACCTGTTTATCGGCCGTATCTCCAAATACTGTCACATTCTGAAACCCTGAGAATTAGGGCTTCCTCATACGAATTTGGGGAGGACAAAATTCAGCCTATAACACCATAGCTATTATTTTGGCTCATGCTTTGGTAGAACACCATAGAACAACAATGTGGTTATCATGTTGACTACGGGATACTGGAAACAGTCTTCCACCCGTTACTTTCTTCCTCCACTATCACCACCTTCCGTGCCATCTACAATCGTCAAAGCGCTCTTTCTAAAACCCAGATGTGAGCGGCCAGCATCTGCTCACTGTGGCCTCAGCCCCCCCCCCGGTGCTTCATTGTTTGGACCACACAGTAGGAAGTCCTCACCCAGAAAACAGCAGGGCCTTCTGGCCTTGCCTCTCACCACTGCTCTTCTCGTGTCCTGTCTCAGCATTCTTTCCCACTCGCCCAACGCCCTCTTCATGGCCATCTCACAAAGCTCTCGACACAGAGCATTGGTCTTTCTCTTCAACTCACAGGCTTTTCAACCACGTCCTTTGAGATGTGCTGTCTCCCCAGACACGTATCTTCTGGCCTTTGTTGTATAATTATCAGTCGATCTGAATCTTCCCTCCCAGACAGAATAATATTTCAATGTATTTTTGTCTCAATAAGAGCTTTATAATTAATAATAATAGTACAATCAATCATAATTAATAACTAAGTAAGTTAATCCATCAAATATTTGCTGGGCACCTACTTTTAGGTCTATACCTTTCCCAGGAACCAAAGCATCCTATCTATCTTAGGAGGTGGGAAATCCACATGATATAAGAGAACTAACGGTACAATTCACACTCTCTGGCCTTCTCCCAAAGATGGCCAACAGAGATAAACTCATCCATACATACTGCTAAGGATTTGGTAGAATCGGTAATTTGAAATAAATTGCAACACACCGCCTAACAGAATAGCAACTTTTCTTCATGCACATGTACCACACACCAGTACTAGCCAGCCCCTGCAGTCTCCGATCTGCCACCCAGAAATAGTCACAAGTAGACATAGCATGAGTATGGCCATCTAAAGACCCAGTCCATCTATCAGGACAGTGATTTCAAAAGCTTAGTGTAGGTGGGCTCCGAGGACCAATAACCCAGCACTGTAATAAAGGAATAGAGACCCCAAGCAAACAAGCCTGGGGCGCTGGGGGCGCTGTGTGCATATGGTCAGCCAGGTAGGGGGGATGTACTTGGAGCGTACCTGTTAGCTGAACGCTACACACTGAAACTTCCAGTATAAATTCAGCACCTTAAGTTAAATTAGGCAGTGAAAGGCCATCAGTCAATTTCTCCTTCCCTGTCAAAACAGCAAGTCACAATATCACTATTGTTAATTGTCGGAACACGCCGCTTACATGGAGGAAAACACGGTTACAAAGGAGATCAACAATGCCTTCCTTGGGCTTCCAATTTTAATTTATTTTACGATGTTATGGTCAGGTGAGTAACATTTAACCGGAAAGAAAACAGTCTTTTCTGAGTCTTAACTCAGAGCTCACCGACCTAAAGAGAGCAAGCACAGGGAAGGGGTTCGTTCTCTAGGGAGAAAATAGACAAGGAGATTTGCAGCTGGTTGGCTAAACATTGCCCTTATAAGGTTCAAGGGAGAACTGATGAAGTCATGGTACAAAAAAATCCTACTAACGATTCCCAAGCTGTCAGCACAGAGGCCATAACTACCATATACAGAGAAAGTATGCAGACATGATATATTAATTTCTGGGTGAATGACTGGACCATGGAGCTCTGGGTATTCTGAAGTGTGAAGTCAATTGTTGTCATAGCATTCTCAGAGTGATAACTCATGCAGTGCTGCCCTGCTCAGGTGATGTTAATGGGGGCTGAAATGGGAATAACATCTTCGGAGAGTCCCCCATGGTTCGAATAATGGCAGAGCCGGTGAATTTTTCTGGTCTACGGCTCAGCCACGGGGCTGTTGTATTGAACCTTCTGTTTCGGATGCATTCAACCTTGAATGTGAGATGATGGATCTCCTCAGATTTTTAAGCCCCCGACACTTTATTCTATTAATAAATATTCATTTTCCTTTTCTCCCTCCAGTAGCATTTTCTCATCAATCATGGCTGAAATCACAGCTGTGAAAGCCTTTTATCCATTACTGTTCATCTCTACCCAATTCTGTGCCTCCTTACAAAATTATGAAATTATTGGAGGTGGGGTGGGAACCTTCTGTTAGGTGTGGCTTTTAATCGTCATTGAGTCTGTGTTTATTCCCAGAACGAAATCGCTTTGTTATTTTTTTTCCTTCGTTTTCCCCTCGTCCATGTATAAATCACTCCATTGGATTCTACTGTCTTATAAAAATAAAAACGATCCCTAAATGTCCAAGAATTACTCAGGGACTATTCAGTGTTCAATATGTCAAAGCAGCCAAGACAGACAGTCAGGAAGGAGATTAGAATCAATGAAGAAAAATCCATCCCGGGCAAAGCTGTCCCGCTGCCAGCCTGGTTGGGGGAAGCCCACTCACTGGGTGCTCTCATTACCAGGAGAAAAAGTCGCCGAGCATGAGACCAGAGAGGAGGGCGCAGTCTCTGCTGTCTGGGTCCTCAGACAAACCTGCAGTTTACTTTGTCCAAACGGATGCTCCCGTGGAGTGGCTGTCTGCTGCTCAGCTTGAAAGACCTCCTTTACCTCTCAGCCGCCTCCGGATAGGGAACAGTCCCCAAGCCACTGCTGGGACCACAGCAATAATCAGAAAACACGGGCTGCTGGGAACTCCAGTCATTCCGGGCTGAGCCCCCAACATCAGAGGCGCTCTCTGCCTGGGGCAGGCTTCCTGCTCAGCTCTGCCTTTCTTCCTGCACGCCCATGCAGCACTGGGTATCAGCCTGTCTCCTCCTACTCCATTCAAACTCATTGCACAAGGAGGGGACTTGAAAAGGTTCACAGAGGCCTGGATTTCAAATATGAAAGCTGGTCCAGGTGTTGATATAGAGTTGATAATAATAGATTACGGCTGCAAAAATGGGATCAACGAGCACATCACAGACTGGTACTCCATGAGTGCCTTCTGTGGGCATGGCCCTGTGCCATGCTGCGCATTTGCAGAAGTTGCCCCTGCAAACCATAGGGTGGCTACAAAGAGTGCAAGCAGAAAGGGAGAAAGGTAAAGAAGTTGGAGCAGATGTACTCTGAGAGCAGGGACACACTTGGGGCAAACCTTCTGCGGAAAGCCCAAAAGACACTGGAAGAGAGTCTGCTGCTAATGCTTTGCTAGACTCACATAATTGCGAAAGGAATCTCAGCCTGCCTTGGCATCTGCCTGGGTTTGTCTCGAAAGGCTCTTCCAACCTTGGATGCTGAGACTTCCGGTCTGATAAGGAAGTAAAGTCAGCTCTTCTGGATGGAAGTCAGGGGCTGGAGACTGCTGGAACCCCTCACCCCCAATCACAAACATCAAGCTTTTTCGAGCCGAGTGAAAGGGGAAATGTATCAAGTCAGCATCCTCACTCACCGATGGAAAAGCCGAGGCCTAGGGGAGATGAGAAACCAGTCCGAAGTCATGCATGCAGCCTGGCCATGTGACCAGGGCTGGAAGCCAAGTCTCTGGATTTCCATTCTTAGACTCTTTTCCTGACATCCAATCTTAAAAAGGGGTCATACAGGCCATGATTGCTCCTTCCTATGAAGAGCTGAATGTTGAGTATCACCTCCATCAGCCCGAAACGAGAGCCGGGGTGCCTGCAGCCCCCAACCTTGTTGTCACTGAAGCACAAGGCTTTCCACAGAGACCGCCACAACCATGTCTCAAGAAGTGCCACCAAGACCTGTTGTACCTTTGAGCATGTGACTTGCAACTGTACCCTCGTTTCTTCATTAGTAAACTAAAACAGAGGGTTTACTGCTCTTACTAAGATGTTGGAAGAGCAAATTAATGATTAATTATTGACCCATAGTGATCGCTCTTATATTTCAACAAACTTGTTGTTATAATTATGTGTCCAACAAGTAATACTAAATATCTGAAGTTATGTTTCAATTCAAAAGAATGATAAATGCAATCTGAAGAAAACAATTTGATAGACTAAAAGCTCAGAGAGCAGCTCACAATTATGCCTGACAGGCACAAACCTCCAATACCAGCTGCCCAGTGTAGCAGGTTTCTGACAGACTTCCATTTCCTCACATCATGCCAGTGAGTGCCAGCTGCTAGCACTGTCCCCAACCAACTATGGAGACTTTAGAGAAAAAGAAAGCTTGTGTATCTAAGAGGGGTGTTCTAACACTAAGCAAAATGTATCTGAAATGTCCAGGGAGACAGAGCATTGATGGTTGAGTTTGGGCAGTGGCCTAAAGATGGGGAGGCCAGGACTCTTTGGGGGAGACAGCTGGTCTACCACTCTGAGTTTCCATGAAGCCCCAGTGTGTGTTCTGGCTTGCTTTAAGACAGAGCAGCAACATAGCTGTTTACAACCATCCGACACTCATCAGTAGCACCGAGGAGGTACCCTGGAGTTAGAAGGCATTAGGAAGTTCCTGGGAAAGGGTACAAGGAATGGCTGAGTGCTGACATGAACACCAGAGCCTCTACACCCCCACGGTTGCTCCTCCACCCTGATGGCATTACCAGCCATGGCTGCCAACGGTCCCTAAAATGGTAGAGGTGAGCCCAGAGAGACAAGTGAGGTCTCTGAAAACAACATGCACTATTTTTAGGAGGACAAAATTGGAACAGCCAAAAGCAGAGGATAAGAGTATGTGCCAAAAGGAAGACTGTCTTTCATCTGCTTGGAGTTCATTTTCTTATAATAGAATAATGAGACAATTTTTCTCAAAACTTCACAAGGTGATCGTTCTTCCACTGATTTGTGATACTGTCTCTGTCATATACCAAACTCAGATGTAAATGTGGATTTAAAAAACAGATTGTGAAAGGTAATAGTATTAAGCTGACAGAGGAAATATAGTACAATATATATTGGACAGCTCAAATTAGACAGGTGTTTGTTTACCATAGAGTGGGAAAGGCTTTATTAAACAAAACTCAAAACACATAAACGCTGAGGGGAAAAAAAAATAAACAGAAAAGGATTACTGTACCTCAAATGCCACTCTGTGCAAAAGCACTAATAAGCACAACCTAGAAGATATTAATAAGAAATTACTATCTGGATACATGAAGAATTTCTATAAATCATCTAGAAAAAAGACAAGCCCAATCCAATATAGACAAAGGATATGAATTTAGCAGCTCAGAGGAGATCCCAAAAGCTAATAATAAATGCTCACACTCAGAAGTCATCCACAGGAATTGTTTTGCAATGATTCTGATAAGCAAAAATTATAAGGTATGCAAAACGAAATCTTGGGAATAGAAATATTCATGTACTACTGGTGCCTTTCTGGAGAGAATCTGGCAAAACTTAGTGAAATTAAACGTGCATATAGACTATGGTCCCACAACCATCCCATCCCGGAGTGAGTATCCCAGAGAACCCCTCCGGCAGGGCCACAGAGAGACATCTTTGAGGATGTCCACAGCCACAGGACTGGTGACAGCAAGGAGCTGAGGCAATCTAGATACCCACGACTGGAAAGTAAGTGTGTGAAGGGTGGTCTAGACCCACTCTGAAATACTCTATGACAGTCAGAAATTATCAACTAGCTTTGCACAAAATAACCTAAGAGTAAAGTAAAAGAGAGATTTCAATCAATTTGTATTAATTAAAATACACATTATCATTTTTAAGGATATGCAGCTATCTAAACAAATACGGAAGTTGGATTGGATATATATGAAATACACTGGAGAGAATGCCAAGGCAAGAAGGGAAACTGGAGTGGAAAGGGAAAATAATTAAAATTAAAATGAAATGAAACAAAAGAGGCACCTTGCATGAATAATGATGATATTATACTATTCATTTGTGCATGCATTCACTCATTATCTGGTAAATATGTGCGGATTGCCTACCTGGGCCTTGTCAACGCACTGGGATTGCAAAGGCGGATGGGCAGAACAGCTTCCTTCCCTCACGCTACTTCACACTGGCGGACTGAGGAATAGAACTAAGGATGTGGAGCAAATCAACGCTGGGCTCCTTTGGGTCTAAGGAAAATGGGGAGGTTGATGAAAACGATGATGGTGAGGAATGATGACGGTGGTGACCATGACATTACTTTTGTAGTGACATATCCTGTTTCATAATTCCCAAACCTCACTAGCATATTATGAAATAAATTTAGGCAAACTGGAATTTGGAGCTTGGTGAGCTTCTCTTGGAGGATATTTTAGACTGCCTCAGCATGACATGGAGCTCCCCGCAGAAGGACCCCAAGTTGTCCGGTGTCCAGCCCCACTTCCCAAGCCCTGCTCCGGCCCCCAGATGCACACGGCACTCAAAAGGCAGCAGATGCAGGAAAGAAACAAAACACCACCTGAGCAGGTAGATTTTCCTAGTGTTCTCCCTCACTAGGCTTCCCCGCCGGACCTTCCAACAAGCCCAGGCCACCAGTGAGTGCTGGATTCTGCTCCCTTCTGAGCGCGTCTGCCTCCTTGAATTCGGGAGTTCAGAGGCAAAGGTGAATTCCTCTGAGAAAGGAGAGCGTGCTGGTCAGCACGAAATGAGCACTTCACCCAACTCCTTGTCATCAGGGTCCTACCTTCAATGCTCCTCAAAAGAAGTGAATTTTGATGAAATCCTACTATGCAGTCTGCATTTTCAGGAGAAAGTAATAGCTTCACAACCTCAGAAGTGGCCCAGGGCTTCAAGGTGTGTGTGTGTCTGTGTATGTGTGTGTGTGTGTGTGTGTGTGTCCACAGGCAGTGGAAGATAAAGGTGTAATGAAAATATCCTCCAGAGACAGGACCCAACCTTGGGTCTGGAGCTAAGATGTCTCAGCCTTCAAGATCCTCCTCAGAAATTCAGTTTCTCAAAAAAAAGGACCTCATTTCTTTCAAGACTAAGTCACTTAGTAGTTCTACCTTCTGAGACACAAAACACCCTGGAAACCTCATTCATATCATGCTCCTTCCTTCCTCCTCCTTGCACTTTTTTCTGCTAATTCTGGAGACCAGACGCCATAAAAAAAGAGAGAGAGAGAAAACAGACGATGCACAATGGCTGGGACTGGAGGTGGGTAGAGATTTCCGGAAGAAACGATGGTCACTTTCTCAGGGTCAGTGCACAGGCACTTAAAACCTCAGACACAAGGTTTTTGTAACACCACGCTGCCCTCCGGTATCAGGAAGGGTATGGGCAAGTGCACCCTGTCACAGGACTTGGTAATGCATTTCGAGAGCTTTATATATGTCCACAGCCTCTGACCAGTAATTGCTCTTATGAGAATTTATACATTGGGGATTATCAGAAACACCAGCAAAGACTGACATTTAGGAATACTTAATGCAATACTTTTTATGTCATTAGAGGCCTTCCTCGGTTCTGAAAATTAAATAAAACCATCCCAAGACTCTGTATCATGTTTGATGGAATTCCAATGTCTTCCTCAAGACTTCTGATAATTCTCAGGCCTTAACCTTTAAGTTCCCATAAAGAATAAACTCTAAACCTCCCCAACATTAATCTAAATTCAGAGCTTAACCAACCAAAGCCAGGGAATACAATCTCTTTTCTTGACTTTCTCTCCAAAACAGGCCTGTGGAATTTGTATATGCGTCAGTCTTTAGAGAGGAATCAGGAAAACAGAGGGAATATACACCTCAGAGGAATACAAAGACTTTCAGTTTCAAAAATTTTAAATTTAAATTCTTAAAAAAAAATCCCTTTGGTCACCCAGACTTCTGATTAAATGTTAGCCCTTGTAAATTGCTCAACTTACTGTTCTTTCTTCTTTTAGTCTCTTTATCCCTTGCTCTCACACTTCTCTGCTTACCCTAACCCCACTTTTATCCAACACCAGAAACAGAGGAACGCAATTCTCTCTGCGTGGCTATGAATAGATTATGTCCTCATGGCCATGCCAATGCAATTATTGAGATAATTTGCTAAAGATAGTCAGTTATTAAGAATTTGTTTCCTAATAAGGACATGGGGGAGTAAGTATCCCACTTTGTCTTTCCCGTGATGGCTGGAACCATGGCAGTCATTTTGTAACCAAGGGAGAAAACACAATGATCAAAATTCAAACAGCAGAAAGAGCCTAGGACCCTAATGATGTGATTGAGCTTCAAAATTAATCCTGAAAGAAATCAAAAACATAATTCTTTTTATAAGAAATAATAAACACTGCTTTTTTTTCATCGATACTCCAAACATTTTTAGACCAGAGTATCAACTCAATTCTGATACTATTTACCCAGATTAGTGTCTGATCCCACAGGTGAAGTGCTTAGCTCCACAAGTTTCACCCCCTGCCCTCCACCACCACCACCACACACACACACACACACACACACACACCACACACACACTTTATATGACAGTTGTAAGCCCAGGTCGTCATCTGTGCCTCTGACCAACTAGTTATAGATCCGAAGTTTCAACGGCCCCCTCCTTGGGTTTGATTAATTTGCTAGAGTGGTTAATTTGCATAGAACTTAGAGAAACACCCCAGCTGGAAGGTTCTCAGAATCCCGTACTATTGCAATTTGATGGAGACTTCCTCATTTAGGTACCCTTAATTATTAACTGCATTTCCCTCTCCCCTCTCTGGAAAAGGGGTGGTGATGGGTTGAAATTGCAAGAATCTAATCAAGGTCTGGTCTCTGTTCTGACCAGTCCCCAACCAGGATCCAGGGGTCCACCCACAGTGTCACCTCCATAGAACAAAAGATGACCTTAGCGCTCTTATCACTTAGGAAATTACAAGGATTTTAGGAGCCCTGTGTTGGAGATGGATTAAAAGACCAAACATTAGAACAAGAGAGGCTCCTACTGCTTCTGTCCATCAGAAAATGACCAGGTTTTAGAAGTTTTGAACCAGGAACTGGAGGCAAATATATACATAAATATATATTTTTCTATTAACTCACAACAAGTATACCTTTGCTTGCAGCCAAAGTATATTAACAAATGCATGAGTCATCAAACTCTTAATCTCTCCAAGCCTCAGTGTTTCCATCTTTACTATGGGCATAACAATAGTAATTCATTCTATCACATTGTGGTAGCGATACGGTAATCTCACATCAACATATATTTAAGAGCCTACACACATCAGATTTGGTATTCATTCATTGCCTGAATAATGGTGGTCTATCTTGTCTTATACAGCATAGTAACTATTAGAGATTCTGAAACAGAAATAGAGGTTTAATATTTTTATTACATAGCAACCTGTAATAACTAGACCTCTCTGCTTCAGTTTTTAATAAATCCCACCAAGAAGCCTTTGCTTTGAATTCATCACATTCCCATGTTACTCACCGAGGGCTGCTCTGCTCTTCCTCGGCTCTGTGTTTGCTGTTTCTTCGACTCCACTCCTTCCCCCCTCCCTTGTGGCCCTAGAAGCTCATCCTTCCCTGACTTTCCTCCCTTGCCATTTCGTTTTGCTCTGTAATCCATGCCCTTTCACCGGCATGTTTTATGAGTGTGTACTGATGGGAATTTGATGGTAGTAAGGCGAGAGTCCAAAAAAAGACAAAATGAATCCTATGAATCCTACTAATCAATGCCTCTCCCCGACGGGATTCTGATGGAGATGGTCTCAAGGAACGGTAGCCAAATGGGATACAAACACTACTGTGCCATTAGTTCAAAGAGTGCCCCGCCTCCAATGCTGAGCACTCCTAAAAACTGGGTTAGAGGAGTGAGTTTGGCTCAAGTCCCAAACAGGGCCTCTCTCCCACCACCATGAAATCTTCCCTGGGCTCTGGACTGCCATCTTCATGGACACACAGAGAAAGGGAGGGCAGGGCAAGAGAAAAGGGGTGGTAAGGCACCAGAAAGGAGCCACCTCGATCTGCAATTCTATCAAATATCGCAGAACAGAGAGAGAAGGACAGGACCTGGTGCTTTCCAGAGGACAGGTGCTATCCAAACCTGGCTACCTCGGGGTGCAAACAGTGCTTTGAGCAATCAGTCATATTGCCCAGTTTTCCTTCCTTGGGACGTTTCTGATGAAGGTAGACGAGACTAAAATTTCCTTTCCCGGAAGTGTATCTGTGATTAACTTTATACATTCATGTGTTTGATAGCTGTGGTAAACTGTGCTGCTATTTAGCAACAGTTACTGCCTTTTCTGTATCTTCCTGCTTTTCTGCATGTGGCCACATGACTGTCTTCAGCCAATGAAGAAGTATGTGCTTCTAACCAGAGGGCCACACTGGGGGTTAGAAGCTTTAAGAGCCAGCACTTACTTTAAATTCCATTCTCCTATTGTCAGGATAACCTGCCATGCTCCAGAAGGTAGCTGCTCCATTGTGCTGGGCCCCGGGGTGAGGGAGGGGATGCTACAGAGCTTAGAGGAACAGAGAGCCCTCAGCCAACCATCAGTAGGCAAGAGGGTGTGTGAGCAATAACGTGTGTGTTTAAAGCAACGGAGATGTTTCGGATGTCCGTAACAGCAGCATAGCCCAGTCAACACTGATGATCCCTACAGTTCCTCTAGGAATGTATCCATGGTTCCACCATCAGTTTAATACAAAGCCTAGCACACGTGCATGCATGCTCAATGGGTTGGCTGAAGAAACCAATGAATATTTTTAATCAAAATCATCATTTTCTTCACTGAGAGGCAACACAGTATAGCAAAAGAGATTAGACTTTGGGGTGACACAGACTCATGTTACATCCCATCTGGCCACTGACTAGCTGTGACACTTTAGCCTCTTCCAAGGGCTAAGTCCTGGTCTCCCCATTTAAAGAAAAAGTGTGTCTGAGGTGCCTTCCTGCAAGGAGTCCTAGTGAGCACGGAACGGGATGGCGTCTGTCAAGACCCGTGTACGGTCAGGACATCACAGACATTTCATCAGCCGAGTTTGCTGTTAATGATATTTGGCTCCTTTTTGTTGTTTTATTCAAAAAATGACACAAAATAGCAGGGGATGTCAAGAAAAGGAGTAACGTGTTTCAGACATTTCTGCAGTATACTCAATAGTACTGAGTCATTAACTGGTTGGGCAGAACTGAGGAAAAAGAGGAAAGAAGGAAAACAGGACAGTCACCAGATTTACTCTTAGTAAAGGGGACAGTGTGGGCACTGCTATTGGTCTAGAGCAGACGGAGCAGGTGGGACGTGGCTTGGCTTAGCAGCTGGGCAAGGCTGTGGTGGGATTCTGAATTCAAGTTTAGGTGTCTTGGGCTCCAGCAGGCTGTGGGTCATCCACACGGAATTGATGAGTTGACAAAGGATATAGAGGTCTAAAGTTTAGGCAAAACATATGTGTGTACATGTAAACGTTTGTTAATCACCATATTTTTGGTGATCCACAGGCTGTGGGTCATCCACATGGAATTGATGGGCTGACAAAGGATATACAGGTCTAAAATTTAGGAAAAAAATATGTATGTACATGTAAATGTTGGTTAATCACCATATTTTTGGACTATAAGATGCACCTTCCCCCCCCCAAATTTGGGAGGAAAATGGGGGTGCATCTTATAGTCGGAATGTAGATTACCTGGCTCGCTGGGGGGCGTGGGGCAGTGGCCTATGTTATTTATGTTATTAAATATTTTACCACATTTTTTGCTTCAATTTTTTTTCCCTATTTTCCTCCTCCTCTAAAACCTAGGTGTGTCTTACTCAGTCCGAGAAATTTGTAAATGAATAGCTCAATGCAAGTCCAGAAAGGGAAGCTAACACTAAACGAGTTTACTGGTGAGCGTATTTCATACTTTGCGGCATAGTTGTGTTTAACCACCACACACACGTCTGTGGATAGAAAGCAGGTGTCTTCCTCTGAGGAAACGAAAGTTAACTGCCTTGAAACTTCAAATTCCCATTAACGGAGACCCATGTTTATTTCGCCAAATACAAATACAGTTACTGAAGAGGAAAACCATTCGGAAGTATAAAAGAACTAATCGCATTAAGCAAAATTTTCAGAAAGCTAATCCTTCAGTAGCGACTTTCATGTTTTATACATTCTAGTCAGAAGTATCTTAATTAGAACTAGTATTAACTACAGATGGAGATGGTTGCTGGAAGAAGATAAAGCGACTTTCCCCAAATCAGGAATTTAGCAACTGTTTTTGCTGAGAGCGTCAGCTCTGAGAAAGGCCCTACCATGGGATGATGCATGAAAATCACTCTCCCCTTCCACAAGGCGGCAGCTTCCCACGGGGAGATGATAAGGAGGACCATGGGAGACGCCAGCCAAGAGGCCCCGGTTAGTGGGGCAGGGAGCTGGTACTTCCTACTGAGACGTCAGTGGGCTTGCATAGGGACTATGATTTTCGAGTTTCTTCTTAAAAGTGACGCTGATACGCACACGTGAGAAAAATGGTTGGAGGAAGGCATCACACAGGACAGTGAGCGTCTCAGGAACATAGGCATGGAGGTGAGAATGAGGGAGGTATTTATGCAGAAGGGGACACTTAATTTGATTATAACTAAATATTAGGCTCTGGCTGGCATAGCTCAGTGGATTGAGCTCGGTCTGTGAACCAAAGCATCACAGGCTCGATTCCCAGTCAGGGCACATGCCTGGGTTGCAGGCCACGGCCCCCAGCAACCACACATTGATGTTTCTCTCTCTCTTTCCCCTTCCCTTCCCTCTCTAAAAGTAAATACATAAAATCTTTTAAAATTTTTAAAAATAAATAAATATTAGTTAGAGGACAACGGAACAGAAAACGCAGATCAGGGCCAAGTCGTGAGGGATTTTGAGTAACAGGCTAAGGAATGCAATCTTTATTCTGTAATAAATCTTAGGGCTCCATTGGAAGGACTGGAGCAGAAGAGAGATGAGCTCTTATAGGGAATTTCAGAAGAATGATATTTGGGGCTTTCCTGGGGATAGATTTTTTCATCATAAAGTCAGGAAAAATAATATTTACTGCACAAGGATGGTTTTAAATGAGATAACCTCTGTAATGAATGCCTTGGTCGGTATTAGGTTTTCTTCCCATCTTTTTTCCTGGAAGTGACCTGATAATATTCACCCGCTCCTCATTAAGACCCCAAGGGCAGCAACAGGCAGTAACAGGGAGATATTAACAAGGGCAGGTGCCATAAAGGCAGCTGGAGACCCACAAGCAGGGATTTAACAGATAAAGGAAAGGCAAGCAATAAAAAGAGAAGGGGGGGGGGGGAGAAATGTTTGCCAAGGGCTTTTGAAAGGAAATAAATTGGAAACCTGTTATGCATGTAACTGGGACGCCGCTGCAAACTCAGGAAGGGGGGAGGACACACAGAGGGGGCTCCGGTGGGTCCTGGAGCACCTGGGAAACCAGGCCCTCCAGCCCTGTGCATGTGGACTCGTGTGTGTGCAGCTAATGCAGCCAGTGCAGCCATCACAGCTGTACCAGCTGGCAGATGGGAGCTGCAGCTAATCACCGGGATTGTTTCGTTTAGGGAAATTGTTCTCACTGAGTTGCCATTGTGACACCATAGTAGTGCCTGCAGGCAAAATGACAAAAGTTCCAACAGGAAAATCTGTGACGATGGGGGCAGGGACCCTCGGGGCACCAGCAAGAAACAGAGTGCAGTCCACTGAAGTGAGCCTCCCTGCTGCAGGAGTGAAGTTCTTACCTGTAGAGAAAGCCCCGCCAAGGTAACCTCGGAGTGTGATCCAACCCCCTACCTGGCCACTGAGGAACTGTAAACTCGTCAGCACCTCTGGAACAAAGTATCCACTGTTCACATAAGAGGAGGGAAGGACCACACTTATGCTTGCTCTCCAAGGGGCCCAGTGTCTAGCCAGAGGGAGAGCATGCCCTCTGTGATTTGCGAAGCCCTCCAGGCCTCCCCAAAACAGATACTAAGGGATGGAGGTGCTCTGAGGAACTGTACCTACTCAATCTGCTAACATCAGGGGCTTTCCTCGAAGAAGGAGCACCTGAGCTGAGACTTGGACAATGGACAATAAGGAAATTAGAGGGAAGTTCGCTAGGGTTGATAATACCTCATAAACAACGATAAGGTGGGTGATTAGTGACGGCAAAGCCACCTCCAAGGCACACCACCTCTGCTCCTCCTGCTTAGTGCTTTCACAAGCACACAGCCGTGACCTTCTAAACATCTAAGGACAAGCTTTCAAAACGTCCTCAGTCATTGCCATTTCTCCTAACATAGCTCCTCCAGAGCAAATACTAACACCCACCCTTCCGGGGGCCCCTGTGAGCAAAGCCTTCTGCCTGTCTCTGGGGAAAGTTTGCAGCTTAGGCTGACCCTCTGCTAAGAAGCCACAGATCACCCCAACTCCACACCAGAGGTCCTGGATGAAGAATTGTTCTCTCCTAAAGAGCCATGTATGAGAATGCACGATACACAGGGCAAGAATGTTACCGAATGAATGAATACGTGCATGAACAAAAGCATGAATGAACGAACAGGACAGATAAACTTTCCAAAAGAACTTAAGCTGGGCAAGCATACCTATCCCAGCAAGAGGGGTTGGCAGATGTTCGCACAAATAAGCACCTGTTGAATGACTGAATTAAATAATACCAAAACATCAGTGACTAAATAACTAAATAAACAAATGAATATGTTATTTAACCCATCAGCACACTGACCCCTGAAACAGGCCTTCCTGAAGGTGCACCAGGGCCAGCTTTATACCTGTACACGGCAGCACTCGCCACAGTAGCGGGGCTGAGGGGCCGATTTCCCTCCCAGCATCCCACTGGGCGCCTAGCTGCAGCCATACCCCAATTATAGCCACCTTCACTCACAAGCCCGCCTCACGGTCATTAATGATCTATTCTCCAGAAGTGCCTGCCATGCTTCACCCCTGTACTACTAGGATGTCACCAAGTCCCCCCGTGGCAATGCCTAGAATCAAGGTGCCATGGTCCCCGCCCCTGCGTGTTCTATGAGCACCATACCTGGAAGACCTCAGCCACGTGTGTTACTTCCGGTTGGAAGCGGGCCCTTGGGCAGTTGTGAACAGCTGTAGCACGTTCTCTACAAACCTTCACGTCCTACACCAAGTGGCTCCCCAAAGATGCAACCTGTAAACAGAGGCTCCTATGACAGCTTCCACCCTGAGACCCGGGGTAGGTGATGGCTGTCTGCTCATCGCCAAAATGTTGCTGACTGAGGCTCCTTCTCCCCAAAGACTCTGCCCAAACCCCCAGAGTGGCCTTCAACGCAAGCCACCAGCCCACCAGTGCAACTAGGGCAAGCTCAAGTTTTGATGGCATTTTGTGTATTTAAGCTACATAAAGTACTAGCGCTGAGGTTCTCCCTTGCAATTCAGGGGTGTCCGACCTGTGGCCTGCAGACCCCGTGAAGCCCAGGATGGCTGTGAATGCAGCCCAACACAAAATCTTAAATTTACTTAAAACATCATGGGATTTTTCTGTGATTACACGTCTTGGGTGGCCCAAGACAACTCTTCTTCCAGTGTGGCCCAGAGACACCAAAAGTTTGGACGCCCCTGTCCCCTGCACACGTAAGGCAGTACAAAAATGCTGAGGCCCCTCGCTGCCTTCCGTGTCCCGAAGCTCCTGGTGTGTGCGAGAATTTGGGTTGGCTCCTGAGCCTCCAGGCTCAGTCCTTGTCTCCTGGGTTTGGGCAGACCTGTGAAAATTTGCCTCCTGTCTGAGACAGGATCACAGCTCCCTGCTACGGAGCCAGGCAAAAATGAGTTCATCCCAGCAGAGAAAGACAGACCCATTAGCTATCGTCTCTTCAGGGTCACAGACAGAGCAGGAGGCAAGCAGAGAGCCAACGGCCACCAGAGTCAACGATGAGACATGTGGGCTGTAGCCAGGAGGTGACTCTGGTAAGGCAGAGGGTGGCGGGAGGGTTGGCAGGTGGGCTGGCTGCCTGGAGCACCCAGGGGTAATTTCCCCTACCTTCATGCTGTCACTCACAGCCCTCTACATAGCACCAATGTCACGCCACATCAGCTGCACCTGTGCCCGTGTGATGACGTTCAGACCCAGATAAACACCATCAAGGGCATCAGGATGATGGGCACAATGCAACACCTCCATGATTGATCTGTTTGTTCCCATCCTGGGGCTCTGGGTCTATTAAATAAACACTGCTATTTTGAAGGGAAAGCAGGAGGAATGATTATTGCGTGGCCTTTTTATTTCTTGTTTGGTTTGGATGTTGCTGTTGTTTGCTCTTTGGACTTTTTTTTTTTTTTTTTTTTTTTCAAAAAAAGGGGAATAATTTTCTTTTTCAGACAAATAAACCTGAGCACAAGCAGCAGGACTTCACTCACCAGCTCCAATTCCTCGCTGAATACACTCCACAGCTGGCAAGATGTCAACAATTAGCTGATTTCCCTGCTCTGTTGCAAACTTCTGCTCTGTGGTTGGATTGGACATGAGAGGTAGAGGGGCCACGTGACCTTCCCCGGAGGTCCCGCCCCCCTGAACGCTCCCAAGGCTGACTCCCCTCACGTTAGGCGGGTGGATCGAGTTTAGGGTAGAGCGCACTGTTTTCCTCACTTTGCACAAAGCAAGCCAGGGTTTGGGGGCAATCTTCTGCCTAGTTGCTGCATAACAGATTGCATTTTGGATTATTTAATTTTAAGAAGAAATTATTTATAAGAAAACTATTTATAATGGAAATTAAGAAATTCTAGGTCATACGATGCCCCCTCCTCCAAACTTTGAAACTGAGTTTCCAGTTTTTAAAACCCTGGGGAAAGAAATTATTCAGAATGTACATGTCCTTTTTCTTAACTCTTTGCCCAAGACAGACCCTTAATTAGTGTGTTACCATTTCTTTACCTGTAAAATTCAGATCATATCACTGGGAATCTTATAAGTAGAGTGATTTAAAGCTATTTTAAGAGTAGCTTGCTTCAGCCCTGGCTCGTGGAGCTTGGTGGATTGAGCGTGGGCCTATGAACCAAAGAGTAGCTTGCTCCTTTATACCCTCCATAAGAGAACACTGTATCTTATGGAATCACAGCATTAACATCAGGTACATAGGCATTTGGACTAATGCAAGCTGACTCTGTCTGCGTCCTACCCACCAGGCCCTGCACTGAATGATTCTGAGAACAACATGAGAGGAACCTGCACATCCTTGTAGCAATTGGTAGATTCTAATAGGGGTGGTGGTGACTCTCCCCCTTTGCTCATCAAGGCTTCTGTGATGAGCCCGGAATTAAATAAGAAATTGGAACATGACATAAGACAGTCTGCACATTGTGAGAAGGGCCCTCCAGTTTTCTCATTTTTAAGAGCAACTGACAACGTGATTCCCTCCTATGCTACTTCTTTGTGGTGTACCATTCAAAGTGTGGTCTGTGGACCAGGGCCAGTACGAGAACTGTTTGTCAGTGATCTGCAATGAAATACACATGGAAATTACAAGTAAACATGTCAACAGTTGTAGAGCAATCTGACATTACCACAACAACCAAGGAAATAATCTTTATTCAACAGCAGATAGGCTAGTTGAGGGGTTCCAGATTTCGGCAGTCAATCCTTTCAACTCAGACTGTGGTCAGTCCCATGTCACAGGATACACTTAACCATGACCAAGTAGAAATCAAACATGCTAGATTGATAGAGAGAAAGAATGTCCTTTGCCACTGGTAGCATGAGAAGCAGAGTGTTATCACAGTCACCAAACTTGTCAATTCCTTGTAGGTTGAAGGTAAGCTCCATGTGGACAGTAACTGCCTTCTTCAGTGCTCTATCACCGAAGCCTAGGACAATTCCTGAGCTGTTGAATGAATGAGTGCATGAATGAATAAGGAATATACAGGGTTCTGTCTCCCTCTCAGGTTGGGTAGCCATTAGATGTCAAGAGAAGGTGATCACCATTCATAGGTCACATGAAGACAGGAATCACTGGTAAGTTCTTCCTCTCCCCACTTACCCAATCTTCGGTGTCAAGGCAATGAGACAGAAGTCTCTGGAATACATCTCCACACATATAA
Source organism: Phyllostomus discolor (assembly GCF_004126475.2). Classification (NCBI taxonomy): domain Eukaryota; kingdom Metazoa; phylum Chordata; class Mammalia; order Chiroptera; family Phyllostomidae; genus Phyllostomus; species Phyllostomus discolor. The sequence continues at coordinate 11,445,828 of NC_040908.2, forward strand.
GTCATGCCTCTAGAAGAATATGAGTCCCTCTGTAGACTTCACTGCATCAGTACCTTTGTCAGATCGCAGCTACTCCAAGGGCAGAGCACAACTGACATTTCTTATCATAAGTATTTATTGTTTAGAAGTTGTCAGGTCCCATAAACATGCCGTGGCTCTTTGCAAAGCTCAGAGAGTGAACAAGGCCAAAGTTTACAGGGCTGCTGACATTACAAAAAAACAAACAAACAAACCCACAAAAGTCATGACCTTACTTCCCCGGAGGACATAGGAGAGACAGACCACACTCACCATATCATAATATTTTGATTTAAAATATGTTGTGTTGACAAGCAATAGAAAGAGAAAGCAACAGGCTAGAAAGAACAGTGGCTCCCATCTGAGGGCAGTGCGGTCTTCTCAGAAGGACCCGGAAAGGGGTGAGGCCCCAGTTCTCCGTCACCGCATAGCAACCCCCTCCAAGTTAACATGACATAAAGCCACCACCGTGACATTAAGCTCACAGAGTCTGTGGGTCAGGTGTTCAGAGGGGGTACAGTTGTCTCTGCTCCACAGTACCTGGGAGTACTGTTCCTAACAGCTGAGAAGTTCTCAGTCAGGGCCAGAATCACGTGGAGACCTTTTCACTCATATATAGTTGGTACCTAGGCTGAGATGACTCAAAGGCTGGACTTAGCTGGGACTGTTGACCAAAGCAGCTACATCTGTATCTATAGATTGATGTCTATATCGATATCTGTATCAATATCACCTATATCTATAGATCAGTATATCTATGTATCTATATCTGATATCTGTATCTGTATCTATATCTATATATCTTGTCTCTCTCTAAGGAAGTGAATTGGGATTTTTCACACCATAGCAGACTTGGGGAAGCCAATTTCTTACATAAAGTCTCAGGCCTTCAATACGAAGACTTCCTAAAATCAGGAAGAAGGTATATGGCCATTTAGGGCCAAATCTCAGAAGTTACACTGTATCACTTTCGCCGTGCTGTAATGGTCAAAGCAGGCACAAGCACACCCATATTCAAGGGGAGGTGACATCGGCCCTACCTCTTAGCAGAAGTGTCAAGGAATAAAGAACAGTTTTTAAAACCTCTCCAGTACAGACAACTTCTGAGAATTGAGTGAACAATAGCCAGAGATGTTAAAGACCCTACAAAGTGTGTGATAATTTTGCACCTCAAAGAACTTGTCTTCCTAGGATGCCTGGAGTGGTCCTGTCTCCAGACACTAGACCCCCAGATTCAGAGAGACGGATAGAAGCCATTTCACCCAAAGACACCACCCCTCCACCCACCCCATCTTCCAAAGGGGAAACCAAGGCCTGGGCTGGATGGGCTGAGAGTGGACCCCAGGCATCTTTCCTTGGAACACAAGATATCTGTAAGCACCTTTCTGAAGCAACACACTTTCTCCAGGCAAATCCATGTCAAAGTCCCTAGTGTATAAAACCATCAGGGGATGTTAAAACTGTGGTGATCGTATGATGAGTAACAGGATACTCATATTGTCTCAAAGTACCTGCCCACTCATTGTTTACCACTTACATAGGAAAGAGAAGAGGGATTTTACAGTGGAAACACATGGTTGGTACCAACTTCACTGGGCGATCGAAGTGGCAGATGGGCGTCATTTGCCTCCTGATATGAGGCATTGAGAAGGTGCAACATTCCTTACATCATATTTCTGCCCAAATGCACAGCCTGAGTGTAATCATGATTGAAGAATATCCTGAAAATAATTGGACTATGCTTTTTGAAAAGTGCAAGATCATGAAAGTCAGTCTCCTTACTCTCAAGTAATTCAGAAAAAAAAATACTACATGGGTAGGCACACAGCATCATAGAGGAGAATGAGCAAAAAAGGTAAATGGATAAAATAGAAATGGTTGGTAAATCTGGAACAGGGGTTTGCTGACCTTCCTCTACTACTCTTGCAACTTTCCTGTAAGTTTCGTGTACACTAGAGATTTTATTAAAACAAGTAGTTACGTAATCAGCCACAACAAAATATGTCATTGTGAAATTCTGGGTAGTATGTGCTCAGCTGCGGTAATGGACTCAGTTTCTTAGCTCTCCAAGCGGTAACAGTTTAAACAAGCCACAATGTTCTGAGCTCTGCTCTCATGAAGCCCTGTCTGAATTGGAGGGAGTGGGTCTGGGCTGTCTGGGGAGACACAACCCAGAACATTTCAGCATCCACATGGAGCCTACATACAGATCTTTCAGGTCAAGTCTCGGGCTACAGGTAAAGCTGGTCTAACCAAGACCCAAACCCAGAGGCTTAATAACACAGAGATTCATTTCTCCCTCATCCAGTCATCTAACAGAGTTGGGCAGCTTTGCCGTCTTTAATCTGAAGCTCCCATCGCTGGGTACAAGGGAGACATTTTCTTTCCCATTTCACAGTCAGGGGGGGAGAGGGAAAGCGTGAAAGATGCTTAGCTTCATTATAGAAACCCAGTCTGGAAATTTGCATAGATCACTTCCACGATCACTTTCTCGGCCAAAATTTAATTACACGTTACAGCTAGACAGTAGGGGAGGCTGAGTCATCAGCCTCTATCTGGGTGGACGTGGGCCACGTTCCTGCCTAAAACTCGGGGTGGGCGTAGCAGTGTGTTATGTAAAAGGACAAGAGTGAGGGGGGATAATGGCGGGCAATTAGAGCCTCTGCCCGGGAAACAGACGTGGAAGGGTTTCTGTGGGCCTCTCTGAGCATCTCGGCCGGCCGTGCTGCCAACGGGGGGGAGGCGAAAGTTTCATGGAAGAAATTGGATTCCAGAAATAGTCGCTGTTCTGTTTGGTACCCATTTCAGCAAACTATTTAAGTAGCTCTAGGATTTCCAGAGACCCAAGGGCTTGATTCTGGAGACAAAAAAAAAAAAAAAAAAAAAAAACAGCCAAAGCTTTCTCTACCAGGGACAGTCCGAATCTCAGGGGTCAGATTATTTTTCTTCTGTTGACAAAATAAAACATCTCTACACAAACGAGCCGTCCTTATCCATGCCTGCATTCACACACAGGCACCCTCACAGCCACGGTGCGTGATCTTGCTCCAGGAGGCTCTCCAAGTCCTCTCTGAGGGATTCTCTTAGGGGTTTGGGAGTGCTAGGAATGTTTATACTGTCAACTCTCATTTATTTTACATGGTTACTAAATGGCTTTAGTAAAATAACAGGCAAATGACTCCACAGTGCTTTTTAAGGGACTGTGTGTTGACTTGTCAAATTCACGAGTGGCTACATTGGTTTACGCACATCTGAAAAAATACCTTATCCCAACACAGGCAAGATAACGCATCTGTACTCGAGTTGATGAAAGCGTCCTTTCATTTTTTGAAGGTTTTCACTCAAAACACCATTCCAAAACGTCACTTTCTCTTCCCCCGTTTTTTGTATTCACATTCCTGTAGGATGCGGGCGTGTATTCCGGCAGACTGCGTGGGATCTGCTGTTTCCGCCCAGCCTCACCGTGCTTTTTAGGAAGGCTCAGGCGGAGCTAATAGGGGTACGAGAGAATACGGCCAGCTTTATTAGAATAATGAGTTTGCAGCTTTAACCCAAGTCCTGAAGATGCGTGGACCACATTAGGCATTTATTCTCACCATCACAGAGCCTGAGGAAAAGATAGGGACACCATGCACTGGGAAACGGCAGATCCTGAGGTCCCCCAAAGCGCCACAAAGAGGCATCGAAGGTCACCATGGTTTGCTGTGGGCTACTTTCCTGGCCCTTCCTGGGCCCTGGGTCTAGAGGGATGGACACCTCTGCCCTGTTGGTCACTTGTCCAAACAGCCAGCTAGACTGGCCTCCGTGTCTCACTGTCACACCCGCTTCAGCCAGTCCTGCTCCTGCCCAGTCACAGCCCCCTACTGATGACTTTCAGGGGAGCTGACAACCCTGGCTGCTGCCACAGTCCTCCCAATGTCAAGATCAAGAGCATCCCTAGACATCACTACCAGCTCCACTGCTTTGGAGACCCGCCCGCTCTGCATCTCAGTGACTCATCCCCAGCCGAGGGCTGTCAGTCAGCAAAGGCAATGTCAATCTCACGGCAATGGGCGCGGTGTTGGAGTAGGACTGCCTGGGGTCGCACCCGGGCTCTGCCACCTCCCAACTCGGTGACCTCGGCAAGGGACACCTGTCTGTGCCACAGCCTCCTGCTCGTTAAAATCTCCTCGAAAACAGTACCTACTTTGCAAGACAGTGTAAACTTAAATTAGCTAATACATGTAAATCACTTAGAACCGTGCCTGACATAATTAAGGCTCAATAAATATTAGCCAATGTCATTATTATTATTATTATTATTGCTGCTATTGTTAAAGAATCTGACAAGTGGAACATCACTCGTGAGACTTGCCCACAGCAGTTTCAATAAACCAGCGGGGAAACAGAAGCCTGTGTGATGTGGATGGATGAGTGAAAGGGGGGGATGAGAACCTGGAAACGTGGAATTCGACCAAGAGGAGAACAGATAAGAGACCATTTGAAAAGGATCAACAGAAATCAACCCATTCTTTGGCCAGAAAATACCAGGACAGAAAAATTGTTGTAAAGCTTGGTAATTCTGATGACTTGGTATGAATTTAAGTCAACCTACTCACAGCAATGCAACTGTGAACCATAGCTTACTTCAGCAAAGTGCTTCAAAGTGTACAAACTCGCCCTGGCTGGCGTAGCTCAGTGGATTGAGCGCAGGCTGCGAACCAGGCATCGCAGGTTTGATTCCCAGTCAGGGCACACCCCTAGGTTGCAGGCCATGACCCCCAGCAACCGCACATTGATGTTTCTCTCTCTCTCTTTCCCCCTCCCTTCCCTCTCTAAAAATAAACAAATAAAATTTTTTAAAAAGTTTACAAACTCGTTCATGTCTCCCTCATTTCATTCCTCAGTCCAAGGTGGAAGAGAGCCCCTTGACCTGACTTGACATGAGGAAACCACCTCTCACATGAGACGCCTGCCCCAAGCCCCACACCCCTCTGGAGGGCACTTCTGTCCCATCTCTACCTTTTCAGTATCTCAGAGAGGCTTCTACACGTCAGCCCACAGACACAACCCTCAGAGACCCCCCATCTGTGACAGCAAGCCTGTTCTCTCGGGAACTGAAGAGCTGCCCCAAGCTGCCAAGAGCCTGCAGGGGTCCCATAGCAGAACCTCCCTCCCTGGGTCTCCCCATTGGCCTGGGGTCCCCAGGCAAGGACTTTGGCTCACCCTCGTCCCCAGTCCAGAGCCCTGGCCATCATCCTCTTCTGTTCACCTCATGCCTTTTCCACTGAGACCCAGACACCTGACAGGGGGGTGAGCCCCTCCTTTCACTTCAGAGCACTGGCCACCTGGGCACCCCCCCAGGACAACTGGCCACACTCCACAGGTGGTTTGCCAGCACACGTGTCTTAGCTCTGTGTTGGATTTGGGAATAGGGTAAGTTTCGCTTTCTCACAGTTCCCTTCCTTCCTATCACAACCCACCTGGCGCCCGTCACCAGGTGCTCTGCTCCTTCCTCTGGCTCATCTTGTGGTTCGTACAAGGCCCAGGGGGCTTCGCAGGGCATATTCCCTCAGCCTTTCTCCTCCTTGCAGCTCCCTGGGGTCTCACTGTCTAAATGTAAGAGGTTCTGTGATGAGAGACAACACTGACCAAGATACACTTGGCAGCGACTGGTGTTTGCCAGGTCACTCTGGGGACAGATCCAGCCAAGCGGGGCAGGGACAGGGCAAGGGACGCTGGTCGCTGTGGGAGGCCTTCCCATCTCCAAAACGGGCATGACATTTGCTCGCCCAGGACGAGAGCTTATTAAGTGGACACTGCAGGGCACTCACCCTCCTTGCTCTTCTCCATCCAGGACAGACCCGCTGTCCGGAAGCTCTCCTTGCATATTAAAAGCATTTTAAACATTTCCTTGAGAAGAGCCTTGGCCCTTTGTTTTATATTCCTCTAAGGCATAAGCAGCAGTTTTAAAGACTTCATTTCAATACAGTGAAGAGTAGGAAGGGGTAGTAACATTTAGAGCTTTGCATTAAATAAATCCTCTAAATGCAATGTTCTTTATTAGGAAGAGGGAATACGTCGTGGAAGTAAGAAGATAAATGCATTAGTTCCCATTGCTGCTATAACAAAGGACGGCAAACTTAGTGGCTTCAGAAACAAACGTATTACCTTGCAGTTCTGGAGGTCAGAGGTTTGAAGCATGTCTCACAAGGCACAGACGGGGCTGCTTCCCTTCATGGGGGCTCCTGGAGAGAAACTGTTTTCTTGCCTTTCCTGTTTCTAGATGGTGCTCACAGCCCCTCACTCGTGAGCCCTTCCATCCTCAGATCCTCAGAGCCAGCCACGGCAGGTTGAGCCCTTCTGACGTCAAATCACACTGAGCTCCTCCACAGTCACCTCTCCCTCTGATGCCCTCTCTTCCACTGTTTAAGGACCCTCTGATTATATTGAGCCCAGCAGGGCAGTCTCCCTATTTTAAGGTGAGGTGATTAACAACATTAGTTCCATCTGCAACCTTAATTTCCCCGTGCCAAGTAACCCTACTACACTCACCAGTTCCAAGGATTACGATACGGGCATCCTTAGGGGAGGGGGAATCATTCTGCCCACCACCACAGACACAATCACAGCTGTGCTCAGCTCACATTTTAGCGATCCTGGCGTGGAACTCGGAAGTTGGGAAGACAGTTTCAGGGGAGCTTAGACCATCCCTGTGTCCTCCCAGCCTCCCACATCCAAAACAGACCTGCCACATGTTCTAGTCACACGGGCTGATCAACACCCAGGTCCCAGGGTGCAAACCGGGGCGGTGTCCTGTGTGATGTGGAAAGAGCTCTGATGACTAATCTTTGCAGAATTCATGGAAGCAACAGCTCTCTGAACTGCCCTCCCTTAACCGACTACTTCCCCAATGAGTCTTCTCCTTGTCTCTGGTGAACTGTGTTGAGTGACGGCCCAAGATGCTGAAGTCTCTCTCTGCGAGCTGGCTGACTCCTGTTATATACTGTCACTTCCACCAATTGAGTCGGATGCTCAGCCATGTCAGTTGTAATTGTCCCCCAACCTGTTTATGCCGGTCGCATGTCCTCTTTACAATTATGTAATTTAATTAAATGTCACATAAACCAATGAAAGATGAACACGAAAGAGCTCTTTTTATGTGCACCAAGTGGAATGCCTTGGAAAGACTTGATAAAGATGAGTCACTTCAAAAACTAAAACAGGCAGGCAAATTAGATGGTAAAAACAACTGTAAAAGATAAGCAATAAAAGCATAAAAACTCTCAAAGGATTTTGCCAAAAGGCAGAAGTGGAGCCAATGGTGGGAAACTAGCGACAGGGAAGAGGCTGGCGGAGCCGGAGCGCAGTGGAGCGAGCTGGGGAAACCCTTGCCGATGGAACCTGGCAGTGCAACAGATGAGAACCTTGCTTTTTTTTTTTTAAGATTTTATTTATTTATTTTTAGAGAGGGAAGGGAGGGAGAGAGAGAGAGAAACATCAATGTGTGGTTGCTGGGGGTCATGGCCTGCAACCCAGGCATGTGCCCTGACTGGGAATCGAACCTGCGACATTTTGGTTCACAGCCCATGCTCAATCCACTGAGCTACGCTAGCCAGGGCTGAGAACCTTGCTTTTATTGGCTGGAGAATGGGTGGGTTCGGTCACAGATGGGAAAATCATACATCATTCACCTGAGGACGGATGTGAGGATGGTTCGAACAGTGCTGTGTGGACAGGTAGGAGTATTATTAGTTTTTTAAATGAGCAGGACGGCTCCTTCTCAGTCACAGCACTTGCTGTTCCCGAAGACCCTTGCAGCTTCCCTGCCCGAGATGAGCAGGAGTCCTGAAAACTCCACTCTGTCTGAAGAGTTTGTCACCCTGTGTGTGATCCCAGGCTGTCAGATCGGGTCTGCAAATAACACTTCTCTGAAAATCTACTTCCAGAAAATCCCAGCTCTTTCTTTGGTCACCTTTCCCCTATTGGAGACAGTTATTTATTAATTTGGGGACTATTAAGGAGCTTCTGGTGACAGATCTGACCTCATCCTCCTGCTGCTCATGAGTATGTCCAGAGATGAGGATAAACACACTCAAAGAAGTCAGACCTGAATGAATTCCAGGCAGTGGGAGATGATAGATGGGGAAACCTTAGCTACACATTTTCCCTGTCTCTCCTTTCTCTGTGGGTTTTCTCTCAGTCAGAACGCAGTCTGCTGTCTGTGACCTTGGGGTCTACGGCTGCTCCGGAAGGGTGTGTTGGGTGATTGAACAAGCTAGAATCCTGCATTGTATGCATGGATGCGCAGTAAAACATGGAATCCATGTCCCTAATGCTTCACCAGCCCTAACCCTAAAGAGACAAAGCAAATGTAGCTGTATGTAGGTGGGTCAAGAAATAGATACTTTACGATAACTCCAAAACCAGAAAATAAGCCAATAGGCTTAAAACCTCAATTTCACGAGACTGAAGAAGAAAAGGAGAAAATGGCGTATGTGACATAAATGTCTCATGTATCAAGCAAGTCAACAAATCATACAGAAGTTGGGAGATCATAGCTAGATTACCACTAGGAGAATTAAAGATAGAAACAGCCAAAAGAAAGGTGTGGGAGAGGGAATTATTCTTCACTGGATACTCTCCGGGACTGTTTGAATTGATATGTAAATAGCAAAAGGTCTAGAGATAGATACACTAAACTTTTAAAATGCGTTCATCTGGAAAAGGGCAGTGGAAACGGACTGAGAAGGGAATACCTTGAGCTTCGCCTCACCTCTGCATCATCGCCAATGAGCGTGTGCTTGCACTGAGATTAAAATTTGAACACGGACAGTAAGTGATTATATGTTATGAAGTGGAACATTACGACACTATTTAGCCTCTCATTGTTGTGGAAGACTAATGGCGTGGAAAATGTTTATAATATGTGAGAAAACTTTGGAGAGCCTTAGTCCTGTTCTAATCTGGGCAAAATGAAACTAACTGCCTTTAAACAAGTTGACTGATGCAGGGTTTAAAATACATTTAAAGTTACTCATTTTGTCAGTTATAATTTTTTAAAAAAACTCGCTGGAAATAATCAACTGAAAATAGAAGTATAAAAATATAGCAAAATGCTCATGCTGTCCATCCACTAGACATTACATTCTACTGTAGAGTCTTTCATATTTTTCCATGAATTTTTACATTTTTACCCTATACCTATGTACATACAGGCACAAACACACTATTAAACAAAAAATGAAATAATATAATTCCTATCCTTCTGCAAATGTAATGGAAATAGTTCAAAACATATATGTCATTCTTGTACTGGGGCCTTGTTAATTTTGTCTGTTTCCTTCTAAGTCGACAATATAAACTGCTATGGTGAGGATATTGTTTAAAATATTATTAAAATCATAAAGACTTTTGAATTTAAAATGAGTTCAAAGACAATTAGCTTAAAAAGCCCAAAAGGCTTTATTGAGTTAACAGTAACTTTAAAAAAAATGAAATTAATTTTAAAGCATTGATTTTTTTCTAAAGGAGTGAGACATTTAAATTGTTTTTTCTTTAATTCAGTGTTTCAACTTATGAAACAGAAATGAACTCAATTTAGCTTCTTCTATACAGTATTTGCAAATAGGTCTTAATATTCACGTGGCTGAACACCAGCACACGCCGACTCCAGACTGCTCGCTTGCCTCACGAAGCTGGCTTCAGCAGTCGGCAGCTTTGCGTTGGAAGCATCGCTTGGGGGCCTGGGGGTGGGGAAGCAGGGGGCATCATTTAGCTCGAGGGTCCTAAACCACCACTGAATGGCATGGTTCTGTGCGTGTACCCCTTAAAGGGATGGCATTGAAAATTGCGGCTAACACTTTTTTCCCAATTTTGTATGACATTATTGGGGTTACGTTGCTTAATAGGATTATATACGTTCCAAGTGTGCGTTTCTGTGATACAAGATCTGCATGTTGCACTGTGCGCCCACCACCCAAAGTCAAGCCACCTTCCGCCACCGTGTATCAGTCACCGTGTATCAGGCCCCCTCCACCGCCTTACAACTGCCCCGCCCCCATCCCCTCCTCCCCTCTGGTAACCACCACACCGTTGTCTGTGTCCGTGAGTACCAATTTCACATCTCACACAGGCTCACCCTTGTTGTGGGAAAATCTAACCTTGGTCGCAGTATCTGCCATCTCCCTCCGCGTTTGCGTCCTCTGGATGGAAAGAGCACACCGTCGCTGAGAGCTTAAATGAGAAGGCACCTCCTCTGAGTCCAGTGTCCCCTGTGGGACGCTGACGCATCACAGTTTTGTATGAGAAGAGGAAGGGCCACACTCTTACGTGAGGCCACAGAGGGGAGAACCCAGGCTTCGGACTGGGTACTATGACTCACAGAAGTATTTATTAAATCTCTCTTACGTATAGGAGATGCTGAGACACATACCCATCGGTGAATCAGAGCTTTGTGTTCTAGAGCCAGAGCCACTAGGAAATAATTCAAAGACCTGAGTAATGATTTTCTTGAATGTGGCTCAGCTCCCTACATGTAAAATGGGCATGATGAATAACCCCTGTGTAACACAGGTTTTCTAAATTCTACCTGGATCCAATTTGGGCAACCTGGCTAGAGGCCGGTCAGTTTCCCTTCTGGAGCAGCCAATTAATTCCACACCCCCGACCACCTCCCTTATCAAACTCTCCTGTGCCAGGTCTCCGTCACCCACCCTAATCATCCCGGGGCCAGGTGAAAGGCAACTCTTGATGGCCCTTAAGCCCAGAGCTTGCTAAAATAATTCAAATTAGCCAATCGTAAATATGCTTGCCCTGCCTTGCTCTTTCCTTCCCATGGAAACCAAAATTAAGGTCCTTGCCAGGGTTGCCCTCCCTCCCTCCACTCCATGACCAACCCTAACGCTCCCCTGAGTGGCCCCACGTGGCAGACCGCCGCCTTCCCCGGGAACGTGGGTATAACAAAACCATAAAACTCTTCCTGCTTTCTCTTTCTTGATCTGTGCCTGGCCTCACATACCTCGCCCAAGGTAATATGGTTAAAACAACCTGCCCTACGTAGCTCGCAGATTACTTTGGAGACACAGTAGGATAATGAATATAAAACACAAAGAACTAACATAATATTGAATGGTGAAAACTAAACTACTTCCCATGAGGAACAAAAATAAGGCAAAGATAGCTGCTCTCACCTCTACTCTTCAGAGTTGTGCTAGAGGTCTAAGCCAGCTCAGTAAGACTGGATAAAACAAACAAAAAAAGGCATACAGATTGGGGAAAAAAGAAGAGCTGTTTTTATTCACAGGTGACATAATGATACATAGAGAAGATTATAGTAAATCTAGAGGAAAAATATACAACTAATAATGACTTGAATCAAGTTGCAGGAAACAAGATACAAAAATCAATTATATACTAAAACCATTGAAATTGAATTTTTAAAAGTCCATTTTGCTTCAAAAATTAAATACTTAGGAATAGATCCAACAAAACACATGCCAGTTTTGTTCACTTAAAACTGTAAAAAAATTTTGCTGAGAAAAATTAATGATGACTAAAATAAATGGATAGGTAACTCACATTCACAGATTGAAAGATTCAAGTTGTTAATTCTCACCGCATTGTTCTATAGATTCAACTCAATCCCAATTTAATTAAGCAAGATTTTTTAAAAAGGAAGTCAATTGATCCCATAATGTATATAGAAATGCAAAGAATAGAGGATGCCCGAAACAGATTTGAAAAGAAGAAAAAAGATGGAGCAGTCACATAAAAAGTATGTAACTTGGTTGCGTGTTACGTCAAAGACAAAAGGATAAACAAATAGGTACAGGGGGAAGTATTCAGTGTCTGGAAATAGACTTATGAACATCTGATCGATCGATTTTCTCAGGCCGAGGTAATTCAGTGGGGAAAGACAGTGTTCTCAACAAATTGTGCTGGGAGACTGGGTATCTGTACGTAAATACAGCCTGACCATTACCTCATGACGCACATAAAAGTCAGCTTGAAATGATTAGAGGCTTAAATGTGAAAAGTGAAAACTCTCAAACTTTAGAAACAAGCATGGGAAAAAAGTCTTTGTGATCTTAATATATGCAAAACTTTCTTAGCTAGAAAAAAAATACGAACCTTAAAGAAATCATTGGCAAGAGCCCTGGCTGGCATAGCTCAGTGCATTGAGCGCGGGCTGGGAACCAAAGTGTCCCAGGTTCGATTCCCAGCCAGGGTACATTCCTGGGTTGCAGGCCAGAACCCCCAGCAACCGCACATTGATGTCTCTCTCTCTCTCTCTCACTCTCTCTCTCTCTCTCCCTCTCTCCCTCTCTCCCCCCTCCCTCCATCCCTTCTCTCTCTAAAAATAAATAAATAAATAAAATCTTTAAAAAAATTATAAAAAAAAGAAATCATTGGCAAATTAGACTTCATCAAAATTTTACAGATTTTTTTCTTCAAAAGACACTAGTAAAATAATGATAGTCTATGACAATGTATTTGCAATAAATATGCATCTGAAAAATGATTTGTATGTAGAATATATACCATACTCTTACACCTCAACAATATGAAGACACAATCCAGTTGTTAAAATGGACAAAATATTTAAACAGAAACATTAAAAAGAAGTTATATAAGCACCTGAAAAGTTTTCCCAAGCCATTCGTCACTTGGGAATGTAAATAAAAACAAATTCACACGCTAGAATAGCCAGACGTTCACATGACCGCAATGCTAGGTGTCGATCAGGATATAAAGGAACAGAAACGCTAACATACGCATATTTAGGAGTTCCTGGTAGGAGTATACCACTTTGGCAAACAGTTGATTAGTTTCCTATCAATTTAAACATAACTTTACCATATTAACCAATAATTCTACTCCTAGACATTTACCCAAGAGCAATAAAAACTTATAATGACAAAAAGATGTATGCAAAAGTGTTCATAATAGTTCAATACATAATAGCTGGAAACTGAAATCCCCACCAATACCCACAACAGATGAATTAGTAAACCAATGTCATTGTATCTATATAATAAACACTACCTCACTATAAAAAGGACAAACTATTGATACACACATCAAAAAGAGTGTCCCAAAAACATTCTGAGAAGCAGAAAAAACAGCACCAAGAGTATGTATGATATGATTCCATGTATATTAACTTCTATAATGCAGAAATCTCATCTGTGATCCCATAAAGATCAGTGGTTGCCTGGGTCAAATGTGTGGTTGTAGTAGGGATCGCCTAGAGAAGGTAGGAAGGAACTTCTGGAGTAATAGAAATTGCTACCTTTATTCTGTTTGTGGTTACATGGGTGTACGAATTTACCCAGACTCATTGAATTGCATACTTATAACAGGTCATTTAAATGTAAATTATATCTCAATAATGTTTCTTCGATTTTTTAAAAAAAAATAATCAGTGAAAGGTACCAGGGTTTTGGCAATAGGAAAACAAACAAGGCCTGAAATGTATTTTGAATTCCTATCTCGGGGTAGAAATACAGAACAAAGAAGCATTCTCATCACGTTCAGATGTCTGTGTCCATCTCTGAGTAACGTGACCTCAGGAGGAAGTCACTGTATGTGCATGCCCTCGTTGTCCCTTTAAAAGAATTATCTAAACCAGCTGTATCAAAGGACATCTGTGAAACAAAAGCTTTAGCCTTTTATTTTCCCTTTCAATACAGACTTCCTGGAAGCAACAAAGAACTTGGAGAAAGACGCATCTCCCTTCCCTGGAATCGCCCAGCCTCTTCAATAACGCACAAACAAAAGAAATTAACAGAAGAGGACTCGAGAACTGCACCTGAATCCCAGCTCCTCTGCTTACTGGCCTCGTGATTTGGACAGAGCACTTAACCCCTTCCAGACTTGCTCTCCTCGCCTGTTAACTGAGGACAGAATGTATAATCCACGAATGAATCCTCTGCAAATATTAATGGAATATCTTACGGAAAATGCTTAGCAATGCTTGAGACATAATATGCTTGTAGTAAATATTAGTAGTGAGGGGGGAAAAGGCGGCTCTTGTTATGTGAGATTTTGTCATGTATTCCCTTCTATGTCTTATATCAGTATGTGCTCCCCAGAATTCCTGGGGTTCCAACAATTCCTTTAATGCACCGGAAATTCTGCTGGTAGAATATACTCGAATTCTTAAAGAATAAAATAATACTCACACGCTTTATATATTATGTTATCACTCTTCCCTCTGTTTACTGTTTGTTTCTTCTTGTAGGAAAACGGATAAAAATCCAACAAGAATGTATGGTCCCAGGCAAATCAGAAGGAACGGATCCAGCCATTTAAGTCTAGATTGACTTTGTCTGCAAAGTCTGGAAGGCAATGATGTCCCCACGTGGGATACGGGAGAGAGGGACATTTTTATCTGACCTTATGGATGGTGAGACAGGAGCAAACCCGCGTCTATAACTCTTCAATAAACAGAATGGCTGACTCCACTGTTTAAATCCCACTCATCATTCAGGTTTATTCAACAATTTATTTACAGCTTCTAAATTTATTGAAATTGGTTCAACTGTTTTCAGGCAACAAACAGATGGAGTTTAGGATTGGTGCATTCAAATACCAGGCTCGCAAACTGGGAGGATGGACTCAGTCTAAGAACAGACTGCATTGTTGAAGATAAAATGAAAGGGTAACCTTTACACACCAGCATTTTACTGCTGGGAAGCTCCAGACACTGATGAAAACAGTTGGCTGTCCATCTGGGAAAGGTATTTAAAATTAACTGAACCGCAGAATGCTATTTTGAGGTAACAATTGCTTTCCATAGATATTCATTCTGTTCAAGTATAGACCCCAAAGTCATAAAATACAACACTGAATCTGTCAAAAAGATAAACTGAGGCATATGACAAATTTTAAGAATGGATTTGAGCAAAAATCCATTTGCATCAGGTAGCACCAAACCGGAAGTGGCTGGAAGCATCACACAGACTGGAGCCTGAGGGGGACTTACGGAGAAATAGCAGAGCAAAGTAAGTCAGTTATTGATTGGCTGCAGCTTAAAGCCTATCTGTTTGTGATTGGTTGTCGTTAGGTTTCAATTGTATAACCTTGAGGTATTTACCAGCTTAGATTTTCGTTTGATGATAGCACTAGAGACACATCAATCCAATGGCCTTCTTGTTGAATTAACTTAAATCTCAATAATCTCAATGCTGAAATACCTTCTGCAACTCTAAGTTACCATCGAGGTGAGGGAAGACTTGACTTGGGGTGGTGAACGCACAATACAATATACAGATGACGTATTATAGAAGTGTACACCTGAAACCTATATACTTTTATTAACCAATGTCATCCCAATAAATTCAATAAAAATTTTAAAAAATAAATGTCATCACTGAATCACTTTAAAAGTGAGAAAGGTTCAAAGTAGTAACTAATGTCAGCAATTTATGACGAATTTAGACTATGAAAATGCCAGATGTTAGGCTATAAGATATATGATTGCATTTAACGAGCTTTTCTCTTCACACAATGATCGAGGCTTTTAATAAAGTGTTCTAATCAATAGTAAAATGCCTGACCAAAGCTATTAGCCTCAGCATTAGAAGGCTAAAAGGTAACACTATCCCAATTACATTATAGCTGCTAAGATGGCATGGCAGCAATTAGCCTGGAAATATGGTTAAATAACTTGTGTCACCCTGAATAAACCAGGAAAGAGACACACGGCTTTCCGGAATTAAAATCACAGAGGACCCACATAGCAGGTCTATAGCTGATTGCTAAGTCCTTTTGAGAATCCTGTTCCGTCCCTCAAATATGCAGGTTTACAACCTTGCCCACACACTTAGCAGTCCCTGGAGTAACATGCAAGTAGTCCGGTCTTTTCCAGGTTTGCGACGTCTCCCTGCATGTTCGCTGGTCGGATATGAACTCTAAGGAAGGTCAGGCAGACCCAGAGCTCCCCAAGGCATCGTGGGCTCCTCTGCATGTCGCAGCCTCCCTTGGAGGTGGCTGGGGCCAGGTAACTGTTCTGGAGAATGGAATAGGAGTGAAAGTAATAACCCACTTCCTGGCCTGACTATTAAAAACATCTTATCATGGGGTCCATCCCTTTCTTCCCTTTCCGAGGTAATGCGAGAAGTCCCGGTGTCGCTGCTGGATGGAAATCACAGCCTAGAACTCAGAACTCTCTGTTTGGAGGACAGGCGCAGGACCAATGCCCAAGACACACTGCGTGTTACCTCAGAAAGCTGTGACTATCCTCCTCTCTTAAGCCAGTCGGAGTTTAGGATTTTGTTTTTTGTATCACAGCACATCCTACCGTATCCTAATATAAAGCTAATAAAAAGGATCTTTCTCTTTGGGCTATAACACAGCCGAAAATGCATTTGGTTACTTTTATGCCCGCTATGGCCCTGAGAGAGTTCTGTTACAAAAGCTAACTTTGCTTGATAGTCAACCAACAAGAGGACCCCGATGTGTAAAAGAGTAATTTCAGCCACTTTGCCCGAATTAAGAATCATAACCTTTCATTTGTGCAGCAATATCAGCTTTTTTCATAATGCTTTCACACACACATCTTTGCAATGGCTCTGCAACTTCTTTTTAAGTGCATAAAACCCTAACTTTACGACTGCACAAAGTGAGGAGCAGCAGGATTTGAAGCGAGGTGCCCAGTAACCCAGCTAGTCGGAGCACGGATGAGACAGGCTGCTGCCTTTATCCTTCTGTAATCAAGAAACGCTCCAAGCTCTCAGCCCTGTTGCAGATTTTACAAGCTCCTCTTTTAATAACCTTTCTCCATTACATCCCTGACTTATTACCTCCCTGGCTCCCAGCACTCTTATTTATATGCAGACTCATTCCAGCTGCACATCCCAATGTTTATGCTGTGTTTACTGTGTTGTCTCCTAACAAGAGTCCATTATCTCCTGAAACAAGAAGAATGTTCACCGATAAAACACAGCTTGCCTGTGGCTGCCCGGCCAGGCAGGCCCATCACGCAGGGCAAAGCTCTGTCTCTGCTGACGGGGAGTGACCCGCTGTTTCCATTGGCGCTTCCCCGTGGGTGGCTTCCACAGGAGGACAGACCACAGGGCTGAAAGCATGGGACTTACTGCAGGGAACTCAGCCAGGCACCTTTCAAAGTCACACTTTCAGGCAAGCTCAGCCCTCCGACCAGGAGCCGCGCCCCAGGCGACAAGGACCCCATTCAGAGCTGTGATGGAGGAGTCCAGGCCAGAGGAGTTGTATTTGTGGTCGAACTGACTTACAGGGGAAGAAAGAAAGGCTTTGAGGAAGCGGGTGGACAGTACAGTGGCCTAAACAGACCACTTGGAGAACCTGACATCTGCTCAAAGCCAGATTCTAAAGCTGCCTCTCCACTTCCCGCCCGGGTCGCCCATCTGGCCCATTTAGGGTAACAAGGAGAGGCACCTGACGTGGGCAGTGCGAGAGGGCCTGGTAGGGGGCGCTGAGCACAAGGTAAGCCACTCTCACCAAGAGCCACGGGCCACGCCGAGCCCCTCCCTCGCCCCTTCTGCCAAGTATTAATAGCCATTACGGGAGGGGAGGAAATGTGGACTCCTGGAGGTGTAGTATCTCACAGCCTGCTGGCTTTCAAGCCCGACAATTATGTTTTCAAAATCTGGCTCAGCACTTAATAGCCGGGTGACCTTGGTCAAGTGATTTACCTCTGTATGACACGAATTTCCCATCTGTAAAGGAGGAAGTAAGAATAACCGACCTCGCTGAGTTGTCGTCAGGTTAAAAACCGTGTATACAAATGCTCACGCGCATATACAATGCTTGGTGCGGCGTAAGCCCCGGCCTACGGGCCTCCGATCGATCAGCCCTCGGTAAATGGAAGCTTTTTCCTTGTCTTTATTGTGATGATTATTGAATGGAAAGTAGCTTCTTTGTGTCCTTGCTGTGATCCACCTCTCACCACCTCCATGAAAGCCATCCATGTAGCTCCGATCCCTAAAAACAAACAAGCCCCCTCCATACAGAACAGAAACCCAGCCCAGTGCCCAACACTGAGTAGATACTCAACAGAGATTTGTTGATCTGAATGGAATTGAACTGAACTGTCCCCAACATTTGACATCCATAGGCCGCTTCCTTGGTTTGCTTCACTGGCTTTGATATTCCTCTAAAAATTAAGCTTGGCTTACTGCTGCCTGGAGCTCCTGAGCATTTTGGCTGCGCTTAGGAAATGTTTATACTATCCTGTGTATGAAGAATTTCATATTTAGTCTTGTGTTTCACATAATTACATCAATACTGTGGGTGCCGTTTAAAAACAAAACAGAACAAAGCTGACGGGTCGCAGTTCTGTCTATACGCCCCCATTTTGGACCGACACCACTCTGAACAAAGCGGGAGAGACCCACAAAAAGGCTTCCCAGTGACAGCAAGCGGTGGCAGTTCAATACTGCAGAATATCAGTGTCACGTCTTCTGAGTCTGTCACAGGGTCTTAAGATTCGAAGGGAACTTAGAGGTCATCCAGTCCTACCCCCAGCCCAGGCGACGTCTGCCAGCTCCTATCAGGGAGCCTGTGAACAGCTCTGGCTCCACAGGGACTGGCACCAACCCCAGTTCACTCTGCCAGGCCCGGGGGCAACAGATGCCCGCAGCTAAGGAGGGGCTCACGGGCCCCCGTAAGGGCTGCAGACTCCTCAGCCTCCCACGGTACAGCAAGGAGTCTTGGCTGGCCGGCTTCCTCCTCCAAAATGAAACGGAAATGTGCAAGGTCTGCTGAAATAGGATGCCGTTTTAAGGCACAGGGCTCTGAAGTGCGTGTTCTTGTGGACTCATCTCCCGTTAATACCCGCAGTGAGGACTGCACAATGCAGTTATACACCTTTTATTCCTGGGAGTCGCATGTTACTTTTTTCATTTAGTGCACGCTTCCCTCGAAAATGGATATCAAGGCATTCATTTACAGTGCTTCCTTTATATCCGCGGGAGTGAGGGGGTGAAGGCGGCGTCAGAGCCTGAACACGGAGTGTAAGATCCAGCCTGGGCAGGGATCTGGTTGGTGAGTGCGGTGTTCCAGCCCAGTCCCTGGCCCGAGGGACCAGGCAGGGGTGGGGATGGCTGGTCCCTTATCTGCATACCGATAGGGCCATTTACATTTAAATCACTGTTGTGTCACAGGGTTGCATTTTGATAGCTGCCAAGCGGTAGTTACATGCACATTTTTCCTCTGAACAGTAAACAGTTTTAGTTTTCAAATAGCATAATTTTTGAAGTTTTTATTCCTCGCCATCACTCTGTTAAGAAAGCTGTCAAGGTTTGGAATTTCATGGAGAAATGTGAAGTGGCCTTTGTAGGCTCCAGAGGCACCCTCGGAGGCCTGACATTCCGAATGTGATGGCTCTATTTACATATATATTGTCCTTCCAAGGAAATGCTGTTGGTTTGGGTTTGGGATTACTGTATGTAGACAGTTTTGGCTGTCGTGGGGGCCTTGTAGTTCTTATATTCATGTATGCAGCCATTCATTCACTCACGCATTTATTTATTCATTAAAATAAGAGGTGACAGTTTGCCTTTGCTATCTGGGGAGGTCTGGGCTCCTGTTCTGCCATTAAGGTAGGGACAGGAGTTAGGGATCAGCTGCCTGCCTGCCTGCCGTAGAGAACCAAACCCTCAAATTGATAAGCGACATATATCCTCAGCAATTTTAATGCTGCTCAGAGGAAGTTCAGGATCTTGCATCTGGGGGAAAATAACAAAGAGGATCCATTTACAGAAGCGAGGGCTTACACATACATGTGTCAGGTGCACAGGACACAAAGCAGGGGCTGAAATACCTTAAGGCCATACATTATCCTGGGCGACCAAAGACTAAGCTCGCATTTGTACCTTGGTAACGGAGTTTTCACAGGTGGGAGCGGAGACAACCAGAATGCCAGCACCTGCTACAGAGGGAGAGATGCTCAGAGCCTGCACCGCCCCCGTGACAATGAGAAAGCAGCACGCAGAGGCCGTCAGAGGCAGCCACGGGTCTGCAGATGGGGCGAGACTTCTACTCCCAAAGCAATCAGGTCATCGATGTACTGGATAATTGTGTTAACCTTTACATTTATGTTTTTCGTTTCAAACAACATAGAGTAACAACGCAGAGGTGAGACCTGGCAAAGGTTCACTAAGATGATGATACAACATGTATATGGGATTAATATTGAAAGCTGGGAAAGAGTATATCAAGGGGAAAGGAAAGGGAAAGAAAGTAGTGAATACACAAAAGATGAGGGACAGCAAGGGAATTTATCCCCCTGACTGACACGCAAGGGTGGGCCTGAGGTCCCCTCAGGGTCACCACAGGTGAAGGAAGATTCTACCAGGAGCTGGAACCCCACGGTGTGTCATCCACAAAAGTAATGATCAGAACACATGGTATTTTTCTTTTGCATAGTATTGTACGTCCACCATCTAGTTACCAATGGTGAATTTAGATCATTTCTTTTTAAAATACTCATGCAGCACTTACATCATCCTGGCCCTACGTGAGTGAGTACTAAAGTGGGAGGGAGAGAATTTCAGTGGGGGACAGAGCTGCTGTTACACTTCACAGGGCATCCAGCTAACGGTCCAGTGATGTAGGCAGAAGGCACTCATATTTCTGAAAACAACACAGTGGGTAATAGGTATGAAGTGGTTAGAGCAAGTCCGATTCTGGAGGAGAGCAGAAGTTAGAAGACGCACTCTTTCTTTGTCACATGAATTAGATGACCTGACAGATGAGGCAACGGAAGAGGGCGTTCACCATTCCAGGAAGCGATCATGCTACGCAGCTGTAAGAATAGCCACAAGTGTAATGTAAATTTGGGAATGATGAGAATCATAAAGTATGCATTCAGGGCTCCCCCCAAAAGAAAGATTCTAGAGGGTCTTAAAAGTCAGGCTAAGCTTAACTTTTAGTAGACAACGGGGAGACCTTGAATTTCCTTGAGCAGGGCAGTCCCTAGGAAGGTCAGAGAGCTTAGGATAAATGGGTGTGGAAGGAGCAGAGGCAGAGTGTCCAGATTGTGAGTATGAGTGTGCCCTGAGTGTGAGATGATAAGAAATGGACCAGAGTTCCAGTTGTGGACATAGAGATGAGGGATACAAATTGAGAGGTGATTAGTGATCATGATTTACACTATGCAAGAAATATTGAATGAAATAAAATCCGGGAGCCCTGGCTGGCGTAGCTCAGTGGATTGAGCATGGACTGCGAACCAAAGCATCGCAGGTTTGATTCCCAGTCAGGGCACATGCCTGGGTTGCAGGTCATGAGCCCCAGCAACCGCACATTGATATTTCTCTCTCTCTCTCTTTCTCTCTCTATCTCCCTCCCTTCCCTCTCTAAAAATAAAAATGAATAAAATCTTAAAAAAAAGGGAAAAAAAGAAATAAAATCCAGGAAGAAAGGTATAATATTATGAAGAAGGTGCTGAGGTGTAACTAGGAAATGGATATTTATTCTGAACAACTGTTTACAGTACGAAGCACACCTGAAAAGAGTGATGGAGAATATTGCTGTAGGAAGATCCAGAAAGCCACTTACCAACTTACAACCCCAGCACAGTAACCACAGGGTAGTATTAGTTTGCTACCAAAATCACCTCTTGGGGAGGTTAACATTCACCACTCCCCTGAACCTAGCCATATCTCCTTCCCTCCATGTTTCCCAAGCCGGAAGGCCAAAGAAAAGCTAAACACATGTGGGGTGCCATTCATTATATAGTTCATCCAGGGAAACTGGAAACAGATGAGATGACACACCAACTCATCCCAAACATGTCCCTGGGCAGGAAGAAAAAAAATCTCAAAGCTACACAAGGTTCCACATGAAAGTAAGAAGGAGATATTTTGAGAAGGGAGGAATGGAGGATAGTGGAATCAAACCATTGAGATCCCATCTGCTTCTGGGTGTCTCATGTTCCTTTTTCATGGCTATTGGGAGACCTGCAGATGACTTCCGGGATGGGGGAGGATGCTGTGCTCCAGGAAGAGTGCCCCGGGCAACCAGAGCATATTTATAAACATGCTGTATTTCCGTTCTTTCTGCTGTAAGAAAAGGGGGTTCTGCTACTCGTAATTCCTCACCTGCCTCCTTCCCAAAGGCTGATTTCCCAACACAAAAACCAAAGATGATAAGTTGCCCAGAGGAAGATGGCACGGGGCCCTGGCCCTCAGAGTTGAGCACATCCAACCACTGTGGAGTGACACTCTTCTCCCCATTTTCAGTGGGACCAGCGGGCATCTGTCTTGCAAGGAGCCAGTCTACTGCAGACCTCAGCCTTTCAGCAGCTTCCCTACTCCTCGCGAGTCAGGGAGCCTTACCGACTCCAGAACGATTCCTTCAAATTCCTTAAAACTGTTCTGAAGCCAGTGAACCTAAGGATCTCCATACCAAATAACAGAGAAGGTTTTGTAAGTGGTTCTTTGCTGTGCTCCTCAAGGGATAATAAGACATCAGTCTTCGACCGGTTTATCAATTACCTGGGATGATGTATCTGCAGAATCTCTGTCATAAATAAGTGGCTGCGTAAGACAGGACTAGAAAGTACAAGTTAAGGCGACATCAGGAGCCACAAATCCGTGGAGACTGATGCTTCTCTACAAACTATTGATACTCAAATCCCAGGAAATGCGTGCGCTATTTTTCCTGGACCACCCCAGTTAATGAATGCACCTGTTAATTTATTTAGGAGTGGGTTTTCTTTAAACTATGACAGATTCAATTTCCCCTGAGATGAACCATTCCAAAATCAATAAAGACCTGTGACTTATATTTATATGCAATTCAGTGGGAAAGAGATTTTTTTTTAATCCTTATGGCTGGCGGTATAATACTGGGTAACATCAACTCATTAATTAACTATTGCTATTAAATGAATGCAGTATACTAAGTGCCAAAAATTTTAAAAATACGCACACAATCAATGTTTGTAGATAACCCTGCAATCTTGCAGGAGATAAGGATGAAACAAAGAGAGTAGAACAGTAACAATTGCAACAGGAGAGGAGAATTTGAAATAATGCTAATAGCAATAATAGCAATAATAACAATAATAATAAAGTATGTATATGGCAAACAGCATAAGTCAAGCACTCTTCTAAGTATTTGAGATGGCAATTCAATCAGTCTTCTCTGTAAGCTGGGTGCATTGTTTATCTTCACAGCTAAGCAGATTTAGCTCACAGGAGTTAGACAGCTCACTCAAGGTCATAAAGCTCGTAAGTGGCAGGGCTGGGTTTTGAACCAGGCTTACAAATGTAGCTCCAAATGCCATGCTCTGAACCACTATGCTACTGGATTTCAGAGCCAGTCAATGGCATCATGGTGCCGAATGTTCAGGAAGACTTCTTGTGGGAGCTGGGTCGCGAGTTAGTCCTAAGAGAAGAGCTGGAATTTAATAGTGTGAGGAGGAGCACCGACGTCCTTGACAGAATGAACAGCCTGAGCCAAGTTACGGAGGCGGGAAGGGCCATGGAGGAGAGAACTGGCACCGGTGATGAAGTGTTTGGGCCCCGCAGTCAGACTTTGGAGCTTCGAGCCTGGCGCCACCACTGACGAGCTCTCTGACTTCGGACAAGGTCCCTCACCTTTCTGTTGCCCTACGTGTCTTATTATAAAGAGGGTGTAAAATAATGGTGCAGAATAGGAAATCAGTAAACATGTAAAAAAGCACTTAGGAGAGTCCTGATACATAGTTTGTGTCACATGAGGCTTTTTCAAGTGAGTAAATTAAATGTAAGTTCGGGGCAGTGAGAGACAGGCCCGCCCAAAGGGGTAAGTGGTATTTCGCTGCGTGTCAGGGATCGTCTCTCAATGCCCTCCCCTTCAAGGACCATCGCCTTGGCATCCCAGCATCCTTGTGCTTGAGGATAGAGTTCGAGGACAGCTCCCAGCCAGCCCGTTATATAGGACACCAGTGCAGTTGCCATCAAAACAACCACAAACCTTTACCCAGAGCCTGCACGTGCAAAGCACTTTTAGGCGTGCTCAGTAATTTAGAAAGAAACAAAAGAGGAGTGTGCAGTTCAGATGCCTCCAGGTAGAATGAGTGGCTGTTTCAGGCCCGTGGCTGCCTCGGAGGAAGGGGATGAGGCAAGGGGGTCAGGGAGCCCTTCCTAGCTCCTTAGTGCTGTCTGGATTTAAAGAACAGATTCCCCAATCCCAGGAGGTGGCTCACTGCTTGGAACACAACCGGATGCATTAACATCCCAGTGTTCCAAAATGACCGCCGCAGCCCTGCTGTCATGCTGATGGAATGTGATTTACACCGGGGAGAGAGCCACCAAGGCCCAGGCTGGGGGTGGTGCGGGGGACAGGCAAGCAAGGAAATCATTGAGAATGCTCTGAACGTCTCTGTCTGGGAACCTCCCACTTCTCCCACTTCTCCCACTTCCACGGAAGTGCATCTCAGGAGTCGTGGGCTCCCAGGCCTCCTTGGCCCCGTGTGCCTTTCTGCCCCCATGTGCCTGTGAGTCGCAGGCCAAGTCTGTCTCCACGTCAGACTTCAGCAGAGCGCTGGGCAGCCCAGCAGGTTTGGGAAGTGCCACACTGGAGCCTTCTCCCAAAGCCTCAGCTCTGCGTTTGCTGCCATCAGCCCCAGGGTTGGCCCACCCCCACCCCAGGAGACGGCTCCGGCTCAGCTCAAAAGCTGCTTTACTGGTCAAATAACAGAGACATAATTCTCACTATGCAACAAAAAATGCATGGTTTGACATTTTTTCTCCAGCTCGGGAACATTAAATATTACGAGCTAGGCTTTCTCTTGTATTCCCCGCGGCACCTGACGGCTCCCACCGTCGCCCGGAGAGTATTCGAGAAGAAACACACCAGGAGCGCGCTCTCTGCAGTCACGCGGGCCTTGGTTTGCATCCGTGGCTCTACCGAGTTAGGAAATTGCCTACACGTGTTCAGGAGCTCCCTCTCCGGGGGTGTGTTGTTCAATTAGAGAACAAACGACTATTATTTTCAACTTGAGAATCAGTCAGTATATTAGCCTGGACAGACTAATTGCTGTAACAAATAACTCGCAACTCTCAGTGGCTAAGCACAGTTCAAGTTTATTTTTCCCTCTTGTCGCGGCTTCACGTGGGGGCTCTGCTCCACATCGCCATTAAGGGATTTAGGCCACCCGGCTAGAGTGGATCCCACCATCTCTTTGAACCTCAGCATGGGTTTCTCTCTCTCCCACTGGCAGACAAGGGAAAATAAAGGGGTTAGGAGCCAAGTTTGGAAGTGGCATACTTCACCCCTGTCCACGTTCCACTGGCACATGGATGATATTTTCATGAAGGGAAAGCAGGAGAATATGGTCTATGTGTACAGGAGAAGAGGACATAAATGGGGCTTGGGGATATAAATGAACACTTCAGTTGTCTGTACAGTCAGGGAGGCTTCCTGGAGGAAGCGGTACCTGAAATCACTGAGGATGCCCATTCTTGCAGCCTCCCTTGTCTCTCCGGATGGAAGTCATCTCACAGGTCATGTCAGTCGCTACCTCAGAGCTCAGCAAAGCACAAGCCCCTGTAAAACATTTTCAGTGATAACCCGCTGTACATGCTGCTCCATAGCTAGAGTCTTATGGTTTCCAGTGGCCCCCAGGTGTCATTTGATCCCTTTCCCATCTTCCTGGAATGGCCCCAGGTAACGACAGGAAAGGCATGTCCTGTTTTCAGAACCTCAGAAAAGGGTGCACACAGCGGGTTCGTGCCTGGCTGTTCCACTCCCCCGAGGCTCACAGACAGGGGCCCATAACGAGCTACAGCCTGAGCCCCGGTTCCCTGCTCACGGCCCTTTCGCCCCCTGCACTTTCCCTCTTTGGGACTCTCAGCTCCCACAGTAGGCGGCTCAGGCTGCCGCAACACAATAGCCCAGACGAGTGGCTTGGTGACAGCAATTCATTTTCTCACAGTTCTGGAGGCTGGAAGTCCAACCTCAAGGTGTCGGCAGGGCTGGTTCCTTGTGAGGCATCTCTCCCCGTTGTTTAGAGAACTTGGCTCACTGTGAACTCGCATGACTCCTCCTCCGGTGTCCCTTCCTCTCCTTAAAAAAACACCAGTCCTGTCCAATAAGACACTTATGACTCATTTATTAACTTTAATTTTTTCCCTTAAAGAATATATTTCCAAATGCAGTAGTCCCCCTTACCCACGGGGCACATGTTCCCAGGCCCCCGGTGGGTGCCTAGAGCCACAAGTAGGACTGAATTCTGCATATACCATGTTTTTTTCTATACATGCACACCTTTTCACTTCAAGGAAGCACTTTACGGCTTCTCTTTGGCGTATCTGGATCCCCGGCATCGCTGCACGTGTGCTCTGGGGCCTTTATTAAGTGAAGGGAGACTTGGGCACGAACACTGTGATACTGTGACTCCTGATCTGATCACCGAGGCAGTGAACTCAGCAGTATCTCAGTCCCCCTGAGACCTGGCATGCCCTGCTGTGCCAACCTGCCATCACATCCCGTCTCCCTGTCCTCCTGGTGTGGACATGCAGGAGTATCCGCTCCTGAGGTCCCCACGGATTCCACACAGATTCCTTGGGAGTCTCCTTATTGGACTCGGTCCTGGGATTTCTCTGGATACACCTTCATGTCAAGGGCCTGTCTATTTCCCAGGTCCCGGAAGATGAATGCTCAGCACTTGCGCCCAGGGAATGGCATATTTCTTCCAGGAAGTTAATAAGATTGTATATTTTTGCCTCGGGGCACTGAAGAAGAGGGAGAAAAATTCCCTGAAACAACATGTCTCTTGTTTAATAAAGTTTTATTATTATTATATATGAGTGTGCAAGAATGAGAAATCCATATCTGTTCTCCACCGTCACAACTTTATTAGTTCTGAGCTTGAAAAATCAGTTTGGTGAATAACAAAATAAAGAACTTGAGTGATCGGTGATTTTTAATATTTGGCTCTTCCAGGAAGCAATCTAATAGAGTACGAGCTTATTGGAAAGTGTAGATGATGCGGAAATGAGTCACAGGGACGGGTGGGCTGTCCTGGCTCGCACCGGGAGAAGGACAGGTGGATATGACAGGTGACAGGGCCGCTCTGATTGCTGGCTGTACCGTCGCCTCAGTGTGGGGGAGTGAACTGAAGCTTATGCGTTTGTTTTCCTCTGGCTCCTCTCTCCGGGTCTTTGTTGCAAACTCTCCTGTAACCAAGAGCCCCTCCCTTGCCTGGAAAGCATTTTAGTGCAGTCTTCTGGCTGGCCCCATTCTTCTAACATCTAGTGTGTGCGTGCGTGTACACGTGTGTGCACAGTGAGCCATGGTGCTCATCTCTGAAGGTGGTTGTCTCAGCTTGGGCTCTTCCTGGGGACCTTCTGCTTCCCCTTGGAGCTGGGCAATGACTCTAACCAACGTGGGCCATCCTGTGGACTCTGCAACCCCTTAGTCCCCAGGTTTACCCCAAGGGGCTTCTCTGGCCGAGGGACTGAGGTTAACACCTCTTGAGGAAACATCCAGATCTCTCTCCAGCCTCACTTTCAGACTCAGACTCTCTCCCTTAATTTCCTGAGACTCCTTGGTATTATTGATAGCAACTGGCTTTAGAATCCCTGTACTAGATGAAACCTGGAGTACTTTCAGTTTGGCTTTTCCAGAGCAGAGCAGCATATATGATTTCCTTTCAATGGGAAAGTAGTACTTTGTGGTCAGGTGGTATTATAAGCTGAACTGAACTCAGCAGCACATTCCCAGGAGACCCCGATGACAACGGGGCGGGGCTGGTGAGGGGCTGGGGCGGAGCCCACAGGGTGCGAGGTGTGTTAGCGTGCTGCGGCTGCCCTGACAGCGGACCAGGGACTGGCGGCTTGAACAAGAAAGATTTCTCCCAGCTCCGGAGGCTGGACACCTGAGAGCAGCATGATATGGGCAGGGCTGGCTTCCTCGGAGGCCTCTCTCTGCAGCTTGTCCATAGCCACCTCCCCCGGGTACATGTTCGCATCTCAGCTCCCTCTTCTCTGAGGACGTCAGTGTGGAGAGATTAGAGCCTAGCCATCCAACCTCATCTTGACTTCATTCCCTCCCCCAAGAGTCCATCTCAAGCCACAGTCACATCCGGAGGTCCTGAGGGTTGGGACGTCAACAGATGAATCTGGGGGATACGCAAGTCAGCCCTAACACCTGGGGCAAAGGAAGAGCACCTGTGTAGGGCGAGCACCAGGGACCGAGAAGGGAAATGCTGTCCTCAGCACGCCTGTCACGCTGGAATGTGCCTTTCCGCTTCTCAGGTGCCTGGGGTCCCCTCGCCCCTCAGACACCCTCCCTCTACACATTGTCTTTGATGAAAGGTGCGATGATGGATGAGGCGTATAAGATGAACCCACACAGGCCACAGGGGAATCTGCCTCTGCTAATGGAATCACAGACATTAACCACAGAAAATGGATGTTGTTTTGGATGAAGAAGCTGTCCATGCAGCTCTGAGGTCGTGTACAGGAAGCAGCCACTCTCCCTGCCCCAGCCCCGGGCGGGGATGCTGATGGTGAGCTTTATCTGGTCCCTGCATGTCTGAGTCAGCTACCTGTGGCCTTGCTGCCCTTTGCCCTCCAGCAGGCGAGACTGAGAACCCAGCTCCCCAGAAACACAGGAATACCAAGTGGAGCCCGTGGAGAGCTGTTTGGGCTTGAATGGCTGCTGCTTTTCCTGCCTGGATATCAGAGTCCCAAGTTCAGTTCTATTTCCCCGGAAAAGTCAGCGACATTCCAGGCGGGCTGCTGCCAGGGAGATGCAGTTCTGAATTATGCTGACGAGAGACACGCAGGGATGCGTCACAGTTCAGCGGAGCTAAGTGACGGTCCCAGACCTCGGAGCCTCTCTTTTCGTTAGAGGCTTTCGGTAAGGGAGTGGACTGAGCCTCAAAAGCAGGGTGCCTCCTCCCACCTAGAGCCTTTATCCAGCCAGGGAGCTCCCCAAAAGTCCACGCTGTGTCCTGCAGCGTCACCAAGGAGAATGACAGGGGACTCACACGAGTTGGAAAATTTTAGTTTAAGGTGAATAGTTATAAGGCCAGTAAGTAATGTATCTGTTAAAGGTTTTGTTTCAGATCCTACAGATAAGGCCCATCCTGGCTCCTGGGAAAACAGGCAACCTCCCAGGGCACCGCCTGGGGACAAGTGAAGGCATCCAGGTCACTCTGTTTTGGGGAGCAACTGAGTGATGACCACCTACCTCTGGGAACAGCTAATGGCCCAGGCCAAAAATATTGCAGTTTCTTTTACCTAATCCTCCCTGAACTTCAAAACCCCTCACTGCACCCTGTTTATTCCCTGCTATAAAAATGTTGGCCTGAAGCATCGCAGGTTCAGTTCCCAGCCAGGGCACATGCCTGGTTTGCAGGCCATGCCCCCCCACACACCGTACATTGATGTTTCTCTCTCTCTCCCCCTCTCTCTCTCTGTTTCTCTCCCCCTCCCTCCCTCCTTTCCCTCTCTAAAAATAAATAAATAAAATCTTCAAAAAAAAAAAAACATTGGCCTGGAAAGAAAAGACAAAATGGTTCTTTTAGGGTGTGAACCCGCTGTCTTCTCAGATCACCGGCCATCTGAATAAAGCGCCCATAAAGAGTCAGTCTCTGTCTTTGCTCATTGGGTTTGGTGGTGACAGGCAGCCCAAAAGCCGGTGTCTTTCCCGGTTTCAAGAAGAGTAACCGTGCAGGGGAGACAGCCTTGACCATCTCTCTGCTTCCAGTGCCCTCCATCCTCCGTCCTAGGGGATAAATAAGTATCAGAACTCCAAGTCTTCCGCTCTTCTGCATTGAGTTTTCATTGCAATTTAAACACTGCCATGGATGGAATTAAACACTGCTGGATACTTCGCCAGAATTCTCAGGACCCCAGTGGTCTTGACTCTGAGAGTTTAGGACCGCTTGTCACTTAAACAACCCATAATTTTCCTTGTGATTAGCACTGAGTAGCACCATCCGTTGCTCTGAGGACCCCTTCGCCTTCCGCTCCACCATGAGCATGGCTGACTCCGTCTGCTCTGCCTTAGGGACACGATTCAGGTCCAGAGTGTTCCCCAGAGGTGGGAGTTTGTGGTTCCCAAGGACAGAAGCAGGTGAGGCCACCCTTTCCCCAGGACTATCTTCACGCAAAGAAAAGCCAACACTGTCTGCAAGGATTGCCAGGAAAATCCTTCGTCCCCTAAAATGTTCCCCCTGTATTCTCAGTGCCTTGAATTATAGTACAGGAACTTAGCTCCCTTGGGATTACAAGGCACTTTGGTCTTTTAAAATCCTCCACTAAAATAATAATAACATCTAGAAAGGGAGACAACTTACACTCTCCACAAGATTTTGTAGTCAGAGAGGGCAGGAAAGATGATTTAGATGCCTTTCCTTGCACATTCAGCTCTCAGCTGCCGGGACTCTCGGAGGGTTAAGGCATTCCGCGTAATCCAGGTGCTCCGCTTGCGGAAGACTTACCTCTCCTCAGTCTAATTCAGGCAATATGAAGTGTATGGATAGTGATCTCATCTAAAATGTTTCACGCCACCCTATCTTCCTAAATGCAGCCTGTCCAGTGCAATGAAACCCCTTCTTGATAACTCAAGGCCATCATTAGGAACCCCCATTAGCACGCTCTACACTGATTCTCTCCTAGTCCATTACGGTGGGAGGGCCGCTCGCACCTGCGTTCCTGCCTCTCTTGTCAAGCTTTCTGTCTTCTCCCTCTCACGTGAACCACGTGCACTCTGCTCTTCCTCACTCCCAGAGTGTTTGCCTGAAGTCTTCTTTCTCTTCCCTAACCTGGCCTTTTAACAGCACCTATGATGTAGGAACTAAGATATCCATGCTTTGGGGGACGGGGGCTGTGAGAGGAAGAAGAGAAGACAGACTATAAATAAGAATTCTCCCCATCAACAAGGGCCAGAATTTTATTACCGGACCCACTAATTCTTACTATATAGATATGTTTGCTTTTTCTCTCATTCTCACCTATTATTTGGAGAAGTGAGTTGACCAGATCTCCTGGTACATTTTAGGAGAAGTGAGTTTCTTTAAAAGGTTAGAGAAGGGGCAGCCTTTGGTGACCTCCTGGCTCTGACCTCCCTTGGTCTCATCAGCAATCCCTGTCCAGGAGGTGACAAATTCCCTCAACACAAATTATTGTCCAAAGTGGGACACTTTCGAGAAGGGAAGGGTACAATATTAATAATTATTTCAAGACAACAGGCACAGACCAGGACCGTCCTAGGCAAATCCAGACCTAGGGTCCCCCTGTGGCTAGGAATAACCTCAGCAACCTTAGCTGGGATAGCGAACTAGAACTGTCATGGAGTGCAGCATGGTCGGATATTCATGAGGGCAGCAATCACAGGCTCTGGTCCCACAACTTATCCATTAGGATGTAGATTCACAGGAATGGCCTCCGGCCAATGGCATAGAACAGCTACCATCTCAGCAAGGCTGAAACAAAGATTTCATCCTTCCTTTCACATGCTTGCCCTTCTTTCTCCAAATACCACTAAGTTCTTCAGTTGGCAAATAAAATGTGCTTCTGAATTATTTTTCTTGAAATATCTGCCAAGGGCAGTGTATGGATTTCAGCTTGGGCTGAAGTGCCACAAACATGAAATCAGATAATGTATGTGAAGTGCTCAGTGTAATGTCTGGAATACAGGGAGCACTCAATTAATATTCAGTAAAGCAAATACATGTGCATGTGCAATTGTACACACAGAGAGAGATACAACTCTGCTTTTAAACTGATGCACAATCTGGCAAAGCCTATTGAAAATATCCTTTGGCCTAGATATCCAACGTCTAAGAATCTGGCTTAAAGAGAAGCATGTTTATCGCAATGTTGTTTATATTACTGAAAAATTGAAATAACCCAAATCTATCAATAGGGCATTAGTTTAAAAAATAATAGGGCATCAAACAATAGAATATGATATACAGCTCTTAAAGATAATGAAGTATAATTTTATTTATTGATATGAAAAGTCAATGATATATTATCAAATGACAATGCAACTCACAAAGCAAACTTACAGTGTGATTTTTTTGTGAAAAGAAAAAAAAACAAAGAGCCTTGGCTGGCATAGCTCAGTGGATCAAGCGCCAGCCTGTGAACCAAAGGGTCGCTGGTTCAATCCCAATCAGGGCACATGCCTAGGTTGTGGGCCAGGTCCCCAGAAGGGGGCACACAAGAGGCAACCACACATCGATGTTTCTCTCCCTCTTTTTCTTCCTCCCTTCCCCTCTCTGTAAAAATAAGTAAATAAAACAAAAAAGAAAGAAGACATAAAAAAATAGCTTCGATATATATACCAAAATTATATGTCTTTAAATTTTTTCTTAATTACCTTTTTTCTTTTTATAATGTTTACATTGTGTCATACAAATGTACCCCATAATAATATATAGTACAGGTATGCATCTATATGCATGTACATAACTTTTGTAATCAGAATAAAGTAATAAGACTATTTAACAATAACTCTGAGCTCAGACCGCCCCTCCGAGAGGCGCTCCGGGCTCTCTGGTCAGTGCTCAGTGCCACCGCTGCGCAGCGCTCTCACAGTTCCCCGTGTGCGTCACTGCGCTTGCGCAGATCTCTCTGCATCCTAGTTGTCCTATGCCATGTCAGTCTCATCCACAAGACCACATGAATTTGAGAGCAAGCCCTTTCCCCGATTCACGTTTGGTTTTCCCTGTGTGCCACCGAGCTTATAGTTTATGCTTGGTAAATATCCACCGAGGGAACAGATGCATCAGTGAGTGGGCCCCGTGGATTCTAGAACGAATCCGGTCTTCGGAGCCTAGTGAGGAAGCCGAGTAGTTAGACGTGGTGCCCCTCCATAATCGGGCTGCAGGACACCGGACCCGCAGTCTGGGATCCCCTGCGGGGGCTCCCCCGGTACACAGCAAGTGCTCACCGTGTGTGTGTGTTAATGGAAAGAAGAAAGAACTGGATGGGTGACAACGGAAAGAGATGATCACAACACCAGTAACAGCTGGCACCGAGACCTGAACATCGCCCTGAAATTAGAAGACAGAGAGGCCAAGGAGCCTCAGAGATCACCTGATCCACAGATCCTCCGTTTCACGGGAGAGGAGATGGGGGCCAAAAGAGGAGAGGCGATTTCCCAGCAACACGGGGCGGGGCAGCCGCCGAGTGTGGGCTGGAAGCGGGAGCTCTCACCACCCAGCCTGGGGCCACTTCCCTGCCAAGCCGCCTCTTTCCTGCACCGCAGCCTGAGGTCCCTGCTATTTCAGCTGCTCTAATCTTCCCCCCGGACAAATAGAAGGCAAAATCAGGCTGTTCCCTATTCATCTCTGTTTGCCTTTTTTTCCCCCCTTCCATCCACTCTGTATGCTGTTTGAACTGGGCCCCTTCCCAGAGCAACTGCCCCTCTGTCGGTCATCTGCATGCATCTCGAGACCTGGCTGCCCTGGCTGTTGAATCGCACCCACCAGGGTTTTGTTCTGTTGAATAAAAGCAAATCCTGCATCAGGCAACAAACACTTTCCCATTCTTGAATAATTGAAAGGCTGGGCCCCAAGCCACAGCGGGTTAGGAACTGATTAGAAATGGAGAATGGGGATACAGCAGCCAGCATCACCCCCATGAGTTCGGGCACTCCACAGGGAAAGCGCCTCCCTCCAGCCTGCTGCAGGGGCCCAGGCCTGTTTGTGGAACAGCGAGAAGAACTTTGCAAGCATTTTCTTCTTTACAGTTCCATAGCAACCCTCGGTTTCTGCTCCCAAATTAATCTATATGGTGAGAGCAGCAAAACATGGATGGCGTAACGTTCCGCATCCCCGACGCTGTGATAACTGATCGAAGGAATTAAAAGTATGACTTGAACAAATGTCTTTGTATTGTTTTCAGATGGACCATCAAGTGAGAAAAAGCCCATTCCCCAGTGCACATATAAGTACTGAGAAAATACGTGTCTTCTCCTTATTGTAATGCTCTTTCTTTCTGATAAGATAAAAAATAGGAAATGCACCTCACACGGACAGCCCTTCTTACAACCAGAGTGCCGCCTACGGAACAGAGATCTCTTTACCTGTGGGTGTCAGGGAGCAGAACAGAGGCTGGCCCCAGGACTCGGGCCCGCAGCCCACGTGTGTGCTACCCTCCCGGGGCCAGCTGCCTCCTGGTCTGACATGCCTCCTGCCCGAGCTCAGAACTGCGTTCACCGCCATTTCTGCAAATGTCACCTGGGCCTGACCATTTGTTTGCCTTAGAAATCCATATTTTGTCCGTTGTTTTCCATCTTTTCCAGACAGAGATCCAAGCCCTGAAGGGAGTTTCCGGGCCTCCGCATGTCCTCAGCCTGTCTGCTCCCAGGTCCTGACCGTGCACTGTGCTGTCCTACAAGGGTCACGCCCCCGGCGACCAAGACTCTGGCCTTCCTTCTGTCCTCAGAAGGGCCAGGCTCGTGGCTCTGGCCCTTCACATGTGTCTCCACTAGGTCTAGTGAGCTCCTCCTATGTCACTCAAGGCTTTGATTTCTAAGGGTCTGTCATCCCCAAGGAGGTGAACTTTCCGGGGTACCCTTTCCCATGGCACCCTGCACTACCTGGTCATCTCCCTTGTGACAACTGCCCCAGTGGCTGTCTTCCCCGTCAGACCGTGAGCCCATCACCCTGCAGGACCACAACCGTCTGCTTCACATCCATGAGGAGGCACCCAGTAGGAAGTCTGGCTCAGCGTAAGCCTCCGTCAGCATCGACTGAATAAACAAAAAAGCAAATGGCTGCATAAAAAGCAAAAACAGAAACAGAATCAAAAGTAGGCTGCTGAAACATTTTTACCAAGTAGGTTTTCATTCATTTTTCTTATTTTTAATGAATATTTATTTAGTATCTGCTATATGCCAGGAACTGCTCTAGACCGCCCACCCCCCCAAAAAAGAAAAAAATACAGCAGTGAAGAAAATAGGAAAGAATTTTTGCACATACGGGATGAGCTTTATTCGAGTTAAAAGAGGCAGATAATGAAGAAAATAAACAAAATATATAGTTTGTTAAAGGTGCTTAGGGGCAGTAAGGGGAGGAGGCAGGCGGGTGTTTAAAGCTTTCTGCTGACCACAGGTAAACTACTCCTTTGCTGCCTCAGACATCCCCGCAGTCTGTATTCCAATAAATGTCTCTTCTTCTTGATCCAGTTCCCCCAATGGTGTACATTTAATTAGTTTTCTATTTTAATGCGATGTTCGCTCATTCCGGGATGATATATGGGTCAGGCATCATTTTTCCCCCATCAAAGTATTTCCTTTGGATAAATTCCTAAATGGGGAATTATCTAATCAAAATGTACATTTTTTTAAGATCTCACGATGCGCTTCCATTTGGTTATCACAAAAAAATGTTAGCAAGGCATAAGGCCATTGTAGCAAAAACGGAGGTACCCCTTTCATCCTATCAGCAGCGGGAGAGAGAACTATTGTCTATTGTTGGTTTGTTTACAGTTGTTATTTTTGTAGATGTGAGAACGGTATTTCAAGGCTGCTTTCATTTGCACTTCTTTGATTCTCCCATTTTTATTTTCGTAATCTGATTCCCTAAATACAAAGCGGTGCCTCTTCACCTTGCGGAAAAGCGCGACTGTCTTTGCCTTTTCAACAAGAGAGCAGAGACTGCGTCAAAGACCAAACAGGAAAGTAGATTTTGCAAAATGATCAGACTTTTTTTTTCCCCACTGAGACAAGGAGATCATGAAAGCTACTAGAATTAAAACGTAAAAAAGACTGGTAGTGTTCTGAAGGCAAACCTACCATGGAGGCATCATGTAAGATATGTGTCCAGTACTTACGGCAAATGAGCAATAATCATATTTAATACTCAGGCCTGATGTTAACATGGTTCTGAAGAGCTCACAGAATATCAATACCTGTTGACCAACTAAAGAATGGCCCCCAACGGTAATCATTTTTGACCTTTAATTACCTATGCAAAGTAAAGATTCGGGGGTTTACATCCTGGAGGCTTAATTATTCAGATTATTTCTGTATGGATGAATAAATTAGTAAGTAAAGGCTTTTCAACTATTTCATTTAAAAAAGTAGCCCTAGCTGGTATGGCTCAGTGATTGAGCACCAGCCTGTGAACCACAGGGTCGCCAGTTCCATTCCCAGTCAGGGCACATGCCTGGGTTATGGGCCAGGTCCCCAGTGGCGGGTGTGTGAGAGGCAACCACACATTGATGTTTCTCTCCCTCTCTTTCTCTCCCCACCCCCATCTAAAAATAAATAAAGAAAACCTTTTAAAAAAAGAAGCAGCCATTTAAAAAATTATATTAAGTAGCTGTTGGGATCACTCATAATTCAATTTCATTCTTTGGGATCATTATGTAGCTTTTAAAGTTGAACATGGACTGTAACAAATCAGATATCCTAACATTTTCACTTTCAAAGGAAGTAATTGAAAATTTCAACCGATATCAGTTTACTATCAAATATGAGACACTGGACAATGTGTGGACAGTTTTTCTTATTACTTGCCACTTTTTTTCTTTTGATATTAGCTAGACACCATGTTTTGGTTTCAAGTAGATTTCATGTACTTATATTCCTTTTTTTAATGTGGCATACTTGACATACACAAGGATGACCATTTCTGATGTGCCGTTCTATGAGTTTGACCCACCGGTTTATACATAATGTAGCAGTTGCCAGCATCAGGATGCAGGCCCCTTCCGTCTGCTTCAAACCTGTCCTCGTCCCTCTTGGCAACCTCTCCCTCGATTTCCAGCCCCCGGCAACTATTGATCTGTTTTGCCTTTTCCCGAATACCATGTAAATGGAACCCAACACTCTACAGTGTTGTGAGTCTGGCTTCTTTCATTTAGCAGAATGCATTTGAAATTTATCCAGGTGTTGCTTGTATGAGTATTGTATGCCCTTTTATTGTGGAATAGTATTCCTTTACCTGGATGTGCCACCGTGTGCTGATCCATTTATTACTTAAAGTGCATTTGGGTTAAGTTTAGAGAAAGTGAGGTACGGAACTGCTATAACCAGTCAAGTACAGGTGTGGCGTGATCATGAGTTTTCATTTCTCTTTAAATATTCTGGGTTATACAGTGACTTACGTGAATTTTTCAAAGAGCTGTACATTTTGCATTCCCACCAGCAACATGTACAAATTCCAGTTGGTTCACATGCTTACCAGCTCATGGTATTGTCTGATATTTTTATTTTTAGCCTTTGATTTAATTTCCATTTTTTTGAAGACTAATGAACACGAGCAACATTTTGGAGGCTATTTGATATCCATATTTTGGGGTAAAGTAGCCATTCAAATATTTTTCTATGTTTAATTAGATCGGATGTTTTCTTATTATTGAATTTGTAGAGCAATTTATATATTCTGGACACGAGTCCTTTCTTCCTTTGCCAATACTTTGTTTCAGTCCATGGCTTGTCTTTTCATTTTCTACACAGTAATTCTGCAAAGCAGAAGTTTTGGAAAGAATGAAGAGGCCCAGTTATGTTCCTGGTTAACTCTGTGAGTGTGTTTTCCTCTCTCTTCTCGTTCCTCGCACCGCCCGCAGCGACCCCTGTCCAGCGGGGCGTTTCGATCCATTTCGCTGAGCACCTGCAGTTGCCACTCCACCTCCTTAGCATGAAGGGGACCGGAATGAGGACACGGGATGGACACTGAACTGAGAACCAGGACATCTAGCTTCCTGTGTCATCACTGGTGTTTGCTGGCAACCTTGAGCTTATTATTTAAATTCTGTAGGCTGCTCCTCCTTTATCTACCCATCAGAAATAAAACCCATCTGACCCACTTCAAGAGCGGTGAGGATAGCCCTGATGGCCGTGGCTCAGTGGGTTGGGTGTCATCCTGCAAAACGAGAGGTCACCTGTCCAGTTCCTGGTCAGAGCACATGCCTGGGGTGAGGGCCAGGTCCCTGGTTGGGGGCACGTGAGAGGCAACTGATCGATGTTTCTCTCCCTCTTCCTCCCTTCCTTCCCCTCTCTCTAAAAAGAAATAAATAAAATCAGTTTTAAAAAATGAAAGAATGGTGAGGTTAAAGTGAGATAAAAAACTCAAAACACTCACAAAGCACTGAGAGGGTCATACATGCACAGGGCATCATTAAGAGACGTTTTTTCTCATCCAAGGGCCTCCCATCAATTTTGACAGACACCCCAGACCCCACATTACAAGGGGACATCTGTAACTACAAATATAAAGCTCTAATACATTTCGTGTACCCACTGCTTCTCTCTTTTACTCTAGAATATCCTTTGGCGACTTTAAATTTTCTATTCATGGTCTTAAATCCAATTGTTTTTAGTTCCACGTACTGTATTTTACACCGTATAACATTCAGATTGAGGTTCAGAAACTAAATTTTTATTTTTAATTTTTCAAAAGGAAATGCTATAACCAGAAAGAGAATTGAATAAGATTCCTTCCCCTGGACATTTGGCAGAAACATCTCCTTTCATGAAATATTGCTGTTATTCAACAATGGGGCATGATATTTTTCTTCTCTCTCTCCAGGGAGGAAATTGAAGTATAGCGGAAGATTAAACATTCTCTATGATATGTATGGCTCCTTCTCCAGTAAAAGTGGATAAAGAAAAGGATATTTCAGTAAGCAAGACTATTTGTGATTAGGGATTACAGCCATAAATTTCTAAATATTGAAACTATCTAGTAAAGCAATACATTTTTAAAAGGGTTAGCCTGTATAAACACAGACTAAAGAATTTGTCACTTTCATGAAAATTTTAATTTATTTGTTTAACATTTTGAGTTTTATAACACGGGAAAAGACTTCTTTCTAAGTTATGTAGCAGATTTTGGTAAAATTGCTATGAGTTTATTTTGGGAAATAGGTAAATATTAACACTGAGCTGTTGTGCTAACCCAACAGCTCAAACCAGAATAATCATTTTAAACTGAAGGTCAAATCCTGTCACCGCTCTGGTCAATGGCTCACGCAGAATGACAGCCCGAGTCCTCGCAAGGGCCGGTGCACGGCCCCCTCCCTGCTCTCCAATGTCACCTCCTGTCACTCTCCCGCGTGCTGGCCCCCCTCCAGTCGCCTGGCCTTCTGTTCCTCCTCCATGTCCGCCCTGGTCTCCTCGCTGGTGCAACCGCCGGGGTGCTCTGCCCCCAACCACCCCTCGGCTCACGCCGGGCCCGGGACCAGCTGCGTGGTTTGCTGGGCCCAGTGTAACACGAAGATGTCTTTTGTTAGACTATCATTCAGAATCTTTAAATGGCACCCGCAGGGCACGGAACCAAGTATGGGTCCCTGTGCCGCGGTGCACGCAGCACCCCCGCGGAGCCCGCTGCCCTGGCCCCTTCACGCTCTGTCCCCACGCCAGCTTGTTTTACAGAGGTTGTCCCTCTGTCCATTCTCTAAGACATAGTCACTGCCGGCACACGTTTTCCCTTGGACGGCCGATGGAGTGATCGATGGATTACCTTTCCCCAACGGAACGTCAAGTCTGTCCTTGCTGTGCCACTCAGAGTGTAGAGCATGGCCAGCACATCGTAGCCACTCCAGTATCTGACCGTTGCATGAATGAATGAGCATATGAGAAGTAATAAAAACCTAGAGCTGTATGAATACAAAGAAAAACATTTCAGGCTAAGCAAAAAAGTCAGACAATGAAAGTTGAGAACCATATGGTTTCACTCATGTGTGGGACATGGAACTGAAAGCAACAAACAAACACGGCAAACAAATAAAAACTCATGGATTTCAAAAGAGCAACTACAAACATGGTTTGCATACGTGGGGAGGGGGTCGGGGTGTGAGAATTCAGATTTAGGGGAGGGGAGAATGTGGTCAGCCTCAGCTCTGACACTGGCTGACTCGTGACTTCGGGCAGGCCTCTGGCCCCCCTGAGTCCCACTGGGCCACTGTGCGGGCGGGAGGGGCCTCTCAGATCCTCATTCCATGACCCGATGTGACAGTATCAGATCCTTACAACTGTACGAGACAGTAATCTAGCCGGTTAAAGACATTTTCTGTACACGTGGGTTAAAAAAACAAAAATGAGATGCTCTCGTTCCTGGTGGGGCATGTCTTTGTCCTTCCCTCTCCATGTGATGAGCTAGTTGCAGACATATATAGTATATATATGGTGTATATGATTTTTTACACACAGGTCGCATATATATACACACCCACACACCTATACACTGTATTATGTGCTGTGGCCTCAGAAAGCTATTTTTTCTTGAGGAACAAATTACTCTGCTTTGAAGAGTAGCTAGAATTCTTATAAGTAGCTTATTATGCACCCAAGTTTGGGTAACTTGATCATTTAGACTCTTAAATAGGTCATCTTAATGTGCTTATCAGGGCCCACGGGCTGTTGTCTATTAGTTCTTTAAGAAGAGATAGAAGTGCAAATGCGGAGCCTTCTGAGCTTTCGCTTCTCACTCCCAGGTAGCATATTCCGGGGTATCTATTGCTGAATCATTGTGGAAAACAGAATCCTCATTTAATATGCTTAGCTCCTTTTTTTGTATTATTAATTCCAGAAATCATGAAGAAACGTTCTGATCATAAATTCTCTTGGCATAGATGATATAAAAAAACACAACACATTAAAATGCCTTCTGGCTCCATATGTGTCTGTGTTGAAAAATATTTGTTTCCCAGATCTCAGCCTCTCTCCATTTTGGGTCAATAATTGTGCGCATTATTTGCTTTGTGGTTTGCTTTTCATGTCCATTTTACTTGAGATGATATCTTGTGTCTTTTCATCGTTCCGATTCGTATTTCCTTTATTCATGGTGTTCTTCAGCGGAAAAGCAAACTGACTTTTTCCTCGGAATCCACATCCATTCCTCCACCCCCCGCACTGAAACATTCCTGGGGTTGTTTTATCCCTATTTTAAAATAGTCCCCATAGTCCATCTGACGGAAGGAGAGCAAGATGGGTCCCAGTCATGTAAAAATAAGCAGAGGCGAAGGGAGCCACAGCTGGACGCCAGCACAGATGCTGAGAGCAGGGCTATAGACTGGTCCGTCGAATGAGGACAAGCTTGGGAGTTCTTCACATCTTAGCACCAAGTCAGAACGGGGCTTACTACCGTCAAGCCCCACTGCCACTGAAGCTTTGACATACCCAGAAACCCCAACTTCTAGGGACAAAGTATATATAGTTCCTGACCAGACAGGCCCAGCAGTAACAGTCGGGGGTACAGGGCGCAGGGAGCTTGCCGGGTCATCAGAAAGGCAAGGTGAGGCAGAGCAGAGTCTAGTGAGTGAAAGATGTTATAACTGAGTGGCTTGTGGCCCAGACAGGGAGAACAAAATAAGACACAAAGCATCATGGTTACTATCACAGGTATCGAAGTGTGTTACTGGGATGCGGGGAGCATCAGAGAAGACCGGCAATCCAGAGCGTCCCAGGAATAAGTCCACACATGTAGATTCAGGGATGCCCAGGACGATTTCCTGTTCAAGAAGGAAAATGCCCCCCTCCCTCCCTCCTGCAGGGTTGAATAAATGCACAAGAAATCTTCCTACAACAGGAAATTCAGAGGCAGATCTGACCACCTGGGGCGGAAGAGAAGACCTCCACGGTGGGTCTGTATCTGACCCTGGCTCTTCCACTAGCCGCCCTGAGTCAGTTTCTCTCGGACCCTCGGGACCAGCCCTTCTGCCCGCTCCTGACCCGGCTGACGTCAGCTCACGCCGTGTCTCTTGGATTTGTGCGGCACATCATTGTGAGACATAATCAAACAGTTGCCATGACAAACTACTAAGTTTTCAATTACTTTTTTACCTAATAACACATACCTGAAGCTGGATTTTGTACTAGAAGTGGGGTGCTGTTGGAACAGAACCCTACAGCACGTGGCTGTGGCTTTGGAGCCGAGAAGTAGGTGAACGGTCAACGAGGCTGGAGGAGCCCACTGGTGAGGTGTGGAAGGGCAATGGGAAGGACGTTTTTGGAGGCTGGAGAGAAGACAGAGTGGTGGGAAGTACAGTGCAGCTGTTGCCTACAGTAACGTAGAAAATACAGTGTCTGATGAATGGGTAGGTCTGACTGAAGAGATTTCCAGACAGAATATCAAAAGTAGCAACTGGTTTCTTTTGACTCGATGTGACAAAATAGTGATGATGAGAAATAAGATTGAACAAGAAAATGTGCAGTTTTTGAGAAAATTTAGAGGGAGTATAAATAAGCCAGGATGTGCTCATTCCAAAACAGAAACATTTCCTATTCCCAGCTTCTCTGGATGGGGAGATCATCGCAAAGTAAGACATGATCTCAGTGTAAAGATCCTAAGCGTGTTGCTGTAAGACCTTTGTTGCGACTCAGAAAGACTTAAGGGTGAGCCTCACAGGACTTCCAAGACTCTTAATAATATGTGCCTCGTGGACCCCGCTTTGGAAGGGAAAGAACATCTTTTCGCCTAAATGAAAATTTTTTGAAATCTTGAAGGCTTTCTCCCACAGCACCTTGGGTCACAACAAGCTGGAGAGGAGCGTATCTGCAAGATAACGATGGGGGTGACTTTTACCTAATGGAAGTAACCCCCAAAAAGAATGGCGCGAACACAAAGTTTTGAAGAGAACCCTACTACAGAAGCAGCTCCCTTGGATAGAGACGGTCCAAAACGGAAAGAGAGGTTTGTACCTACCCAAGAAGCAGACTGAGAAAACTACTCAGGGCACACATAGGCTGTGTCCTAGATGAAAGAGAAGACGACCCAGTAAAGCTGGGAGCCCAAAGAGCAGAGAGAGGAGCCACGGAGAGTCATTCCCAGGGAGGAGGACCGGGCCTGACCAACAGAGGGGCCACCCGTGCCCAGCTCTGGGTTACCATTGGCTGGCGTTCTGAATTGGTCTACACTGGTAGGCCAATCCTATGTACCTGCTATTTTCACCTGTTTGGATGAGAATGGCTCTGATGTTTACCCCATCCCTGTATCACCATTCTCTGTCAGTTGTGAAGGGGACAGACACCTTGTCTGACACCTTGTCACTTAACTGAACATATCTCTAGATCCGCTCAAAGGGCCACCCCTGAGGAGTCCTGTTAGCTTCCGGACTTAGTCATAGAACAAGACCCTGGATCTCTGCGAGAGCCTGATGCTGAGATGGGAATTCTGGGGGTCCCCAGAGGTGGTACATGTATCTATTGTGGAGGGAATAGAAATGGTTTCTGGCCCAAAAGTGGACTCTGATAGACCCGTGATGGTCACGATCTCTTCGACGTTCCTCCGCTTGAAGGGTGGGGGATAATATTTCTCCCCTCCACAGCAAGCTGACCTTATTGACTTGCTTGACCCAAAGAACGCAGCAGAATTGACATTTTGGGATTTTTGAGACTAGATCATAAGTCTTGAAGCTTTTACCTGGGCCTTCTGCCCCACTTTCTAGGAGCCCTGAATCACCACGCAGGAGATTCAGGCTCTTCGGTTGACATTTCGACTTTGCACAGCCCTCCAGCTCTCAGCATCGGGGATCAGACATAGAGTGAAGGATGAGAATGAGAATGAGGGTCCCTTGGACCCTCAGGCCAGCCCATCCCCCACTTTAATGCCATGTGGAATAAAAGAGGTGCCCAGCTAAGCTCTGCCTGAATTTCTAACCCACAAAATTGTGAGAAAAAAGATATATATTTTTTTCATTTAGGCTGTTAAATTGGGGGGAAATTTGTAATACAGCAGTAAAAAGGAGAACAAGGTATCTTCCTCTTTCTGGGTCTCAGTTCCTCACCAAAAAAAAAAAAAATGGGAGATTTGAATCATACCTTTAAGTTTCTTCTAATTTAAAAAGGTTAGCAAAATAACACACAACCATGTGCATTCAATGCCATATTCTTGCTCATAAAATCATCCTTAGGTAGAAAGCATTACAAATTATGTCGCTCTTGCTCTCAATACACAACCACCACCATTCTGGCTGAAGAGAGGCGAGCAAGGTTAGTGCTTTGATAGAGGGATGCACCCAAAATGCTTTACATCTCAAACATTTAAGTGTTTGAGCCAAAAAAGGAAAAAGGACTCATGGACATGGACAACAGTGTGGTGATTGCTGGCAGGAAGAAGGTATAAGGGGATTTAAAAAACACAATAAAGGTTAAATTAAAAAGCATTAGGCAATAAGCAAAATCCATAATATGGAAAACTCTACAGGGCAAAAAAAATATTACAATAAAACATCTAAGTTTTTCAAACAAATGAAAATTG
This sequence comes from Phyllostomus discolor, assembly GCF_004126475.2. Lineage (NCBI taxonomy): Eukaryota > Metazoa > Chordata > Mammalia > Chiroptera > Phyllostomidae > Phyllostomus > Phyllostomus discolor. The sequence continues at coordinate 11,489,974 of NC_040908.2, forward strand.
ATCTACAAAATTAATTCCCATCTGCAAATAAATCGGCGATCATATGTGGTAAATGCACGTACTTCTGTCAACTCACTGAGCACAGGAGTTCTCCACTCAAAGTCCATGGATTAAACTCCGAGGGTGTCCATGTGCTTTCATGGGAAAAATTTCTTTCTTTCCTTAACCTTTAACTGAATTTAGCATTAACTTCACTTATGAATACAGGTAAGAAATCGGAAGATATCAGCAGTACCTGTGTTTTTATCACCAACAGAAATCACCAATATTTTCAAATCATATAACAGTTGTTATAGACATCTCAAATTATCATTTATACTCATCACAACTTTGAACTTGGAGTTATTAATCCTATGAATAATGCCATTATTTAACGCATTAATAAAGCTATACATATTGTAATATATATCCTACTATATCACACATTTGCCTTTGGTGCTTTGATAATATTTTATTGTAACTGGCTTTCTTTTTAATGCTCTGTGTTTTATATATTTAAAAACATTATTCTGAGAAAGAATCCATAGGCTTTTCTAGACTGGCAAAGAGGTCTCTGGCACCAAAAGGTTTAAAAAAACCCTGATTTTAGCCCACACTAGAGCTCTTAGCTCACTGATTCTCCAGCCAGCACGTGCGGAGCACCTGCCATGGACCCGCTGTGGTCTCAGAGGTCAAAATGCCAACACATCCGTTTCCCTCCCACTTTGCTCCCTTTTTCCGTTTCCCACATTAGCTGCTCTGAATATCAGCCCTGTCTTGGCCCCCTCATTCTTCCCAGATGATTCCGCCTCAGTCATCATTACTGAAAAGAGAGAACTTCCTCATTTTATCCATGTCCAATGTTTCTATTGCTACATACCAAGGCCTGTCCAGAAAAAGTCCAGCCACTGTTAATATAGCAAGAACTGTTTGCACAACATCGGTATAACCTGGCAGCCAATGAGAGTGGCCTTGAATGCACAGGTGTGAACAATGAGGACTTCACTGTACTAGTCAATGGGGGTAGTACATGCCATTTGAGTGAGCATGTGTACTGTGTGGCCATCACATTCAAAATGATTGAGCAATTAGAGCAACAAATCTGCATCAAATGTCGTGTTAAATTTGAACATTCCTCCACGGAAACTATTCAGATGATTCAGAAGGCTTTCTGGGAAGATGCAATAAGTGCAGAGCACACAAAAGTGGCACAAACACTTCAAAGATGATGAAGAATCTGTGGAGAGTGACCCGCGTCCTAGAAGGCCTGTGACAAGCAGAACACCTGAGAATGTGGAACGTGTAAGGGCTGCAGTCAACAAAGATCGGTGACTGACAGTGTGAGAGCTAGAATCTGGTCTGGGGATTCCAAAAATGACTGTGTCTGAGATTTTGAGGCAGGATCTTGCCATGAAACACGTCGTGGCACAATTCATTCTACAGCTTCTGCTACCAGAGCAGGAGGAATACTGTACTGCAGTTGCTAATGGCTTGATTCAAACTGCTTGATTCAAACCAGATTTCCTCAAGAAGGTCATAACTGGAGATGAATCATGGGTTTATGGCCATGACCTAGAAATGAAGGCCCAGTCGTCCCAATGGAAGTAGTCTTGCTCCCCACGCCTGAAGAAGGTGCTCCCCACACCTGAAGAAGGTGCTCCCCACACCTGAAGAAGGTGCAGCAAAGTTGTAGCAAGGTCAAGACCATGTTAACTGTGTTTTTTGATTGGGAAGGTGTTGTCCATCACAAGTACGCCCCTCTAGGCCAAACAGTTAATAAGGAGTACTGCCTCAATGTTCTGTGTTAGTTGAGAGATGCAATACAATGAAAATGGCCACAGCTATGGGCAACTGGTGATGGGCAGCTTCATTACAACAATGTGCCCAGTGATGCATCACGTCTTGTGCAGAGTTTTTAGCAAATCATCAGATCACCCAGGTGACTCAGCTCCCCTACAGCCCAGATCTGGTGCCCTGTGACTTCTGGCTTTTCCCCAAACTAAAACCACCTTTGAAAGGGAAGAGATTCCAGACCATTAATGAGATTCAGGGCAGCTGATGGCAACTGGGAGAAACGTGTGAGGTCCCAAAGTGCCTACTTTGAAGGGGACTGAGGCGTCATTGTCCTGTGTACACTGTTTCTTGTATGTTGTATCTTCTTCAACAAATGTCTCTATTTTTATAGCCAACCGTGGCTGGATACTTTCCAGGCAGGCCTCATAGATGCTATTTTCTCTCTCATGTGTATTTTCAAATCTCGTGTCCCCTCTGAATCTGGAAGTCTAAATTTCAAATGGCCTACTGGTCTTGAACATACATCCCACACTTCGAATTAAACAGGATCACTCTTATCAGCCCTGCCATCCAACACCCTGACTCACTCTGACACCCAGGCACCCACGGTGACAGCAGTTCTGTGGCACTGGAAATGCTGATCCCCTATCTGGGTTTAAGTGCCTCCCCCTCACAGTCGGATTCAGTAACATTTGATTTTCTCTCTAAGTACGTCTGAAATCCAGTTCTCTGAACTTGACTCAGACCCTGCTCCATTCCTGCCATGACCGTTATAATGACCTTTGAGAGAATCTGCTGCTTTCTAGTATTCTCATTTTTTTTCAATCCGACTAGAATCATCTTTCTAGAACTCAAATTAAACCGTCTCACTTTCCACTTTGACAGATGCACTGTGTAGACCACGGGGGCTGAGGGGGCAAACACAAAGCCCGCGGGCCGAATCCAGCCCCCCGCCTTGTTTTATTCAGCCCAGCACCTTGTTTCTAACCCGTGGCAGTGCCGAGCTCTCGCTAAACCGCTAAGGAGTAGTGACATGTGTATAGTCCTAAAATGACATCCGGCCCTTTAAAGGCAACCTTGAGGCTGACGTGGCCCCCGGTGAAAATGAGTTTGACGCCCCTGGTGTAGACCAATGAGTCTCACCTGGGTGACGGATTAAAACACAGGTTTGCGGGTGTCACTCCCAGACCGTCTGACCCAGTCAGCCTGCTGGGGGCCCCGAAATGAGCACGTCTAAACCATTTCCTGGTGCTGCTGCTGTTGGCCAGGAAACCACACTTGAAAATTGCCAGCCTAGACCATTTGTCTTTAAACCTGTTTGATCTGTAATTCTTCCAGGAATAAACACCTCAGTACAAACCCTGACAGACATGTGCCTATTTATTTATAAATGATATACATGTTCTTATGCACTAATATAGTTGCTACATAATGAAACACACTAAAAATAATCATTAAAAAGACACAAAAACAAATAGAAAGTTCAAGAATATTTTTCCTGCATCCAAATGGATCATGTTGTATACCCTGTAGCAGAGGATTCTGGGAGGGACAAAGATTAAGAATAAACCTGTGACGTGATATATAAAGCCCTACATTCTTTGACTTTCTGGTCAATTATAGTCAGCCTGTTTGTTCTCTAATTCTAGCTCCAGGCCATGGATTGCAACCTTAAGAAATTTCCTTAACTTCTCTGAGTCTCTATGTCTTCCTTTGAAAAATTGAAATAATATTGGTAACTACCTCACTGGGTTGTTTTTAGGATGAAATAAGTCATATGTATAAAAATATCCCTCGTATATAATGAATGCTTGATCAACGCTGACTACTATGATGGCTCCTAGTTAGACACCTTATGCTATAACCACGCTGGTCGGTCTCTTGAATAAACATCTATGCTTCAGCATCTTTGGCTTGTGTCGTAACCTCTACTGGGAATACACTCCCTTTATCTCCACTCGGTAACAGTCATCTCATCTTTCACAGCACAGCTGGAAATGTTACGTCCCCTGTGAGAACTTACCTGAACCTCCTGGCGTAATTAATTGCTCTCTTCTCTGTGTCCCCATAGTGTTTGCAAGACTCTGACGGTGGCTTTCCCACAATGTACTATGTACAGTTGCTTACATGCCTCTTCCTCCAATACCGTGAGCTCCTCGTTGGTATGAACAATGCTTAGCTGACCTACACATCCATCACATCACCCAAGAAAATGCTTGGCCCATAGCAGACGCTAGATACTAATTGCAAAAGGGGGCAAGGACATGAGGGTGAGAATCCTATCCCAGCAGCATAGCCTCGCCTGTGACCTTGTGTTCAGCCACAGATGGTGCCTTCCCCAATGACTCCCCACTTTAGCCCACTTTCCCCAGTCCCTTGGCCAATAAGGCTGTGATAAAATAAAAGATAAATATTTGGTGTTTGTCTTGGGTTCTGGACACACAGCTCCTAAATCCCTTGGAATCTCCAGAGTGGCGAGTACCTTTTGCATGCTAACTAGATGTCTGGTTCCAGGGGCTTCTGCAGAGTTTCAGGGTGGGGGTTGTTCACCAGAAAGACAAAGCCTTAATTAGAAATGTGGAAAATTCAGCCCCATCCCCCAACTTCCAGTGAGGGGAAGAGGAGCAAAGATTGAGTTTAACCACCAATGGCCAATGATTTAAACAAGCATGTCTATGTAAAGGCAATCTCCATACAAACTCCTGAACAACAGGAGTTAGAAAGCGTCTGGGTTGGTGCATGGTGCCACGCACACCCCAATTCCACAGGACAAGCTCGGAGGGACGAAGAACCCTTTGGATCTCACCCTACACGCCTCTTTATCTAGCTGTTCATCTGAACCCTTCGTGCTATCCTTTCCAATATGCAAGTAAACATAAGTAAAGTATTTCCATCCAGTTTCATGAACTGTTCTGGCGAATCTCCAAACCTGAGGAGGGAGTTGTGGGAACCACCCACTCATGGACAGTTGGCCAGAAATACGAGTGGCAATGTGAGCCCTGGACTGGTGTGGGAGCAGTCACGGGACTGAGTCCTTCACCTGCGGCTCTACACTAACTCTGGGTAGTTACTGCCAGATGAAACCAGATGGTAGGACACCCAGTTGCTGTCCGGAGAGCTGGAGAATTGGTTGTTATGGGAGAAAAACCCACCCATTTGGTGTCAGAGTGTGAGTAAAAGCAGTTCAGTGAGGTTAATTAGGTTCCCACGGGAGTCTGCAGCCACCTGTTAGAAATAATCCCACCAACCTAAGAGGCACCACACCTGGAACTATACCCCCATCAGCCTCATATTCTGTTCACCTGAATAGCATGTCCACAAATTGGTGACAAACAGAGTCTGTTAGAATTGATATCTCAGTTCCTCTCCCTGGTTCCTATCATTTCATGGTCTTGGGATATTAAAAAAATAAATGACTTTTCTCAGATGAAAGCTCTCCCCATCCCCACTAATAAGGTTGCCCAAGTGCCCTGAAGCTTTCTAGTTACGTTCCCCTTGAGTCAGCACTTGCCTCCTCTGCCACCGCAGGTTCCCGTGCAACCCACACCCCTCTGAACCAGGGGTAACACGTGCCAGTCCGTGCCCTGCTCACCAGCATCGTGGCGGCTGTCTTCAGAGATCGTCCGCAATTCTTTCGGAGGTGGCGCCTGGGTCTCTGCATGGGCTTGCTCTTCGTAAATCCGTCATGCCAACTGCACGAAAGGAAAACTGGAATCCAATCGCGCTGACATTTTCACAAACCAATCAAAGCTAACCAGGGTAAGGCTGTCGCCCTCCCTCTGCCCGCTCACCATGGAATGGAGCTCTGCTAACATGCACACGTGATTACTGGGTATTTTATTGTGAGAGAAAAGCTGGCGTCACATCACATCAAGTATATTCTTAAACCATGGCACACAGCATAAGCAAGCCAGACATGCCCTTGTCAACCCTAATGAAAGAAGAATATCAGGCCCATTAAAAGGCTAAAGTCCAATCGCCCTTTGGTGCTTTTTCTTCTCATCAGCAAAAACGCTCATTAATTCTAATATCTTTGCTCTCAGGCATGAACTATGAGATCTGAACAGAAATTTCATTTGTAATGAACACATTTCAACAGTAGAATTATGATCCTACTGGTCATAATAATAATAAACTATATCAAGGGAAGCAGAGGATTCTGCGATCTCGAAGCTGGTGGGGATCTGTGAGAGCCTGTGTCTGTGACGTGGTCCTGTGATGCTCAGAAGCATCTGTGTAAACAGTGTGGCTATAAATCACGAGGCTGACCTTCTCACCAACAGACCAGAAGGCATACATCTGTTACAACTTGCTCTGGAAATGAGGATGTGGACCCTTCTTTTGAACAACCCTAAGCGTCTGCTTACGAACATGTGTTTGGTTCATTTACAGGGATGCCTCTTCTGTGAGGGGAGATTATACGTGAGCAAGTAGGCAGAAGGCCACAGAGGTACCTTGGAACCCAGAGGTTCCAATCCTGGGTCTTCCTAAAGAAAAAGGTAACCATTCTCTATAATTAAGACATCGGCATAATAACCAGGACCTTATTGGACTTAGCATGTATATCTCCCATTACAGAAAATCTTGGAGCACACAGTAAGTATGCAACAAACATGTGTTCACTAAGTAAATGAATAGGTTCAGCTTTGCCCCTATCCATCACCATCCAATTGCTTCCCTGGTCTTTAAGGAGTAAGGGCCATCCAACCCTAATTCGATAATCACACTATGGGCAAAGGCAAAGTCTATGGACTGCCATACCAGCCCCAGGCTCCTCCCCTTCAAAATTATTTCACATATAAGAAAAGACTACTACTTTTTAAAACCACTGTACTGTACTTGGGTCTCTATCACCAAGAGCCAAATACAGTTTTTAACGGATCCTGACACACACTCCTGCGCCCACTTCACAGATGAGCAAACCAGTCCTGAGGGACTGAGCTGCTTGCACTAAAGCACGCGGCTAGAAAGCACGAAGCCGGGCTTCTCCGCCCTGGTCTCTGACAACACAGTCTGGTTCTTCCTGGAGTGCCCGTGGCTGCAGTGGCCATGCATCAATAGAACTATTACAATTGTTGTGTCTATTGTAATATTGAATGAGAAAAGGGATTTGATTTCAATAGATCAAAGGAAAAATAGATTAGACAGAGCGCCTATGTGGCAATGTATCTGTGGAGTGTTGCCAGAGAGAGGCCAGCCAAAAAAAAAAAAAAAAAAAAGATTCGACACAATTGCTGATCAAATGGGCCAAGGGCAGGGCATGCGATGCACGAGTGAGGACACACAATTAGCGGACAAATGGGGGAAGCATTCTATTTCTGGGGAGGAAAGGCACATCGGGGGAAGGGAAATTGAAACAACAGTGCCAGGCCTTCTGAAACAACAAAGGGAGGAATGGCAGCGCCCTGTGTTTCACAGCACCCAGAGGTGCTGTGGCACCCACACACAAATGGACCCTGGTGAGTGTATAATTCGGAAAACCTATTTGAAACCAGTCGTCAGGAGTCATGCCAATGTGTACGCCCTCTGTCTTAAGGAAAAATGTCCGCAAGAAAGAAATTATCTTTAGATATGTAAAGAGGCGAAGCATAGCACTATTCAGAGCGCCAAAGTTCAGAGTTAATGAAAGTGCCCGTGAACAAGAGGGCGTTTATGTTATGTGGACAATGAACGTGAGGGATGTTATGCAGTTAGCTCAGGCCCTGTCCCCTCTGCAAGGGACCATGGCAATAGATGTGTCCCTTCTCTCCAGCTTTGTCCTCTCAGATCCAGGCCCCTCTCCCCCACTACCCCCCCGCCCCCGCCACCAGATGGGTTTGATGAGTGTAGCACTCCCGTCACCTGCCCGGAGAAGTTCCATGCTCCCTGACAGGCCCGTGGGGCCTCCGTGGGGCCTCCGTGGGGCTCTGCTGCACCCGGCGCTTCAGCCCCCTTTCTTGCACAGGCCCCATCTGGAAGCTTCTGTTCCTACTGCACTGAACACAACCGAAACACATTCGTTCCCTGAATAAATATCCATACCTCGATGTCTGCCTGCTGATGCTGTAGCCTCTGTCTGGGATATCTCTGTGTCACCTCCCCTTGCTAGAACCCTCACCACGCTTCACCGCGCAGCCGGCAAGGGCAGCTGGGCTTCGCTCGGCCTCTTCAGGACGAGTGGGGCCTTCTCTGTGTGACAAGCGCCACTTTGCCTTCGAGACGGAGCTTGCTTACTGCCTCTTTGTAAAGTTCTATTTTTCCTGTTCCTCTGTTGCCTGGTAGAATCAACCATGCTTTTCTTGGGGCCTCCAATGAACCCCATATAGGCGTTTATCATAGCTCCTGCCACTCCTCACTGCATGTATTTTTATATACATCTTTCTCTGTTAAACTCCGTGAGGCCATGGGCACACCATCCTAACCAATCATATGAGCCTCTGGTTCACCGGCACTTGCGTAACGTTCAGTCTATGCCAAGCACTGTGCTGTGCATTGTGCACTTTATCTCCATGGCTCATTAGAATTTTACAACTCTAGTAAAGTACGTTGTTGATTAGTCTCAACACAGCATATGAGGAGACTGAGGCTCAGAAAGTTAAGTCACCTGCCCAAGGCACAAAGTAAGTAAAGGGCATTGCCACGAATCGAACCCTGGTCAATCTGACTCCAGCTCCCTACCCAAAATATGGTCTCACTCTCTTTTCTAACATAGGAGCTGACACATAATAGATGCTCAGTAATTGTTACAAAAAAAAATGAAATCACGTGGCAGTATGGATAAGTGTTCACAGCAGATACACAGCAGCAGCACGTAAAAAAGCATCTATGCATGGACTGCAATCGAGCCAAGACTGTGTGTGTGCATCTGACAGACCGCATGGGGACCTGGCGACAGCAGCAGTCAACATATTTGCAAAACAGAATTCTGGCAATTTTTAAAACAATTTTGTCCTTTGCATACTATTTTTAAATTGCTTACCAGGACTTTTTTCTGTCCGTGAGAGGCTAGCTCAGTACTGTTCTACCATCACAGCTCCGAAGACCAGTAGGTATCGGCTGCCTAGAGGGACCCAGAAGGCAGAGGCCCTGACTGGCTAGCTACCGAAGGTTCCTGGTGGAAACCAGGCACATCAGCAGGCCAGAGAAACTGATTAGTGAAAAGGAGAAACACCAGTTTCCTTTTGTGCTGACCGGCCATCCGTAAAGAGGCCTTGCCCAAGATCTTAATTCCGTCTGAAACATAAACAAAACCAGAATTTCTCAGTACCACTTCACAGAAGTAAATCCCAAAGATGAATCTCTAACTCAGATCTTCACCGTCACAAAGAATGTATTGAAAGAGTAGGAGAGAAAGGTAAGAGAAAAAGACAGGAAATGAAAGGAGAGAGAAAGAAAAAAAAATTGTGATTTGGCAAAGAAAGAAAAAGAGGCAGATTAGAGCACATATAAACCCATCCATTGGTCCTCTGAAGAGCTGTGCCTGAAAGTTTGCGTTTCAGAATGTGCTCTTGTTTAATTTCACCCCAGGAACCAGACAAATGCTGCTGCCATTAACAGAAATGGGAAATCAAGAGGAGGAGGTTCTTTGCGCAGGAATATAAGCCTGTAAAGAGGACTCAATAAATGTTTGTGTACAGACCATTAAATGGAAGTGCCTTATTTGTTGAGTTCCAGTTCCCAGTAGGACATTTTTCATGGCCTGCCAAAATTAGGAACACCTCCTCTCAAGGGGCAAGACGACATTTCAGTGAATTTTCTATTTCAATAAGATCGAAATTGCAAGTCAGCGAGAAAGAGAAAACAGGCTACGCGGTTTCCTTAGCCCTGTATTCCCAGCTGAACGTGGGGCCGTGAAGTAGCCAGGCCATGCCTGCGCCATTCCTCTCATCTGTCTAGGGTGGCTTATGGCAAGGGGGTTTCTAAAGTGTCCAAGCTGTCCCAGCCCCTCTAGTTCCAAATATGTTGGGTGCAGGTGAGAAGGAGTTGGCTTGCAACAGAGCTGAGCAAATCCGGGCAAAGCCACGGCACTTCCTTCTGTGAAGGGCCCCACCCTTTGACTGCTCCCCTGAAGGTGGAAGAGCTGGGTATTTTGTGGCACCCGATTATTACTTGGGATCCCCAGGCTCAGACTTATTCACATTAAATGGACATATGAAAGAAAACAAGAAAACATAATTTCCAAACAAAAATAATTTGAAGCAGGAAATTCGGAATCATTTCTGGATCTTCCTTGCGGCAGAAGTTGACCCTCATGAAAATGATCTCTTTGTCTGTGGGGAGGGGCACACGGATTGTTGCATTACTGTTGATAAACAATGATATTCGTATGCCTTAATCCCGTTTGCTTCCATAAGCAGGAAACACTCATTGGATGGGTCTCAGCCCATGGGCAGATTTGCCTGCAGTGAAGGAAAAGCCTGGAACTTGAGAAGGCAGGTTGGGTGAGGGTAGGCTGAGGGTAGGTTGGGGCTACCCTGACACTGAGGCCCATTCAAGGGCTGACGGATACACCTTCTGCAATGGTCAGGGAGCAGCCCAGCCTTGTTTTGCAGAGACGAATGCTGCTCTCCAGCCCTCAGCACCCTTGCCTCCTCCTTCCGCTCCCTCTATAAGTCAACAGGAAAAATAACATCCCTGAAATAAGAGATTCATTTCTCATCAAAATAGAACCTTCGTTTATGTAGCGACCCACAAGCTCCCTTACTGAAGCACCAAATTCAAAAGCGGCTATAAGTAAAAAGAATTCGCTCTCATCATAAATAAAAGATTGTATATGCGAACTTATTTGCAGTAAAATCTTACGATAAAAAATATGATTTATGCCCTAGTTCCTCCTGTGTATTTTATGTAATATCCTAGTAAAATATTTTCATTTTACAGCATGTACCTATTAAAACCATTCCTTATAAAACTGTCGGCATAAAATAAAGTACAAAAACTGGAAGGAAAAAGCAGAGGAAAAGAAAATATATCAAAAAGAAGTGATAGAAGGCAACAGGAAGACGCTCATGGAAATCCTCCCAGTGAGATATAAATAACAGTACAATGGAGGCCGTGGAAGGGGCTGATAATTAACTAGGATCTCTCAAGGTGAGAAATAGTAATACTCAAATCCTTCTTAGAATGTCATTCTTTTCCCTGTGCTAACAAGGAATTCTAGCACAATACAATTTGGAGACAGGACCTTACAAGTGAGATGGAATGAGTCTACAAAATAAGTCAATTAAAAAGAGAGGGCTCTGAAAACACTGCCCGACATTTGATTGACGGCTGTTCTGGAGTAAACAGATGCTCCGCCCACCTACCAGGGGTGTTGCATCCTGTTAACCAAGGACTCCTTCACACCAGCTAATTAGATCTGTCAGTCTTTGCTAGATTGCATTTATTTTTAAATGGCTTCAAATGTACATAACATTTGCAAGAATAATAAAAAGTACTCTAGGTACCCTGCTTCCATATTCTAAAACAATTTAAAATTTCACCACAATTCTCTCTCTCATACATATTTAAATTATTAAATATTTAAAGTATATATTTAAATTATATACAGGTATATTTGATCATTTAAAGGTAAGTTGCTGAGTTATGATATCTATTCACCTCAAAATGTCAGAGAGTATTATTTTGGGGCATGCTCTTATGTAGCCTGGGTAACATAATCAAAACTAGGAAAATAATATTTAATGTTATCTAATCTGCAGGTCTTATTCAAATGTCGCCAATTGTCCCAAATGCCCTTATATGTTAAAAATAGATAAGTAACTATTATCTATTAAAGGAAGGAAAATCCGAAGAAGATTCTGGCTCAGGATCCCAACCAGGATCACCCAGTGCACTCAGATACCACATCTCTTTGGTCTCCCTTAACCTGAAGCAGCATCTCAGTCTCTTTGGCTTTTTTTATTTTGTTTTGTTTTGTTTTGTTTCTTGACCTTTACTTTTCGAAGAGTACAAGCCAGCTACTCTGTAGAATAACTCGGTTCCGTCTGACGTTTCCTGGCTATGGTCTCCGGGCTGCACGCTTCTGGCAGGAAGGCCACAGGGGCCTCTCTCACTGGATCACATCAGGAGGGTGTGCCGAACCGTCTCATAGGTGGTGACAAGGTTGGTCCCCTCGTCCAAGTGGGGTCCATCATAACATGATTGTGTTTCCCTTTGTAATTCACGAAGGGAGATGCTTTGAGATTAAGTAAATGCCCTGTTCCTCATCAAACTTTTTCCCGAACAGTGCCAGCAGCTACTGAAGACTTTGGCCTAAGTCAATTATCATTGCGACAGGTGCCGCACGAGCAGGGAAGCCACGCCCCAGGGAAGGGGCGCATCAGCGTCTCTGGGGGGGTCTGATGGGCTGAGTTTTGACTCGGAAATAAAGCAGTGCCTATTTTTTCTGCCATCGATAGAAAGGAAACAACATGGTCTGATGGGGACTAGAGCGTAGAACCCATTTTCTGCGCGTTGATAATTCTCAGTGGAAGGGTGAGGTTTTTATTGCCATCAGAAAAGGCATAGGTTTAGAGAAGTTGAGAGACACTATACTAGATGTGTTCCTTCTGACGGAAATTCACCTCCAGTTTGGAAAATAGAATGGGCGTTTTACTCCTGAGTAACTATTCTGTTTTTGTGTAACGGCATGTTGGATTACGTAACCAGCCGCGTTTTCCCTTTGACGACTTGTGCTAGAAAACTAGGAGCCTGCACTGCATTCAGTTCATGGCGATCGGTCCTTTCAGTCTTCACCTTCGGTCTCGTTTCTGGACCATTTCATGTTTCCAGCCCGTTTCTCTTTTTTCTTTGGCTCTAATTTGTCATTAAATGCATCTGATTTTATTAGGTATTTTTGTAGCCAGATAGAAACTTTGTGGACTAAGGTAGGCATACAAATTAATGCATTAAAAAGTCTATGCTTTCTTTGCTTCTTCACTTGCTGTGTCTCAAATATCCTTAATCAAATCTCTTATCAGTTAGGGCTTTCTTATTTTGTTCCATCTGACACGGCGTGTTTGAGGAGGGGACCGGTGAAAGAACTCATGAGAAACTTTAAGTTAATTCAGTGTCTCTGCTTTCCAGAACCCTAAAATAATGTCACTGCTCATGACCTGTCACATGGAATGGGCCCTCCTTGGTGCAGATGAAGGAGCAGTGACCGAGGTGCCAGAAGGTTCCTCTGGAAGTAACGTGACCTCTGCCCTGGACTAACTGCATGACCTTGAATACATCAGCCCCGCTCTCTGAGCTTGAGCATCCTTGTCAAACCCTAGGAATACGGGTACCTGAGCTGCCTGTCCCACCAGACTGTCGGAAAACCCAAGAGGTAAGTGGTTTAAGAGCAAGAAGATCCAAGGATTCCTCATCATCTTATCATCTGGTAAGATAATCAGACCATAAACGAGTAAACAAATATACACATAATTTAATTTCAAGCCATGGTTAATGTTATGAAAATAAACATAGAGTAAGAGATTTGAGAATAAAAGGCGAGGAGGGTGATTTTAGGTCAAATGGCCAAAGGAGACCTCTGTAAGGAGGGGATAGTCCATATGACTCACATAACAGGGAGCAGAAGGCTGTGCAGGGATGACAAGAGCCGCTGAAGCAGAGGTAATAGCCCAAAGGCAGGAAGCAACTTGATGTGCCCGAGGAAGTGCAAGAGGCCAGTGTGGCTGCAGGGTGTCTGCACAGGGCTGGTGTGGCAGAGGCGACGTGGAGGGCGGGGGAGGCGCAGCCTCTGGAAGCCAGCCTCTCCGCAGCCTCGGCATGAACAGCAGGGGCTCTTGGGGGCCGCAGATCTGGGCACACCTCCAGGGCCTGCCTCTCACCACCGTGGTGGGAGCACTTAACCTCGCTGCCCTGCAGCCTTCTCAAGCATACCACAGAAATAATGATAGCAGCCACTTCACGAAACCGTGTAAGAATTGAGTGGGCTGCTGCTTAGCACTGTGCCTGGTACAGGTGAGCTCTCAGGCAGCATTAGCTACTGCCTTCTGGTTCACTCTGCCTTCACCAGGTGAACATCTGTGGCCCTCACAGAATAAACCACGCGATTCAGGGTTCGAGAATAGTGTATACAACTTTCCTGTCACGATAAGTCAAATGGTCAGGGACAGAAAACATGTCCGCTGCGGCTCCACGGCACCCGGCACAGACCTGCACACAGTAGGTGCCCACTAAAACATCTAAGCTGAGTAAGCATCTGTGAAAGATGGCTCCTGGCCAAAGGAACAAGCCCGCCATGAAATGCAGGCAGAAAATCATGCTCCCCTGCACCCAGCTCTATACCAAATTCACAACAGACACAACTCGTTTTTAAATTCAAGTTATGTGAAATGGTTTTAGATCACCCTAACATATTCAGGTGCATGCTCACCTTAACTAATGTGTTGTCTCGGGAGTGAGTCCCTGGCTCTGCCATAATAGCTGATTGTTATCAACAATTAGGGAAAGAGGCATTTGTCTGATTATTTGCCCAATTTCTGAGCAAACGGCTCCTCAGCCAACCATTGCAGATCCCTCCCACCGCCACCGCCATCTCCAGGTTCAGGCTTCTCATTCCGGTCATGCTAGGAATGTAATCAAGTCCCTCCGTGGAGATAAGTTAATTATCTCCTCAGGCTATGAACAAACACAAGAGTTTGGTTTCTGACCATGTTGCCTAATGAGAGGACACTCCGGGAGAGCCAGGGGGCTTGTCAGTGGCCACCCCTGGGCCCTTGATGGCATCTGGGAGCCGCGGTACAAGATGATTTGCCTTTATCCCCCAGGTTCCCCGTTGCACCTGCTTCTGGCGATACAGTGCTGGACCCAGAAATACGCTCTCTCCATCTCCTGTGGCCAGCCCAGCCGCACGCCAGATAGCTGGGGCTGGGCCCCTGGAGCTCGCCGGGCACTTCCTGCAGCCCAGCACATCTCCCAGCCCAGGGTGTCCCTCTGCAAAGCTGATCCAGCTCTGCTGAGCCTCTCCAGAAAGATAAGGGAGCAAATCAGCTTTTCTGTCCTCCATCACCGGGCTGCCAGGGACAGCAGGACCCAAAGATTCAAACATAAATCACCTGCCTATCTCCATGTTTGAAGCTTCAGCTTTAATCCAGCTCAGAGTGGGATTAGCTGCCTGAGAGCCCGCTAATTGCCAGATGGCTGCTGATAGCTGACCGCAGAAATGTGTGTGTCGGAGCCTGCCATGGAGCCTCAGAAAGTCAGAACTGGGAGGGATCTTAGCAGAGCCAGCCAAGCCTTCATCGCTTCATCATTACAATGGGGACGCAAGCAAGGCAGCTGGTTCTGGGATTCGCAGTGAATGAACAGCACGGGCACGGGGGTCTTTCTGTGGGTTTGTTTGAATTAAGGGGAGAAAGGTAGAATGGCATTGAGAGACAGCAATGCTTCCCTAGTATATACTTGCTGCCCCCTGAGACGGGCAAGAGCAACAAGAAGGGAAGTTAATTTACTGAATAGCTCCTGTATTCTAGACATGGTGTCAGCTGTTTTCATGTGTAACACCTGGGTTCCGATTGCCAGTCTGACACTGACCCCACATGTAATTCTGGGTAAACATTCCCTCAGCAGGAGTCTTTCAACCTCATATCCAGTTTGAGGAGGGTGGCCTGGGTGACCTCCAAGGCAGGGAGTGGTTCTCGTTTTTTAACGTGCACCAGAATGCACAAGTCTGGAGGGCTTGTTAGAATACAGATTCCTGGGCCTCTCCCTCAGGGGGTGCAGAATGGGGCCTGGGAATGTCAGACATGCCCCCAGTGACACAGCTGCTGGTCCGTGGACCACACCTAAGTAGTGTGACATTACTCTAAATGGCAGCCACCGACTCTGAAGTTAGATAACATGAACAAGTCCATGAATAGGAAACACACAGATACACACCTTTTTTAAAAAGAACCCCAAACTAATAAATCAGTTCCAGTGATTGGAAGTCTACCAGTTTTCTTAAACTCTTAAAAACAATATGAACATTAGCAGGTTGCAAGCCAAATCTGGACTCAAGTTTCTGTCCTGGGGCTCCAGTCCTTGCCTTGGAGAAGAATCAAGAGGCATCGTACACCCCGGGGGACCTACAAGCCTAAAGGAGAGGATTTCATTAACACAGTTCCACTCAGATGGAGATCCAAATGGCATCCCAGGGAAACTTCTGAATGTCGTTGGCATCTGGTGTACCACTTCCATGTCCCTTCTGAGGACTGTCACTAGCGAGGGTACTACTGGGATGGTGACGATACAGGAGCACTCGCCATCGCTTCTGTAGTGTGCCCAGAGGTCCACACCTCTGAAGTCCTCACCCAGAGCACTGCCAACATCCTAACACATCTTCAGATTATTCCAGGAAAATTCTCAAATGTGTACCAACCCCAAGAAAGGTGAGAGGAAACACATATATATCACAAAGCCTGGAAGAATACCTGGAGTGCTCCTAGGAGAGTGTTTGACTCTTGACAAACTATACTCGTGAGCCAAATATCCAAGATCAGTACTACCTTGAACTGGTCTTCTGGATTGGCAGAACAATAATAAAAATGGGCAGTAGGGAACCTCAAAACCCTGGGCGAGGAAGCCAGAGAACTTCCATAGGCAGGGCTCTGCCCCTCAGGTAAGATGTGTAATGATGGAAATCTAGCAAGGGCTGATGTTGGTGTCATTTCTAGCCTCCGTCTCCTACAGGTAGGTCCACTATCACTATAGACAGAGTTATCAATGAGGCCAAGAATTGGAGAGAAAATGACAGAAAGTAGAGATCTCCTCTCCAAGTCCCTATGAGGAGGGGCTTAATCCTAGGCTGGAGCCAAGGTCTCTCAGCTGAATGGCATCTAATGCTGTCTCCCCAGCCCTGGCCTTCCCACCTGTGTAATGGAAGCACTAAAAAGTAATTCTATACAATTGTTATGAATTTGGTCACAAACCAGAATGCAAATGTCATAGATAAGCCTTCAAGTAGAATATACATAATGTAAAAAAATAAATTTAAAAATTAGAAATTCACTAAAAAGTAGCAGCTTATGAGCACAAGCCAGGGTGGGGACAGGGGGACAGGTGATGTAAGAATACAATGGTGGAGGGGAGAGGTCAAACTAGACATAGCTCTTCAACTTAGATAGCAGGAAGTTAACAGATACCTAGCATTGATAATAGGTGATGTATATGCTATATTATTTTTCATTTAATGTAATCATTAATACAGTTTAAAAGGGTTTACATTCCACAGAAATTGGCAAAAGAGAAGTCAGAAAACAGACCACATATTTTGCTTGCTTGTTTGTTTTGTTGATTAGGTTCCTGTTTAGAAAAGAAAGAAAGAAAAGAAAACAGACCATGTAGAGGGAGGCATGAACAGGAGAAAAGTAAAATAGCAGAATTGAGACAAAGCATGTTTTCCTAAGACAAACCAAACAAAAACACCAACTGCACTTGTGACGATGCAGCATCACATACCCTCCCCCTTCCATTGCTGCCTTCACCTTGCCCCCCCCCCGACTCCCCATCAGGGCGGGTGCCTGCCACCCACAGGCTTTACCCCAACTCCATGTCCTTCCATTGTTCTGGATGAAACCAGGACCCTGATCCAACACCCGGGCCTCTGGGTCCCTTTGCTTCTTTATCTCCAGTTCTTCAACTCTTCCATTGATTCCTCTCCACTTCGGCCACCCACAGCCATTGTCATTCATTGAACCTTGTCATCCCCAAAGGTGTCTCACCTCTAAGAGCAACTAAATCATCACTGCATGTCACATTTCTTGACATTTCTGTTGTAAGAGGAGAGAGGGCAGATTCATGAGAAGGCTTTGGCTTCTTTGGGTTTTTAATAGAAAAGAATGAGATTTTGTTCTTGACTTTTTTAAAAAAAAGCCAATGGATAGAGTTACAATCAGATAAAGAAGATGAGCAAATAAGAAAGAAAGAGGAAATCAATAGTGGCAAGTTCTGAAGATGGCAGTTTTGAAGTTGTGAGGCAGAGGTGGGGTCAAGAAGAGGTGGAGCCACTGGCCTTAGCGTTAACCAAGCCTGCAATGTATAGAAACTATACAACTAACTTACAGAATGGGACCAAAGAAGCACACACAGAAGTTCTGAGACTCAGTTGCATTGCTTCAAAAGTAATGAAATAGAGAAACTAAACATCAACCTCTAGAACTTAGGAAAAGAACACTATATGAAAAAATATTTTATAAAAAATTAATAAAGATAATATTGCAAATTAATACTTTTTAGAAAGAAAGCAGCAGAAATGAATTAGTAATTACAAAAGTTAAATTTGTAAAGAAACAGAAAAATATAAGAGTCGAGCACAAGTAACACCTGTGTGGTTGGTGGGGTAATAATATGGGTGTAATCCTTTATAGTTTTAACTTGAAAATTTCACCTAAAATTTCATATGGTGTTCTTGAATGTGATATTGTTATGTTACAGAATTACATGCTTATGATTTTATAATAAAAAGGGGGCATTATTTGTGCCAGACACCTGTACAGTTGATGCAATTAAGGAAAAAAGGTTAGGAATAAAAATGAGATTTAACCACAAACATGAAGTTTACTTTTGAAAAACTGATTGAGTACTATTGTAACCCTGCCAATAAATTTGAAAATCACTAGGAAAAGAGTTTCTAGAAAAATCTATAAATCATCAAAATTGACTTATGAGTGAAACAACCCAAGTAGTTCAATAATCATAGACAAACATGAAAGAGTTCAACAGACTGTATACATATGTATATATAAGTTTATTTGTAATTTTAACTCTGTAATTATATTTAGTTATATGTAATTTTTTAAATTATATAATAGTATATATATTAATCAAGCCATCATGTTCTCAGGACAAAGATAATCTCAGTGGTACCCAGACCCATAATCCCTTATTTACAATTTTAAAATCCCAAACACTCTGAAAACCCAATTTGTCTTATACAACATTTAAAGAAAAAACCTGACTGGAGCTTACTTACAGTAAAGTTTGACTTAAATTGATAGGCTGTGGTGTGAAACAGTAGAATTTTGTTTTCCCTGTCGCCCCTTCCCGTCCTGGGTGAGATGTGTGATACACGGCGAAGGCTGTTCGTCACCTTTCTGAACACCAGTGGTTCTGAATGCTGAAACATGTTTGGTCCCAAGAGTTTCACAACAGGCCTTGTGGGCCTCTATCAACTGTTAGCATAGAATTAAGTTTAAAAGCTTCCCAATGTCTTTAAGAAGTGAGTTTACCCTCATCTCAAATTAATAGAAGAGAGTTCAATTGACAAGAAAATGATATCTAAATTTAGAACTAAAAAAATTAGATACATGTTATTTTTTCATTTTTTCAACTTGTATTAAAAATAAGATCATTGTTATTTACAATGAACAAGTGTTGGAAGCAACCTAAGTGCCCATCAGTAAATGAATGGATCAAAAAACCGTGGTACATTTACATAACGGAATACTACACAGCAGAAAGAAAGAAGGAGCTCCTACCCTTTTGACAGCTTGGATGGAACTGGAGAGCATTACGCTGAGTGAAATAAGCCAGGCGGTGAAAGACAAATACCATATGATCTCACCTTTAACAGTAATTTAATGAACAGAACAAACAAATGAGCAAAATAGAATCAGAAACATGGAAACAAGGAACAGACTGGCAGGGACCAGAGGGGAGGGGAGAGGGGGATAAGGAGGAATGTGGCGGATACCGGCCAGCAGTATCCATCTCTGCTGCAGATGCTCATCGAAACACAAGAAAAACATACACAGAGACAACCAGGTCCTGTGGGGAAATAGGGACAGAACGGCCACTCTCTCTAGTGGAGAGCGCCCCGTTTTCATTCCCAAGCAGATTTTTATTCAGAATATAGACTTAGTTTGTGGATTCACAGTCTGGCAGAAAAGAGCAAAAGAAGTAGGTGACTTACAAAAGTGCAGACAGAACCCCTGCTGTGATTCTGGGCAGAGCTTGGAGTTTTAACATATGGCTCAAAGGGCTAGTTTTGGTTTCCTGCTTGTGCCTTCATATTCTAATTTAATAACATCCTCCAGCAAACAGATCTCACAGGATCTTGCATATTCTATGTCCCAGGCCTGATTACCCCAGGGGTCCACCGTTTCTGGCCTGGGCTGCACCGACCCTGCTATTTCTGCAGGCCTGAGTCAACAGAGGAGACAAAGGCAGCCAGAAGACTTGGATTACTCACTTTGAAGAACAAGGACTCAGGCTTTGACAAAGCCAAGGGGGCAGGGGTCGATGTCCATCACCCCTTCATTTCCACAGCCCCAAGTCTCTTCCCTGAGGCCTCCTCGTGATCATGCCTGTCTTAGGCAATTCCCTCCATGGGAAATCTTACCCATCATTGGCTAACTAATCAAGCTTAAGAGGTCAGGCACAGAACAGGTAGCGTTCATCCCAGGGAAATAAGTTTTGTCTCCTTAGTGGCTCCTGGTCCGGAGATCTCTCACTCAGCCTAAGTCACCGGGGGTTATAGCTTCCTGAGACCAGGCAGGGCAGTCCCCAACAGAGGAAGGAAGGGGAAGGGCCTAGTTAAAGAACAAGTATAAATGACCCACCCCACGGACGTGAACAACAGAGTGGGGAGTGACTGAGGGAATACAGGGAAGTGGGGGCAGAGGGGGGGCAGGGGAGAGCAATGGGGGAAATTGGGACAACTGCAACAGAACAACACAAAATATATTTTTAAAAAGAATTCTAAAAAAATAAATAAATACATAGAAATAGGGTCATTGCTATGAGTTGACCTTCCTCCCAAATTCATAGCCTGAAGTCTGTTAGCAGCCGGGGACCTCAGAACGTGACTGTATTTGGAGAAAGGTCTTTAAAGATATGATTAAGTGAAGACAAGTTTCCAGGAGTGGGCTCCACACCAACCTGACTGGTGCTCTAATAAAAAGAGGAAGTTTGGGCACACGCATGCGCACATGAGTACTACGCACCTGTGCACGGTGGCTCCACGTCTCTCAGTGCCCCATTTCCCTGCACAGCACATCCCTCTGACACCTGGCCCTTTTTTTCCCTAAGGCTCTGTGTTCTGTCAAGGTGAGAGAATCCGGGAGACTCCAGGCTCAGCCACAGACTCTGACCTGACCCCCTGCCCCACACTGTAAGCTGCTTGGGTCCCAGGATGAAAACCAGCTCCTCCCTCCTCCAGTCTAAAGCCTGCCTCTGCCTGCCTAGCATCAGCCATATTATTTTCAGGGAGAAATCTGACCTTGTGAAATGAAATGTCACCTGGTAAAATGAAACAAAAGCAAACTGAATCATGCAGAGTAGAAAGAGCAGTGTTCCATAACTAAGTAAAGGTTAGTCCGGGAATGCAAAGTTAGTTAAACATTAAGGGGGGAAGTTAAAACATTGTATCACTAAGCCAAAGGAGAAAAAAATAATACATCTTCTCAAAAAAATGAGGACGTAACTTCAATAGCATTTCGGATTTATAAGAATAACCACCACAACCAAACTATGAACTGGGAATAGAACTAGGAATAGAAAACATTCATAAACTGGGAATAGAAAACATCGAACTAGGAGGGGCTCCTTGATATGATAAAATATGAAAACCTGTCCCAAGCGAAATGTCACTGATTGCTGGTTAAAATTAAAGGCTACTCGCAAGCATGGTCATTGCATGTAGTACTCTAGACACGCTACACCTGTGTGTGCCAAAACGCCAGCCACTGGCCACCTGCAGCCAGCGAGCACCTGGACTGAGGCTCCTCTGAAGTGAGGTGGACCCGAAGTGGAAAACACACACAGGATTTTAAAGACTTACTATTTTTTTAAAAAATGGAAAACATCCTATTTATAAGTTTTATGCTAATTTAGTTGAAATTATATCTGGATATATTGACTGAAATAACAATATATTACTGAATTAGTTTCATGGGTTTTTTTTAACTTTCTTTGACCATAGCTACGAGAAAAGTTTAAAGCACATGTGACTGGCTTTATATTTCTATCAGAAAGTACTCTTTAGGCACAGTGTGATAAGGTAAAAAAAAAGATCTTTAACATAAGAATGTACAGTTACTGCCATTTGAGGGTGGGATGACTATTTAGGTAAGAAGTTATTAGACATTTAAAAAATAATTACTTTGAAATTAGTGACTACTTTCTATGCCAGCATTAGCCAGTTACAGAACATAATGGAAAAAATAAATCCCAAATGTCCACAAGCTATATACTATACTCAGGAATAAATTGTACATAAAATGGAAGACATTTGTATAAATAAAGAGGTTTAAACTCTTTGGTTTCTCCTTTGCCCACAGTTCAGAGAAGAACCAAAGATGTTCTCTGAGCAGAACCCTGGTCTGCACCGCCCTCCACCTGCCGCTGGGTAAGTCACAGCCCTCCGAGGGGCACCTGGGTTTCGCGGCTGAAGAGGACCCAATACCCACTTCCGTCCAACAGGTAGCTCTCAGGGCATCCAACCTGAGGACCGACGCTGTTGCTGACTCCACCTTACGTGTCCTGTCCTGACGTTTTGTTTGTTTGTTCTGTTTTGTGTAATTATCCAGCACTGCACTGCAAAGCCTGATACATCGGTTATCATCACACACTGAGCCCATGGTTTGTCTTTTCTCCACGTCTTTGATTTTTTTATGTCGAGCTAGTTGTTCCCCTTCTCCGGATGACATTTCTTAGTCATCTTGTGTCACGTCCTCTGAGACAGGCACGCTCTCTCTTTCTGCACCTCTGCTTTTTCATCTGAACAGACACCTCCCCTTCATTACAGGTATCTGCAGAGGCAACTTTTAGCACTCTTAATCCTGACGGACCGCAGAGACTGGGGGACACTTTGCCTCTGGTTCAGCAAGGGCAGAAGCGTCTATGCTATTTAGTAAGGATGCAAAGACCATTCCTTACTATATAAACCTTTTGTAGCTTTATTTGGATGCTACTGTTCATGCCATTTCATATAAGTGGAGTGTGTGTATGATGTCTCTGAATCCTCGATAACCCAGGATTAATAGCCTGGAAAAGCAAGGCAAGGAGTCATGCATCCTTGCCAAAGTCCACCTCTCCCCACTGTTCAGAGAAAACCGGAGAGAGACTCTGACAGCCTCCGGGACCCTGTGCCTTTGCAATTTATCTTGTCTACTAGCCAGGCCTGCAGCTTGGGACTTCTTTACTTCCCAGATGAAAGACTCTCTTTGGCCCTTGAGATAAGAACAGCGACCCCCACACACCCAGAAGCTCAAGGGGCATATAGAAAAGGCCAGGAATTAGGTCTCCCCACTCCAGACGTGAAGTCAGGCACCTGAGCTGAGAACTGGCGCTTCTGCGGGAGGTGCAAGGACCTGCTGGCTGTGGGAAGCAGGGAAGACTCAAGGATCCAGGCTACCAGGAGAGGCGGCCCATTTCTTAATGCAAAAAGCCACGGAGATGTACCCAGTTTGGAAGATGGGGAGCTGAGTTTGGGACATTTTTATTTGGAGGTAGGTTTGCCGAGTGAAGATGTATTAGTAGGTGCTCAGATCTTAAAGTCAGGAAAGACATCGGCCCACAGGCACAGGTGTTAATTTAATAACCATACACCTAACTCCAGAGGCATTTGCTATTTCTCTCCAGTTTTCTACTTTCAAGAACGCACAAAGGCTGTGTTTCAGATGACACTCGGGAGGACTTCACAGTAGCAGCGCTGAGCCTCTCTCACAAAGCCAGTGGCCGGGAACCCCTGATTGTCATGTATCCAGTTTCAATTACTGCCTAACAAGATTACCACAAACTTAGTGGCTTTCAACAATGCACGTTGATTGATTTCTCTGTGGGTCCAGAGTCTGGCCACCGCTTCGCTGGGCCCCTGCTCAGGGTCTCATAGGACTGTTGTCGGGGTGTCGGCCAGGCTACGTTCTCATCTGGAAGCTTGCGTGAATCTGCTAGTAAGACAGAGCCTCATCGAATGCCATATAATCCCAGGAGTGGCACCCACCCCTTTTGCCATATTCTGTTACTTAGCACCTGTCAGGGCCCTCCCCCACGGCAGGAGAAGGGATTGCAGGGGACAGGAACAGGAGATAGGGCTCCCGGAGGGTCGCCTCTGAGTCTGTCTGCCATGCGGTGCGCAGGTGGGAGAGCCATGGAAACACAGTTGACGAGCTGTCCCTAAAGAGGAACCGAGAGCAACGGGAGGCATGAGGACATCCGCATTGCACGTGCCGCCACGGCAAGCCAGGTGAAGACGCAAAAGAGCACAGATTTGGCAGCACGATGAGGAAAATAAGTCTGCCAACCGCACTTACTAACCACCTAATTAGTGTTGCTTCTTATTCAATACATGTGTTGGTATAACTCTGTCGTGAGTGCCCCCATCATATATGGTACAGGGTGAGAAGGGCAAGCAAATAAGCTAGCCTGGCGAGAACCTGCAAAAGGCTCTACCTGGGACATTCCCGAGGGCTTGGATGGATGTAAGGATCCAAACACTGAACGGGTGACATTGACCATGAGAGGTCCAAGAATGTTTCGGTTGACTGGTTTTCCCACTTACCCACCAGGACGAATGGAGCCAATGAGATTCTAGAAAAAGGAGCGATTTGAAAACTTGAACAATTCAATAATTAAAAACCTACATAAAATATCAGATGTAGGCACGGTTCTACAAGAAGGACCACAGATACCCAGCTCATCAACAGCCTCCGCAGAACGGTGTCTATCCACTGAGCATACGCAGCCTTGGCCTCGGTTGTTCCTCCCGTGGCCTAACTAACCTCTCATCCTAGTGCCTCCCCTGGCGGAGCTGGCGGAGACTCTCCAAAGCTGTCAACGCGAAGGGGTTACACGGTTTCATCTCAGTTTTTTCTCCACCAGAAGCGTGCCCATGACACGGCCATCTGCTCCACAATACGGCATCCCAGGCACCAGGGACACCACTCAAGACGGGAAACTGGGTACGGGGCCATTTCCTCTTGACACCTCAGAACTCATCTCCCCTCTGAACCAATGAGAACGGACATGCGCGATGTATCAGGGACCCAGCTAGCCTAGCTGCAAATATTTGTTCTCAGTTATTCTGAGACTTCGAGTACATTTGGCAATAATAGGACCCAGTCTGCTTGAGCAACTGCTTCTGCAAAGCCAGAGTCCATGAGGTAGCTAAGGGTGAGAAGGGAGTCTTCTCAACCCAGCAGAGAAAAGTGCCAATTTCTGCTTGTTCAAAGACACAAGCTCATAGGGAAACATGGCTCCCCCCCCCCTCCCGAGGGGCAGATGGGCAGGTTCTCCACCCCGCCCCTCCCTCTCCTACCCTGTCACAGACAATGGGGACAGAAGCTGAAAGAGAAAACACTCAAGCCAGCCAGGGTGGGAAAGGTGATACCTGGACGACAGATGGATAAATATTTTATTTCAAGCTTTGAAGACGTGCCCTTTGTATGTTCCTTATGCCTCTGTTTGTGCGTGTGTTTGTTTGGGTCCTGAATGCAGAGGTGTTGAGGGAGCGCGATGCCATTTTGCAGAAAAGGAAGCAGGAGATTTTTGAAAAGACAGCCCCGAAGTCTAAATGCTGGCTCCTCTCTTTATTCTCTGCCCACCTTTCAGCGGAGCATTCTAATCCTCTTAAATCTGTTTTCTCATTTGCTGAGAAGGAGACACTTAAAAGGTTCCTAATCTCACAGGGTTACCGCAATGGGAACACGTCGGGAATCGGCAGCGCACAAAGGCACCCCACACTGCGTGGAACTGCAGAGAGCTGACACCGGCCTCCGGTCTGTCGGGCCCATTTCGACACTCGGTGGGCCTGGAAACCGGAGCCCCTGGGGGGAAGGGACTTAGTCAAATTCTCTCCGCTTTAAAGACTCCCTGGGGGTCCTGCCCCCTGCCTGTGCCTGCCAGGCAGGGGAGGCAAAGTTGAAAAGCACAGGTTCCCAGCCCTGCCTGGGGCTGAAAGCCTCGCTGTTGTGGGTGAGCCTGGGGAGGACGGCGGTGGCTGAGAACAGGCACAGGCATGCCCGGGTCGTGAGCTTTAACTCTGACCCCAACCCCAGCCAACGTGGGCCCCAATCTGACCCACAGCCACCAGCCGTCCCCTGCCCCTAGGCATCACAGCAGCCCATCCTTTCAGGCTCTCCGACTCTGGACACATGTTCTAAAGGGAAGACGCGGTGAATGGCGGCAGAGCTGGCTGAGTGACAGGTTCAGCAGCTCCCTGCCCGTTGGCAGGTCTGCGCCGCTGTGCCGGGACAGCTCCCTCTCAGAGCGTCAGGCAGCTTCGTGGACATATTTGTTTACTCCGTTTGCCGAGATGCAGTTTGCATAATATTGAATCTGGAAAGGACACTGCATCCACTGACAGGAGTTTTCCCAGCTGGAAAAAAAAAAAGGAAAGAAAAAAACCAGCTTTACATTTTTTTTACGTGTTGGGGTAAAATAAAGACACCAACACCGTGTGCCAGGCTTTCAGACGGATGGCTCGTGGTGTCGGGAAGGCTAGGTCTGCGGTCGGGCCACGCTCCCGGATCCAAAGGATCATTGGGTGGCTTTCTTATAAACACTGTTGGCAGCTCCCAGGATGGCTCTTCTGGTAAAAAAAAAAAATGCTGGAAAGAAACGTGGGCCTCCAGCCAAGACACACTGCTTCCTATAAAACAGAAAACATGCACATGTCAGGTTAGAAGGAGCCAAGCCTCTCCGAGTGGAGGTGTCCTGCTCTTCAGCATCCCTGGAGGGTGGACAGCAAGAGCGAGGCAGGGCTGGGCTTTGCCCTGAGATGGCCAGTAGGGAGTAAAGAGTAGGGACTGTGTACCAGCCCCCATGTCCCCAGCCAGGTCTTCCAATCAGGCTCCTTTTGCCAACTTGCTGATAGTCTCAGATTATCTTCTCTAAATGCCTAGCTCAGACCCAAGGTGCAAGGAGGCCCCTCCAGGTCCGCAGAAGCAAAGACACAAAGCACACGTAGCAGCAGGAAGCCCGGGAGAGCCATCCTCGTGGATGCCGTCTGCTCACGGAGACTCAGGCCACTCTGCTCATCACAGAGCCCTCCCTCCACCAGGGCAGGCCATGGTGAGAGGAAGCGCTGCTGGTTCAGACAGCACACAGCACGATCCCTTGGACCGGCCCACTCAGAGCACGGTCCTCAGGGCAGCATCACCCAGCAGCAGCTTGGAGATGCAGAAGCTCCACCCCCACCCTGGAGCCACTGACTCAGAATCTGCTTGTGTACGAGATGCCCAGGTAACTCACAGGCACATTGAAAGTTTGAGAGGGGCTTTCTAGGACAAGCTCATGAGGGGGCATGAGTGTCTCCTTCAAGGTTGTGCCAGCTGCAGAGAAGGAACATTCGGTGAATCATGGAGTGTAAAGCCCTGGTATCACACAGCACCCCATGTGCTCTGGGTTTGGGTGAAAAGCAGTTTGGACATTAGGTCCGCTGCGCCCCGGCTCTGGTTGTCCCAGCCACCCAACCTCCACAGTGAGGAAGCATCCGCTCCCACTCTCATCCCACCCTATAATCTTCCCGGAAGAGGGAAGACCACTGAGCTCAAATCCAAGATGAAACAAGACCTCAGATGAGAGTGAAAAAATCAGACCCAGGGTTCTTAGTGGTGAATTTCTCACCCTTTGGTCAGAGTTGACTTTACCTATCCCAGGACAAGGGCTCAGGTCCCTCACAGTTCGTAGAAAGTCTGAAATGAAAGGCAGCTCTGCCCCGTGAGTAGACGCGGGCTGCACAGGCCACACTGCACGAGCCCTGCTTGGCATGGAGCCCCACCCCGTCCCATCCCTGGGTTCCTTCACCTCTGTCGCTCTTGTCTGTTCACTGAGCCTGCAGAACCGATGAGCTCATTCCTGGGCACATCACCAAGCTCTGCAGGTGACTCAGCGCCAAACTCCCATCAAGGGGCCAAGCAGCCCTGCGCACCAGCAAGGCTCACAAATCTGGAGCCTCCTTAACATCTAATGTCAGTGAAATCACCAGCCTCTGGTGACCACCAGGGACAACTGCACGCTACAACTCTTCTCTGGGAGGAGCAGAGAGCATGTCCCCTCTGGTTCGGGCCCCCAGGACCAGGGCATGAACAGCCTGAGTGTCTCACTTTGAAGAGTGGTGGGTGTGGCTCCTGGAAATGTCTGTTCTGCTACCTTAGCTGGTGCTCGTTGCTTATACCTTGTCAGAACGATGGGAACAGAATTATATTTACTGTAGACATGGTACAGATGAGTGCTTTACAGAGTTTTTGCTCAGGATCACTACACAGAGATTGGCCATTGCATGCATTTATCATTCATCATGCCAGGAAAATAAGTCCAGGGCGAGAAGGGAACTTGGCCAAGTTCACTGTCCAAGTTTTGTTTGGTTGTAAGGGTGACAGCAGTTGCAAGGTAACAGCTATTTTAAAATGTTTCTCGGGTTAGAATTACTCAAGCAGATACATTGTGTGAATCTGTGTGGCCTTGATTATCACCATTTTTTCCGTGTGCTAAGGCAGACTCAATATGACTTTCGGAGGAGAATCTTGGCCTTACCCACTGTTACATCCTGGCTCATCTCCAGAAGAAGATACGAGAGCTTTCTATTCAGGCAGGAGTTCTTGTAAGGTGACACAATTTTGACAAGAGTGTGTTAATCTTCCTCCCACCTTTGGTGACTGTTAAACATGAGGCTCTACACCTACCCACTTCCCTACAACAGAGAATATTTGCACTCCTAATAGTTGTCGGGGAATGTAACCTTGAACTTGGTGTCACTCAAACCTTTCAATTCCTCTTGGCTAAGAGGAATTATTTTTAGAGAGTATTTCCCAAGGGGCACTTGTGTTAGTTAAAATAATGCTAGCTGCTCTAGCAAACAAATCCCGAATTCTCAAGGGCTTGCCACAATAGAAGTCAGTTCCTCATGCATATCACAGTCCAATAAAAGCTTTCTTGCTGGGTGTCTTTCCACCAAGCCTTGAGTAGCGCAGGCTTCTTCCTCCCTGTGGCTCCATCCTTCTCTAGGTCCTTACAGCCTTCTCCTTTGAGCCAGGCAGATGAGGACAGGGACCTTGGGGAGAACATCTTCTCTTCCTAACCACTTCAGCTCAGAAGCGGCAAGCATCACTTCTGCTCACTTAGTGTCAAGGCCACACCTGGCTGCAAAGGAGTCTGGGAACACTACTTGTGTTCTCAGAAAGGTAGGAAGCAGACTTTGGAGAACTTACTGTAGTCCCTGCCATGGAACTGCAGTGCTCAAAATCCCTTAAACTGACCCAGATCAAACCAGTTCATCCAAGAGTCTCTGGAGAGCACCAGGTAGGCTCCCGCAGAACAGCCAGGAGGTGAGCCCTCGGTCCCAACAGAGATGGGGGAGAATCACAGGGTGTGGAGCGGATGCTGGGGAAGGGTTTCATGCTGATGGTGCTGCAAGGTGCTTCTGAGGGTGGCATCTGGGGCCTGATGGTATTTCTTTTCGAGGTATCAGGAGGAACATCACTCTAAGGATATGACACAATTTTGTTGTCATTGGCACATCTCTTGTGCCTCTTATTCTGCCCTTGTGTCACAGTATCACCTTCTGCCAATTTAACACCAGATTTTATCTGGCACACTGTGACTCATGTCACTTACTGTGTTTCCGTCTTGGCCTTGGCTGTAGGGCACCATAGACTGAGAACCACACCATGTCTAGCAAACATGTGAGGCATTAAGGGAGGTATCTTTTGAACCAAACTCACACCTGGTTCCATCCATCTTTCCTATTCCTGCTTCTCTGCTTTGTTTTTATTTTTGGAGCATTCTTTTTCCATCTTGCTATAGTCCACCTATCCTTATAAACTGTGCCCAGTTCACCTAAGGAATACAATGGAATACAAGCAAAGAAATAAATCACAGAATTATCAACAAAATACAAGAGTAGCAATGATGCAGGAGCTCCTAGAGAAAGTTGGAGGCACTTCCTTTTGTCTTTCTCTTTTTGCCGTGGCCTTGGCCTCATGGGTGTGACGGCCTCACCCACCGTGTCTCTTAAAGAGCGAATCTCTTCCCTGCGCACTGGGGGCCTGCTGCCCACTCAGGGTGGTGGAAGATGCCTTCCCCCAAACTCTAGAAGGAGCCTTCTCCAGTGACTCAAGAGGATGAGCGTCTTCAGGTTGCTCTTTTTTTGTAAAGATGTCCTACTAACCATGGAACATTTCCCACTGTGTTCCTCCCTGTGTCCCCAAAGCACAGTGTGCCTTTTGAGCCAGACCCATCTCCAAGGCTCTTTTGAGTTCTTTGGGAAAAATTAGCCAAGGGGCAGCACAGCACTGGGTGAAGAGCAAGATGCAGGGAAGCGCTACCCAACACGGTACCCACTGCCCACACGTGGCCACAAAACACTGGCAGTGAGGCGAGTCGGAACGGAGATGCGCTCTAAATGTAAAACAGGCACTGGCTTTTGAAGACAGTATGAGAAAAATATGTGAAATATCACATGAGTAATGTTTAATATTGAACAGGGATTGTCAGCTAAGCTCCCACCACGGAGTCCCCAGATGGGTACTTGGCAATGAGGGTCTGGCCCGGCGCGCGGGGAGAGCCTGGGACTCATGCTCAAAGGGAGGAACTGAGCCTTCTCCGCTTCTGCCTGCAGCTCAGGCCCCTGCCTGATGCCCTCGTCTCGGAGACTCAGCCCGAAGAACCAAGGCTTCAAGGTGTCATTCCCCTGCATTGTGTGGGCTTTATTTTCAAGGACAAAAAAAATATATTAACTTAAGGGGAAAAGTCATTTTGGGATTTTTCTTCAGTCAAATGAAATCTCACCTGGAGCCCCTTATCTTCCTCGAGCAGAGAAGTTAACTGTCCACCCCAGCCCTCTGAATAGCAACTAAGAAAGATTAAACATTTTTCTCTGTTCAGAGATTATTTCCGTTATTACAGACACGAAATAGTTGGCATAGGAGCAAGTGACCCACAGGCATTCCCTCGTGAAGCCTGAATCCATTGTTTAAGGGAAGCTGGGAGGGGCTGCTGGGAAGCAAATGGCCAGCGGGTGAGTGTGTACATGACTGCGCTGAAACCCAGCCTGCGGGGACACGTGGAAGAGAAAGCACTCAAACCACTTGAACAGGAGTACCTGAGAATCAATCTGCTTAATACACCAATACATGGTCTTGATCCTAACGAGCCAGGGAGAGCCCCCACTGCGCCCTGCAGCCCAAAGATGGGCGGGCATGCTCGGGTAGCCCACTTTGAACTACCAAGATGCCCCAGCTCTCACTCCCTGTGCCCTGCCTGGACCCACACATCACCTCTCTTTTGCCATAGGACTTGGCCAACTTACCTCTTACACATTAAGCACATGCCCATGCATCCTTCCTCAGCCATGAACGTGTCCTCACCCCTCTCCCCTCAGAGCACAAACCAACAACCTGGAATCTCTTACCTTGCACACATTACACTGGCATTTCTCTCATCATGTCTGTCCTCTCTGTCTTCCAATTCGTTTACAACACAAACCTCAGTGACCCCAAAATGCAATCCTTCCAATCCCTACAGAGGGGCAAAGACCCTTCAAAAGTAAAGGATCTTACAAAGACTTACGAGAGGCCATAAGTGGTTCATTTATACGCATACAAAATCCATTTATTCGTCAGCAGAGACTCACCCAAAGGATTGTGAATAAAACACAGAGGGTCAATGAACTTAGACAGGAAATTGTCTATCTTTAGTCTCACTAACCTCTACTTAAACTATAGCATTTCCTTTAGTTATGACTGTGGGCAGTGAACCACACTAGTTTTAGCAATGACTACAATTTTTCAATAGTAGAAACCAGATAATTCAATATATTAGAATTGCTACAGGTTTCTCAAAATGTTATTTCAGATATATGGCAGTTATTAGAACAATAACCATTGCTTTTTAGCAAGTTAAGAAAGAACTACATATATGACTGTACCATATATCTGTTTCATTTATATGTTGATAACTATATCAGTATAGCTGTGTCCCTTTTAATGCTCTTTTATTTTGTGCATTTAAAGACATTACTATGAGAAGGAGCCCTGTCTTAGTCAGCTCGGGCTGCTATAACAAAATACCTTAGACTGAGTGGCCTAAACAACAAATGTTTCTTTCTCACACTTCTGGAGGCTGGGAAGTCCAAGATCAATGTTCTGGACATGTCAGGGAACTCATGCAGATAGCCGCCCTAACATGGCAGAGAGAGATCATCTGTCTCATACTTCTTCTTATTAAGGCACTAACCCCAGTCACTAGGGCTCCACCCTCATGACCTACTTACCTCCCAATGCCCCCCTGCAAATGCCATTACTTTGGGGATTAGGGTTCCAACACATATATTTGGGGGACAGGTATATGTAGTCCATAGCAAGTCCATAGCCTTACTAGATATCAAAGGAGTCTATGGAAAAAAGGGGAAAGAAACATAGTTAAAACACCCCTCCACCACCCCTGTGAGGCATGCCACCCCAGTGAAGATTCTGATGATAACATTATCTATGGGGTCTTAAACTACAGCTCTCCAAGAACTCTACAGACTTGAGTTCTCCTAGTGTCTCAAGAGGTGATAAATATCCACGTTCATGTCAAAAGACAGAACCTCAAACAGTGTATATGCGGCACAGGGGTGGGGTGCAGGGAGGAGTGGTAAGGACTGAGAGGCCAGGAGACCTGGTCTCTGGAGGCCCTCAGAGTCCAGTTCCCGGGAGCCGTGCACAGAGGCAGGGTCAGGGGATGCAGCCAAAGACCATCCCCAAACATGTCTCCAGCCAAGAGGTACCTGCTGATTCCAGAATGATGGGGCGACTCTCTCAACCCCCTCAGAAAAGGAAGAGGAAATTCTTTTGTGAACATATTTCTAAACTGGGTGAGGGATATTGTTAGCTACTCAATTCCTCACCCCTCATGCTAATTAAACAAGCACTTTGGGTTAATTAATTTGTAGGAGAGGGCCATATTGCTGAGCATACATTTTTTCCCGGTTTTCAGCTGCTCTACTTCTCAGGTTGAAATTACTTTGCTGCAACTTTTCTTTCTTTCTTCTCACCTTTAACTCTGTGTCTGTTTGCATGTTTTCCTTTTGCGGTCTGGGGGAAAAAAGAATGAAAAGGGGGGAGAAAGTTTAGTTGATCCTTTGAAGGCAGAAATCCACGCATGGATTTTCTGCATTTAATTCATTGGAGAGAAAAGTGAGAATGAGTGAACAGAATGGGAAAGGGGGGGAGTGAGGAAAGGCAGAGGGGCTTTGATCTCTTCCAGGTGCAGGCAAGGCAGCTGCCCCCCAAGATCCCAGGGCAGCCAAGTCCCACGAGCCCTTGGAGACCCTTGCCCAGCCAGGCCACGTGCTCCTGACTAGAGACCTCTAGGCTACGGGTTCTTAAAAGAGCCCAGA
This sequence comes from Phyllostomus discolor, assembly GCF_004126475.2. NCBI lineage: Eukaryota > Metazoa > Chordata > Mammalia > Chiroptera > Phyllostomidae > Phyllostomus > Phyllostomus discolor. The sequence continues at coordinate 11,523,017 of NC_040908.2, forward strand.
AGTGGGGCGCATGAGATTCAGGCAGAAACGCTGGCGCCTCTCTGGTGCTCCCTGCCTCCGGCACTTTGATCAGAGAAATAAAAGCGGAGAACTAAGAAATCATCCTGAGCTCGAGCAGAGACGGGGAGAGCTGGTAAACACAGGAAATGTTCCCTGTCACATGAGCTTGTATTTCTTCCTTCATCTCTAGGCATAAAGAGAGGAGGCGAAATACATGGTCATCAATACGGTTGGCGCATGCTCACAACTTCTGGGTCAGCTCAAGGGCTCACTCTACCCCGTGGAAGAGAAAGCACCTGACGCCTAACTCAGGCCAGGCACCGAGCTGAAGATACGGACTCCCGCAGCTGGGCCCCGCAGCAGAGCCCCCCGGAAATGTACTGCTGACCTGGGACAGAGCCAAGGTGACAGTGGGCTCTGAGACCCACAGGTCAGTAATCAGGACTCAGTTCAGTTCAGTTTCAAAACCAAAAACCGTAGCTAATACGTGCTAGACATTGTGCTAGAGAAATCTGGGGCCAACCGGTGGCTGAGAATTGGGTGCCCGCAGACCCATAAACTGGTAGTAACCGATGGGCAAGTGCTACAAAAAGCTGTATTCACAGGGTCCAGGATGGTGACCTGGAATGGGAATGATCGCTGGACGGGCACAAACGGTGTCTGGGCAGGCTTCATCATGGAGATGGTGAGTGAGCCAGATTTCGATGAAAAACTAGTTCATCGATGAGCGATGGGATGAGAGTGATCTCCTGTACTGGGGAAAGAACAAAGGCACCGGCAGAGAGATGTGAGACATCAAGGTGTGTTCAGCATCACGGTCGCCAGGAGTGTGATATCTGGGGAGGGGGCCAGCCGTGACAGATGACCCTGGGATAAGGTCATGAGACCTATGTCCCACCGAGCTGGGTTTTCTGGGGGGTTTACCCTGGTGGGGTGGTTTTAAGCAAGAAACTCACACGATCAGAAGTGAGTGTCTTATGAACAAGCATCTGGTGGCAGGCGAGTTGGAGGCTGTGACATATAACAGTGTCCCCTTTGGACATGCTGATTTTAAGGCCTCTCCGGAGACCAGCAAGGAGCAGCGGGATGTGTGTTTCGGTGGCTCAGGCAGAAAACTGTGCTGGGGACGCAGGCCTGGATGCTGCCAGGCTAGTGGTGATCACTGAATTCATGACGAGGAAGAAACAGTCGTGAAGCCACCATTTCTGGACTCTGCATCAGCCAAATGGCTCACTGCTTTAGAAATTTCTAGAATGTTAGACTTGAAGGGATCGTAGTTTATCCTCACCCCTCATTTTGCAGAGGAGAAAGCTTAAAATTGGGAGTAACTATGGCGGTAGCTCAATGGTCATCTGACTCTGCCCCTGCCCTGGCCTTGACCTGGCCGGCCTGCCCATTGCATCTAGAACAGGCCAGAGACGAGAGGAGAAAAGAGATGAGATGGCAAAGGTCAGCTGCAGAGGGAGCCAATCCACAGCCACAAAGACGCAGTGGAGACAGGATACTGGGCAGACCCCAGTCGGGCTGCAAGAGGAAGAGGCTGCAGGTTCCATGCAGTGCCTTGGCCCCTTGTCCCCAGTAAACTCTCACCCGGCTCAAATGCCATGTCTTCCATGCAGCCGTCCTGGCCGGCAGAGCCCAGAGTGACCTCTCCTTTCCCTGACCTTCATCGGAACTTCTTGCATTCAGCCATGAACTGCAATGATTCCTGGGCCCGTCTCACACTGCACTGGTCTGGGCCCACAGAACGGAGCACGCAGGGTGGCCATGGAGTGGGGGCTCCACAGACAGGAGCTGGAGCAGTCTGCTGCCCAGGAGCACGGGGCAGAGCAAGACTGGCAGGACCGGATCCCTGGATGAAAAGGGAGTCCACAGACAAGGAAAATGAGAGCAGAGCTCAAGAAAAACATGTGGGGCTGTCATTTCCCAGGAGGCCTAGCACGGCCCCCCTGCTTGAGTCCCAGGCTGAGGAAAACAAGAGGGATCTGACACCAATCATACCAGGACGGGATGATCTAATAGATATTTTCCAGCCTTCGTGTCTATTACCCCCAAACATGATGACATGTGCTTCCAAGCAGCTGCTCTCTTGTTATGAGCACTATAATTAATCACAAAGTACACACCCACTGCCGTCTGCACAGAGAGGCAGGGGAAGCCAACTACGGCACAGCAACGCTGCCTGGCTGAGCCAGCAGAGTCCCGGCCTCCAACCGCCAGCTCGAGCCTGGCTGTCCTGTGGAGCCACGGAGAGCTGTAGCTACGCTTCACCTGCGACCCCAGGGAGTCTAGGAGGAAGGAGTGAGGTGGGAGGAGTGGTGGCAGGATCCTAGCCTCTGTTCTGTCTCTATATGGGGGTCCCTTCCCATCCCTGAATCTGCACGTTTTCATCTGGCATCCCCACCTGGCTACTCTCCGCTACATGGAAAGCCTGGGCCTCCCCTTGGTGCCAGCAGAGAAGCCTCAGCAGTTAACCCTCAAGTAGCAGCCATGGCTCTTGCAGGGAGGGGACCCTCAGAATGTCAGGCATCCCCAGCGCCCCCATTGCAGCCAGTCCAGGTCTGCAAGAGGTTGCTTTGGGAATATGTGTCTGGATCCCACCAGGACAAGCAATGAACTTGGAATCACAGCAGGATTTTCCCCCCCGCCCCAGACTCTTCTGAGTACAGGCTGGAGGTGATGAGTCTTGTGACAAAGACCCCGAGCACTGGGTCAGGCCTTGTCCACCCCCAAATGCTAAGGGTTCCTGCCAGGCTGCAAACAAACTGAGGGACCAAGACCGACCAGATGCTCAGAGTGGTCCCTGGTACCTCAACTCTCCCAGGCTACAGGAGCTGTTGATTTGCAGGGATGCACATCTGCCCTGGGGCTTACTTCTCTGCACAGTAAAGGCCCTCAACCCCTTTCCAGCTGCTCTTCCAGGAATCCATTGCGTGCATCTCCTCTGGCCCCAGGCTGACCCCAGCTTCTCCTGCTGATCGTCCCCCAGTATCTGTCAGATTTGGGCTGGCCAAGTCCAAGCCAGACTCAAGAAAGGCGGTTTATGGGAGGAGATACTGGGAGGTGCTCAGCAGTAGCAGCAGAAGATGTGGCATCTGGAGAAAGTCCCCAGGCACCCAGGTCTCCTCTCCCCATCCTGGCAAGTCACCATGTGCACAGAGCAGTGAAATAGGAGGCTGCTAGTCCCGCCAGCCAACATGTAGAAAAACAGCCTCAGATGGAGGTACATGGAGCTCAGGCATCAAGGCCTGTGGTTCTTCCTCCCTCTGTTGCATCCATCCATCCCCTCTCTCCACCCCACAATCACTGGCCTAGATGCTGACACCTTCTTGGTCCAGCCCAGCCTCCCTGCACCTGCCAGGGGGACCTATAAAGTGGCCTCTTCCCGATGTCATCCCCTGGCTATAGGCCACGAAGATCTCCCACCACCTGGGAAATAAGACCTACTTAGCCTGTTCTCCACAGCCTCCGCAGACCGGTCCTGAGCTACACCTCCCGTCTCACCCCTTACTTCTTCTTCTCCCACAGGCTGCCCCCAGCCATGTAGGAAATTCTACCTGTGTTCTCTTCTGCCCTTCCTCAATTTCTGCTTGGGCACTTTTTCAATGCCCAGGCTGGCCTCGCCGCTACCAGGGGCTGGCTCTGATCTTCCATCTCTCTCCACTGCCCAGGACGCTCCCTGCCTCTGGGCTGCCTCCTGACCACCTCTCAACGGTCTTGTGAACGGTGGTCCCAGTACGGGCCTCCTCCCCCTCTACCCTCTGCCCTTCGGGAGGCGGGAGGCTGCGGAGAGGGCTCTGGCTCAGAGGGGATCTTACCACCCACCACCTTGCCACTGCTCGAGGGGTCCTGCTGCTCTCTGAGCAGAGACAGGCCACAAGGGGCCCTGCACCTTCCTGTCTGCATTTTCTCCACCACCTTTGCCACCTTTGCAACGAACGTAATTTATTTAATGTGTGTTTACGCCCCCCTCCAAAAAAACAATAGGTGCACGAGGGGAGGGTTGTTTTTCTGCTTTGTTCACAGCTGCACCCTCTGTCCAGAACAGTGTCTGGCCGGTGGTAGGCGTTCTCTAAATATTAGCAAACAAATTAATGAGTGAGTGAGCAACTTTTCCTGTCTACAGCCTCCGTTTCCCCACTTGTAAAATTAGGGGCCGAGGGGCGCCGCCTCTCTAGTCAGCTGGCTGCCTGCTGTGCCCTCGCTGACATTCCTGACCTTTCCCATACACCGCCTGCAGGGCCTCACCCAACCCCCTGGAGCCCCAGGGACCCGGACCTCTGCCTATGGGATTGGATTTTTTAAAAAACATAGACTTGAGGGTTTTATTGCTATTTCTGCTGTGGGAATCCAGTGTCCTTGCCAGATCAGACGGAACCATTTCCCCAGCGAGCGCAGCCTTGGGAGGCAGCCTCTCTGTGAGGTCTGTTCCGGAGGGCGGGGCCAGAGCTGAGGCCTCCAGGGGCAGTCGGGGTCTGGCTCAGTGAGAGGGGGGAGGCTGCGGGGCACTCAGGAGGATGAAAGGTTCGATCCAGGCTCCAGGAAAACTCCTCTCTAAGCGAGGAGACCCCTGACACGGGTTCCAGCCGCCCCCAGAAAGGTCCACACTGGCATTTAAAGGGGCCTGGCCCACACGTTAGGCTGGAGAGAAAGACACGCAGCGGGACCAAGGAGCAGCTTAGGGAGAGTGTCCCCTGCATGCGCAGAAGTTAGGAACTCGGGCTCCGAACCAGACGCCTGGGTCCCCACCTGGCTGCCCCGCCCCCTGCTGGCTGGTCAGCTCGCCAAGTTCCCTAACGTGGCTCCCCACCTGCAAGTGAGGACAATGAGAGCGTCTGGCAGACTTGCCATGGCCATTAAATGACTAAGTATGAGGAAAGGCTTAGGCCAGGACCTGGGCAAAAATAACCGACCAGTAGGTGTTGGTGATTGTCATTATTACATATTCCTCCCAAGCACTATTGCCGCGTCACGGCCACCAAAGACATACCTTGGTGTGAACCTGCGGTGCTTCAGCACACATCTGCTGGCTGCCTCTTCCGGCAGAATGTCTCCCCGGAGACCCTCTGCTGCAAAACTTCTGCGGCTCCCTCTGCAGGGCCCGGTTCCAGTGCCCAGGACACCAGAGACCCAGGCTCTCTCTGGGGTCCCCACTGCCCCGCCTGTGAGAAACCACACAGCATCCCGCCCTTCATCAGGAGATCAGGCCGCCTCATGGCCAGAGAGACGCCCCCTGGAGGACACCCTTGAAAAGTTACCGGGCAGCAGTTCTGGAAGGAGGCCCGATGGGGATGAAAAGTCCTTCCCCGGACCCCTGGGTGCTGCTCCAGGGTCAGCGTGGTCTATTTGCTCCCCTTTGCCATCTCTTCCTTCTCCCCGGAAGCTGAGGTTAAAGCCCTGGACCCAGGAGCACCAGTATCTGTGCAGACCAATCAGGAGTCCGCCTCTAATGGGGAGGCCCACCACCCCATCTCCAGCCTCTAGTTCAGACCATCGTTCCAACTGCCAAAAACAAAAAAATTCTCATGCAAATCGAAGCCAAATTGAAAATCTGTTCATCACTTCTTCTGGTGCCTCGGGTCCCTTGTTGGGGAATTTTTAAATGGCTCAGCTCATCTGAAGCCAAGGAAGAAAGAGGAGACAGATGGAGTCATGCATTTTTACAGAGATTCTTAAGAACTGCCCTTGTGGAAAGGCCCTCTGCCCACCCGCGCTGCCGTGGCGAAGTCTCATCCCATGACCTGCTCTTACTAAAGATATTTCTCCCCGCACCTGACAGCCCGGGCACGGATCTGCAGGGACTCGTTTGCACAGCGGCCTTCAGGAGAGAGGTTTCTCAGATGACTGACTCAGAAAAATCCAAGGCTTGCTTACCAAAAAACAGTCCTTCTACTGCACGACGGAATACAGAAGCATCGGTTTTAACAAGTGAATGTCCGCCGGGAGGGGCACTCCTTGTCAATGAAAATCAGCTCTACCCAAGAAGTGAAAAAACTGGGAGTGAACCAGGCTCCGCCCAACACACCTGTCACATGTGTGCGTGGGAGGTCGTTTCGAGAGTCCCCGAATGCACACTGCGCAGCCACTGTGGAAAGCAGGATGGAGTTCCTCAAAAAAATTAAAAATGGAAATGCCTTTTGACCTAGTGATTCCACTTCTGGGAATATATCCAAAGAGACGAGGAACACTAATTCGGAAGAATACATGCACCCTTGTGTTCACTGCGGCATTATTTACAGCAGCCGAGCTTTGGAAGCAACCCAAGTGTCCATCAGGAGATGCGTGGATGAAAAAACTATGGTACATTTACACAATGGAATACTACTTGGTCACAAAAAATAAGGAAAGTTTACCCATTGTGACAACATGGAGGGACCTGGAGAACATTATGCTAAGTGAAATAAGCCAGTCAGAGAAAGACAGATACCAAATGATTTCACTCATATGTGGAACCTAATTGAACAAAATAAACTAACAAACAAAATAGAAACAGACCCATAGATAGAGAAGATCAGACTGATAGGTGTCGGCAGAGGGGAGGGGGATTATGGGGCTTGGTGAAAAAGGCGATGGGATTAAGCAAAAAATAAAAAAGAAAGAAAGAGAACTCACAGACAGACAACAGCATGGTTGTTACCGGGGGGAAGGGAAGTGAGGGGCAGTAGAGGAGGGTGAATAGGTGATAATGGTAATAGAAGGAGATTTGACTTTGGGTGGTGAACACAGAATACAATACACGAATGAAGTATTATAAAACTGGACACCTGAAGCCTATATAATTTTATTAAGCAATGTCACCACAATAAATGCAATTTAAAAAAGAGTCCCCAGCACTCTCCTCACATGGGCTCTCCTTGGGAAGAGTCTGGTGGGCACTGAACTTGGCTGCAGAACTTGATTCAATGTCTGGTTTTTAAATGCCCTGCACAGGAAATCTGGCTCTTAGAAGCTGCCCTCAAACTACCATCATTCAGTAAAGCTCCGATTTCACTCGGGGTCAGGGCCAGAGTTCTCTAGAGAAACAGAACCCATAAGATTAAGCGTGTGTGTGTGTGTGTGTGTGTGTGTGTGTTTATTTTTGAAAATTGGCTCATGAGATAGCTGGGCCCTGGCACATGTGAAATATGTAAGCCAGGCCAGTAGGTTGATCATTGAAAGCTGGTGCTGGCAGTCTTGGGTCTGAATTCTACAGGGCAGCAGGTGGGAAACAGAGGCAGGCTGTCTGTGTTGCAGTCTTAAGGAGAATCCCTTGTTCAGAAAACTTCCATCTTTGCTCTGAAGACCTTGAACCAATTGGGTGAAGCCCACCTACATCACAGAAGATAATCTGCTCCGTTCGAATGCTACTGATTTAAAGGTTGCTCACATCTAAAAAACACCCTCACAGCAACATCGAAGCCAGTGTTCGACCACACAGTTGACCTCCATGGCCTAGCCAGGATGACACATAAATGAACCATCACACTTGGCATATTCTGCCTGCTCTCTGGCCATCCCACCGAGCCAGTCTGCCCACCTATGCTTCTAACAGTGTCCGCTTCCTCGTCGGGCACACGAGCTTGCCGTCAGCTCTGTGCTTTATCACACTGCCCCCTTCCCACTGAAAAGCATCCCATCCCATCCCTTGCCTCTTCAAAGTCTTCCTTCCCCCTCCAAGACCCAACTCCAGACCCACTTTCTTGATGGAGCCTCCCCTGGCTTTTCTGGGCCACACATGTCTCCCTAGGGACTCCAGAAGCCCCAGCTGTCTATCACAGAGATGCAGCCTTTGATCACGCACTCGAAAGCCTGCCTTCCCTAGCCTCATTTCTTTTTTTTAATTTTAATTGTTGTTCAAGTACAGTTTTCTGTCTTTTACTCCCATCCCAGCCCACCCCACAGCCCTCCCCACCTCCCTCCCATTTCCACTCCCCCCCACTCCCCCCTAGTTTTTGTCCATGTGTCTTTTATATTTGTTCCTGTAAACCCTTCCCCTTTTCCCCTGAAATTCCCTCCCCTCTCCCTGTCACTGTCAGCCCGTTCTCTATTTCAGTGTCTTTGGTTATATTTTGCTTGTTTCTTTGTTTTGTTGCTTAGGTTCCTGTTAAAGGTGAGATCATATGGTATTTGTCTTTCACCGCCTGGCTTATTTCGCTTAGCATAATGCTTTCCAGTTCCATCCATGCAGTCCCAAAGGGTAGGAGCTCCTTCTTTCTTTCTGCTGCTTAGAATTCCATTGCATAAATGTACCATAGTTTTTTGATCCATTCATTTACTGATGGGCACCTAGGTTGCTTCCAACACTTGGCTATTGTAAATTGTGCTGCTATGAACATTGGGATGCATAGGTCCTAGTCTCATTTCTGATTTGGGATACCAGCGCATGCACCTCCACCTCCCACCTGAGATAAGTGAGACTGGAAGATCGAAGTGGGTGCACACACCCACCTGGCAGGGATCTTCTCTGCAAAGAAAGTATCATGATGGTAAGCACTGGATGAAATAACAAAGCCACAAAGAAAACAAGAAAAGCAGAGAAAATCTGGAAGTCTTTCTGTTTGAACTGAGCTAAAAACAAAGGCCGAAGGGAATAGGTTGAAAAAGGTGACCTCACAGTAGATAAACACCCAGAACGGCTCCTGCGCAGGCTAATCTGGGAAGATGCAAGATGTTGCGGTGCCCTGCAGTGGGAACTGCTTCTGAGCTGCAGATGGGGCTTCCAGCAGGCTCTGGGAGCACATTAAGGGAGGACTGCGTGATTCACTCTATGGAGACCTCTCCGAACAGCTGAGTTCAAAGTTCTGCTTTTAATCGATTCAGTGTGTGATATCACTAGGCAGCGTTTCCTCCAAAGATAACGGCAGCATTGATTGCCAGATAAGAAGTGCAGGCGGCCCTGAGGAACAGGGAGCCCCCTGCCAGAGCACAGGGAGGTGGGGTGGGAGCACAAAACCAGCTTGGTGGAGTGGGGTAGGCAGCTGGCTGATGCTTTGCAGGAATGAATACAACTACCAGCTCAAGCTCCACCCCTGCCAGTCCAGAGAGCTCAGGGCCTCCTCACTGTGAGCCAGTCCCCACCTCATGGGAAGGAGGGAAGAGGAGGGAACTACACAAAGACCTCAGGCATTACTGAAAGACAGAGGGTGGCAAATCTCAAGGTTTGCTCCATTGCAACGAATTTATTAATGCCGTGGTGCCAGTGCTATCTATGGATGTAACAGACAGCCCCGAGCACCACCTTTAGCGGGGAGCACATTCCAGCAGGGAGGAATAACATTGGACAAGTATTACAAATAATCACCAAGAAAAATCAGGTTGACCACACACAATTTTTGGAGAACAAAGTAATATCATGGGAGTTATGTTTGCTTGCTAGGGTTGGCCGGGGTCAGTGTTGGTGGCAGATTTCACAAAAGACTGCTCATCTATAAACCAAAGACTTCCAACATGACCTTGGCTCCTGAGGACTCCCTGTCTGAGTCACCTCCTAGAGACTCTGTGTGTCCAAGAAGGCTGGCAGCAGACCTCAGCCAAGATCAGAGGTCCCTCTTAAGTGCTTCTACTGTGAATAGTGGAACCCCACCCCCCACCATCACCCCACACAGAACTCCTCATGCTGTATTTTAATGGTCTGGTTAGTTGCCAGTCTCATGTACTGAACAATAAGCTGTCTGCAGGCAGGGGCACATCCGTCCCACTCACGGCTTTGCCTGCAGGGCCTACAGACAACAGGGCACATAGTTGGCCATGGCACTGAGTGCTGCCCGCTTAATGCACATTTAGAGAAACTCCGCTAAGAATGATAGCGGCATTGTTTGAACAAGCATTATGTGGCAGACACTGCTAAGCACTTGGTGAATGTGGACTCATCTCTTCCTTGCAGTAATCTTTTGAATTTGGCATTATTATCCCCATCATGAAAATCAGGAACCTGAAGCTCAGAGAAACTAAGTAATCTGCTGAAGGTCACACGGCTTAGGATGAGATTCAAATCAGAACTGTCCCTGGTCCTCACAGATGCTGGCCTGAGGTCCCCTGGAGTGAACGCATGTTCTCTGTACATGTGCAAGGACAGGGGACTGCTCTTGGCCCGGTGTGAAAAAGGGCGAGGAGCCTTTAGCGTTCGGCAGACACACATACAAGGAAGGCAGGAGGATTTCGAGGTGTCAGGATCTGAAGCTCCCAGAGACAGAGCTCCTAACCACTGGATCCTCATGAGGAGGTAAAGGCAGGTACCAGACTCTATGAGGCTTCTCCAGGAGAAGGAGAAGTACCCAAGGCCAGACCTCAGAAGGAGGTTGGCCAAATTTAGGGGAAGCTGGCAGAAGCGACAAGAAGCAATACCCCTTTGGTTCTCAGTGTCTCTTTCAGGCTCATTTGGGCTTCTCTCTGCAACACAGGACAAGTGACTCATGCAGAAAGCTCCAGAGCCTGTCTCAGGCCTTGCCGGACTGGGCCAGGAAGCAGAGGGGTGGAAGAAAGCACGTCACAGTGAGGGTCAGGGCACACAGACTCAGACAAGCAGCGCAGGCCCAAAGTGGCGAGTGATTTACCTGCTGTCACTGCACAAGCCTTCAGGGGGATGTGCCAAAACTTTGGAGACAGATCAGGCTGTGGAGGCATGCCGCTCCCGAAAGAGCCACTTCAGTCGGCCGCGACTCCCGAGTGGAAAATTAAGAGAGGAGCTTGTCATCAGTGGAAGAAAGAAAAGTAGCCCACTCATTTCATCACAAAAACTCCGCAAGCCTATGGCAAATGGTCTCAATTCCTTCCTTCCACCTGATTTATACCAAAGCCATTGTTCACCATGATGGTGTTCAATATATCACCAGAATGAACACTGTGCATCTTGCTATTTCACCCTCCAAAGCCTCATAGAAAAATGGATGCTAATGAAGAGACCTTCCATGTTTCCCTAAGAAGGCTATCACCTCTGATAATACAGAGTGCTTCAGCTGATCAATAAAGGCAATAAATCAATGCAATTTATTAAATACAGCAAGCACTTTCCCAGGCAAGTGCTCACAAAGAGGCCAGAAGAGCGTATCACCAGCACTCAGAATGGAGAAAGGTGGCTACTGGTTATGAACAAAGTTTCCCCAAATACCTCCAGAGGGAGTTCCAGTGGGAGCAGCGACATCCCTAATGACCCCATCCCAGTCCCTAGCAGAGCTCTCCTTGTGGGGTCTTCAGCAGCACTCTGAAGACAGAATCCAGTGTAAAACAAAAGAGAAACAGACTCATAGATAGAAAGAACAAACTGGCAGCTGTCAGAGGTGAGGAGGGTTGGGGGACTGGGTAAAAAAAGTGAAGGGAGCTTGGGCTGTGAACCAAAGTGTTGCAGGTTCAATTCCCTGTCAGAGTACATGCCTGGATTGCAGGCCATGACTCCCAGCAACTGCACATTGATGTTTCTCTCTTTCTCTCTATCTCCCTCCCTTCCCTCTCTAAAAATAAATAAAGAAAATCTTTTTTAAAAAAGGTGAAGGGATTAAGCAAAAAAAAAAAAAAAGACATAGGCAACAGTACAGTGATTGTCTGAGGGGAAGGGGTGGGGTGAGAAAGGGCAAAGGGGAGATAAATGTTGGTGGAAAGAGACTAGAGGTTGGGTGTTGAGTGCATGATGCAGTGTGCAGATGATATGTTCTATAGCTATATACTTGAGACCTATATGGTTTTATTAACCAATGTCACCCCAATAATTCCAATTAAAAAATAAAAACCTAGCGAGTCTCATGAACATGTGAGTTAATCCTTGAATCTGCCCAATCTCTGCCCAGAGAAGGAGCAGGGAATGGCCTCTCATTTGGGGGTGTGAAAGCCACCCCAAAGGCCAGCTCACAGCCCTGCCCTGGTCCTGATACTCAGACAGAGCTGGGTCAACAGTTCCTCTGAGCAAGCAGACCTCTCATCTAACCTTCACTTATTCTGCAAGGAAGGGTCCTTAAAACAACCACTGCTCTAATGGATGGATCACACCTCTCCCAACAAAGTCAAGGCTGGGACTGTGGTTTCCTCACCCTCTCTTATCTCTCTCTGCCCTAAGGCCACTAAGGAGAGAAAGGCCACAGCAGAGCTGTGGTGGGGTCATGGTCAAGGCTTCAGACATGCAGGGCCTAGCCTGTCTAGGAATGGGCTCCTCCCTGGGCAGAGAGCCTTTGTTAGACACATGACATCCATCCCCGACCCCACAAAGGGTCACTGTGGGCTTCATTCACCCCATCCATGGCCGTGTGGGGATGCAGAGGTTCTCTCAGGGATTTCGAGGGGACAGCTGACCATCAGACAGCCTTCTGGCCAGTGATGTGATGGATACAGTCTGAGCTCCGAGCTCTGGTCTCGTCTCAGCTGCGTGTCTTTGGGGAAGTTATGAAACTCATCTGTGCCTCCAATGCCAAACTAGAAAACAGGGGTAAAAATGGTACCTACCAAATTGGTTCTTTGGGAGGATTAAATTAGACAATGAAGTGTTTTCTAAAGGATGATAAGCCATAGCATCAGTAGTATGAGAAATAATTTTAGTAAGAACAAGGGAAAACCTTTCATATATATATATTTTAGAACATAATAACAACACTAAATTTAACTTAGCAAATATTACTACTTAAGACAACTCTAAAGTTTAAACTAAGTTTACACAGAGTGAGAAAGGTATTTATAACACATCCTACCAACAAAGGGCTTATATCCAAAATATATACAGAATTTCTACAGCCCTGACCTGTGTAGCTCAGCTGGTTGGGCATCATCCTGCAAAGTGGAATGTCATGGGTTTGATTCCCATTCCAGGCTCAAGCCTTGGTTGTGAGCCCAGTCCCTGGCTGGGGCATGTACGAGAGGCAACCTCCTCTCTCACACTGAAGTTTCTGTAAGTCTCTTTCCCCTCTCTTCCCCTCTCTGTAATAATAAATAAATGGAATCTTGAGAAAAAATTTCTACAAGTCAATAAAAAGATTAAAAAATAGATTTTAAAAAACTCAAGAGGGCATTTACCAAAAGAAATACTTAAATAGAATGACATGACAAAATGGCTAATGCCATTAGTAATCAGGGAAATGCAAATTAAGACCACAATAAGGTATCACTGCATAATGCCCAGGATGGCTAACTGAAAGCAGTGATAACACTAAGAGTGGGTAACAATGGGACGGAGTGGAAGGAAACTTTCTGAGTTGGGACCACAGTCGGTACAATCACCAGAAAGCCACCACCTACTGAAGTTGGCCGTATGATACCCACATCTCATAACCCAGCAATTACACTCTGAAACATATAATCAGCATAAACATGCTGTAATAAATATGTACAAAAATGCTCATGCTACCTTATCAATAAGACCAAAAAACTGGAAACAACACACATGTCCATAAAGAGCATAATAAATAAATAACGTCACTGTATTCATGCAGTAGAATACCACACAGCCATGAAAATGAACGATTCCAGCACTAGGTAACAACGGAGGGATTCTCTCAAACATAACACGAGTCATGGAAGTCAGAGACATGCAAACACACACACTGTAGGAGCCCATGCGTGCACCGAGCAAACACAGGCCAGCCAGACAAGAGAGCGTGAGGACCGCAACAGGGTGCGGCCTGCAGAAGCAGTAGGGGACCCGGTCAAAGGCTTCCGAGGTCCCGGCCCTGTTCCGTTTCTTGACATTTCATGATGATGTACTAACTTACACTTTTACGCTTTGTGCACTTTTCAGTACGTTACAGTCATAATTTTGAAGAAGTTTGACAAAGTCTTTATATGCTAAATAAATACACGGGTGCATGCTTATCACAAAATTGGGAAAATAACAATAAGTAAAAATGAGAAAACACTGAGGTGACAAAACTAACCTTCACGAGACATAAGCCTATTCCACAGGCTCCACATAAATTATCTCAGTTGCCTCAGCAGTGCTCTGAGGGAGGACCAAATGTGGCATCTCAGGCACAGAGAAGGTCAGCTGCTTGCCTGGGGTCACCCAGCTAGTAAAGAGCAAAGCGAAGATTCAAAGCCAAGCAATCCAGCACTAAGGTCCTGCTCTTGGGCATCACCCCCACGCTGCCCTCATGCAAAGAACCCGCAATAACTGCCACACGGTCCCCCAGAATCAACTCTTTGATAAGTCAGAGCCTCCCCTCTTGACTCCCTGTGTTCTGCTCGGGAAAGCTGCCTGTCATTCCTCATCCCTCTCCCGATTCACTTGGTGTTTGGGTTTGGATACTCCTTCTTTCCCCCCAGAACCACGTTCCTATGTCAAGAAATCTAGTAAGACACTGCTTACATGGGGTTGAGGGGGCACCAAAGACACAATAGAAACACAGGAAGTAGCAAGGCTGGTAGCCATGACAGATTAACCACAAGCGCCTGTTGGGACTGGCTTCACGCGATGACGTGGTCTCGGGGAGACCACCGGAAGGCTTCTGGCTGACGGGCTGAGATGCTGACCTGGGCCCCAGGCTTCCTCCAGAACCTGCAGGGGCCCAGGTGCTCATGGTGGCTGGCCACAAGGGAAGCCTGCAGTTCACAGACACCTTTGCCTCCCAGAAGGAGCCCGAGGTGGAAGATACAAGCACATTCAGAATGAAGCAGGGGAAGAAATGGTTCACAAACGTGAGCAAAAGTAAGAAGATGCTCCCAGCATCCCAGGACTGGAGGATGCTTCCTGGAAGACATTCTGCTCCCAGAAGCATCGCCGTTGGACACTGCGTGGTCATCCACCCAGGGACACAAGCTCTCCCCTGAGCCCCTGCAGAGCCTCCTGGAGAGTCTGGTTCATTTGTCACCTGAAGACCACTAATATGGCACTGCCCATCTGCACGATCTTTTTGGTGCTACATTTATTTGTAATCATTGCAGCAGCCTGTTTAATTATAACTAATGGGCAAGTACTCATGCTAAGTGGCATGCCACTGGAATTCCCTTCCCCCACCGGAGACGGTGCACGAAGATACAACGAAGATGCTGGCACACACAAGCAACTCTGTTTAAGGAGACCCAGCACCTGCCCTCGAGGCCCCTACATGGATGGAGAGATTGCACCAAAGAAACTTCCCGTGGAGCTCCTGTGGGGACAGCTCCAGCTTTTCAGGCTGTGGGGATGGGGGACGGGGTGTTCTATCTGTGAGCTGCCATTTCTGAAAGCTCGATGACAGGAACAGAGGCCCCCTCTCCAGGCCTCCTACAGAGGCTGTGATTTACCATGCACATTATTAATGAGCTTCATCCTAAAGTTATTCTGGCTGCATGCGGAGCTTGGAGGACTTGGGAGCACAACTTGGCAGGCGAGAGAGCCTTTAAAATGCAGCACTTCCCCAGCCTGCTTCAAAAAAAAAATAAAATAAAAAGGAATCTAAGGAAGAAATAAGAGACTGTGGAGTGGGAGTGGGGACAATAGCAAAAACGGGTTGGAAAGAGTGCAATGAGGAAAAGAAGAGTTGAAAAATGTTAAGATGGATGTGCATCCTCAGCTCCGTTTCTCTTCCACTCTGCTCCGCCCAGCCCTGGGGCCCGTCTTTCTGGAAAGGCCCTCCCTGCAGGGCCTTCGGGCTACCGGGGCCGAGTCCAAGACTTCTCATCGACTTCCCCAAATCTCAGAGCATTTCCCTCCTGGACATCCCTTCCAGTAGCCATGTGGCACTTCATTTATTTAATTATTCATCAAAACAGCTATGGGCTCCTTGCTGCGAAGTAATTGTGGCCGACGCCAATCCCAGATTTCAGATAAGACAGCTTTCCCTGTGGGCATCTTGTCTTTTCAAGAGGCTGAGTTCCCAGAATTGGAAACACGGCAGGTCCATCACCGTGCTGCCCGAGACCTGGCACACAGCGGGCCCGCGGGGAGCGCCTGCTGGATGACCTCATGGGACAGTAGTGGCAATAAGGGGTGAGGAGAGGAGTGACCGGTGGCTAAAGGTGGCTAGCTGCCTTCAGGGAGGAGCAGACATTTATTCAGAGAACAGGGAAGGACCACAAAAGACCTTGATGAATGGGGAGCTTTGTGGGAAGAAAGGAGGGAGGCAGAGGTAGCGTCTTGGGCTCCGTTCGCTCTCGGAAAGAAAAGACATGGATGGCAGAACAATGGAAGAATAATCAATCCCTGCTCTTTAAGGAAATGACAGCGTTATCTCAGCCCGAATCTAGGGAAGGATTCTGAAACCCGATTCACACTTGCTCCCAAAGGAGCCTGGTCACGTAGAGTCATATGCCAGCCCCCTCCCCTCCACATACAGAAGCATTTTTTTTCTACTTGTTGGTTTTTGGAGAGAGAGGAAGGGAGGGAGAAGGAGGGGAGGAGAGACATCCATGTATGGTTGCCTTAGGTGTGCCCCGTACTGGGAACCTGGCCCACAACCTGGGCATGTGCCCTGACTGGGAATCAAACCCATGACCCTTGGGTTTGCAGGCCAGCAATCAATCCACTGAGCCACACCAGCCAGGGCCCACAAAAGCAGTTTTTTTAAACTAAATTCCATTCCTGGGACTTCCCCAATTGTGGACAAACACACACACACACACACAGAGGAAATCCTATCACTTTTAAAAGTTCTCACAACTATGATTGTAATGCTTCATTTACTAAACGTTTGCACACAGTACATACCAAATCCACTTCCCTGATCAAAATAATTCCCAGAAGTTTCCATGACACATCAGTGACTCTGCGAGCTGAAAAGTGGCAGAATGAGTGTGCCATAACTCCGCCCGGAATCCGGGATGCCGACCCAGGCTCACCAGGCACACAGCCGGCTGAGGCCTTGGTCCCCGCTGCTCTTGAGAGGATCGCCTTGATCAGGCGCAAGACAACACCACTGGCAACTTCTTCACAAAGGAATGAAGTGAAATGTCCAGATGCGACCCTGGCTGGCGTAGCTCAGTGGATTGAGCGCGGGCTGCAAACCAAAGTGTTGCAGGTTCAATTCCCAGTCAGGGTACATGCCTGGGTTGCAGGCCATAACCCCTAGAAACCGCACATTGATGTTTCTCTCTCTATCTCCCTCCCTTCCCTCTCTAAAAATAAATAAATAAAATCTTTAAAAAATGCATAAAAAAAAGAAATGTCCAGATGCGATCCAAGCTTCTCACCACCGCAAGAGTGGGCCGGGCTGTGTGATTGGGAAAGATACCCTTTCCCGGAGCCCCTGCTCTGGCCAGCTTCCCACAGACCTCACCCCTCCTCTTCGGCTGGGAGAGGGGACCACTAGCCATGTCGCTGCAGGATGTGGCAAAATGGCAGTTTCTGGCCAAGGGAAGAGTAACTTGGA